>NC_141678.1:88868535-90068535 GCF_028749965.1 Puma concolor | reverse complement strand
TTTCTGAAGAATGGGATTGTTATTAATAAGACATTAACAGGATATCATTTCCTTCAATGATAACTTGATCTCTCTGTAAAAGTGAGTTATTAGAACAATTAAGAGCTGTATTAGAGTCTACGGTCCAGACATGATTCAGTGTTTTCTCCCATTGCTGGCATATTTGATGCTTTTGAAAAATGTGCCTTCTCTCCCCCCCCCCCCAATCTGCTTTAAATTGTATGGGAGTTAAAACTCCTTTGTTCTTTTGGAAGATTTTTACAAATTGCTTTTTGGAATGACTGAGCGACTTTAGAATTCTCTTTATTATCGACCCAATCATAAAGCCTAGCAGAACAGAACAGAAGACACCGTGGATCGCACGTCAGGCACTGTGTAGACGCTTTCAGATCATTCAGTTTATCCTCACAGCACCCCCCGGAAAGTAGGTACTTCTCTTCCCACTTTTAAAAATGAGACTACTGAAGGTCACGTGACTGGCCACGACACCGCGTAACACTCAGGTTATCTGACGGCAAGGACCAGCTTCTGCCTTCCAGAACATTCCTCTCCCTCTACCCCCTTCGCTAAGCCCCCTCACTAAGCAGCTGAAGTCTGCCTTAGGTCCCCTTACGCTGCTGTGCCCAAACACGGAGCATGCTGGCCACAGACGGGGCGGGCGGCGTGGGCATCCTGCCCCTCTGATCCCAAACCCCCTCCTCTGTGGACTCAACCTGACCTGAGGTCTTCCAGTAACAAAGCAGCCTCTAGACGTCAGCGGCCGGGAGAGCTCTTCGGGGACACTGCAGGATGCAGCAGAGCAGCGGGGTCCTTGGACACTGGGGTAGAGCCCAAGCCACACTAGCTGGCCAGTGCTCTCCCCTCCTCATGTCTCAGCTGCGCTGTCTCTGAGGGAGACGTGCTGATGTGGGGGCTCGGCCAGCAAGGGTCTGCGGAGACGGTTTCCTGGTGAGAACACAGGAAGGGCAGCTCCTGTGCAGAAGGCGCTTCAGGAGAGTTGCCTGCGGGACTGGAATCCACCTTCCATCCCCTTACGGCTCATCCAGCAGGTTGCAGAGACAGGCCACGAACGCCAGTGCCACGGGGCTGACATTGCACAGTGTCACAGGAGTTGGGAAGGGTCCTGGAGTGCACTTTCTCCCTGAGGAAACGGGTCACTGTGGGGTGGGGGTCTTTAAGCATTTGTGCAAAACTCTGTAGGCATGTGAGTTACGTCTGTGTGTGTGTGTGTGTGTGTGTGTGAGCATGTGTGTCCCATCTTTATTCAGTGTCCCGTTTGTATGAGGACCAGTGTCACTTCTATGCTGTTTTTCCTTTGAAATTGCCTTTATCCTCAGCGACAAGATCTGTCCCTTCCAGCCCAGTTAGGGACATCCATCCTGTGACGGGGGGGGGCACACAGACGTGTTCTCACACCTCCTGACTCCCAGCCTCCAGCAGGGACTGACGTGAGCCTGTGGGGAGTCCTTGCCTCGGGTTCTAGGCGATGCAGAAGCACATGAGAGCACAGCCTCAACAGAAGCCTCAGGCAGTGGCGAGAGCCTGTTGTCCACCAGCCGGGAGATGGCGAGGCCAGCCCTTCTCCTATCGCCCCAGGGGCGGGGGAAGGAGAAAAGGAGAGTGCTGGCGAGCTCCGGGACACCATGGGGGGCTGTGCGGAGCCAGGTGGCCAGCCAGGGAGCACCGTGGAGGGACGGCGACACTCCTCTCCTCCCTTTCCTCTTCCGGCAGCCCAGCCGCTCTGTCTGGGGCAGGTTGTGTGTCTGAGTCCCCCCACCCAGACCCACGCTCATTCTTTCAGCCCTCTCGGGGCTCATCTGAGAGCCAGGGGACTTGTGTTCTTTTAGTTCTTGAAACACACTGGGCTGCATTCGGGTCCCCTCTCCTGCACCCCGGCGCGCGCCCGCTCTTTCTCCCTTTCTGAATAAAGCCGAGCACAGCCTAGACTGGCTGAGCTCGCAAGAAGCACAGGGTGTCCACCCAGAACTGTCCTGGGAAAGGGTGGCCTGTCTGCCCTGCCATTCCCAGAGTGGACATGAGTACGTTCAAGTTTGTTTACAACGCACGCTCTTCTAGGCAGGAATTGAAAGCAGGTTAAATCTTCGTTCATTTAAAATTTTTTTTTCAACGTTTTTTATTTTATTTTTGGGACAGAGAGAAACAGAGCATAAACGGGGGAGGGGCAGAGAGAGAGGGAGATACAGCATCGGAAACAGGCTCCAAGCTCCGAGCCATCAGCCCAGAGCCTGACGCGGGGCTCGAACTCACGGACCGCGAGATCGTGACCTGGCTGAAGTCGGACGCTTAACCGACTGCGCCACCCAGGCGCCCCAAATCTTCGTTCATTTAAAAACGCCTGCGTTATAATCAGGTTTTTTTCGTGATGGGGAAGGACTTACCTCTTGTTTCCTGGAACTGGCTGCCAGCCCCCCCCCCCCCCCCGTGGGTTCACCATCCAGCAGGGGGCGCTCACTGCAAAGGCAGGAGCCTGGCTGGGTGGGGGTGGGGGGGGGGGGGTAGACCAGAGACCCGGTGACGCTTGTCTTTATTGTGCCCCCCCGCAGTGGTCCTTCAGCCCCCTACGACTGCTCGACAGCTCGGAGGAGGATCCCTGGCTTCTTGGCTTGGAGGTTTCTTGACAGACTAGATTTGTAGGCGTATTCTTTTCTGAAATGGTGCCTGTGGAAATCACAAGTAATTAGAGAGAAGTGCACCCGGTAGGTAGGTAGGTGAGTGGAAAGACAGTGGGACTCTGGGGGGGGGGGGGACCCTGAGGAACACCCTAAGGGCAAGGAGGGGCACCCCACTGAGGAATGGGCTGGTGTGACCCTTTGCCTGGAGCAGCGGCCTGGCGGGAGGAGCTGAGCTGAGCTGGCAGCCATGGGGAGCCTCCAAAGGCTTTGAGCAGGGACTTGATCAGCTGTGTGGTTTTAGGAAAAGGACTCCTTCAGCAGTGTTGAGGGTGACTGAAGGAGAGAATGGAAGGGAAGAAGCAAGTCAGCAAGCTGTGCCCACACTCCAGATGGAGAGGAGACAGTAGCTTTGGAAGACACTTGGGAGGGAGAGTGGACAGAATTTTAAAATCTGGCTTCTGCTCCCTTGTTTCTGTCCACTGCTTCTTCCCTGCAGGCGGGCACTCTGTCAGCCTCTCTGCCCTTCCCTCCTGCTCATGCTGTTCCATCTACTCTGGCTTTACCCACCTCCCCTCTCCTGCCCCCTCGGACACCTCCTTTCCCCACCGCGCCCTGACCTGACCTCAGTCTGTGGCCTGCCCTGTCATTTTACACCATTTACTCTCATCGTAACGACTTTGGTTTCAACTCCACTGGGTTTGTCCATCTTCCCACTGGAATATGAGCGAGTGGCAGGGCCTCTGTGCACAGAGTCTTGTCTGCTGTTGAATCTTCAAGGTGCAGCAGTGACCGCGGGCACGTGTGAGCAGGAAGAGAGCTCGGAGGTCAGGGGGACTCCCGGGAGTGTCTAGTGATGCCCCACAGCACGAGGACGTGTGGCGTGAGCAGCAGGTTCAGGAGGAAAGACCACGGTTGCGTATCAGTTGTGTCATTTTGGCAGTGCTGTCTGTGGGACGTGGAGGGAGCAGTGTTGATCACGTGGTTTGCTGTGTGGTGCCGGCTCTCAGAGAGAACTGGGGACCAAAGATACAGACCTGGGAGCTCTCTGGCCTCACACTGGCATTCACATTAGCTAATGACACTGGGAGAATATTCTCAGGGAGAGCATACTTTTATGACTCGGGCAAATCTCTTAACCTCTTTAACTTTGACTTTCCCCGTGTGTCGGCTAGGCTAATCCTACCCATCTCTAGCTCTCGTGATCATTAAAGACTGATGTCTACACGGAGCTCAACCCAATGACAAGCGCACAGCACGCAAGCAATGAACAGTAGCTAAAAGGAGGGAAAAAATGGAACTCGGGGGGAATACATAGTGGGGCAGGGGAAGAGTTTACATGAAAAAACAGAAAGGTAAGAGCGAAGCTAGCAAAAGCTTAGTTGCTCTTCTTTTTAATAATAATGTGAAAATTCAGCATAATTCTAGAGTTGTATTTGCAGCATTCTCCTAAACAATAGCTTTAAGTCAAACTGAAGTATGTAAAGGTTTTCATTTCTCTGGTTCTGTATGATATTTCAAATAAGTAAAACTAAAGAAACATTTTCAATGAAGTAGTTTTGAAAAATTGTTTGTACAGCACATCACATTATACATGACGTTTGTTCAGATCTGGTTTTTATTTGATTATATTTACTTATCTTTAGTGTCAAGACTAACGTTTCACAAAACTTCTCCTACATGGCTGCTGAAGGCTAGTCAGATTTTATTTAATTAAAGTTTAACTTGCGTAGAGGAAGAATTTCAGAATTAATTCCTATTGCCAAAAGTTAGGAGTATAAAATAATGGCTTTAGAAGTTTTATCAGGCTGAAATGTATTTTCTCAGTTAATGGCTTCCCGAGAAGTGATTTACAGTTCTCTACAAATGTAGGTAACAAGTGTAAGTGCCGAGTACAAATGCTTTAGAAACGTCAGCATCCATCCATGTGATTTTAAATCAATGGGTTGTGAAATTTTTCTGTCAGAACAATGGATTATGACTCTTTAGGCCCCACTACAAAATTATTCCTGTCATTCACGAATTAAAAGTAATCTTTCCGCCATGTCTTTTCCCAGTAGCCTTGTCCACTTCCCCTTGAATGTCAGACATTGTGTTCGACGTCGTCACGCGGTTGAGGCAGCAGAGCGTGGTGGGCTTGGGCGTCTCACACTTGGGAAGAAAGGTCTCACCCTCTATTAATGAGAGACAAATTAGAATAGCAACGAGAGACCAACCATCTTTCATGTACCAAGTTGGAAGCAGGTAATAAAAAGCATACCTGGTGGTGTTAGATTGTAGGCATAGAGGTGACCATCCTCTTTCACAGCTGGTATTAGTGGAATTAGGATGATTTTTGTTCAAGACAGTTTGACCAGAACCATAAAGAACATTTAGCCCTTGGAGGCTCTGATTACGCATCCAGAATCCATCCAGAGAAAGTGAAATATTTGGGCACAGATTTATACACAGGACTGCTCACTATGGATGCCGTGTATCCTAGTGAAAATGTGCAAGCCACCTGCCTGCCCGTCACATACAAACCACGAGAGCCACACAAGGAGATGTATGTAGACATTAAAAATGTCACATTATGGAAGAATGTGAATATTTAGTGAAAATGGAAAGAGTTTCTAAGTGACGAAAGCAGAGTACAACATAGGTTTAGAGTATGCACATAAACATATACTCATGCATACAAGAGAATACGAGGATGAAGTCTTAGTGATCTTTTGCTGTAAAACAGCAATAATTTATTACTTCTTGTGATTCTCTAGCTTGACTAGGCCTAGCTGGTGCTTGGGTTGGGGTTCCTTCCTCCTGGGTTTGGCGGGGGTCGCTCACATGACTCTATCTCGCTGGGGGTTGGACGTGGCTGGTGGGACCAAGGAGGCTTCTCTCCCAGGCCTGGGGCTTCAGCTTTCCTCCACGCAGCCAATCCGTATGGCTAGCTTAGGCTCGCTCACAGCAAGGTGGTCTGGGGTAGTTGGGCTTTCTACCTGGTGGCCGGCTTCTCTTCAGATAAAAGGCAGAAACTGCCGGATCTTTAAAGGCTAGACCAAAAGCCAGCATTGTGTTGCCTCTGCCCAGTCCATTGGTCAAGATGCATCACGAGGCCAAGTTCAACGGGAGGGTGGAGTGTAGGAACCTTTAGGGAGAGAAGGAATAATGGCAGCCATCTTTGGGTCCTGTCCAATGCAATGTATCCCGAATTTATTTTTTTTTTATTTTTTAAAATCTTATTTATTTTGAGGTGGGGAGGGGTAGAGAGAGTGGGAGAGAGAGAGAGAATCCCCAGCAGGCTCTGCACTGTCAGCGCGGAGCCCAACGCATGGCTTGAACTCATGCACCATGAGATCATGACCTGAGCTAAAATCAAGAGTCCGATGCTTCACTGACTGAGCCACCCAGACACCCCTGTACACCTAAATTTTAAAAGCAGTTTTCTCCAGGTGATGTGATGATACGCTTACTAACATCTCTCTGTATATTTATATCTGTCTATCTATCTATCTGAATGTTATCTATATCTAATCTATCTGTCTATCTAGATACAGATCTTTTTCTGTGTACTTTCAGTTTTCTTCGTAATTACTTACGCTGAATTTCTACTTCATCATCATCAAAAACAAAAACCAAAAAGCAAAAATCCTGACTGCCCCAAATTGCAGTTGTGTATATAGGGCATTATAATAGAGTTTGAATTATAACTGTTATTTACTTTATTTGGGCCAGTTACTTACATCTGTGAAGCCACAGTTATGTCATATGTTAAGTGGGGATGATAAGACCTTATGAGAACCAAGCAAGACAAAGTCTGTAAAGTGACCAGTACAGTGCCCACCTAGAAAGTACCCAATAAATAATATTTTTTCCGCTATGTGACATCTTTTCTTAAAGTTTTTATATGCAACTGGTAGAGCATCACTATGTTCATATTTTTTTGTTCTTTTCCCCCTGAGCTTTGTGATTTTGTACATCATTTTATTTATATCAGTAATACAAACTCAGATTCCTTTCTTAAACAGAAAAAATAAAATTCTTTGGTCATGTAGTATTTCTTGCCTGGAGAGAAATCCCTGCATCTCCAATCTCCATCCTTAACTGCTATTCGTTCAGGTCTGTAGACGTGCCCAGAGAACCGAGGTTTTCTCTCACAGATGCTGGCTGCAAAATGCTGGGCCTCTCAGGATACAGTGTGAATCGTCTGGGTGTCCTGTGGAAGGGGCTCAGTTCTGGGATGCAGAAAATCCAGGATTCTTAATTTTGTTTTATAGCTAAACAGGCGTGTGGTTTTAAGAATGTCATTTCCTCTGTTTTTTTTTTTTTTTTTGAAATGTTCAAGAGGGGGAGATTGGGCGAGGGTGATTTCTAAAGCTCCTTTCAGCTTTAAAATATTGATTCTACTAGTTTAAGCTTATGTCAGGAAGACCAGATGAAGTGTCCAAAAGTTCTGCTTCTTCTGAGCAAGAACTGAAGGCCAATGCTTGCCAAGGGACTGGCATCGTTTAATGGATGGGGCAGCAATGGGGCATTGGACACTCAGTCTCTGTTTTAAATATTACCGCTGACCTGCAGGTTGGCACTTGGGAAATTAAATCCTATCCGCGTGCTTTACTCACTTATGGATCTAAGAGCAATTTTTCTTCTTACCTCTAGAGATGTTATGAGATGACTCTATCCAAGGAATGACATTTTCCCCCAAAAAGATGAGACTTTTATGGCCAGGTGATGATATTTTACTATTAATGAAGACTCTATAGGAAAGTAACCAAAAATTACAGGCACTGACACAGACCTAGAAAGACACCAGCACAGCACTTGTTTCCCGGGGTCTCTCTCTAGTTCTTGTCTGCACATTGTCACTGAAACCACTCTGAACTTATAATTAGACGTGGAAACAAACATTTTGGGGGGAGGGGGTCACTGGGGGTGAACAGTGTTGGAAAGGCTGCCGATGAATTCTCTCATTAAGAACTATGCTCCCGTCATAAACGGACTACTTTTGAGACGTAAGATATTAACATCAAGTCACGTCTCATGGTTTTTTACAAGTTGAAAAATCAATAAATGCAAGACTTAAGTAGTGATGCTGATAATAGTAAATGGAAATCAATCAGTGAATCTATCTACCTATCTCTGCAATACGATACAATTTCGCACCCAGCAGATAGGTAAAAATGAGTGATGATATCAAGCTTTGGCAGATTAGAGGAGCGGAAGGATCCCATTTTACACTGGTAATACATATGGAAATTGGCACATACACTTTCCAAACCACCTCCACAGAAGAAACATGCAGTTTTTTTTTTATTTAAAAATAAAATTTTTTTTTAACGTTTATTTATTTTTGAGACAGAGAGAGACAGAGCATGAACAGGGGAGGGGCAGAGAGAGAGGGAGACACAGAATCCGAAACAGGCTCCAGGCTCCGAGCTGCCAGCACAGAGCCCCACGCGGGGCTCAAACTCACGGACGGTGAGATCATGACCTGAGCCGAAGTCGGACGCTTAACCGACCAAGCCACCCAGGCGCCCCAGAAACATTCAGTTTTTGATCTGGCGATTCTAGTTCTGGGCTTTCTAGAGAAACCTTGTCCATGCACACTGAGAGGCATGTATTATCATGTTTATAACAGCATCACTCCATGCTGGAAAACTTTGGAAACAGTCCACCAACAGCAGATTGGATAAATAAATCCTGGTATGTTCAGACAGCAGTGACACGAACTATAGGTACACATGTCAACATGAAGGAATCTCATGAAATTATAGTATTAGTTTGCTAAGGCTACCCTAATAAAGTACCACTGGCTGTGTGGCTTAAACAAAAGAGTTTTATTGTCTCACGCTTCTGGAAGCCAGAAGTCCAAAATCAAGGTTCTGGAGGACTGGTTCCTTTTGAGGCTGGGAGGGAAGACTCTGTCCCAGGCCCCTTTCCTTAGACGGTAGATGGCTGTCTTCTCCTGTGTCTCTTCTCATCATCTTTCCTGTTACGTATGTCTCTGTGTCCAAATTTACCTTTTCTATAAAGAAATTAGTCATATTGGATTGAGGTTCATCCTAATGTCCCCATTTTAGCTTGCTTACATCTGTGAAGACCCTCTCTCCAAATAAGGTCACATTCTGAGGTTCTGGGGATCAGCACCTGAGTTTTGAGAAGACACAATTCAGTTCTTTAAGAAGACACATATGTTACTCCTATCCACCTGAAGGGATGTCCCTGGCTTTCAGAAGATTCTCAATAAGGTCTGTGACCTTCAAAAAGTTAAGAAACCCTTGCAAATTAAAAGGAAACTTCTACTATTATTACTTTTATTTACCGCTGCTCTATTAAAAGTAGAACCAGGAATTGGGCGCCTGGGTGGCTCAGTCAGTTAGGCGTCTGACTTCGGCTCAGGTCATGATCTCGCCATTCGTGAGTTCAGGCCCTATGTTGGGCTCTGTGCTGACAGTTCAGAGCCTGGAGCCTGTTTTGATTCTGTGTCTCCCTCTCTTCCTGTCCCCCACTCACACTCTGTCTCCTCTCTCTCTCTCTTTCTCAAAAATAAGTAAACATTAAAAAAAAAAAAAAAAAGTAGAGCCTGGAAGGGTTGTTAAATGTTACAGAAGCTCATAAGAAAGGCATGTAGAAGTCTTTTCTTTTTTTTTTTTCAACGTTTATTTATTTTTTTGGGACAGAGAGAGACAGAGCGTGAATGGGGGAGGGGCAGAGAGAGAGGGAGACACAGAATCGGAAACAGGCTCCAGGCTCTGAGCCATCAGCCCAGAGCCTGACGCGGGGCTCGAACTCACGGACCGCGAGATCGTGACCTGGCTGAAGTCGGACACTTAACCGACTGCGCCACCCAGGCGCCCCTAGAAGCCTTTTCTGTAGGGCATCTGAAAATCAGAACACTGCTCTTTGAAATGGTTTATATACATTACTGTGGGAATTTACTTGGCTAAATAGTCACCTTCCTGTCTTTGAGAAGGATTAAATAGTTGTCCAGTTTTCCACGAGAAATCTCCTCGTATCTCTTCACTTATCACCTTACATATTTCCTTAGTGCGTACTTTTGGATGTAGGAAACGTTTAAGAGAATCCAAGGGAAATCACGTGGTTCACACACTTCCTACCAAATCCTTGCAGGCAGGAGTCTGTCTTCAGGGTCATTCTTTGCAGCTTTAATGACTCGCAAATCCAGGGAGAGTCACCCTGCCAAGTGCTGCTGCTCTTTCTCTGGGCCAGGGCTGAGTATCTCTGCTCTCACAGGCGGGAAGGGCCCTACTGGGTGCAGGCCTCCGCCGGTTAGCAGTACCGAGATGAAGGCTCCACACCGAGACTTTATAAAAAAGGCAACAAAGATTTGTCGAGAATGACTGAGCTCATATCCCAAAGTTGGAGCCATCTAAATTTACTATATATTAGCTAAAGTATATAAAGCAAACACTAGAGAGATTTCCACTGTGTTCTGATGTACCTAGAGTATCATTGCCCTAAGTGCCATGAATTAGGGCTGATGACAATAGTGTGGAGTGGGGGTGGGTCACTGAATGTACAGTTCCAGGCGGCGGGGTGTGGAGAGCCCTGGAAAAGGAGGAAACGCAGTGGAGCATCCAAGGCCCTCGTGTCAGAGCTGAGTGTTCCCAAAGGTGCCCACGTGGCATCGTGGGTGCCACGTGTCTTATATGGACATCCCTACGTGAACCGCACTTAGCAGTTAGGAGTTGTTTTAATTGACGCACAAAGACCTTTGGAGAATTCTGGCCTCTTTATTTCATATTTATCGAGTGGAAATGTACTCGATTCCATCGGGAAGGACTGAGAACCTACATTTGGAACTTTGCAGAGGTCAGCAGCATCATCAGGAAAACTAAATTCTGTGGGGAGGCCTGGGCAAGATGTCGGGACTCCAAGGGGGGAGCCCACACAGGCAGCAGCCTCAGCCCTCGGTCACAGAGCATGATGTCGGCCCAGAGAAACACTGGGGAGTGAGAAGAAACCAGGAGGGGATAAAGGGGGAGCCCAGGAGGAAGGGGCGTACCCCTCTCCTCTGGTTTGCCCTACATTTAATAATCTCTCAGCTTTATGCAGATGGCTCTTTAAATTCTTGTTAAATTCATGGAAAGTTCCAGTGCCCTTACTGAATTCATGGAAAGTTGCTACTTTGAAAAATTGTGCACATTCTCATGCAATATAGTTAAAAAATAAATTTCCTTGTTTTATGGTTGCAGAAGCTGTATTTCAGACAAGGAAGCCCTTTCTCAGCTGTGTAGGGGAAGGAAAATTTAAGAAGTATTGTTGAAAAAATGAAGGAATTATATTCTTTGTTTTAAGCCAGAGGAGAAAACTGAATGTTTTAAACATATGCAGTACTGAAAAGCACTGTATTTTAAAATAGACCACAGTGTGACTTAATCATCACTAATCTAGAGTAGAATAAATTTTGAGCAGCTCCCTGCTGCTGACTGTGTTTAGTTTAGGATTTACTACCTTTTATTAAATCCTCGGAGAGTATGAAGTCGGAATAAATTACCTCTAGACCCTAGCCCTCTGCCTTCTAACTTGTTTTGCTTCCTTATAATTGCTCGTAGAAGAAAGATAAATAAGTCGGATGTTTCACGTTGCACGGAATGTGTGTCTCATTCACAGGAGGGAGGTACAGGATGGCCTCTCACTGAGCTGCCTCACTGTGACCTTCAGTGGATTCCACGTTTGTACTTGTCAAAAACCGCGCCTGGCATCTTGGGCATCACAGAGTAGGTGGTCATTAAACGTTGCTGACCCGATGGTGGCTTTGGCTAAATAACCTTTTAGAGGTGATGTCACTGGGGCTCTATGTAAGCAAGGGTAACGATTCATGGCATGAGTCTCTGTGCTGGTGACAACCTCTGATGGCAGAAGAGAAATGTTTTTATACGGTGTTTTGAGGAAAGCCAGGAAGCTACAAGCCGATGCCTGAAATCCTGCTGTTACATTAGTCAAGAATCGTTTCTTAATATTTCTACAAATGCATTTAGGTGGTAAATCGCTTTGCCCTTACCAGCACTAGCACCTTTGTGTGAATTAGTTGTCAAATCCTTTATTTATTTATTTTTTAAATTTTACTTTGTTGTGATGAGAACCCAACATGGGATCTTGCCTCTTGAAAGGTTTTTGAGTGTGCAGTGCAGGACTGCTGATTATAGGCGCAGTGATGGTCAGCGGGCTTCTAGGGCTCATTCATTGTGCTTAACTGAAACTATATGCCCATTGACTGGGACTCCCCAGTCCCCACTCCCCCCAGCCCCTGGTGACCACCAATCTACACTTTGATTCTACTTTAGATACCCCATGTAAGTGGAATCATGCTTCCTCAAAAAATCAAAACCAGAACTACCATAGGATCCAATGATCCTGTGTCTGGCTATGTCTCCAAAGGAATTGAACTCAGGGTATGGAGGAGATATTAGCATTCTCATGTTCACTGCAGCACTAATCACTACAGCTGAGATACAGAAACCACCTAAAGACCACTGATGGATGAATGGATAAAGAAAATGGTGTACGTTCATACAGTGGAATACTACTCAGCCTTCAAGAAGAAGGAGTCCCCATGATCTATGACAGCACCCAGGGAGGTGAGTCCTGAGCACCCCATCCTGAAGGGTCCAACCCCACACCCATGACACTCTAAGGACCCCTCGCCTTGCTTAGCTGGTTGCTAGCTGGTGTGCGCTCGTGTTTTATTTGCTTTCATCTTCGTGAGCTATGTCTTTCCAGTGGGACGCAGCAGGAACTGCATGTCTGGCTTGTTTCTGGGTCTCTAGTGCCTGGCACAGGGCTGACCCCACGGCACCCACGTTGCCTGAAGGATTTGTTACTCCGTTAGCTGAGCCACAGAGCCTCCCAGGGTGAAGGAGACACCTGCCTGGTCTGCACTGACGAGACAAGATCAGGACACCGCGCATCCCAGGCCAGCATGCCCTGACCTTGGCCTTGAGTGTGACGATGGTTTCCCCTGCAAAGGGAACCCCCAGCAGATGGATGTCCCTCCACCTGCCCACCGGCTCCACTGTGGCTGCCTCACGTGACAGTTCGTGTCTTCATCCCAGAGAAATGACGCCTGCCTTCTCCTATTTCTTTTAATGGAAACTCCTTACGAGCTCTGAAATGAAGGGCTGTTTTGTGAGTAACCAGCTCGATGGGCTCTCTCTCTCTCTCTCTCTCTCTCTCTCTCTCTAAGAAAGAAACCCTAATGACTGAAAGAGGGAGCTGTGCCACTTACTGGCCCTGCAGTGAGGCGGGGGCTGTGTGGGGGATGTGCCACAAACCCAGAATAGGAAGCTCTGGGAGACGAAATCATTACACTCTTGGTCTGAGCATAACACCCACCAGTGAAGAAGAAAACCGTGACACGAGGAAATTTCGCAGTGAATCTTTTTTTACTATTCAAACAACGGATTTCAGCTTTTTGTTTCCTCAAAAGTGTCCATATAAAAAGAGGGATTCTTAAAAAGTATATTTACACTTACTGTGTGTGGACTGTCCCAATACTGAAAACCATAGGAGCGAGCTTTCCATGGATGAGGAAATCGCCATGATTTTATTTTATTATTATTATTTTTTTTCGTTTTTAACGTTTATTTATTTTTGAGAGACACAGAGAGACAGAGAACGAGCAGGGGAGGAACAGAGAGAGAGGGAGACACAGAATCTGAAGCAGGCTCCAGGCTCTGAGCTGTCAGCACAGAGCCTGACACGGGGCACGAACCCACGAACCACGAGATCGTGACCTGAGCCGAAGTCAGTTGCTTAACTGACTGAGCCATGCAGGTGCCCCTATTTTTTTTTTTTTTTTTTTTAGTTTTTATAAAGATTTTAAGTAATCTCTATACCCAACATGGAGCTCGAACTCACAACCCTGAGATCACGAGTTGTGTGTTCCTCTGACTGAGCTAGCCAGATGCCCCGTCCATGATTTTAATCTGCATGAAAAGTAACATTTGGGGCATCTCTCCCTTGGGGCCAGGAGACATCGTACCCGTGTCGACGTTAGTGCCCATGGCTTCTGCACAGACTGCGTCAGACCTCATCAGCACGTGTGGCCGAACCACTGCTCTGATTCATCTCATGAGACTGTGAGCTTTACGTTCGAACTTACACGAAGTTTCTGAATTGGAATCTTTGCGGCCAGAATTTGCTGTTGAACTTGCTGATACTGCCTAGTGGCACAAGTGGTGGGTCTGCTGTGACCTCCCCCACGTAAGAAGACAGACAAGCGTCGGGGTTCACTGTCACAGCGAGTGCTTTGCAGAGCTCTGTGGAGGTGGTGGGAGGCAAGAGCTTGGAATATTTATGAAGCCTCTTGATTCTTTTACGTTTGTTCTCAAGTGACAATTCCAGCTATGTACTCAGACAGGCAGATAGCTATTTAAGGGAGCACCTTATTTGGGAATTTTTTTTTTCCTAAAAGGGTAAGAGACTTTAGTGACATTTTTGTTGTTGTTGTTCCTACAGAACTTTGTCAACTTGATGGGTTGACAGAGAGGAAAGTCTCAATGAGTGTTGTACAGTGTCATTGGATGTGGAGTCCAAAGGGCTCTCGGAATTGTTCATGCCAGCCGCTGATATCTTGGAAACAGAAGAAGAGTTGGTGCAGGGAAGTGAGGTGGTCTCTCCGGGGTCCCGCTGTGTGCTCGGCAGATGGAGACACCGGGCCGATGGTTCCTGGCGCCTGGGCTGCTCGAATTGTCTCTCCTTCGTTTTCCAAATCTTAGACTCCTCATTCCCTCCCTCCCTCCTGCATAGCTCCCTCCTTCAGAGACTTTCCGTGTTGGTTAAGTCTGGGCTGTGGGTTCTTAACCCAGGTCTGAGGACTTCTAGGGACTCCAGGAACTTGCTTCCGACGGACCATGGCAGCACTGATATTGTGCAAAATATCATACGAGTCAGCACATATGTGCTTCCCAGGAGTAGGGTCTATAGCATTCATTATGGCCCCTCAGAGGAAATGGTGACCTAAAAAAACTTAAGGACCCCAAACATAGGGAGAGGTAGATGACCTCTGTGTTTTTATTCGTTTGTCAGTGCCTGTTTCTTAGTACTGACCATATGTCTGGCTCTGTGCTGGTCACTTGGCTCTCTGTAGCTCTGGTAAAACAGCTGAATATTGTCCCCAGTTGGGCAGCCTTGAGTTTCTTTCTATTATTGAATTTCTCTCTTTCTCTCTATTGGTCTCATTTCCAATTCATCTATTGGAGGCAGAATACTTTATCTCATTGGATGGAAGCATCCTTAGCAATGGGTGTAGTTCTTTTTTTTTTTAATTTAAGTTTTTATTTTTTTAATTTTTTTTTCAATGTTTATTTATTTTTTTTGGGACAGAGAGAGACAGAGCATGAACGGGAGAGGGGCAGAGAGAGAGGGAGACACAGAATCGGAAACAGGCTCCAGCTCTGAGCCATCAGCCCAGAGCCTGACGCGGGGCTCGAACTCACGGACCGCGAGATCGTGACCTGGCTGAAGTCAGATGCTTAACCGACTGCGCCACCCAGGCGCCCCTAGTTTTTATTTTTTTAAATTTACATCCAAATTAGTATATAGTGCAACAATGATTTCAGGAGTAGATTCCTCAGCGCCCTTACCCATTTAGACCATCCCCTTCCCACGACCCCTCCAGTAACCCTCAGTTTGTTTTCCATATTTATGAGTCTCTTCTGTTTTGTCCCCCTCCCTGTTTTTATGTTATTTTTGTTTCCCTTCCCTTCTGTTCATCTGTTTTGTCTCTTGAAGTCCTCATACGAGTGAAGTCATATGATACTTGTCTTTCTCTGACTGACTCATTTCACTTAGCATAATAGGAATGGGTGTAGTTCTAAACCTACTGGTCTTCCAGGTATGCACAAAGATGGAAAGTCCTAGAAAAGCCAGGAGGAAGAGGGCCCATGGAACCACTGTGCCTGGTGCACACTGGACAGATTAGGGGCTCACCATCAATCCTGGTCCCGATCTTCCTCAGATGCTACTCAGTGTGTGACGATCACTGGGAACAAGTGTACAGGAGCCTTACTATGGTGGAATTCGGTCTTTGCCCCAGGAAAGGACACTGCAAGCAGGGCTTTGTCCTAGAGGCCTTGAGGGGCATGTCATATGTGGACGTGATTGCTGAGTGGCCTGCACCCACAAGGTATTAGGTAGCTTCACAGCTACCAGATTTGTAGTTCGTTTTAGATACTTCTGGCTTGAATTCAAATGGATGAATCAGAGATATGTAGCATTTGGTCTTGGCATCAGTGTCTTTACCATCTCAAAATCCCTTCAAAACTTTTTTTTTAATCTTACTTTTTCCAGAATTTAAATATAAATTGGTGACTTTCTTTTTAAATCTGCAGGAGTGTCTTTGAGGCTATAAGGGAGAATATAAAATACAGAATATTTCTGTTCATAAGAGGCTTAGACTCACTTCAACCAATCAGGTGACCAATATTTATTGAGAACCTACTAAGTACTAGGCTCACACTGGTGAAGAAGGCACGTTTTCTGCACCGACTCTACCTTTTAGAAGGGAAGATGGATAGAAAACATGTAAAAAAAAATACACAAAGAAGTTAATTTTGGATAGTGGAGAGTATGAACCAGTCAGAGTTCTTAGTAGCAAATAGCACAAATTGGTCAACTGAAACAGAAAAGGCGTTTTGGACGTGTGTTTGGCTGCTTCCAGAATCCACCAGAAGGCTTGGCCAGGAGTAAGGAGAGGCGAGGCGCCGCTGAGGCCTTGTCATAGAAACACGTGCCTTCCCTCTGCTGTCCCCACAGCGCTGGGGAGGCTGGAAGCAGGCCACCCCTCGACTCTCAGCTCTGCCCTCTTCGCCGACTTCTGGCCCCTCAGCTGAGGGCAGTCCCTCGTGGGGGCAGGGTCCCGGGTAGACTCTGTTTAGGTCACGGGACAATGTTTCAGCTCCTGGAGGATGGGAGAGAGACTGCCTCCTTCTTCACACCTTCAGCTTTGCAGTGGGGCACCTTGTGATCTCTCTGCACTCCGTAGGGGTCCTTGGAGATGCCAGATGATGGCTCAGAGGGTCACTGGGGGAGGCTGAGGGCGCCGGGGGGCCTCCCTGAGTGGGTAACCTTTGAGTTGAGATCCACACGATGAGAGGAGGCAGCGAGATGGCCCAGGAGGGAACATTTCGGCAAGAATTCCCAGAGACAGAGAGGAGCCCAGCACCGAGAGCCAGGGAGGCAGGGGAGAGCTGGTGGCTGTCTGAGGCAGAGGCGGGTGAAGGGATGAAGTCAGGCGTTTGCAGGGGCCCTTTTCACAGGACCTTGCAGATCCCAGCAAGAGCTTTAGCCTTCTCTCTTCTTGTGATGCAGACCGCTGCGAGTCTCACTCTGTCTGCGAGGGGGACCAGTAACCTGAGGATGCCCTGAACCAAACGGTGGCTCGAATGGAGACCGCGCCGTCGCAGCTGTCCGTCTGAATGCCGACGGCAGCCTGGAGCAGGTGGAAATTGTGCAGATGGAAAGATGTCAGCTCGCGGGAGGAGCAAGTCTGGCAGGGGTCGGAGGCGGCCTGAGGTGAGAATCGGGAGCTGAGTTTTAGCCGCGCCGAATTTAAAACGAGTCTCACCTTCTCGAGTGGAAATATTAAGGACGCAGATGGATACGTGAATCGGGCGCTGGGGGGGAGAAGTTGGCGACTCAGCTTTGCGAGTCCTGGCCGTGCGCGTGGTGCGTGAAGCCACAAACCGGGACCTCCCCGAGAAGAGGATACAGACGGGCAAGAGGAATGAGAGAGCAGCTTGCCGCAGAGGAGGGTCTCGGAGGGGCCTGGGAAGCGGGTGCCCGCAGGAAGGAGGATTTGGGGGCGAGTGTGGAGCCACGCCAGCCTGGAGCAGGGCGTTTGCGCTGCGTCGCCGGGGGGCCACTTTTAAAACGAGGAATTCGGTTCGGTCTGCGTTTTTTCAAATAGGCATCGCTGAAGCACCCTGTGTTTTTTTTTTATAGCGCCCAGTTGTTTTCCTTCAGTGAATTTTATTTATTTATATGTACGTGACATTTGCTTCCCAAAAAGCCTTTGAGGCAATTTGGTATAAAGTGATAGTTGAGGAAAACCATTAAAATGCAAAATCAAACCAATATGGAAGGCAGAGGAAGGGAAATGCCCTCAGTGCTAATGTGCCATATACGTGGTTGTCTTGACTGAATATTACATTTAACTCAGTCTCCCAGCAGCCAGTGTCGAAAGGAACGGGTTAGGTTATATAACTGTCTTCAGCTCTTTGGGACGATGCCCGAATGTAAGGGAGACAGATGATTCCCTCTTACCAAACGCTGTCAAAAGTAAGTTGATTCTGATCACCCCATACCTAATGGTAAACAACGTGTCTCCCAGATAACAGCACCCATCATTATTTTATTCTCACGCGAGCACTTTACGGTGGACTTCATGGTCATCCCCATTTCATAGATGAGGCTGGGAGAGGGTAGGAGCTGAGAGGTGGGGGGGCTTGGATTTGAACTCCGTCTGATGCCGGTACTTGGGGGCTTAGCCACTGAGCCACCCTGCTATCCCGGTGGCGCCAACCTGCTGTCCGACCATGGTGATGTACTGACAGTCACCATGCTGGACTGCCATCTTTAAGGCGGACTGCTTTCCTTGAACCTTTGTTTGCAATTGCCAGCTGGGTATCTTCAATTAAATGATTATAAGCATCCCAAATTCCACTTCTCCCTAACTTGTACGCCTTATCTATTCCAATCTGCCTTTCTTGTATTCTTGTGTTATGGGCCCACATCCTGGAAAGTCATCTTTGCATCTTAATAAATGTGTCCGATGAAGATGAATTACTGGGTGCAACAATCACACTCCCTCACTAGACAATGAACTCTTGGTAGTGACCACATCTGTCCATGTAATTGCGGGCCCTGAGACAGTGTTTCCTTGTCGAGCAAATGCTGAGACTACATACTTGGTTGTGTGTGACTGTAGCCTAGGAAGGGCATGGAGAGAATAAGGAGAAAGTAAAGCTGGAAGATATGGGTGGCGTTTGACGGTGAAGGTGCCTGGATGTGTGCTTCTTCCCTCTCTGCCGCCCTCCTCCACCACTCCTTATCTTTCGAGTCTCAGTGTAGACATTCCTGTCCCTGGAGTGAAACAGTTTTCTCTGGAAAACTTCTCTCACCCCCCTTGGAAACTCCTCTGACTACCCTCTCCCACCCCCATGTCTCCCATGTTAGGCTAGGAGTCCCTCCTGTGCTCCCTTTGCACTCGGTGATCTCCCTCCCATGGTGTTCATCACTCAGCTATGTCAATACATTTCTTTTCCTTGTCTTCCCACATAAGAGTGAACAACCCTTAAGGAAGGATGTCTGGTGGTCAGCGTTGTCAACTGGGATGTCAGCTGGGGTTGCCCCCTCATGTCCTTCTGCTGTGGTCTGGACTTCCTCGCGGCATGGTGGCTGTGTGCTGAGGGCGAGAGCCCTGGGGGAGGGAGGGATAGAGGGAGGGCTCATGCGCTGTATCGCCCTTTGTGACTCACCTTAGAAGTCACGTAGTGCCACGTAGTGGAGACAGTGATGAAAGTCATCCCAGTTCGTGGGGAAGGGGCATCGACCCCGCCTCTTAATGTGGCTGGGACAAGGTGATAAGATCATATTGTTAGAACAGGAGATGTTTTTGTGGTTCTTTTCAAGAAACCAGCTGCCACTCCAGCAGAGCTTAAACAGGATGCAAATCCAGTAGGTGTGAACAGGTGAACCTGAAGTGTTCTCAGAACAGTGGGAGCAAGGGTGGACTTGAGAATTAAGCTAGGGGACAGGAGCTAGGGCCACATGCAAGGATTATCCGTGGGGGAGTTTGGCAAGAGGGAAGAGATGGGACAACGTGCCTATTATAGAATGTTTTTTATATAGGTGTATTTCATAATTTCTCAGTGTGTCCACTGGGTTAACCATTGCTAATCTGGTTTTGGTTGATGGATGTACCTGACATCATTAAAAAATAAAAATTCTGAGCTTTTAAGGATTCATATGGCTATGAAATGCTTCCCCCATTTCACTAAATTCGTGAGATTTTTGTGATGTTAACTTTCTTTTTAGGTTCCCTGCAGGAACCAAAAACAGCTATATCTATCATGTCCAATTGCTGATTGCTTTTCTATGTTACGTTCAGCTGGCCAGTTCTTTGGGGAAAAACAGTAAACTGCTTTGCAACAAAACAGATCAGACTGCTTTTAGATTTTTAACATACCTTTCATGTCAAGTGTTAGAATGTGGAAGAGGGTCAGTAATGCATTCTCCGGACTGAGAAGACACTTTACTGAAAAGCAAAAGCAAGTTATTCCATACCATTTACTCAGTTTTATTCAGGGTGACTTACTGACAAGATATATTGGGCAGGTGTGGGGGGAGGACCATCCAGGGCACACACAGCTGCCCCTGTTCTCTGCCCCTACGCGGACCATAATCCCCAGCTTTTATGGAGCGAGAGACATGGTGAGGTGACAGCATAGTTATCTCATGTGGCGCCATCTTTGTGCCAGAGGGGAGAACGAGCTGGAAGGCCAAAGATGGGGTCAGCTCCTTCATCAGGCTGCCAGGATTCATACAGACCCTTGAGCAAATGTTTACGTCATGGATAATTTAAGGCAGCATGCTGAGGTTTTTACCCATCCAAGAGACTTTGTGGATAGTTTCACATCTTAAAAGCGTCCACATTTCCTACCTAAGCCAGTGCTCAGGTGAGGGGCTGAAGGACGTCGCTTTATCTGACAATCCCAGGTCCCAGTTCTTGCCCCCTACTCCACCGTCAGCCACTCCCCAGGGTACGGCATTCCCTGACGGCACAGGCTGCTTTACCCGCACCTCTCTGGGCCTGGTGAAGTCCTTCCCTTTTCCTGTCCCTTCGCACTTTGCCAAATAAAGGCCTGTGAGACATGATCCCAGTGGTGCTTCTCATTTCCAGGGCTGATTTTGTTTTCCTCCGCACCCTCACCGGACCCGTGGGGGTTCTGAGCACATTTACTTTGATCTCTGGGCTCATTTACTATTACTGGTGGACTGTGAAGTCGTTTGGATGTAATTCTACCTTATTTATCTTTGCTGCTCTGCCACCAGCATGGTTCCTGGCCACGGACAAGTAGTATTCAACACATCTTGTTGCACACGTAAAGACAACATTAATTATGTTAGAAACATTCGGTGCATTAAATTGTAATTTTGGATAATTGGTCATCTGAGGAAGGTAGCCACTTTCCAGCATTCAGAATATTTAATTTTGCAACATGCAAAATGTAAAGCGGAATAGGTCAATTTTTCTTCAAAAGTTGACAACACTCAGGGCACCTGGGTGGCTTACTCGGTTAAGCATTCAGCTCTTGGTTTTGGCTCAGGTCATCACCTCAGGGTTCGTGGGATCGAGCCCCATGTCGGGCTCTGTTCTGACAGCTCAGAGCATGCTTGGGATCCTCTCTTCCTCCCTTTCTGCCCCTCTCCCACTCACTCTCTATCTCTCAAAATAAATAAATTTAAAAAAAAGTTGACAACACTCATTCAGTTCACATACTTAATATTCAGACATGCACTATTTACTTTTTGGTTTGTGTGTGTGTTCAATACTGAGAATCTGTCTTATTTCAAATTCTCTTCTCAGAAATATATACAATTTAGACCTGTGCGGAAAAAAAAAATTGGCTTCTGTGGCCATGAAAAAGGTTGGCCATGACTGTGTCAATGGTCAGGTAACAAGGAAGATGGAAGAATTAAAATCGGGGAATGTTTACCAGCCATTAACTCACCAGCCTGAATCTTGCTAGGTGAATGATGCACTAATTAAGAATGCTTTTCTGGGGTGCCTGGGTGACTCAGTCATCTGAGCATCCGAATTTGGCTCACATCATCATCTAGCCGTTCGTGAGTTTGAGCCCCGCGTCGGGCTGTGTTACTGACAGCTCAGAGCCTAGAGCCTGCTTCAGATTCTGTCTCCCTCTCTCTCTAACCACTCCCCGCCCCGCCCATAGTCTCTATCAAAAATAAATAAACATTAAAAAAAGAAAAAAGAAAGAATGCTTTTTTAATAATATCTTTTTTTAAATGTGGCAGTGAACTATGTGTATGTAATATAGCTGGGTGAAATGCTAAAAGCAGGAAATGTATTTCATGTGCGTCCCTACAATAGTCAACCAGCATGAGGCAGGCATAGTTCATGTCAAATAAGGCAAGAGGACCTCTACATGAAATGAAAAATTGTAGATCTGCTGGTCTTTCCTTCTTTCTTCTTATTATTTTAGATTATTGATGCAGCTCAAGTAAATAGACCTTTATTGCAGAGGATTTTCAGATGCCTGGAAATAAGACAAACTCATCTATTTTAGCATTAATGGAATAAAACTTGACACGATGGCCATACTGTCATAAATATCTTCAGCATGATCAATAAGAGACATTGCTTTTTGTGGTGTCTCTCTGGATTTCTATTAAGCCACAGTGACAGGTAGAATATTGTACCCAGCATATCTGCTATCCAGATGAAGGAGAGGGTTAGCAGAAGGTATATAATAAGAAAAAGACAATTTCTAATTTCTTTCTCAGATAACTTTTCAGCAACCTTGACACAAATTATTTGCAGGATGTTTTATGTTGAGCGTAAGGAACTCTTTTTGGCAGTCAGGAATCTTTTTCCTTCTTGTGTCAGAGAAAAATGAAACTTCAGGAGATCTTGGGCTGAGAGATTTAGATTGACAAGAAATTTTACTTCCATTTCCAAGAGGATTGAATAACTTGGAAACGTTTTACAATTCGTAGGAGCAGACACAAACAATTCTGGGAAGATGGCAGACAAAAAGGGGTAGGTAATAAAAGCCAGGAAAAAAGTGTGTTCCAAAAATGTCTAGCCCATTTTGAAAAGCAGTACAGTTTATTCTTGTTGTATTTTTTGTTTCAATTTTAAAAAATTTGGAACAATCTTAAATTTATAAAGAAGTTGGAAACCCAGCATGAAGAAGACCTTTTATTTTCCTGATCTATATGAGAGTCCGTTGCCAACCTGATGCCCCATCACTCTGGTATATTTCAGGTGTGTTTCATACACGACACAGTCATCACAGTCAGGAAATTATCATCAATACGTGATTACTGCTCTGTTCAAACATCACCGGTTGTCCTAGTAATGCCCTTTGTGGGAAAACAGTCCCCATGAGAATCACAGGGTGCATGTATGTGTCCCCTGTCTTGAGGCTCCTTCGAAAACCGGAATGGTTTTCAGACTTTCTTTGCTTTTTACTCCCCTGACACTTTTGAAGATCACAGGGCAGTTGTCTTAGAGAGTATTCCTCAGTTTGGGATTGACTGCTCTTTCATCATGATTACATTCAGGTTATCTGTCTTTGGCAGGGACACCCCCAAAGTGGTGCTGTGTCCTCACCATGTCCCATGGGGTGGCATGCAATTTCAAATTGCCCCATTTCTGATGGTGTTCCCTCGGATCACTTGGTGAAAGTGCTTTCTGCCAAGATTCTCTCCCCGTCCCTCTCAAGTTTGAAACTCCTCTGTCTTGTGTGCTGGAGCCTTGATAAAGAATACATCTCTCCGTGTTTTAGTGATTGTAGGCCACAGTGTGAAAGTCAGATCCAGAAACCTGCCCAGTTTGTCTTACGGAGACTCCCTGTCTCAAAGCCGGACCCCCATGGAAAGAGGGGGCTGCCCACAGAAGCTAAAAGGGCTGCCATCACATGAGGCTGCGTGAAGTGGGTGGCCTGGCCTTGGGGACTAAGGGCATCAGCTTACTGGGGAAAGGACATTCTCCCCAGTTCTGTAAGGAGCACCATGGACAACTATGAAGCTTGGGGAGGGCTGGAGGACAAGCGTCAGGCAGGCAGAATTCTCACAGAAGATGCCGGAAGCAGTGCTCCTAGTGGGGGTCATCCTGGTGTGGCTGTTCTGTAAGCAGGTGTGAGTGAGGACCTCAGAGACTTGCCCTCCAGAATGTATGGGTACTTTCTGAGGATTCCCAGAAATAATTGAAATTGACTTTGATGGAGGGGATTATACTGATAGGGGCCAAGGGTTTGATAATTCTGGAGATAAATGATAATGTGACCTTATCATGCTCATAGCCTGAGGAGGTTTGGTAAAATTCAGATGTTTTGTATTTCAGACCCTAAATCATGCTCATAAAATGTACTTGTACCAAAGGAAAATCCTAGTCCAAATATACATCCAAACAGATACAACAATTCTCCATAAAATCTTAACATGTATAATCCACATTGGAAGAGTAATATGCTGTCCCAAGTACACAGAGCTAATGTATCACATTAATACTAATACAGTAAAACCTTGGTTTGTGAGTATAATTCATTCCAGAAACATATTTGTAATCCAAAGCACTCATATATCAAAGTGAATTTCAAGAACCATTGGCTCAGTTGTGATCATGTGACATTCAGCATCACGTTCTACTCATTACAAGACATTGCTCATTTATCAAGTTAAAATGTATTAGAAATGTTTGCTTGTCTTGCAGAACATTTGCATAACAGGTTACTTGTGATCTAAGGTTTTCCTGTACTTGCAAAAATAATACATTTTAACACCTACTGATACCTGCTGGTATTTAACAAGTCAAGGGAGTACAACCTGGGTGTGAGACCAGGATTCAAAGTCATCCAGCAGGGGCGCCTGGGTGGCGCAGTCGGTTAAGCGTCCGACTTCAGCCAGGTCACGATCTCGCGGTCCGTGAGTTCGAGCCCCGCGTCGGGCTCTGGGCTGATGGCTCGGAGCCTGGAGCCTGTTTCCGATTCTGTGTCTCCCTCTCTCTCTGCCCCTCGCCCGTTCATGCTCTGTCTCTCTCTGTCCCAAAAATAAATAAACGTCGAAAAAAAAAAAAAATTTAAAAAAAAAAAAAAAAAAAAAAAAAAAAAAAAAAAAAACAAAGTCATCCAGCATGTGTGAGCGACAAATTCGTCTCTGTCTTTGTATGTAGTGATTGAGAGGTATGGGTTGTCAGGGAAGATCGTTTCTATTGATACAGAATCTACATCCTGAGAAACTAAAAGTGAAAGGAAAAAATGTAACTGGACATAAAAGTGAACTATCATTTGTGCCTAGTTAACCCCGAGGCAGAAAGAAGAGTCAGAATGCGAGTTATCACCTTTGTTCCATGCTTTGTTGATTACACTCTTACTTGCCAATGCTGGTCGACTCACAACTTTATATAAATTAAAGGAAATAATGTGTACTGTTATTGAAATGACATGTCTTACTGACAGTGAATTAATAGCATCATCATTTCATAAGAAGAAATTTTATATAGCCGTATTGTATATAATATGTCACCTATAAATAATTGATGTATCATATTAATATAGACTCAGCCTCCCCATAAATTTGACATTAATAAATTTTCCTACTCCCATGACTAGCAGCCAGAACAAAAAAATGCAGCTAGGAGAACGAGAAAGGAATCTATAAATACCAATAAGGTCACTTATTCGGGGCTTATAAATGTTTTCTGTGTGTGATTTTTTAAATTTTAAGTCAAGATGTGGGCAAGTTTCAAAATGCAAAAATGCTACAGCAAGTTTTATTTTTAATTAAAAGTATAATCTGTCCATAGTAAATTATAGAGATTTTAAAGTATAAGCTTGAGGAATTTTAAGACTACTCTACCAATGTATAAAATAATTTCACAACCCCAGAAAGTTCCCTCATGTTTCTTTCCAGACAGTTGACACCCCACTTGAAGCAACCACATACATTTTTATCACAATAGCTCAGTTTGTGTAATTGTACAGCTTCACACAAATGGGACAGAGAGTATGTACTCTTTTGTGCGTGGCTTTGCCCAGCAGTGTCAGATTCATCTCAGTTGGCCTGTATCAGCAATATATTCTTTCTTTAAAAACTCAGTGAGCGGTGTGCCGTTGTGGGAGAATACACTTTGTTTATCCATTCACATGTTGATGGACATTTGGGTTTTTCTCAGTTTGGGGCTATGATGAATAAAACTACTATAAACATTCAGGTACAAGCCTTTTTGTGGACACGTTTTCCCTCTTTCTGAGTAAATGCCAAGAAATGGAATTGTTGAGACTGGATAGTAAGTGTGAATTGAACTTCATAAGAAATTGCCAAATAGTTTTCCACAGTGGTGGAGCCCACCGTCTGCTCCCATCAGCAGGTGCATGACAGTTGGGCTGCTCCACGTCCTTGGCAGCAGGAGGTAATGACAGCCTTTTAAATTTTGGTCATTGTAGTGTGCGTCATCCTGAGGGCAAAAACCTACTACAGTCTTAAAAGAATGGAAGTCAGAAGCTGGGCTCAGATTGTGGCACTGCCATTTATTAGTTACTGAAACTCAGTTAAATTTTTAAAACGTTTTAATTCCAGTAGAGTTAACATACAGTATTATATTACTTTCAGGGGTACCATGTAGTGATCCAACAATTCCACATATTACTCAGTGCTCCTCATGATAACTTTTTTTTAAGTTTATTTATTTATTTTGAGAGAGAGAGAGAGAGAGAGACCCCCAAGCAGACTCTGAGCTGTCAGCACAGAGCCCAACCTGGGGCTTGATCCCATGAACCATGAGATCATGACCTGAGCTGAAATCAAGAGCTACCCAGGTGCCCCATGATAAGTGTAATCTTAATCCCCATCACCTATTTCACCCATTTCCCCACCGACCACCCCTCTGGTAACCATCAGTTTGTTCTCCATAATTAAGAGTCTGTTTTTTGATTTGTCTCTTTCCCCCCCTTTGTTTGCTTGTTTTGTTTCTTAAATTCCACATATGAGTATTTTTCTCTCTCTGACTGACTTATTTAACTTACCATTATACCCTCTAGATCCAACCATGTTGTTGCAAGTGACAAGATTTCATTCTTTTTATGGCTGAGTAATTTTCCAGTGTGTGTGTGTGTGTGTGTGTGTGTGTGTGTGTGTGTGTGTGTGTGTGTGTATGTGCCACATCTTTATCCATTCATCAATAGATGGGCATATGGGTTGCTTCCATACTTTGGCTATTGTAAATAATGCTGCAGTATACATAAGCATGCCTATATCTTTTCAAATTAGTATTTACCTAATTTCATTAGGTAATTTTTATTACCTAATTTACTAATTTCAGATTAGTATTGGTATTTACCCAAAGAATACCCTGTAATGGAATTACTAGATCATATGGTAATTCAATTTTTAATATTTTGAGGAGACTCCATACTGTCTTTCAAGGTGGCTGCACAAGTTTTAATTCCCACCAACAGTTTATGAGTGTTCCTTTTTCTCTGTGTCCTCACCAACACTCGTCTCTTGTGCTTTTGATCTTAGCCATTCTGAAAGACATGAGGTGATACCTCGTAGTGGTTTTGATTTGCATTTCCCTTATGATGAGTGATGTTGAACATTCAGTGTCTGTTGCCATCTGTATGTCTTCTTTGGAGAAATGTCTGCTCATGTCCTCTGCCCATTTTTTAATATATTTTTAAAGTATATTTATTTATTTTGAGAGAGACGGAAAGTGTGAGCAGGAGAGTGGGGAGAGCTAGAGAGAGAGAGAGAGAGAGAGAGAGAGAGAAGAGAGAAGAGAAAATCCCAAACAGACTCTGCAGGGTCAGTGCAGAGCCTGATGTGGGGCTTGAACTCATGAAACTGTGCGATCATGGCCTGAACTGAAATCAAGAGTAGGATGCTTAACTGATTGAGGCACCCCATCTTCTGTCCATTTTTAATTGGATTCTTTGTGTTTTTTTTTGTTTGTTTGTTTTCTTTTTGGTGTTGAGTTGTATCAAGTTCTTTATATATTTTAGATACTAACCCTTTTTTGGATATGCCATTTGCAAATATCTTCTCCCATTCAGTAGGTTGTCTTTTAGTTTTGTTGATTGTTTCCTTTGCTCTTCAGAAGCTTTTTATTTTTATGTAGTCCCAATAGTTTATTTTTCTTTTGTTTGCCTTGCCTTAGGAGATGTATCTAGAAAAATGTTCCTGTCTCTGATGTCAGAGAAATTACTGCCTGTACTCTCTTCTGGAATTTTTATGGTTTCAGGTCTCGCAGTTAGGTCTTTCATCCATTTTGAATTTATTTTTGTACATGGTATAAAAAAGTGGTCCAGGGGCGCCTGGGTGGCACAGTCGGTTAAGCGTCCGACTTCAGCCAGGTCACGATCTCGCGGTCTGTGAGTTCGAGCCCCGCGTCGGGCTCTGGGCTGATGGCTCAGAGCCTGGAGCCTGTTTCCGATTCTGTGTCTCCCTCTCTCTCTGCCCCTCGCCCGTTCATGCTCTGTCTCTCTCTGTCCCAAAAATAAATAAATGTTGAAAAAAAAAATTTAAAAAAAAAAAAAAAGTGGTCCAGTCTCATTCTTTTGCATGTAGCTGTCCAGGTTTGCCAATGCCATTTGTTGAAGAGACTGTCCTTTTTTTACTGCATCTTCTTGCCTCCTTTGTCAAAGGTTAATTGAGCATATAATCATTAGTTTATGTCTGGGCTTTCTTTTCTGTCCTATTGATAAGAACAGATCAATGTGTCTATTTTTGTGCCAGTACTATACTTCTTTGGTTACTACAGCTTTGTAGTATAACTTGAAATCTGGAATTGTGATGCCTTCAGCTTTGTTTTTCTTTTTCAAGATTACTTTGGCTATTTGGGGTCTTTTGTGGTTCCATACAAATTTTAGGATTGTTTGTTCTAGTTCTGTTAAAAATGCTGTTGGTATTTTAATTGGAATTGCATTAAATCTGTAGATTACTTTGGGTAATATAGACAGGTAACAATATTTGTTCTCCCAATCCATGAGCATGGAATATCTTTCCATTTGTTTATGTCATCTTCAATTTCTTTCATCAGCATTTTATAGTTTTCAGAGTACAGGTCTTTCACCTCCTTGGTTAAGTTTATTTTTAGGTATTTTATTATTTCTGGTGCAGTTGTAAATGGCATTGTTTTCTTAATTTCTCTTTATGCTACTTCATTATTAGTATACAGAAATGCAACAAATTTCTATGTGTTGACTTTGTATCCTGAGACCTTACTGAATTCTTTTATTGGCTCTACTAGTTTTTTTTTGGTGGCCTGCAAATAGTGAAAGTTTCATTTCTTCCTTACCAATTTGGATGCCTTTTCTTTCTTTCTTTCTTTCTTTCTTTCTTTCTTTCTTTCTTTCTTTCTTTCTTTCTTTCTTTCTTTCTTTCCTTCCCTTCCCTTCCCTTCCCTTCCCTTCCCTTTCCTTCCCTTTCCTTTCCTTTCTCTTTCCTTCCTCCCTTCTTCCCTTCCTTCTTTCCTTCCTTCTTCCCTTCCTTCTTTCCTTCCTTCCTTCCTTCCTTCCTTCCTTCCTTCCTTCCTTCCTTCCTTCCTTCCTTCCTTCCTTCCAACGGCTTGCTGTGTTAGGACTTCCAGTACTATGTTGGATGAAAGTCGTGAGGGGTGAAAGTAGTGAGGGTAGACAACCTTGTCTTGTTCTTGATTTTAGGGGAAAAGCTCTTAGTTTTTCACCACTGAGTATGATGTTAGCTGTGGGTTTTTCAAAATGGACTTTATTATGTTAAGGTATGTACCCTCTAAACCTACGTGATGGTTTTTGTCATGAGTGGATACTCTACTTTGTCCAGTGTTTTTTCTGTATCTATTGAAATCACCGTGTGTTTTTTATCCTTTCTCTTGTTGATATGATGTAGCATGTTGATTGATTTTGATTGAATTGACTATCGGGCCACTCTAGTATCCCATGAATAAATCCCACTTGAGTGTGGTGAATGATTTTTTTTAATGTATTGTTTGATTTGGCTTGCTAATATTTTGTTGAGGATTATTTCATCTATGTTCATTAGAGATATTGGCCTATAGTTCCTCTTTTTTTTGTAGTGTCTATCTGTCTTTATCTGCTGGCCTTATAGAATGAATTTGGAAGGTTTTCTATTCTTCTGTGAAGCTGCCTGGTCCTGGAGTTAGTTGGATGGGAATTTTTTGATTACCGATTCAATTTTATTGCTGGTGATTGGACTGTTCAAATTTTCTATTTCATCTTGATTCAAGTTTGGAAGGTTATATGTTTCTAGGAATGTATCCATTTCTTCCAGGTTGTCCAATTTGTTGGCATGTAATGTTGCATAATATTCTCATAATATAATCCTTTGTATTTCTGTAGTATTGGTTGTTATTTCTCCTCTGATTTTGAGTCTCCCCACCCTCCCTCTCTGTCTGTCTGTCTCTCTCTTTTTTTTTCGATGAGACTGGCTAAAGGTTTATCCATTTTGTTGACCTTTTCAAAGAGCCAGCTCCTGGTTTCATTGATATGTTCTGTTGTTTTTTAAGTTTCTTTATCATTTATTTCTACTCTAATCTTTATTATTTCCTTCCTTCTGCTGGCTTTAGGTTTTGTTTGTTGTTCTTTTTCTAGCTCCATTAGGTATAGAGTTAGGTTGTTTATGTGAGATTTTTTTCTTGCTTCTTGATGTAAGCCTGTATTGCTATAAACTTCCCTCTTAGAACAGCTTTTGCTATATCCCAGAATTTTGGACTATTGTGTTTTTATTTATTTGTCTCCATGATTTTTTGATTTCCTCTTTGATTTCTTCATTGCCTTATTCATTGTTTAGTAGCCTGTTATTTAACCTCATATATTTATGTTCTTTCCAGATTTTTTTTCCTGTGGTTGATTTTTAATTTCACAGCATTGTGGATGGAAAAATACATAGTATGACCTCAATGTTTTTGAATTTGTCAAAACTTTTTTTTGTGGCTTAATATGTGATTCATTATGGAGAATGTCCCATGTGCACTTGAGAAGAATGTGTATTCTTCTGTTACTATCCCTTACTATTATTGTATTACTATTGATTACTTACTTTATGTTTGTTATTACCTGCTTTATGTATTTGGGTTTCTCCATGTTGGGTGAATAAGTATTTACAATTGTCTTATCTTCTTGTTGGATTATTCCCATTATTATCATGTAATGTCCTTCTTTGCCTCTTGTTACAGTCTTTGTTTTAAAGTCTATTTTTTCTGATATAAGCATCACTACTCCAGCTTTCTTTTCACTTCCATTTGCCTGATAAATGCTTTACTATCCCTTCACTTTCAATATGCATGTGTCTTTAGATCTGAAATGAGAATCTTATAGGCAACATATAGATGGGTCTTGCTTTTTTAAATCTATTCTGTCACCTTATGTCTTGTTCTTTTGTTCCTTATGGTTGTTTTTGTAGTTCTCTCTGTTCACTTCTTCTCTTGCTTTCTTCTCCCACAGTTTTCTGGCTATCTTTAGTGATATACTTGGATTTCTTTATCTTTAATTTCTGCATATTTCTTACTGGTTTTTGATTTATGATTACCGTTAGGTTTATATATAACATCTTATGCATATAGCAGGCTATATAAAGTTGATGGTCACTTAAGTTTGAACCAATTCTAAAAACACTAAAGTTTTACTCCTCTTCCCCCTCCCCCCACATTTTAGGTACATGGTATCATAATTTACATCATTTTGTTTTGTGAGCCCCTTGAGTGATGCCCACTGGAAGAGTCCCTTTAACATTTTTTTTTAGGGCTGGTTTAGTGGTAATGAATTCCTTTAATTTTTATTTGTCTGGGAAACTCTATATTTATATCTATTCTGAATGATCGCCTTGGTGGATATAGTATTCTTGGTTGTAGACTTTTTTCTTTCATCACTTTGAATATATCATGCCATTCCCTTCTGGCCTGCAATGTTTCTGCTGAAAAATCAGCTGATAGCCTTTATGAAGTTTCTCTCATATATAATGGTTTTCTTTTCTCTTGCTGCTTTTAAAATTACTTCTTTATTGGGGTGCCTGGGTGGCTCAGTAGGTTGCATCTGACTTCGGCTCAGGTCATGATCTTGCAGTTTGTGGGTTCGAGCCCCATGTCGGGCTCTGTGCTGACAGCTCAGAGCCTGGAGCTTGCTTCAGATTCTGTGTCTGCCCCTCCCATGCTCATGCTCTCTCTCTCAATAATAAATAAACGTTAAAAAATTTAAAATTATTTCTTTATCATTACTTTTTGCCATTTTAATTGCTATGTGTCTTAGTGTGGGCCTCCTTGGGTTGATTTTGTTGGGGGCTCTCTGTGCCTCCTGGATCTGGATGTCTGGTTCCTTCCCCAGATTTGGGAAGTTTCCAGCTATTATTTCTTCAAATAAATTTTCTGCTCCCTTTTCTCTCTCTTCTCCTTTTGTGATCCTTATAATATGAATGTTATTACAATTAACATCACTGAGTTACCTTAATATATTTTTATTTTTTATTAGTATTTTTTTTCTTTCTCCTGTTCACTTTGATTGCTTCCCGTTTCTCTATCCTCCACATCACTGATCCATTATGCTTCCTCTAGTCTACTATTTATCCCATCTGGTGTATTTTTCATTTTAGTTATTGAGTTTTTCATCTCTGATTGGTTTTTATGCTCTCTATTTTGTTGAGGGTCTCATTGAGGTCCTCCACTCTTTTCTCAAGGCCACTATCTTTATGACCATTGTCTTAAATTCTCTATCAGAAAGATTGCTTATCTCTGTTTTGTTTAGCTCTTTTGCTGTGATTTTGTCCTGTTCTTTCATTTGGGACATATTCCTCTGTCTACTCATTTTGCCTAACTCTTTGTGTCCCTTTCTATGTGTTAGGATAGTCAGCTGTACCTCTGACTCTTGAAAGTAGTGGCCTAATGAAGAAGAGGTCTTGTAGTGCCGTGCAGTGCAGTGTCCCCTGTTCTCCAGAACCTGGCACTTCAGAGGCGTCTCCTGTGTGTTGCATTTGCTCTGCTGTTGTCTCTGAGTTGCCTTCAGTCTAGTTGTCTGCAGTGGCTCTGTGTGTTGTGGGCAGGGCTTATTTCTGTGTTGTTAGTAGGCCACTCTGGAGCTTCTTCAGGCTTGAGTTGAGTCAGACCAGGTGATTGCCAGAGATGCAGTAGCACCAAACAACAGGGAGCTTTTCATGTGTTGTGCCCTAAGATGTCATTGATTAGTGAGGCCTATAGTCAGACCAGCTGTCTGTCCCCAACCCACTCTTGGGACTGTAGTTGGATTGGTGTATGTGGTTATCTTACCTTCTCCCCCAAGCAGGAGCAACTTTGAAGTGGCTCTGGCCCGTGCTGGGGCTGCTTGCACACTGTCACACTTGTGGTGCCGATTTGGATGGATTCCTGCTGGGGATGGGTCTGCAGGAGAACACAGGGGTAGGGCGTCCTGTTGGCAAGCTAGGTGGAGAGTGTTCGTGTTTTGCTGGTTTCTGCAGGTGTCCATATATCTAGGCTGGGGAGCAGGGGAGGGAAATGGTGCCTGCTGGCTCTTTTGTTCTCGGAAAAGTCTCCCAAAGATCTCTGCCCCTCCAGCACAGGCTCTGAGATTGGTAAACAAATATCCCTCCCATATACTCCAGGAGTTTTTCCAACTGCTTCTTCTGTGCTGTGTGGGCTGTTTGTTGTGCTATTTCTTTAAGAATGGGGGCTCAGTTTCCTATTGTCCTCTCAGCTCTCCCAGAGCAAAGCCCACTGATTTTAAAGTTCTGGGTGGTAAGCTCCACTGATTGTAAGAACACTTGAAGTTAGACATCTCTGGTTTTCAAAGCCAAATGTCATAGGGATTTGTCACCCCAATGTGGTTTCTCCATACCTGGGGTGCCTGGGGTATCTGGCATGGGGTTCTGTTCCTCTCTCCTCTCCACACCCATAGGATCCCTTCCTCCTGAGGACAGTTCCACATGTCCATTTGGCTCCTGTGTGTATCTCCACCCTTCCTATTCTCTCTGATGTGGCCTTTTCTCTACATTTAGTTGTGGAGAGTGTGCTCTGTCAGTCTCTGGGTCATATGCATATATGGGTGCTTTCTAGGTGTGTCAGTGGGATGAGGTGAGCCTAGGATCCTCCTTCACCATCCTCCCCCTCGTTAAGTTTTAATTTTCTCAACTGTGAAGTGGGAGTAGTACCTGTTTCATAGGTTGGTCCTGAGATGAACTATGGAAGATGCACATGAACCACACTTGACAAATGCCAGTTTCCTGAGGTTTCTCCTGCACTTCCTGGATTGCATGGATTGATACTAGGAACTACTAAAATATTGAAATGGCAGAAAGCAGGAGAACTACAGGTGAATAGTTATGGTTGGTTTATGTTGGAGGTCTTTAATTAAAGTGATAAACTCTGAACTGTTCATAATGGAAAGCTCTCTAGAACGAGCACATCATTTTGAGCAACAAACCTGGAATGGATTAGCATGGAGCAGCTTGAGGAAGCCAAGGGAACAAGTCCATTCATGATAAAATAGTAAAGAAGAAGATATGGAGGAAGGCAAAGGTAAAAGATATTATCCTAGCAATTCCTGACTAAGAGCTTGGCCAGTGCTTCATGGAGAGACAGAATGGAGGCAAGCCACCTTTTTGCCAAATGCTTACAGCACAGCCTGGGTTTGGACATGAAAATAAAGCCACTTAATACAGGTGCATTTAGTATAGGATTTCTGTTTATACAAATGTGGGAAGAATCCAGGACTTAAGGGCAGTATGGGTAGGGCCAGAAGGTTGGGAAATAGTCAGTGAAGACCTCAGCCAGAAGCACCAACATGGCTGCTTTTCATAGCTTTGCCAGGAAGTTTCTGGGAGAGTTGCCACCAACTGAAACTCACTACAGTGGCCTGGTGGGCTAAAGGAAGCCCAAGAAGCCTTAATCCACCTGTAGTTGTCCATGGCTGTGGCCGCCAGTAGCCCCAGGAACACTGGTCTGCCTCACTATCACTCTCTGCTTATCCTCAGGAACTTTCTACAGAGAAACATGGCTCTTGGCTTCTCCTCTGCCACATGGAGGGACAGCACACCCACTAAGCATAAGATACTTTAAATATGCTGTATTTTCATGCAATCCATGTGATAGAGGCACATTTATTAAATATATTTTTCTGAGATGGAAATAGGCAAAGTCATAAGCCAAAGGCAGGGCTAATTTTATTTTATTTCATTTTTATTCATTTTATTATTTTTTTGTCTTTCCATTGTTTCTTCCTTCCTTTATTTATTTTTTTAATTAACGAAGGTAAATAATATTTAGGGTCTTTTGAGGTATAATTGATATACAACACTATATTAGTTTCAGGTATACAACATAATGATTTGATATTTGTGTATATTGCAAAATGATCACACAATAAGCCTTGACACCATCTGCTCCCATACAAAGGTACAGAACATTTTTTCTTGTGTTGAGAACATTTAAGATTTAACTTCTAAGCAACTTTTAAATTTGCGATAAAATATTATTGACTATAGTCATTAGGCTCTACATTATATCCCCATTACTTCTTTTTTTGATGTAATACTTTTATTTACTTATTTTTTATGATATGTTCTATTTATTTTTATTTTAATTTTATTTTTAAATTTAAATCCAAATTGGCATATAGTGCAACAATGATTTCAGGAGTAGATTTCTTAATGCCCCTTACCAATTTAGCCCTACTCCCTCCCACAACCCCTCCAGTAATCCTATGTTTGTTCTCTCTATTTAAGAGTCTCTTCTGTTTTGTTCCCCTCCATGTTTTTATATTATTTTTGCTTCCCTTCCCTTATGTTCATCTGCTCTGTGTCTTAAAGTCCTCATATGAGTGAAGTCATATGATGTTTGTCTTTATCTGACTAATTTCACTTAGCATAATACCCTCTAGTTCCATTCAAGTAGTTGCAAATGGCAAGATTTCATTCTTTTAGATTGCCGAGTAATACTCCATTGAATGTATATACCACACCTTCTTTATCTATTCATCCATTGATGGACATGTGGGCTCTTTCCATACTTTGGCTATCGTTGACAGTGCTGCTATAAACATTGGGGTACATGTGTCCCCTCAAAACAGCATACCTATATGCCTTGGATAAATACCTAGTAGTGCAATTGCTGGGTCGTAGGGTAGTTCGATTTTTATTTTTTGAGGAACCTCCATACTGTTTTCCAGAGTGGCTGCACCAGCTTGCATTCCCACCAGCAATGCAAAGGAGATCCTCTTTCTCTGCATCCTCGCCAATATCTGTTGTTGCCTGAGTTGTTAATGTTAGCCATTCTGACAGGTGTCAGGTGATATCTCATTTGATTTTGATTTGTATTTCCCTGATGATGAGTGACGTTGAGCATTTTTTCATGTGTCGGTTGGCCATCTGAATGTCTTCTTTGGAGAAGTGTCTATTCATGTCTTTTGCCCATTTCTTCACTGGATTATTTGTTTTTTGGGTGTTGAGTTTGGTAAGTTCTTTATAGATTTTGGATACTAACTCTTTATCTGATATATTGTTTGCAAATATCTTCTCCCATTCTGTCAGTTGCCTTTTAGTTTTGCTGATTGTTTCCTTCACTGTGCAAAAGGTTTTTATTTTGATGAGGTCCCAGTAGTTCATTTTGGCTTTTGTTTTCCTTGCCTCCAGAGACGTGGTGAGTAAGAAGTTGTTGCAGCCAAGATAAAAGAGGTTTTTGCCTGCTTTCTCCTCAAGGATTTTGATGGCTTCCTGTCTTACATTTAGGTCTTTCATCCATTTTGAGTTTATTTTTGTGTATGGTGTAACAAAGTGGTCCAGGTTCATTCTTCTGCATGTCGCTGACCAGTTTTCCCAGCACCACTTGCTGAAGAGACTGTCTTTATTCCATTGGATATTCTTTCCTGTTTTGTCAAAGATTAGTTGGCCATACATTTGTGGGTCTGTTTCTGGGTTCTCTATTCTGTTCCCTTGATCTGAGTGTCTGTTTTTATACCAGTACCATAGTGTCTTGATGATTAAAGCTTTGTAGTATAGCTTGAAGTCCAGGATTGTGATGCTTGCTCCTATGGTATGCTTTGCCAAGATTGCTTTGGCTATTTTGGGTCTTTTCTGGTTGCATACAAATTTTAGGATTATTTGTTCTAGGTCTGTGAAGAATGCTGGTGTTATTTTGATAGGGATTGCATTGAATATATAGATTGTTTTGGGTAGTATTGACATTTTAACAATATTTGCTCTTCCTATCCAGGAGCATGGAATCTTTTTCCATTTTCTTGTGTCTTCTTCAATTTCTTTCATAAGCTTTCTGTAGTTTTCAGCATATAGATTTTTCATCTCTTTGGTTAGATTTATTCCTAGGTATGTTGTGATTTTTGGTGCAATTGTAAATGGATCAATTCCTTGATTTCTCTTTCTGTGGCTTCATTGTTGGTGTATAGGAATGCAACTGATTTCTGTGCATTGATTTTATATCCTGCAACTTTGTTGAATTCATGAATCAGTTCTAACAGTTTTTTGGTGGAATCTTTTGGGTTTTCCATGTAGAGTATCATGTCATCTGCAAAGAGTGAAAGTTTGACCTCCTCCTGGCCAATTTGAATGCCTTTTATTTCTTTGTGTTGTCTGATTGTAGAGGCTAAGACTTCCAATGCTATGTTGAATAACAGTGTCGAGAATTGACATCCCTGTCTTGTTCGTGACCTTAGGGGGAAAACTCTCAGTTTTTCCCCATTGAGGATGATATTATGGGTCTTTCATATATGCCTTTTATGATCTTGAGGTATGATCCTTTTATCCCTACTTTCTTGAGGGTTTTTATCAAAAAAAAAGATGTTGTATTTTGTCAAATGCTTTCTCTGCATCTCTTGAGATGATCATGTGGTTCTTGTACTTTCTTTTATTGATGTGATGAATCACATTGATTGGTTTGTGGATACTGCACGAGCCCTGCATCCCAGGTATAAATACCACTTGGTCATGGTGAATAATTTTTTGAATGTATTGTTGGATCTGGTTGGCTAATTTCTCGTTGAGGATTTTTGCATCCATGTTCACCAGGGAAATTGGTCTATAGTTCTCCTTTTTAGTGGGGTCTGTGTCTGGTTTTGGAATCAAGGTAATGCTAGCTTCATAGAAAGAGTTTGGAAGTTTTCCTTCCATTTCTACTTTTTGGAACACCTTCAAGAGAATAGATGTTAACTCTTCCTTCAGTGTTTGGTAGAATTCCCCTGGAAAACCATCTGGCCCTGGACTCTTGGTTTTTGGGAGATTTTTGATTACTATTTCAATTTCCTCACTGGTTATGTGTCTGTTCAAATTTTCTATTTCTTCCTGTTTCAGTTTTGGTAGTGTATATGTTTCTAGGAATTTGTCCATTTCTTCCAGGTTGCCCATTTTATTGGCATATAATTGCTCATAGTGTTCTCTTATTATTGTTTTTATTTCTGCTGTGTTGGTTGTGATCTCTCCTCTTTCATTCATGATTTTATTTATTTGGGTCCTTTCCTTTTTTTTTCTGATCAAACTGGCTAGTGGTTTATCAATTTTGTTAATTCTTTCAAAGAACCAGCTTCTGGTTTCATTGATCTTTTCTACTATTTTTTTTTGTTTTTGTTTTTGTTTTTTGTTTTTTTTTGGTTTAATAGCATTAATTTCTGCTCTGATCTTTATTATTTCCTGTCTTCTGGTTTTGGGTTTTATTTGATGTTCTTTTTCTAGTTCTTTAAGACATAAGATTAGGTTGTGTATCTGAGATCTTTCTTCCTTCTTTAGGAAGGCCTGGATTGCTATATACTTTCCTCTTATGACCGCCTTTCCTGCATCCCAGAGGTTTTGATTTGTGGTGATATCAATTTTATTGGCTTCCATGAACTTTTTATTTCCTATTTAACTTCTTGGTTAGCGCATTCATTCTTTAGGAGGCTGTTCTTTAGTCTCCAAGTATACGTTACCTTTCCAAATTTTTTCTTGCGGTTTATTTTGAGTTTCATCATGTTGTTGTCTGAAAATATGCACGGTACGATCTCAGTCTTTTTGTACTTGTTGAGGGCTGATTTGTGTCCCAGTATGTGTTCTATTCTGGAGAATGTTCCATGTACACTGGAGAAGAATGAATATTCTGCTGGTTTAGGATGAAATGTTCGGAATATATCTGTTAAGTCATCCAGTCCACTGTGTCATTCAAAGCCATGGTTTCCTTTTGATATTTTGAGTAGATGATCTGTCCATTGCTGTGAGTGGGGTGTTGAAGTCTCCTACTATTATGGTATTACTATTGATGAGTTTCTTTATGTTTGTGATTAATTGATTTCTATATTTGTGTGCTTTCACATTTGGGACATAAATGTTCACAATTGTTAGGTCTTCTTGGTGGATAGACTCCTTAATTATGATATAACTCCCTTCCTCATCTCTTGATACAGTGTTTATTTTAAAGTCTAGATTGTCTGATATAAGTATGGCTATTCTGGCTTTCTTTTGTTGACCATTAGCATGATAGATGGTTCTCCATCCCCTTACTTTCAATCTGAAGGTGTCTTTAGGTCTAAATGGGTCTCTTGTAAACAGCATATAGATGGATCTTGTTTTCTTATCCATTCTGTTACCCTGTCTTTTGATTGGAGCATTGAGTCCATTGACTTTTAGAGTGAGGTATGAATTTATTGCCATTATGTTGCTTGTAGAGTTGGAGTTTCTGGTGGTGTTCTCTGGTCCTTTCTAGTCTTTGTTGATTTTGGTCTTTGTTTGTTTGTTTCATCTTTTCTCCCCTCAGAGAGTCCCCCTTAAAATTTCTTGCAGGGATGGTTTAGTGGTCACAAACTCCTCTAATTTTTGTTTGTCTGGGAATCTTTTTATCTCTTCTTCTATTTTGAATGACAGCCTTGCTGGATAAAGAATTCTTGGCTGCATATTTTTCTGATTCAGCACACTGAATATATCCTACCACTCCTTTCTGGCTTGCCAGGTTTCTGTGGATAGGTCTGCTGCAAACCTGATCTGTGTTCCCTTGTAGGTTAAGGACTTTTTTTCCCTTGATGCTTTCATGATTCTCTCCTTGCCTGAGTATTTTGTGAATTTGACTATGATATGCCTTGTTGATGGTCGGTTTTTGTAGAATCTAATGGGGGTCCTGTGTGCTTCCTGGATTTTGATGTCTGTGTCTTTCCCCAGGTTAGGAAAGTTTTCTGGTATGATTTGCTCACCTAACCCTTCTACCCCTATTTCTCTCTCTCTTCCTCTTCTGGGACCCCTATGATTCTGATGTTATTCCTTTTTAATGAGTCACTGATTTCTCTAATTCTTAAATTGTGCTCTTTTGCCTTAATCTCCCTCTTCTTTTCTGCTTCATTATACTCCATAAGTTTGTCCTTTACATCACTGATTCTCTGTTCTGCCTCATCCATCCTTGCTGCCTTGGCCTCCATTCGAGATTGCAGCTCAGTTATAGCATTTTTTTATTTCATCCTTACTAGTGTTTACTTCATTTATCTCTGCAGAAAGGTATTCTAATCTATTTTCAACTCCAGCTAGTATTCTTATTATCATGATTCTAAATTCTGGTTCAGACATCTTGCTAGTATCTGTGTTGGTTAAGTCCCTGGCTGTCGTTTCTTTCTGCTCTTTCTATTGGGGTGAATTCCTTCATTTTGTCATTTTGAAGGGAGAAAAGGAATTCATGAAGTAACAAAAATTAAAATTAAAAAGAAATTAAAATTAAAATTAAAAAGTTAAAAAGAGACACACACACACACACAAAATCGAATAAATGATGCTAGATCCTAGGTGTGTTTTGGTCTGGGTGTTGAAATGGGCTTGATAGATTAGAGAAAAAAGGGGAAAGAAAAAAAAACGAAATTGTTTGAAAATTTGAAAAAAATGAATACACTGAAGTAGACTAAAATGAAATGATGGAAGTAGAATAGAACTTGAAAAAAATTACACAAAAGTAAAAAATGTAGAAGAAAAGTATTTTTAATAAAAATTGAAAATAAAAATGAGTTTTTTATCCTTCTGTATTCAAGAAAAAGAAAAGAAATGAGAAGAGAAAAACGAAAGCAAAAAAGAAAAGAAAGAAAATTGAATAGATGGACCGGCGAACAGATAGAACTACTACTGAAATTACTTCGTTTTCCCCTAGAAGTCAATCTGTGTAGCACACTTTATAGTCCATAAACTACCTAGCCAGAGAGACTTGTGCTCCTGAAGACCGAGGTTGGCCCACTTGGGCAGGGCTTAGTGTAATGGCTCCGTTCTCCATTAGGTGGCGCTGCTAGCCTACTGGGGTGGATTGCTGTGGCGCTTGTAGGTGTGTATGTGTGTGCGTGGGAGCATTGAGAATGGCGTCACCCAGCTATCCAGTCTCTAGTATCAGAACTCTGTTCTCCCTGATCAGCAATTGCGTACCCGTCCTTTGTCTTCAGCTTCTGTCCACTCCCTGCTTTTACATAGTCTGTGACCAAGCTCAGGCAGCACCTCCCTCCTGAGTTTTGTCTCAGATGCAGCTGTTTTTCCCGACCCCTTACTTCTGAGGGACTGTGGCTTTGACTCGTTCCGCCCCTTTGTGGAGGGTCTCACCGAGCAATGGCCAAATGCTGGCCGCACCCAGGAACGTTCACGGGACTGTGCTGCTGCCAACACCCAAAGACTGTGGCCGGGTGTCAGCCCGCCCCAGAAAAAGTCGGCAAGACAGTGTAGCAGCAGCGTTTCAGGGATCATGGAAAGTCAAACACACATCTGGCACCAGGCTCCACCCTTAACGACTTTGTTCCAGCACCAGTGAATGTGGTTGTTTTCCCTGGTCCTCTGGGGCCTTGCCTTTGGGGACCCACACAGCCTCTACCAGGTGTCCTTCCAGCAGGGGAACCGCCTCTCCCCATGTGGCCCGAAGAACCCCAGTCCCCACTCTGCTCCTGGGGATTCCCCCTTCCCACCAGAGCACCGCCAGGTATCGAGCTTCAGAGTTTCAGACTCTGCTCTCCCCCTGTTTATAGTCTTAATGGAACTTAAACCCTCTTCTTTCTCCTTTCTCCCTTTTTAGTTCAGGCCCTGTGGCTGTTTCCACTTTTCTACTCTTTCTCCCCCTGCTTTGGCAGGGTGCTTTCCGGTATTGTCCCCCACTGCGTCTCCATCCTCTCTCCACACGCAAAAGCGGCTTGCCCTCCACAGCTTCTCTCTCCCCCAGTTCACCTCTACGCAGGGCCTTTTTTAAATTTTTTTTTCAACGTTTATTTATTTTTGGGACAGAGAGAGACAGAGCATGAACGGGGGAGGGGCAGAGAGAGAGGGAGACACAGAATCGGAAACAGGCTCCAGGCTCTGAGCCATCAGCCCAGAGCCTGACGCGGGGCTCGAACCCACGGACCGCGAGATCGTGACCTGGCTGAAGTCGGACGCTTAACCGACTGCGCCACCCAGGCGCCCCCGCAGGGCCTTTTTTAAACCCAAGTCTCTCTGACTCCCAAGCCTTGTGTATTCATGTCTATGTATTTGTTGTGATTTGCTGAATAATTGGGACTAATGTTAACCGTGAGTAAATAGTGAGTGGTTAATTCAATAGTGTGACTTTTTTTCTTCACTAGCCTTTTGGTATCCTTATAAAGTTTCCATGAAAAAGTATCTCTGTGTAGCATTAAGAAGAATTTCTGGCACTGGGGGACCCAGCTGATATTATGATCAATTCCTTAGTGACTTTACAGATTAGGTTTATTACATAGACCTAACACTTTTCTATCCTTTCCCTTTTTAAACATTGTTTTTCTTTTCATTTGGCTATTTCATTTGTATATATGTCTTTTTAGGTTCCTTGAGGTCAAAGATTATATTCTATAGTTCTCTTTTTTCTTTTCTTTTTTAAATAAAGATTTCATTTTTTAAAGTAACTCGTACACTCAATGTAGGGCTCAAGCTTACAACCCTGAGATCAAGCATCACATACTCTACTGACTGAGTCAGCCAGGTACCTGTGTTCTGTAGTTCTTTTATCGCGCATTAGATTATTACAAATGTATGTTGTTGACTTTGCTTCTTTGCCAAATTTCATGCAAATTGTATGTACAAGCTATAAGACACCTCCTGCATAAATATGTTGTAAGTGTTCCATTTAAAGCAGTTTGTGAAATACTGAAGTTTGAAGTAATTTGTGCCATTCTTTTGTATTTTTAAATTACTATGATTTAATATTATACATTTAACAAATTTTAACATAAGTACAAAAATAAAACCAAATTATTCTCCAATTATGAATATAGATTTTTGTTCGGAAACCAGTCAGCATTACTATATGGCATACAAATGGTAGAATGTGCCAATTGTATGTTAAGAATCATTCATTAGAAAAGTTACAAGGGAAGTAGTGATGAAAGTTATCTCGTTTTACTACGTTGTTTATTTAGGTAAATATTCTGATTAGAAGGTGCATGTTAGAAGAACTCATGATTTGCCTGGAGTTTTCTGTTTGAACTGTGTACATGAAAGGATACACAGAGCCATGTTTCGCTTCTGAGAGGTCAGTAGAGATAAAAGTGTCAGCAAAACCTAAATGGAAGTAACTGTATGCAGTGAACCAGGTTGTGGATGGGTAATAGAACACAGGTGTAATTAGTGTTGGGGAAATCTATCAGGAAGGGCTTTTCATGTTGAAATTTAAGTATATTTATAAAGTTTTATGGGCACACTAATACTTGGATGTCAATGAGTTATCCCAGAAGATGAACAAGCAACCTAGTTGGAAATTAAAAAAGGGAGATACTTTTTCAGAAACAGATGTTGTTGTGCGCATGTGCACGTACACACACAATATTAGTGATGCCTTCTGGAGCACTTTTTATGGTTACCATACACTGAGATAAAGACATTCCTAGAATAATCCTCGTAAACAACTCTGAAAGACTTGTGTCATTATCCCGGTTTATGGACGAAGTGACTACCCAAGTACCTTCCAAATTCACACAGGTAGTGCAGAGCTGGGATCTGAGTATGTGCCTTCCACACTGGGTGATGTGGTTGAGTCATGTCACCTCGGCTAAGTTGAGCCCCACTCCCCAGAATTGCCTATCTAGTGCATTTCCAATTAGTGTGGGCTGTTAGTATATTTTGTAGCCCACTCATACCTTCCTCCAGTTATTCAGTCAAGTGCTATTTGGTGCTGCTGTGAAAGGATTTCACAGGTGTAGTTAGAGTTTTTCATTAGTTACCTCCGAGTTAATCAAAAGGGAGATTATTCTGGGTGGGGCCAACCTGATTGGATGGAAACCCTTTAAAGAGGAGCTCGGCTCTTCCTGGAGTCAGTGATTCCAAGGTCAGGTTGTGCTTGTGGGCTTCCAGCCTGCTCCAGTTTTTCCTTGCCACCTGCCTGCCTATGGACTGAAAGCTTCAGCTCATGCTCCTGAGGTCCAGCCTCTTGTGTTCTCCCTTCCCGGCTGCCTGTACTGTGAGCCTCAGGTTTCTTAGCCAGTGCCCATAAGTGTGTAAGTCAGTTCTTTGTTACATACATCCTCCTGCTCTTGCTTCCTGGTTGAACCCTGACTCAGTCACCCACTGCTGTATTTCTGTGATATTATTCCTTTAAATTCTTGTTCAGAATGCTATTTCCTTTTCGTTTTCTGTGTTACCCTACATTTTTACATTGTTATGCTAGTAATAAACAGGATAATTTATTTTTCATGTACAAAGTATGTTCAAGAATGGAAGACAGTGCTTCATCACAGCTTATTTATCTCTACCTATGAGAACTACTCAGTCTTTTCTGTAGGGCGTGGGAAATACTCTTAAATACTGTATGTGTTAAAGGGGCCAAATATTAGGAAGAAACCATAGGATTTCTCTTAGGATTTCGCACTCTGAAATCTATTGGGCTTAGAAACTGACGGTGTGTTTTATTTCTAAGCCTTATTGACATTTTATCTTGCCTCTAGTATCATTTAGCATTGTGTACTTTTCTTAGAAATATTAATGAACAACCAGGAACAAGTTGTACCTCATGAGCATTGAATGACACATTTAGTATGTCCTGACTCAGCAAAAGTGCTTTAGTTTTTTCAGAAAGGCAAGCATTTGGCTGTCATACAACTTCGTGAACGGTGCAGATAATTCAGTGTCAAGGGTAGAGCTGGTTCTAGGCATCAGTGAGCAGCAAGATAATTGGTGATAACTCTGACAGAGTCTTGGAAAAGTGTGAATCTTTTGTCAATATCCTAACATTGCTGCACTTCTGAGCTTGGTTCACTAACTAAATCTCATAATTGCAGTCTGGCTGGGTGCGCCTCAGTACCTAGAGGTTTCTGGGATATCTAATGTGCTAATATTAAAATAATTTACATTTGAGAGAGTATTGGGGGAGGCAGTTGGCCGAGAACCCTGAGTGTTCTGCACATACTAGCTGAGTGTGCCGGGCTGCAAGACTTACCTGCCTCCATTTCTAGAGCTGGTCACCTAAGGAGGTGAAGGCCATTGCTTGCCCCCTGGAGGATGGGGAGCTGGCTGGTTTGCTTCTTGTTGCAGTGTTTGCTGTTTGTTCAAAAAGTACTGGGACTTGGGTTTCCTTCCTATACAGCAACACTCTCTGTGCAGGATTCTTCCAGGCTGGCTACCACCTGTATGGGGCAGGTGGGGCAGGAGGAACCAATGAGACCAGGAAGGTCTGGCTGCTGCTATAGCAACAAGCAATAAAGTCCTTTGTCTCTGTCCAGGAATCTTGTGTCTCTTGCCAGCTTTCATTAAAGAGTAACTCATTAGCTTATGGCCTCTAACTAGAGTAAAATCTCAGACCCTTAAAATTTGTATTAAGTGATTTACCTTTGCTTAGAGCCATGATAATGCTGCTGTTCTGTAGCCGTCAATGTTGACCATATTAACGACCACCACAACCAAATGTTTATAAAGCACTTACTGTTCCAGGGGTGGCATGTAGAAACACTGTACTGAAAACTTTATGGTCGTGTATGTTAGGTATTTCACTGGGCTATGTTCAGTGGGAAGTTAAGTGTTAAATAAGAGGTCCATTCCTTTCTCACATGAATGAAAAGTCTAGAGTTCGCAGTCCCACCTCTCACTCTTAGCTAATGACTTTGCTTCTTACTTCACTTAGCAGGAGGAGGAGGAGGAGGAGAGGGGGGAAGGACAGAGGAAGAAGAAATGAGAAGTATCTATTTCAGACACATAAAAAAATTCAGAAATGCCAGAAATATCTACCAAATCTCTACCTATGTCTCACTAGCTAGAACTGAGTCTGTGAAGATATTTTAACTGTCTTGTTACATTGAACAAAATTTGGATTTTGCCAGTAATAAAGGAGAGAATACTGATGAGGTAAATAGTAGCATCAAAAATGTTAGTATCTATATGACCTTCGAATCTACCCTTTACATAGCTGTTATTATTTGCTTTCTGTAGAGGTAGAGTAAAGGGGTTCACTTGCCCAAGGTCACACTGGTGAATTGAAGACCTAAGACTGAATTCTAGTCTCTCCACCTCATGCTTGTATCGCTAGTAATCATATATAGTTGCTAATGGCAACTTCACTAATTCAATCAACTAACAACTATACTTCGAGGACTACTGTCTTAGTCTAATTGGGCTGCTATGACAAAATGCCATTGGCTGTGTGGCTTAAGCAGCAGGATTTACTCACTTTTTGAGAGGCTGGAAGTTGAGAGGAGGTACCAGTGAGGTTGGGCTCTGGGGAGGGTCCTCTTCCTGGCTTGCATATGATTGTCTTCTTGCTGTGTCCTCACATGGCCAGGTGCAGGGGTGGTGCATAGAGGGGGTGAGCGGGAAAGAAACAGTTTGGTTTCTTCTTATAAGGGCACAAATCCCACCATCGGTCAGAGGTACGGTCTCCTAATATCATCACATTGGGGGTTAGGGCTTCAACATATGGATTTGGTGGGGGGCGGGACAAACAGTTCACAGCAACTGCTCTTGGTAAAATATTATGGCAGGTACTATGGGTGGATGTGTGTGTATATATATGTGTGTATATATATATATCCTTTTTTTTTTTTTTTGCCACTGAGAATTTTATACTCCAACAGGCATGGTAAGATAGAATTACATGAAAATAAGGCTAGTAAATACTCCACAAGTTCATGTTATCAGAGTTCAGAGAAAAAGCCATCTGGCTGGTCTGAGAAGGCTTCAGAGAAGGGGGAGATCTGCTCTGGGCCTCAGAGAACAGGTCCACGTAGAAGAATAGGGGGCGGTGTTTAGGGGGCAAGAAATGGTCTGTGTCTTGGTAGAAATGATATGTCCTTTCTTAGGGCAGATTCTGAGAAATAATACTGGGGAGATTAATTACAACTTTAATGCATCCTGACACAAATGGAGACAGATAATTTTAATAAGCATGCTGTTGGTAGATTTACCAGTCGAATGTGGATGAATGTGAATTTATAGCCATCTCCTCTCAATAATGAATAGAAAATTAATTCAGTTGGTGAGCTGGGGGGTGTGGAAGGCCCTGAAGGCAGAGATCATGCTGTCTGTATGGCAGTTAATCTTATTCCTGGGCATCTGGCATATTACCTCGATCCGTCGGGTGGGCCAAGGTTGAGTGCATCGGGTTTCAGAACACGCCGCACAACTTTTTAGTAGTGGCCAATTTCTTAAGTTATTATTTTTTATTTATTGTTTTCTATTTTTGTAACTATTGCTTTGCTATATAGGCAACCCTGGCTGCTACTGTGGCCACAGTTGACTGACTCGGAGTGGCTGCATGGGCCAGAAAGAACCAGCCGGGGGCTGGTCTGATGGCACCAGCCACCCTGTGGTGGTTTCTCAAACCTTGCCTCAGAGGTGGTCTGATCTGGTAGGCACCCACCCACTGCAGTCCAGTGTAGCCGACCTCAGTTCTTGCTGAAGCAAAAGTAGAAGGTGTTCAGGCTGATAGGGAGAATTCCTGTTTTCCTGCATACACATGGACGGGTGGGGAATGTCTAGCTTTTGACACACTTGAGTTGTACCCGTATGTGTACCCCAGGTGTGTTCGCTGGATATTCTTTCTCAATACCCTGTTCTGTTCTCTGGTGGACTGGAGGCTGTTCTAAGAACCTCCTGGTTGTCCGCGGACCAGACACATCTGCAGCAGGAGGTGTAGGAGAACAGAGATGTGCTCTGCACAGGCATGTTCCACATAAAGGGGCGTGGTGAGCTGGGTGGCCAGACCCACAGTGGCTGGCAAGTTCACTCATGCTTTCAGGAAGCAGTGGGAAGTGCGGCCTCCCCCAGGGCCCTGGTGTAATTCTCAGCTTGGTCATTGGTCTGACCGTGCCGGGGGCTGCTGCCCAGGTGAGGCCTCCCTGCCCCCTGTGGCATGTCACTTGCTGGAATGACTCTTTTTCAAAGGTCTAGAGCAGAGCAGACTCTCATTTATGAAAACACCACCTGGGTGGCCCTTCCCCTTGCAGCCCCCCAGTCTGAATGTCACGTCCACTACTCAACGTCAGAGGAAGTGGGATGCCTGGTTCTGCCTCGTGTCCTCTGTCCACTGACCTCACCTTGCTCTGGGCTCACTTCCCAGCTCGCTCACAGTCCTGCTGCCCAAGGGCTCTGAACGCCTCTTTACCTTCTCAGCTCTGTGCTGGGTCTCTTGGCTCACTCTGCTGGCCACATTCAGGTACGCTGGGGGAAAGGTCAAGGTGCCCTTGCCACACCTGCCAGCATGACTTGTCTTCTTTACCAGAAGGTAGCACATGGCTTGTGCTCATCAAGGCTCCGCTTTTTCTACTGACTTGGCACAGAGAAGACTCCACCTCCCAGGCCTGCGGCTGGTTCTAGACAATGGAGCACCAGGGGAGTGACACAGGGATCTCCCAGTGTGAGGTGCCTAAGAGCTTGTCCAAGCATTGTAGGTTGTTCTTTTCCCTATGGGAGCAGCACAGGTGGCCTCATATTGGCAGAAATGCAACCTAGATACTGAATGGCACGTGGAGAGATGACCTGGAGTCCCTCAGTGTTGTGTGGGTTGCACATACGCTTCTTCAGTAAGCTGTTGATCACTGAGATTTGGGTCTACATGTTACTGGTGCTGAGTCCAGCCAGTTCTTACTAATCTAGAAGCCATTCATGAATGTTTTCCCGAGTGATGTGCCATGAATCCTGCTGTGCTCCTCCAGGGACACAGTCCTAAGGTTGACATGAAGTCTACTACTAGGCCACATATTCCTAGAAGATGCTAGAAATGTGTTCTAGGAAAAGGAGATAGTCCAGAAATAGAGTTGTTTATAAATGAAAGAGGAATAGACTTAGAGAAGCAGGAAAGATTCAGCAGTTCTGCCTGGAAAGCTTCCTGAATAAGGAAAGGAAGAGAATTCAGACTCCTAGATTCAGAGGCCAATAACTGGGGTAGAAAGAGGGGGATGAATGGAATCCACACATTTCAGAGCACATATACTAAGGGAGGGAGAAGCAAGAGAAGGGTAAATGCAAAAGTGCACAGCAAACCTGTGGAGACCTCCATGGTTCCATTTGTTAGGGTATGTTTGGGACCCTTGGTTCCCCTCAGACTCTCATTAGATGCTCAGTAAACTGGATCAAGGGATGTATGAAAGAGGAGAGGAAAAGGCAGAGTGGAGGAGTGGAAGCAACACAACTTTCAGTGCAGAGACCCCTTCAGGTGCATCTGAGGGCCGAGTGGCCATCTGTGAACGCCCAGACCAAGAAGCACAGCCCCTCATCAACTTATTAGACCGATGCACCCAGAGCGGTAGCTGCAGAGGACTGCTCAAGTTTTCCACCTAACGCTTTCCTTCTGCAGATGGAAAGACGTGGGCCAACTGTGTGGTTATGGTCAGGGAAGGACAGACATGGGGATGGCATGGCCCATGGTCAGGGCACCTTTCCAGTCTAGACCCCTTTGATTTCTGAGCACGGCGTCTAGGCTTTGGCATATTGGCTTCTTCACAGGATCGCGGGTGTGACTGGTACAGCACAGACTCTGGAGGAACAAGACCTCTAGCTTTCCTGGTCCAATGGAGACTTCCGCCTTAACTAAGAGCATCTGGGTATTTCCCCCATTATTTCAGAGTCTTGGTCAAAATGTGGACTTTATTTATTTATGCGTTGTTAGTTCCATCACTGACTTTTGGGACCAAATAATGATTCCTTTCACTTTGGGAACTTCCTTTGTTGATCATAAAGTATGAGATGGCAGGGCTGCCACGATTGCAAAAAGTAAGTACTCCAGTGGTTACCACCAGGGCCACCGAGTGGGTTGATGCTAAGTACTCTGGCTCAACCTAGAGAACTCTGAGTGATTTACTAATAAATCTGCAATAGTATACTTTATGCATAATGACAAAATAACAAGAGAACCTCAAGGAGTAAATATTTTATGTAATGAATTAACTGTGCCAGTTTCAGCCATGACTGTTAATGAGAATCCTGAGATTAAACTCCTGTGTGTTGAGCAGTTTATGCTAACAAATGAAGTCGATAGAGGGTAATGATGCAGCACTTGTGTTTTAATTTACTGTGGTCTCTTCCTACCAAAAATGTGAGAACGCCCCTAAGAGTTAAACAAGCACCTCCCCTGTGCCTGCTGTTCCTAAGAGGAAACACGTGCCTGCCCTCCTCTGGTGGAGGCATGCTAGTACCTTTCCTCCAGTGGTACCAGATTAAAGGAACATCGGCCGTGTTGGCCCAGAGATGCTGGGCAGCAGATTCCCCATGAACATGGTCCGCGGGGCCAACTGTAAGAGGCAGAATTGTCCCCTCAAAATGTCCCAGGAACCTGTGGATATGTTACTTTACATGGCAAAAGGGATTTTGCTGATATGATTAGAGGATTTTGAGATGACATTATCCAGCATTATCTGGGTGGGACCAGTGGAATCACAAAGGGTCCTTAAAAGTGGAAAGGTGCGGGGTGGGGGGGGGCAGGGATCAGGGTGGCTCAGTTGGTTAAGCATCTGAGTTTCACTTGGGTCATGATCTCATGACTTGTGGGTTTGAGCCCTGTGTCAGGCTTTGTGCTGACAACTCAGAGCCTGGAGCCTGCTTGGGATTCTGTGTCTCCCTCTCTCTCTGCCCCTCCCCATTTGCACTCTGTTTCTCTCTTTCTCAAAAATAAATAAAAACATTAGAAATTTGTTTTAAATAAAAATTAAAAAAATGAAAATGGAAAGGTGGAGCAGAAGAGGTCGGAATGATGTCGTATGAGAGGGGCTCAACGTGCCGTTGGTAGCTTTTTGAAGACGGAGGACGGTGCCGTGAGCCGAGGAGTGCGGGCCGTCTCTGGAGGCTGGAAAAGGCAGGGGTGTAGATTCTCTGCAAAAGAATCCAGAAAGGAATGAGGACTTGTAGACACTTGGATTTCATCCAGCGAGACCCATGTTGGACCAGTGCCTCCGTGGGGCAGGTCTTTTGTCCTTGTCTACAATGGTAGCCTTCATTCCCATCACTCTCTGCCCCTGTTTTTTTTTTTTTTTAAATTTTTTTTTTTCCCAACGTTTATTTATTTTTAGGACAGAGAGAGACAGAGCATGAACGGGGGAGGGGCAGAGAGAGAGGGAGACACAGAATCGGAAACAGGCTCCAGGCTCTGAGCCATCAGCCCAGGGCCTGACGCGGGGCTCGAACTCCCGGACCGCGAGATCGTGACCTGGCTGAAGTCGGACGCTTAACCGACTGTGCCACCCAGGCGCCCCTCTCTGCCCCTGTTTTATTTTCATCATGGGACTTACCACCTCCTGAAACTTTCGTGTTCATCTCATTTCTTGTTTATTTTCTTCCTCACTTTCCCGGAGTGCACACTGAGAACAGAAGTCTGACCTAGGTTAGCGTTTTGGAGGTGATAATCGATCAGGCTCCTCGAAAACGGACGGATCACATATCAGCATTTAAGAGACCCAGTGGAAGTGGGAAATGTGGCACCCCTCCCATTTCATTTGCGCCTCTCTGTAGGCTTGTCCCTGCAGCTCACCGGCAGGAGCTGAGTTTCCCCCAGGAGCCCGCAGAGAAAGTGCTGAGCCCATGGCGGCTCCTCCTTTCCAGCTCACCCACCAGGTAAACTGCCTGGTCCCCCTTGGAGGAAAACAAGTGATGGATCAGGGACAGGCCCAGAGTGTCCTCCTGCAGGAGACCCCCAATGAGGAGACAGAGGTCCAAGGGAGCAGGAGTTCCAGATTCAGTGCAACCTTGAGCCCCTCTGTATCTCCAGTGCCTAAAACCGCTCCTGTCATGTGGGAGGCACTCAAAAAGGGTTGAAGGAATAATGAGTGAATGCATCATCTCATTTAATTTTGAGAACAACTCTGAAGAACATGTTTTGTGTCTACTCTATTAGGGAGTCTGAGGTCGACTTCCTGAGTTTGGATAATTGGATTCAAATACAATTCTGCCTCCTCTGCAGCCCATCATGCTGTGTCCTGGTGCAGCTCTACGTTGGGAAGAGGCAACTGTCTGATCCGTGTGGGGGAGTCTTGTTGGCCGTGGCTGCTCAGTGTCTACGCTGACCTTTCTGGGCAGCTGTGGGTGCAGGGTCTCCACAAGGGGGTAGCACTGCCATCTCAGGCTGTGGGAAGTGCCTGCTGAGGCCCAGATGCCCTTGCTGGGGTGCACAAATATACAAACTCACTCGCAAATCAATTCACTGCTGCTCAGGGCGTTCATGATGCCGACAAGATATTGAGGAACATTTTTGTATTTCCCTTGACTATATAAAATTCCTCTGAGGAACTCAAACCCTTCATAGCTACTGTTCTAACAGTGTCCCCCAAATTCCTGGGGAGGAGGTGGGGGAGGGCACTGACTCCAATGAGAAAGGAGCAGGTGGGAGAAGTACCAACTGTCCTCAGCATCTCGAGGACCAAAGCTGGCACTGACATTACCAAGTTTGTGGCCCGAGCACATTTTAATTCTCTGATCTCCCAGGACTCTTTGCATTTGCACCAGAACTCAATTGTAGAGAATGCTCTGGAGAACACGCTAAGGCCTGTGACCAACGGGAGCCTGTGTCCTGAGGAGTTTTATAAACTAAGAGGAAATACCGATTCGGCTAAGATTATAGCAGGAGTGTTTTGTAAAAATGTTTTTGTGCACGTGTCCCCTGTCCTGTGTCAGCACCCACGACCCACCTTGTCCGTAGTGGACCCTCCGTGGGTACGTGATGCCCAAGTTAGCAGGTCGTCCAACGCAAATTTTCACTAATTTAAGACCACGCTGCCTCATTACACCACGTGATTCCTTAGTAATCACTGGCTCCTTCCTGTTCCAGCATGGAAGAGAGAGCCTCTGTCAGCATCCCCCTTCACCCCGGTCTCAGCCAGTGAGCACGTGTGCCTGCCTTCCCTCTCCTTCTTATAAACTCTCATTCCAGCTCCTTTTCCCTTCTCGCCATGAAGTTTAATGGTCTCAATAAACTTTTATCTTGAATTTTATGTGGTTGCTACTAAATCTCTTATGCTGTCATTTTAATGATGCACTTTTACACCCTATTCCAATTGCTCTCAGCTCGGTGGCGTGGGGACCCGGCAACTGGGTCTTTTCTGAAAGATGGTGATTCTCCCCAGCACCATTTCCTGTTATGCCATGCTGGGACGTCTGCTTTGAGAAGGGATTTTGGGGCTGAATACACAGATGTCCTTCCTGCTGTCATCGTGTGGAGTTGCCATCCTCCAAAGACTTGAAGGCATAAAACTCTGTTTTAGAAACATGTTCCAGTGTGTGATGACATCTCTTTGACCCTAAACTAGTGTCTGGGCCTTTCACTTGGCACTTGACAGTCTCCCCATTCACGTGTTTTGGCACCTCACATACGAATTCCCTGTATGCCTGCCAGGACTTCACATTCCGTCATGAGGGGGTCTCCCACTTGCAGTCAAAACCCTTCTGGCAGCATTGAGTGCTTGGGGTTCGGTCGGTAGACACTGGCCTGTCCGTGCATCTTGTTGCTTATTGTGGTTCCCAGGGCTTCCCTGTATAATTAGAAGGAGAAGCGTCTCCACCAGAAAGAGTTCCCACTGACTTTGCGTTCAGGAAGGGGCAGCTGACCTGGTCATCTAATCCGATCGCCAGCTACCCTTCTAGTTACTCTGGAACGTTTTAGGTCCCCTCTACAATCTGAAGGGATGTTTTGATTCAGAACTTTATACAGACCACTCAACTATTTGTCAACAAGCATTAATCCATACTTTGTAATTAACTATATAGTTTTTTAATGGCACACTCAAGGATAGAGCCGATTATAGTAATATACAAGGATAGTTAACTTTAATGTGTCCTAGTGTTGAAACTCATCCTCTCAAATTAAATTACTTATAAACTGCATAGCCAGGGATGTTTAGGCAGTTTCTACTTTGATATGTACTTTTGTTTGTTGTTCTGAGTGTCTCTATATAGCCTATGCTGGTCTGCAGCAATTTACGGGATAGCCATGTCCTTATCTTAGAGTTTATATTAAAATTACATATTTCACAAAGAATATTACTGATAGGTATCATATAATGAAAGTCCTCCGTACAAATGGGTTTGTAAAATGCCTAGTTAGATATATTTCTTTACTACAGGATTTCTTAGAGCCTCTAATACTGTAAATGCAGTGCCAGGGGCTCAGCCGACTGCCAGGTGTTGTGGTAGCTGATTAAGACAACAAGCCAAAAAGTGAGTTAACAGTCAAGCCTTTACTCACTTACTGGGATGGTACACGCAAGGGAGCAAACCCGAGGCAGTGCGACTCCTTCCTTTCCGTTTTCCCCCATGGAACAGCACACTGGCCGAGGGGCAGGTAGATCAGCACAGATGTGGGGTTCAGTCAATCAGATCTCATTGTTAAGGAAGCCCCAAACAAAGGCTCTGGCAGTTTGGAAGATGTGGGGCTGGTGGGGGGAGTGGTGGGGGTAGGGCTGGGAATGGAAGGGTCGGGACGACCGAGTCGGGCGTAGAGTGTCTTTGAGGCTTCCTCTCCCGATGCCTAGAAGAAGGCCTCCCAGAGGTTGATGGCTTCTGTTGAAGGTCCCAGTAAAGAGGCTCTGAGAGGAGGCACCTGGGCCAGGAACGCATGAGCCTGGCTGGCTTGGGGTGGGGGGGGGGGTGGGCTGAGTCCTTGACAGGTAACTCCCGCCAGAGACTACAGTAGACTGGCACCTCTTGCCCTGTGAGGTCTGCCAGGTAAAACCTTTGTAACTGCCCATGGCCAGGCCTGAAAGCCCACACAATAGGAATTTAGCCAGAAGCCAGACTCTACGTGCATAGTGGCCTTCTGAGAGGATGCGATTTGTAGAATTCTGAGAGGATTCTATATGATGGGGCATTTCTTAAACATCATTAACCATGACATTCCTTACTGTCCATTCCTTGTGGCTGGCACTCTGGTTACTGAAATAGCAGTGTTTCTACCTGCGATTGTTCAAAGTGTAGTCTTTATGGAACACTTTTTCCCCCCTAAATGCAGAAATTTCGTTACCAACATTTCTTTTGATCTAGCTAAAACCTCATACAGCTGTGCCTTGCCTAAAGGCACCTGCAAAATGCTATATCTGGTGAGCTGCCCATGAGAGCCAGACGGCTCTCTCAGGTCAGCTGGGTCAGCTCAGGCTGGAGGGATTGTTACAGAACATCCTGGTTTTGCAGCAAGAAGTTCTCTGCCTAGATCGATGTGTGGATTACCCCCCACCTTAAGTTTCCTGACATCCACCATCAAGCCAATGATGCTGAAACACCTGTGCCAAATGGCGCCTCAGGTTGTGTTTTTATTTTATTGTAGACATCACGGGTGGTGGTGGTGGTGGTGGTGGTGTTGTGTGTGTGTGTGTGTGTGTGTGTGTGTGTGTGTACGATTCTTTATCATCCAGTACTTGGGAAGGAATCAGTGCTAGATAATAAAGTAATTTTTTATTTGGTCTGTAATGTCCTGGGTTTGGTGATTCAGCAGATTTAATGGCTACATTTCCTTTCGCTACTTTCACATTAAAATTCCATTGTACTCTCCTTAGGGAATTGGCAGGAGAGCGAGGCTGCCCAAATGATCAGGTCAGTTTAGACTGTCCTCCTATCCCTGGGCCATCATTCAAATCGCAGCATGGGGTTTTAGATCAGGAGTCAGATTCGCCTGCTGGCATTGGCTTACTTCCGTCCAAAGCAGATTAAGCTATGGAAGCTAAGAGCCTAACTTGGTCGTTTATGAAATGCACCCGTACGTGTAAGGTCTTCTCAGGTATGCACATCAACACTAGATTGCAGAATTTGGTTGTGCAAAACCAAGTTGGCTCACTCTGGACGGGATCTGCAGCTTAGAGGAATGGTTCTTATGGTCATTTTTACCAGTGGAATGCTTTCTTCACAGGAAGTCATATGAGGAATGCCAATGCCTACAAATCAAGGAAGGTCATGGTTGAAAGTGTAGGGGAACTTGAAGACTTTCCTCTTTGTGGTGCTCTGGGGGGCTTCTGCCTGGAACAGCATTGGTCTGGTTGAAGAGAATGGGGATCAAAATCAGATTTCTTTAGCAATGCATGCATATTGCCCAGTCCAGGATTTTAACAAGAACAACAAATACCCAATATTGGTTAAGCTCTACTAGCTGGTGGGCACCATCCTTAGGACCTCTTATGGATTGTCTCAATCTCACAACAAATGAAAAGGATGGTTTGAAATTGGGAAGCAGTCCCTTCTAACCCTGATGGCAGCTTTGGGTGTGGTCGAGATCCCCTCCACGTTCACAGACTCACTGAAAGGTATTATCCTCATGGTTATGGTTTAGTCTGGCAAAAAAGAGGAGATATATAGGGTGAGTCCAGGCAAGTCCTGAATTGAAACTTTCAGTTGTCCTCTCCCATCAGTGATGGACAGCATTGTGTACAGAATATTGCCGACCAGGAAAGCTCATCTAAGCTCTGGTGTTCAGAGTTTTTACTGGGTCATAGTCCTAACAGCCCATGTTGCTGATCTGAGTCTCCAGCCCCCCAAGGTTGAGCTGATAACTGTGAGACGAAGCCCCATCCTTAAATCACACTGTCAGACTGCCTTGTGTGACCCAAGAACCTGCATCACACCCCCTCCCAGCCCCCCAAACAAAGACACTTTTATCAGGCAATAGATCGAAAGGGCTGAGAGATTGTCCCCAGGAGCTGATGGCAGAGGCCAGACTTCTCTTTGGTCCAGGATAAATTCTTTACAACACAGGCAGCTACTATAATTATATTTCATTTTATAGATGGGAAAACTAAACTTAAAAGAGTTAAGTAACACTTTGTAACTGAGGAAACTGGGTCTCGAAGCCACAGATTATAACTCCAGAGGCTCAGTCTTTTGTTTTGTTCTGTTTTATTTTATTTTTGTTTTTATTTATTTGTTTTGAGAGAGAGAGAAACCGTGAGCAGGGGAGGGGGAGAGAGAGAGAGGGAGGGAGGGAGAGAATCCCAAGCAGGCTAATGCAGAGACAACGTGGGGCTCGATCTCATGACTGTGAGATCATGACCTGAGCCAGAATCAAGAGTTGGACATTTAACCGACTGAGTCACCCAGGTGCCCCCAGAGGCTAAATCTTACCTACAATTTCTTACGAAGGTACTGTCCAAAAAGAAACATCCATACTTGACAAAATGGTTAATTTAGGTGTAACTGTACATCATATCAAATGAATCATAGTTAGATAAGCCAATTGCATAATCCTGGTCTTACTAAGCAGTCTTTCATATCCAGAGTAACTAGGGAAATGTCCCTCCTTGTTCTTGTCCATTTGGCCAGTGTCATTCCAGGCCACTCCCAGGGATCGTCAGGATTGCCTGTCTGTGACTCCATGCTGCTTGTGGCTGCACCTGCTCAGTATTGAGCCCTGAAAGTCTTCATTCGCTTCAAATGCTGTAGCTGTCTCTCTTCTTTAATTGCTAATTCCACAGTGCCAGGGTGAGACTTCCTTCCAATGCATATGCATTTGAAAACGCTTGTTACAAAACATTTTTCTGCAAAATGCCTGTGGCTGCTTCTAATTGTTTCTTTTCTGTACTGCTATCATTGAAGAGTTTATAAAATATACCGTTGGCTCTTCCACATCCTGCAATAATTATGAGAGACTCTGTCCTTTCACCTTCTACCCTAGAGTTGGTTCTGATGCCTTGCTTTCTGTCAACACCACCCCGCCACAGCCAAATGTGGCCATACACATCACTCGTTCCATTGCTCGCGTTTTGCGGGAACTGTGTATGTATGTAAGCTATGGTGGCCATATTCTCTCAGCCAAAATTTGGGACACACGGCCAGCCAGGATGACTGTACATATGGGTACACAGGACATAATATTTCTTTCCCAGAAAACCTGAGACATATGGTCTCCATATGTACAGCATCCATGGCCTCTCACTGTCTATTTATTGATGCATTTTTAGTCACATGAATATGTAACAATAGTAATGTGATTTTTATAGCCTCGCTGTCAGGGCCTTTCCATTTGGGAAAGATATTCATCATTTCTGCTTATGGCAAAATGACTTCTCAATTTAGTGTCCAGCCTTACATTATAAGCTATATATCTTGGATTTGATGTTCTTTAGTGAATATAGTTTCTTCTATTTTAGGAATCTGTGTTCTGTCTCGTCTAAAAAAAAAAAAAAAAGAAGAAGAAGAAGAAAAAGAAAAAAGGCTGTGTGTATTCATTTGTTCTGAAAATGTCTGTGGAGGAGGTTGTGTGATGGGGAACCAATGTGGGAAATGATTTCAGGAGAGGCGTGTGGGGAGGGGAAGCTTTAGAAAGTATATTAAAGTTTATGAAGTCATTTCTCTGTTGGAGTCCGCAAACATGGGTGTTTGGAAAGGCAGAATAAGTGATTAATGAAGGGAGGACAAGGAAATGGAAGATGGAAGCCACAATGGTGTGGAAGGTGTTATTTTTTCTTGCCGGCATCTACCCGTCGGCCTGTGTCCAGGTGGCTAATGGAGAACACAAGTATAGGGGTGGCTTTCCTCCACAGCGGAGCCGACAGCAGTGATGGGAAGTGGGGCAGATGTGGAGAGACCTGGGGGTGTTAACGAGATGTGTCTGAGTACAGAAATGGCAAGCGTAGCCAGCATGTGTATCCTGTAAGCAGTAACTAATGACATTCTGATAGACGGAGGTAACCTCCAAAGTAAGCCAGAGATGATCTATTTGATCGGAGTAACCGGAACGAGAGACTCCAAGGAGAAAAATGAACACTTCATAGCTGTGAAACCAAATTAGACACGATACAGCTCCTTGCAGTGACACCTGGAGCTGCCGTGATTGGCAGGCTTTATATGTTACATTGACCTTCAGGTAGACCCGAAATTCAAGTCTGAAGCACCAGAGAGATGGATGAATGGGACAGGAACCCCCTTAATGTTTTTCTTGTCATTATGTGGTTTTAAACTAAATACATGCTGCACTCAAAATTCCGTGGGTTTTGGTAACAACAATTATGTCGCATCTCTCTCCAATTTAGTCTCATCTTTCACTGGGCTGTGCGGATCATTGTTTTCCTTCACCTCTTCCATTCTGTGCGGGGAAACAGTTACAACTTGCTTAAAACTGGAACCATTTCCCATTATTCGTAGATAAGGAAGAAAATCCTCAACCTGGCTTGTGTGCCTTGCCTATCTCCCCCAGTTCAGTGAGTGGTCACCCTAATGTCCCAGAGTGTCATCTGCAGTGCCCCCTGGCTTCTAGGACCCGTGCTGGTGCCACCCCGGGAAAGCTCTTTCATTTATTAGCCTAGTTAACGCCTGCTCAACTGTTGGGTCTCTGCCCCTCTGTCACCTCCTCAGGAAATCCTGTTGTCCAGGCTAGTGTGGGCACCCTGCTATAGAGCTCAAAGTGCTGCGAGCCTTTCTTTGTCGTATTCAATACAACCATGTACTCATGTCAACATCTTTCTTCCTCACTAGACCAGGCTCTGCAGGGTTCGGGTGCTGTCTTCTTTGCCTCTCCACGTTTAACCCGTTACCTGGCACAGTGTGTACCCTGTAGAGTATGGGCTTGTCACTAGGTGGGGAGTGTGATGCCAGGTCTGTGCTCATGACCTCCTACACAGTGTGGTTAGAGGAAGTGCCCATCCCCCGTGTGGCATATGCTGTTGAGTACATGCCCATCCCCCAGTGTGGAGTATGCGGTAGAGTATGGGCTCATCAACTGGTGTGCATTAGCTCGTTTAATCCCTAAGAGAGAGGTACTATTATAACCTATATAGTTAAGATGAGGAAGTTGAAACATAGAAAAGATACATAGCTGGTAAATGTGGAAGAGTGGTTAAACCCATTCAGTCCCTTTTCACAACCTGTGTATTTAATCATGGTGCTCAGTTGCCCTTCAAGGCAAGAAACTCAGATTTAACCTCGTTGATTTTCTGCATGAGTGCAGCCATATTTACTTGGGCTCTTAAACCTGAATGGCATCTTCCTACCTGTCCACCTATCCATTTACCCATCAATACATCCTTCCCTCTTTCTTCCATCTGTCCTTCCATGTATCCATTGTCCGTCCATCCATTTTGTCACTAAACATTTTCAAACACCTAATACATACCAGATGCCATGGTTCGTACTGGGACACAAAGTTGAGAAATATTAGTCCTGTCTAGGTGTATGGTATGTGTGTGTGTGTTTCAATATGTACCTATTAATGTATCTTTCTGCACATACCCATGCATTCAGACCAGTGGTTAGGAGTTTAAATAGAAGTTTTAACAAATTATTATGGCCAGCTACCAGAAGTTGTTAAATTATTGTGTCTGAAAAGGTGTGGATGGGAAAAACTTGATGGAGCAGCTAACATCTGGATCTGGAAGGACAAATATTAATTTGGCAGGTAAATAAGGAGAGAAGAGCATTAAAGGAAGTGAGAATTGCAGGGTAAAGTGGGAAGTGATCAGGGCTGTGGGGAGGGGCTCAGGGAGGGCTCTTTGGGGAGTAGGGTCTAGTAGCAGGAGGTGCGGTGAGCAGTAGACTGGGGCCCGGATGGGAGAGTTTGTAAACTTGGATTTTCACTCCCCAGCGAGGGGTCCACAAAGGTTTGAAGCAAAACCAGCTTTGTCTCTCAGTAGGATAAGCAAAGCGACTCTGGATGAGGGACCGGAGGGCGGGAGGTCAGGTAGCCAGTAGCATCAGCTCGTCCGGTTAGAGAGGAGACCGAAATGCTGCCGCCCCACAGGGTTCCGAGTCCCAGTGCTTCCCCTGCTGCTCCTGGGCCCCACAGCCGTCACGCGGGGGGTCTGTCTGCGGGTGGGCTCCCTTCCAGGTTCGGGCAGTTCACCCGGCAGTACCTTTATTAACCGAAAGATGCGTTGAATGTCTAGCACCTGTTAGATACTTGCAACCATGATTCTAAAGACCAATTTTTATTTTCTGTTCTTCCAGAAGTTAACTTACTAAGGTGGGCCAAGGATCGGTCTGGGTGTGTCCAGCATGGTTGTGTGTATCTGTGTGGCTGCACCCATGTGGGTGTGCACACGCGCGTGCGTAGGCACGTACGACGTGTGTGTACAACCGATGTCCTGGAGAAAGGGTACATGGGCCACATTTCACGGTGGACGTGGGTTTTCAGAGTTTTTAGAAGGATTGTGGAGTGGCAGTATTACGTGTGTCAGGGGATGGCCGCCACGTCAAGGACCGGGGAAACCTCAGCTGATTCACACGTGGCAGCAGCGACCGTGTCTGGTGCACACGCCGGGCTGTGAGAGCTTTACAAAGAACTTTTATAACAGGTGGTTCACCTTGGTGCGCCCCAGGGCACGCGGTTAAATGCCTGCGTGTTGGAGTGTTGCCCTAAACCCTGGTGGTGCCTCTATGCCTCGTCTGTAAGTTGGGGTTACAAAGATCCACACATCAAATGTGATGATGTCTATAAAATGTCCAGTGCAGTTTCTGGCTCATGGCAACACGGTGTGGCAGCTAAGTGCATGGCCTGTGGCCTCGGGCTGCCTGGCTTCTTCCTGTCCTAGTTCTGACGCTTACTAGCTGTGCGATCCTGACTGAAACAAGTGACCTCTCTCTGCCTCCGCTGTTTCCCACACAGGCCAGTAGTAATCGTTCCTACCCTGTCAGGGTGTTAGAGGAATAAACGGGCAGCACTTGGCATGCGGCCCTAGGATTATTATTTCCATGCTGTCAACCCTGGGAGCAGAATTCAGCTTCATAGAAAATCGATGTGATGCCCAGCGTCCAGATCTAGAAACCCTGATCCTGTGCTTTTCCTCCTTTCAGTTTTGATGATATTTGAGGTTATTTATTTATTTTTTTCTGGTCACAAATAATTTCTGTGTGTTTTATTGACATCGCGCCTGTCAGTTTATTATGGGGGTGCTGAAACAGTGAGCTATTTTGGTTGCCAAACAGTATTTTGGGGCTAACGCGGTAGAGAAGGGGAGGAGAGACCTACTCTGACCGGGAAACCGGCCAGATTATGCGGGTCCCTGCTGCCGTGCCTGACGCGCGGGACACAGGGGCCCAGACCCCTCGCTTCTCCGGCCCTGGGGGCGTTGTGTTCTCGTGGATGTAGGTATCCCAGCAAAGTGGCCAGACCCAAGTCACTGCCTTCCTCCGGCTGGGCCATTTCCAGACGAGGCAGGAAGGGCAGCCCTGTGCTTCTGGAGGAGGCGAGCCCACCCGGGCCCAGGTACTCAGGCTCCTTCCTTCAGCGTCTCACTGCCCGAGAGACCATTTTAAGGAGCGCCACTAATCCTTTCTGCTTTGGGTGAAACCATAGATCTTCTGGAACGTGAGCTGCAGAGGCCGCGTGATTCTAGGACGTAAAAGCATTGGGTGCAGACACAACCTGGAACGAGTTTGAATGGATTCTGCTCTGCGGAATGGAATGGAGCGTCTTTGTAAGGCTGGACGGTAGAGAGAGGGTTTCCTCTGATTATGTAATTGTTCCCCTACCGCGTAGGGCAGAAACAGGAGTTCTAGGACCTGGGGAGAAAAATCCAATTTGATTTCTTTTTTTTTTTTTTTTTCTGCAGCATGTTCATTTCCACAGGAAGATTCAATTATTCCCTCATTTTCAAGTCTATAAATGAGTTTGCTGGGCCGGCTCCTGACACCGGCTCTCTCATCATTATTCAGATTGGTTTTCGCTTTCCTAAACTGGTCTTCTGCCTACTGCTCTTGGAGCCCAGCCAGCATTTCAGAAGAGGATTAAATAATCCTTCTCTCGCAACTTCCTACATGTTGTGCTATTTTGTTCTCTCCCAAATGTCACCGTCTCCTCGCGCGCACGTTTCCCACGGGTGAGGATCGCAGGCCTCTCCAGGGCCCGTGTCTCCGCGGACCGCGGGGTGGCCGTCCTCCACGTGGGGGCCGAGCCTGGTGCTCTTGCCAGCACAGGAAGGCAGAGACCACTGTTTACCCACAAACGCATCAGTTTGCTCGGGCAGAGAGCATCCACGCGAATCCCTCCCCAGGACAGGAAGACAAAATGCGAGCCGCTTAGCTGCTGTCCGGGGACCCCTTGACGTGAGCGGCCAGCCCAGCTGGTGCGTCCCTTCGCTCTGTTCGTGGTGGGCTTACCCCACAAGTACTTCGAGACTCCTCCAAGCACCTGGAAGATGGGGCTGTGAACGCCTCTTGTGTTTCAGGTGTGGGCCATTCTTAACGCCAGCAATACCCTCCTGCATGTAGATCCCGGGGGGAGGGTGAATTCCTGCCACCCTTCAAGCTGCTGTCCTTGCCCACAGCACGGAGTCCTTCTACCTCCAACTTCTCCATCTGGTTTGGGCCCATGGAGGCCAACTCCAGCCCCTCAGACACGCCGCGGGGTCTCCAGCTAGCTCGCCAGGCCGCCCCGCCAGCCCCGTGGACCGAACGGGCCTTCTGTCGCGTGTGGGAGTGCTTCTTCCCCTCTCTCACGGTTTCAGAATTCCTCTTCCGTGGAGCAAGCCCTGCCCGCTTCTCATTCGGCCTCTCAGCTCGAGCTGCCCGTTGTCCTCACCTGGAGGCCCTCTCGCGGTTGAGTCCTGCCCCCACGGTCGAGCCAGAGTCTCTGCGGACGGTGCCCAGGCAGGGCCGTGTCTAAGACGTGTGCCGGGTGGCTCCACAGGGCAGCCAGGACTCAGAACAGGTGAACCGATTGGCGGCTGAGCCCGTGGCTTCTCCTGTCCTAAGGATGCAAAGGAGGGATCGGGGACTTTTGTAAATGTGGACAGCCAAGCAGATAAGTTGCGAAACACGGTGATAAATGTGATCCGCAGTCTGTGAGCGCTGCTTGTGGAAGCCCAGAGGAAGGAACACACGGTCACCTGGAGAAGGCAGGGAAGCTGCGGGAGAAGGGTGTGCTGGGCGGGGAGTTCGCAGGCGGCAGGTGGAGGCCAGTGGGAGGGCAGCCGAGAGACAGGTGCTGGATGGACGGGAAGAGCCGCTGGCAGCAGGACAGGTTGCAGGCCCAAGGGTGTGTCCTCCCATCAGGGGCCTGCAGGGGTTTTGCAGCCAGGCCGTGTGCTCGGCTCCGTGTGCTCGAATAACCCCCCCAGTGTGACGTACGGGAGGTGCCGCGGTGAGAAACCCTGGGGCCAGCGAGTTGACGAGGGCCTGGACAGGGGAGGACAGAGGACCCAGCAGGCTGGTCTCAAAAGGGGATCGGCACATTTTTACGAATGCTGCTTTTCAGGAGCCAAGGAGGACGGATCCCATATGTGGGGGCTGGGCATCGAGCAGAGGCTACTGCCATTAATAGAGGTTGGAAGCCCTTTTCCCTTTCTCTTGTTCTTTTCTCAGGGGAGAGAATAAGCTCAGATTTGTGTTAGTTAAGCTTAAGATGCCAGCAGGACCCCGGAGAGAAGGCAGCAGGTACCCGGTTGTGCTGTGGGGTCTGCACTGCAGGTGAATGGGACGGAGACGAGACGTAGGGGCCTGGGCATTTGGACAGAACTGCAGGAGGCGCGAGGGTGGTTCCCTCCGGGGGTGGAGAGCAGCAGGAGAGAGGGGTGGAGAGCAGCAGGAGAGGGGCCTCGGGAGCGAAGTGTGCGCCTGCCGCCGCCACCGCCGCCACCCGCCGTACGAGGAGACCCGAGCTGGAAGGATGGCGGGAGGAGGCTGGGGAGGGATGTTCCGAGAGGGAGGAGGGAGAGAGCTTTTAGACAGCAGGGCAATAGTGTTTCCTGCCCCAGGCTGACTCTGAGCTCATCTGCAGGACAGCTCAGCTTCCTGTGTCCAAACTGAATCTTCTTCCCCTTCCCAGGGCACCTTTCCGGGACCTCCTCACATACAGTCACTAACCAAAGCCTCTCCTTCTCTTTCTCCGATATGCCCCCCATCCCCTTGCCATCCCTCTGACTCAAGGAGGAGCCCCCGCAGCAACTTCTGGATCGGCCTCCCCGCCACGCACCCTTGCCCACCGCCAGCCCGCCATCCGGGCGGCACTGAAGGTAGTGTTGTGAAAACGCAGACCTTATTATGTTGTCCGTGGCCTGCTGTGACCCTGGATTCAAAATCTTGACTGTGGGGGTGGCATGGTCTAATGTGGCCAGCCTTCTGCCCTGTCACTCTCCCTTGGTCACCCCCCTTGAAAGGGGCCACGCCGGCCCCTAGCTCTCCCTGGGCCGTGGCATTTGCACACGGCGCCCTTCGGGTATCATACTTGGCCGTCCATCTAGTGAACTCCCCCGTACCCATCACGTCCCAGCCAGAGTATTTCTTCAGGGAGTTTTTTCTTTGTTCCAGGACAAGGGAGGTTCCCTATGATGAACTCTCAGAGCATCTATTTTTTTTATAGCACTTACCACAATTATATTTATACAGGGATATATGCATAATTACTTGTTTAATAGCTGTTTCCCACTGGGTTATAAGTTTATGGAGAGAAGGAATCATGTTCATTTTACCCCTGAAGCTTAACATACTGCCTGAATGTGCTTAAAACTATTTGCATTAAAACAAAGACAGTGCACACTGAATGTGCCTTAAAAAATGAAAACATTCAAGTAGCTGAAAATCTACGGGTAAATCTAGTAGGGTGATGGTTGAAAAATAAGCAACTTGACTGGCCAGTTATGAGGTCACTGTGACTTCTATATTAAAAACAGTTTCGGGGCGCCTGGGTGGCTCAGTTGGTTGAGCATCAACTTCGGCTCAGGTCATGATCTCACGGTTCGTGAGTTCGAGCCCCGCATCGTGCTCTGTGCTGACAGCTCAGATCCTGGAGCCTGCTTCAGATTCTGGGTCTCCTTTCTCTGCTCCTCCCCTGCTCACACTCTGTCTCTCTCTCAAAAATAAATAAAGATTAGGGGCGCCTGGGTGGCTCAGTCGGTTAAGCGTCCGACTTCAGCTCAGGTCACGATCTCACGGACCGTGAGTTCGAGCCCTGCGTCGGGCTCTGGGCTGATGGCTCAGAGCCTGCAGCCTGCTTCCGGTTCTGTGTCTCCCTCTCTCTCTGCCCCTCCCCTGTTCATGCTCTGTCTCTCTCTGTCTCAAAAATAAATAAACGTTAAAAAAAATAATAAAAAAAATAAAGATTAAAAAAATTTAAAAAAATAACAGTCTCAATAAAGCGATGGAAAGAGAATCAGGCTGTATAGAGATGAGGAATTTCGGAAAGTTTAAAGTCCTTCTCCGCTGCTTCTTCCCCGAAACAGCTTTTCACAATCCCTCCATCGCCTCCTTGTTCCCTTTTCCACCTTTGGTGACCTCTCATTCATAATAACAGCAAGAACAACTCCTGTTCAGTCACCACTCGGATGCAAAATCTTACCCTAATCAAGGCCTTTTTCACGACTCCCGTGTCCTACAGTATCTCGATTGTCCACCTGATTTCTGCTCTAGCTATATCAAAGTGACCAATTAGGTTTATGAAAACACTTCTTTCATTTTGTAATACATCTGTTGGTCAAAACCTTTCGTGGTAGCCTAAGTCTGGTATTCATGGCAAGTTGTAAGCTGGTTCCCAGCTCACTTTCCAAATTTAGCCCCAGTGTTCCCGGTACGAATCGTGTGCCCTGCTGTTCTCTTGATCCAAGTTAAGTTTGCTTTAGCAAAATGCCTGTGCCCTGCATCCTCCTATCCCCCCCTCACTCTCCCAGCCCTGACTTTTCCTTGAGGGTCCAGACGAAGTCACAGCATCTTAGCGAGGTCTTACTTTAGTCCATTGTGATTTCTGTGTGCTGATGGTTCTTGCTGTCTACCTCGTGGGAGCGTAGATGTCCTCCCATTGACGTGTCATTGCCACGTGCCTGTGAGCTTCCACGCTCCTGGAGGGAGGGGACTTTGTCCTCTTTGGGAGAAAAAGTGTATTCTGTCTACCAGGTGCCCTTCTGGGAATGCCCTTCTGCACAAACAGCAAATAGATTCCCAGTGTTCAAACAAGGAAGACAATACTTGAAAGCCTCATGTAAATTAAAAAGATGCATGACAAAGATAGGTTCAACATCTTAAACATATTGGAGATTGTGTTTGTGCCGATAAGCAGACGGGTTTAAAGGTAGAAGAGGCCTCGATCCACCCGTAATACAGCCTATTTGCCTACACCTCGATTCCTATGTTGAAATAATCCGCAGTGTGATGGTATTTGGAACCGGGGCCTTAGGGAGGCGATTCGGTCGTGAGGGTGGAGCCCCCGTGAATGGGATGAGTACCTTACAGAAGACACCCAGAGAGCTCCCTTGTCCCTTCTGGCCTGTGAGGACGCAGCAAAGGCACCAGCTGCGAACCAGGAAGCAGGTCTTTGCCATGTGCCACGTCGGCCATTACCTGGATCTTAGATTGACGGCCTCCAGAGCTGGGAGAAATAAATGTCTGTTGTTTAGAGGCCATCCAGTCTTTCCTACTCTGTTATAGCAGCCCAAGTGGACAAAGACCTGTCAACGTAATTATTTTAACCCTTTGGAAGTCTTTAGAACAGTAAGTGTGGGGTAGGCGTTCTCAAGGGCTGGTTTCTCCCCCTGGGCTCTGTTGATATTTTGGTCGGATGACTCCTCGTCATGGGGCTGCAGGGTGGTAGCATCCCAGGCCTCTGCCCCCTAGAGGCAGAAGCAGCCCCTTCCCGTTATGACTTCCCAAAATGTATCTGGTCATTGTCAAATGTGCCCCCCGGGGTGGGGGGGCGAAGTGGCCCCTGGTTAAGAACGGTACTCTAGTCATAACTTTCAGACCATGAGGGAAGTTTGCACCCTTGGGAAAGGTGGACGGATGTCTTGTGTTAGTTCCACGGAGGGCAGTGGGAGATCTGTCGCCACGTGTGCACAGAAACTGGCCGCTTTCAGGCAGCTGCCCTCAAGAGCGCTGTGTCTGAATACAAGCCTTCTTGGAGACACCTGGAACTGTGCCAGCTCAGTGTCAGTCTTGCACAGTGGCCTCTCAGTTGGAACAATGACTTTTGTGGTCAGGAGACCATGGAACTGGGGCTAATGCACCAGCCAGTCTGACCAAAACGCCAATAACTCCATTCTTGAGCAAGGACCTTCCCTCCCTGGTGCGCCCGTGTGTCTCTGCAGGGTCCAAGGAGATGCGATGCCAGCCGCTCCGCGCCCTGCTCTCATTGTGGTACCAGAATGTTGAAGGCTCATTGAGAGAACGTGTCTGAGCAGTGGTGAACTTTCAAAGTTGGAGGTGCCTCTCGGGGTTTGGCCACTTTTACTGCCCATGATCCCAGGGCCATCTGACTACACTGGCATACGTCTGATTTGTTATTCAGGGACCAATGTGTGTGTGAGCAAGAGTGGGGATGTTCAGAGTTTAATTAAGCATCTGTCTTGGGCTTGTGCCCAGATGCTCTGTGATGGGTGAGTCCGAAAATCAATAACAACAGTGAAAGACAGATAGGGTAACGCTAATGAGCTCAATAATAACCACTTGTAAAACACGTCTGAACTTTGCAGGCTTCCTGGGGGGGGTTGGTGCATATTCTGAATGCCAAGGAAGGCTGAGCATGGAAATTCGGGTGGGAGTGAACAGGGCCACCTGTGAGGGTCACCGAGAAGCACTTCTGAGCCTGGTGACTGGAGAGCAACCATCAGACGCCCCAGGGAAAGGCAGGCCCAGCCCCGCCACCACCACTTAGTAATTGTTTCGTCTTCCCCGAGTAATAACATGCTTCGCAGTCAGTAGTAGAGATGAAATGAGACATGGAGAATACTTCCTAGGCTGAAGCACTCCTCCCAGGGTAGTTGAAGGTACTCCACGAGCAGCTCCCTCCCCAGAGAGGAAGAATCAGGCCATTCCCCACGGATGAAGGCTTTGAATGGGACCAGGAAGTGGGTCCTTCTATAGGCCAGGAAAGCCCCCCTCCGGGTGTTCTGGGAACTGGGAATCAAATATGGGCGCTGGAGCTTACCCTGCCTGGGAAGGGGCTGGTAAGGAAGGGTCGGAGAACCGGTCACCTCCGGGGCTCGCAGGCAGACAGGACAGGCCTCTGGGCCGCTGCAGGAGGCTGTGTGGGCAGCTGCAGGACTGGAGCCTCCGCAGGGGTTTGAGGAAACTTCTGGACTCTGTGCTGACAGTGGCCTGTGAGGCCCCTGCAAAGGACAGGGGAGTCCCCACGGCAGTGATTTCTGCCCGCCGCCCATTGGCCTATCCCATATGAGTTCTCCTTGTGGTGAAATAAATGCACATTTTGCCATTTTAACCATTTTTAGGGCAGAACTCAGCGTTAACTACATTCACATGCGGTATAGCCTGCACATCTCCCCAAACCTCTGATTTCACCCCAAACAGAAACTAACCATGAGGCAGCGACCCTCTTCCCCCTCCGTCTGCCCCTGGCCACCTCCAATCATCCTCTGTTCCTATGAATTTCCCAATTCTAGATTTTTGTGGAATCCTACATGATGTGACCTTTTGTGTCTGGCTTTTTGACTTAGCACACTGTTTAAAGTTCATCCATTTTGTATCAGTACCTCGCTTCTTGTGACTGAACACTCTGTTGTATGATAGACTACGTTTGTTTTTTTTTTTTATCCGTTCACACATCTGGGACCCTTGGATTGTTTCCACCGTTTGGCTGCTGAGAACAATTCTGTAACTACCACTGGCCGACAGGTTATTTGTTGGGTACCTGTTGGCAGTTCTCTTGGGTGCATCCCTGGGAAGGGGGTTGCTGGGTCACACGGTAACTCTGTGGTTAGTGCTTCGAGGTGCCTGCTCTAACCTCCACCCGGTCCTGGAACCTACGGAGAAGGGGGTAGGTAGGGAACGTAGTGGTCCCAGCGGTGGGTTGGCAGCTCAGGGTCTCCCTAACAGCATAGTCTGGCCTATGCCTGGTCCATAGTTTCCGAAGGAGGGCTCTACAGGATAGACTGATGAGACCTTTAACCAGTTCAGAGTATTGCAGACAGCTGGAGATTACAGAGGTACCAGAGGGGGTACAGTCACAAAGGGAAATGGAGCATGGATGCCGGGAGAGCTCTGTGTGTCCTGAACTGGATCCCATTTCTTCTGGGACCTCCTCATCTGCCTGTGGAGGATTGCTGGTGGGGCCTAATTTCCCTACGTATTTCTCCAGTATATTCTCTGCCTCTTGTCCCTGCAGACTCAGGGACCCTACTTCAAACATATCCCTGACTCACACATGCGCGTATGCCTGAGCTTGCCCCTTGCCAGGGTGGTCATTAGCAAGCCTGGCCACGGGATTTCTGCCCAACACCTCACCCGTGACTCACATGATCTCTTGGCTACTTCTCTTTGCTCCCATAAATTACTTATATACCAGTTTCATTTTCAGGTTGTAGGCTTACACAAATCCAAACTGAATGAGGAAGCATAAAAATCATGCTATAAATTTAAGGCTGTAGAGAATGCCAAACTGGTTAATAAAAACAAAGCTAACAAAAATCTTTCCAGGGGTTGAATTAGTAAATCTGGACAGTTGCCTTCACTTATTTCTGGACCATATGTCAATAGAATATGAATAATGGATTTTGGCTATTTGTTCAAAATAACTGGTAACCAAATATTTCTTTGTTCCCAAATGCTTTTGAAAACTGTATCTTCCCACTGCCTTTTAAATTTATGGCCAAGGGATTGAGGGCAGGTATTAAATCATGCGGCAAAGACTTGACTGGGAGGGATTTGGTGCCCAGTGCTACATGTCCCGGGCCGCACAGGGTCCTGCCTACGCTATTCTGGAGCCATTCTGAGACTCACAGGCTCAGGTCAGAGGCCTAGGCCTCCTGTGTCCTGAGGGCTATTGTTTTGTTAACTGGATTCATTGAAATCGTGTTCCTCCATCCTGTAAGCCAGAGTGAGAACCACCCTCTAATTCCACCCAGGAGGAGGAGGGTGCCACCCCACCCTGGCCTCTGGGGTAGGTTTTCCATCATTTGCCAGCTGTGCCTCCAGAATCAATACAGAATCATTCTCTCTCAGCCTGTTTGCGGGTAATAATACTCTTTGCATGGAGCCGATGGCCAAGAAAGAATTCTTGAAGACAGCTTTGGTGCATAAAATGTGATTTTATTAAAGCACAGGGACAGGACCCGTGGGCAGAAAGTGCTGCACTGGGGTTCTGAAGAGTGACTGGTTATACACTGTGCAGTTGGGAGAGGTAAAGTCAAGAGGAAGTTTCTTAATGGGATTTCCATATGCCAGAGAAGACTCACAGATTACTGGAGGCCTAGCTATTGTCAAGCTAAGGTTGTTTTACCCTCTAGGAAAGCATGATCGTGCTTATCAGTGGGAAGTTCTTAGAGATTAGGCTATTGATAAAATTTCCTTTTTGTAATTTACTAAGATATTTGTAAACTGATGGAGACTCAATCAGTTCAGTCATTTGGTTTCTGTCCTTTCCTTTGTCCTTGGACAGCCAGGAGCGCCTGAGGACTATCACACATGTCCCACCTGGTGGGGGGGAGGGGGTGTTGTTACCTTGTGCTTTGCCCTCCGCTGGCCTTATGCTCCCTCATCAGGGGCCATTAGTGCTATTTTCATTAAGAGTTTCTGTACCGTACCTAAAATGAGGGCAGAGGGGCTTCATGGGCCCATCAGAAGTGACAGTTTGCCTTTCATGCAGCTTAGCCTGGGTCAGGGCACTCTGCAGGGTGCCCTTGAAAGGCCCAGCCTTCAGCTTTCAACATACTCTTAAAATAATCTCTCAAAGTGTAGGACACATTGCTCTTGTGTTTTTCTTTCAGGAAATGCTATTGCGATCTCTTTGAGAGATTCTCCAGAGTTCTTTCTATTATTAGATCCAGACGCAGCCTCCCACTTGGCCATTAGATTTGGCACTGACAATGTCAGTGAGTCCCATGCTGCCGGACCCCTCTGTTTCAGAGCACTTACTTGCCCAGCCAACCTGGGAAAAGAAAAGGCTTTTGCACTGGGGAGTAGGTGGTACCCAGTTAAAAGGTGGCTCTATTTCAGCTAGCCTTTTAGCTCATTGTTTTGATCAAACTAATTTTATAAATAGCTGGCCCTCCCCAATCAAGATACAAGCCAAATGCCTCTTTCACACAGATTGATTCATGGACATTTTCTTCTATTTTTGACCAGGGTGGGCAGGTAATGAAACTCAGTCCCCATGTGTGCAATAAACAGCATAATAAACTCTCCAGTATGAAGTCTATCTTTTCCTGTGAAAACGCATTTGAATTTACAACAGCTGCTAGTACTCTATCCGGCTGGTCAGCTAACTCAAATTCCACCTCTAACTGGGCAATGAAAGAATTTGAATCACGGGGCGCCTGGGTGGTGCAGTCGGTTAAGCGTCCGACTTCAGCCGGGTCACGATCTCGCGGTCCGTGAGTTCGAGCCCCGCGTCAGGCTCTGGGCTGATGGCTCAGAGCCTGGAGCCTGTTTCCGATTCTGTGTCTCCCTCTCTCTCTGCCCCTCCCCCGTTCATGCTCTGTCTCTCTCTGTCCCCAAAATAAATAAACGTTGAAAAAAAAAAAAAGAATTTGAATCAGGTGCGTAGTTCATTATATTACGTATAAGTATGAAGGCACTTTGGAAGAATATAAGGAGGCCATAAAAATGAATTAAAATTCAAAAGGTTTAGAGGCCTTTTCTGTTTATTCAAATGCAGTAAATGATAGATTGAAGTCATAGTTTATTTGAACCAAACATTTCCTCTCATATGAGTGCCTTCCTTTCATATATTTGCATTTAGTGAGTCACGGGGCATTAATAAAATATTTAAGGAACCAAAGAAACAGTGAATGTAAACCCAGATAAATTGCTTCTCTTTTGGCCTTTTGCACAGTTCCTACAGAATGTGTGTGTGCACGTGTGTGCAGGTGCACACACACATTTCAAATACACTTACTCTTCTGCATGATTGGGCAAAGGATATCTGTGGAAAATTGTTCCTTGAAGGAAAAGGCAAAATATATAGGAAGGCAGTTCTTCAATTTAGGATTTACAACCTTTAATCTTGTTTCTGTCTCTTTTGGTAGACCTAGGAAAGGGAAGATGGTGGGAGGGACATACCCTCTTGTCTGCATAGATGTGGGACCATTCTGTGTTTCTTTGTTGAAATGATGTTTTTTTTTTTTAAGTTTATTTATTTATTTTGAGAGAGAGAGTAGGCCTGCATGAGCAGGGGAGGGTCAGAGAAGAGGGAGAGAGAGAATCCCAAGCAGATTCCATGCTGTCAGCACGGAGCCAAAAATGGGGCTTGCACTCATGAACCCATGAGATCAGGACCTGAGCCAAAATCAAGAGTTGGATGCTTATCCCATCGAGCCACCCAGGTGCCCTGAAGCTACATGCATTTGACAAAACTCAAGCTTTCTAAAGGCAGGAGCTATGCCTTAAAATAGTGTTAGGGGAGTTTAATAGATATTTTCACTTCATGTTGCAGGAAGTTACCTTTCTCCTGTGTTCTCTGGGTTTGGTCCATCGTTGTAATGATCACTGTCTTTCAGTGGAGTTGGTGTCCCAGGCACTCATAAGGTCAAGTGCAATGGGTAAACAGTATTTAAAAAAATAAAACATGGTACATTATTAGACATGGCTTTAGGTTAAAACGGGCCCTTAAGGAGTGTGCCTTGTCCACTCCACGGTGAGCAGCAGGAAGTGACTTCTGCACTCTGAAGGGCTCAAGTCTTCTCTAAACACAAAGTTGTACTGTTAACTGAACTTGCCCATTTAATATGTATGGAGCGCTGAGTCTACAAAGGTCAGAATTAATTCTGTTGTTGACCGATTATTCAGTTAATCCTTATATGGTGGAAAAGAAGTGGAAACTTCCCCCCGTGTTTCAAATTGGATAGACATGAAGCTGGGAAGGAGGTACAAGTCTCAGGGAGGTTTCACAGGAATCCCATGAGGGAGCTTTTAGGTTTCTCAACTTCCCACTTCAGCCACCTATCAGGCAACATCATCTTCAAAGAGGAGAAGAGAATTATATAAAACATGACTCATTTCAGTTATTTAACAGAAATTTAAAATTTTTTGAGGCAGTGGATAAATGAGTTCTCAAATATTGAGTCTAATTAAAAATAAAGGCCAAAAATTACCCAGGAGGATTGTTTGCAAATTTAGAAAGACAGTCATTTTCTGATGCTAAGACATTGCTGCTGTTAAAATGTGAATTTTACTTAGTTTTTATTAGATTCCTTGCAATGGAAAAGAGGTCAGCCCGATCCCTGTTGAAGTTTTAAGATGGTGCCATAAACGATGGCAAATAAATTGTAGAAGTTTTCAAATTAAAAAAAAAAAACAAACCACAAACAACAACCAAACATTCTCTGAAGACAAATTATAGGACCTGCTATTATAGACTGTCCTTGGGAATGATTACTGACAACTTCTTTGTGCATATAAAACTTAAGATCAATTAATGCCTTAGATTATCAAAAACCAATGTGTATCCTGAGAAAAATGTTTTTAGCTCAATTAATATTAAAATTTGTAAATGTTAACACTCATCTGTAATAAAGTATTCCTGTGGTTGGAGCCCAACGGGATGTGGACATATAATGCTGAATCCTAATCATGGTTTATTAAAGGAGAACCAAGTGTATATAGGAGACCAGACGATGTTACCCCCAATAGGCCTTTTGGGTTTAAGGATTATTTTGAACTGATTATTTTGAGAACAGACACTGGAGGAGCTCTGAGCACAGAGTAGAAATTACCCCTTTGTAAGGGAAATTTACATTTATAAAGGAAATCTCTCCATTTGTAAGGGTCTCTCTCCAGTGTGTACCAGGAAGAGAAAGATGTCTCTAATCACAAAAGGCCAGTTAGTGGAGAAGGCAAAGACTTAAATCGGCATGACAAACTTTACCCTTGTTTACCATACTTTTCCTCACCTTCCCACAACTCACCACTCCCACACCCTCCATCCTTTGATTTAGCTAGGGGTGGTACTATAGCCCTAGTTCTGGCCACCTCTTGCAGTTACTTCTCTCATGTTTATGGGAGATACATGATGTGGAGAACAAAGGCAAAAGAAATATAGAAAAAAAAATTAAACTTCCTTACAACTATAGCCCTTTGAAAAGTCCTTGAGGCAGGCAGAGTGACCTTCCTCCAAGAATTCAACCACTCGATGTTAATGCTTTGCTAGAGGCAAAATACAACCTTAGCTTGACATTAGCCTGACCTCCAGGATCCTGTAAGTCTTCTTCTTTTTTTTTAATGTTTTATTGTTTACTTTTGAGAGAGAGAGAGACAGAGACCGAGTGTTAATGGGGGAGGGGCAGAGAGAGAGGGAGACACAGAATCAGAAACAGGCTCCAGGCTCTGAGCTGTCAGCACAGAGCGGGACGCAGGGCTTGAACTCACAGACCATGAGATCATGACCTGAGTTGAAGTCAGACACTTAACTGATTGAGCCACCCAGGCGCCCCTGTAAGTCTTCTTTAACATGTGAAAATCCCTTTGGAAACTTCCCTTATCTCTACCCCCATGCTTAAGATACAGGTTAGCAATCATCCTCCAGGCATATAGCCCACTGATAGACATCTGAAGGTCTCAAGACAAAGGTTTGACTCGACAGTAGTACATGACCTTGTCCTAAAACAGCTAGCCCCTCAAGGTCCCGGCTTAGAGACTTACATTATCCCTAACTCCTCCCAACTCAGAAGTATATAATCAGCCACTCTTCACAACCCCAGTGAAGCTCTTTCTGCCCACTGGTCCTGTTTCTCTGCTTTAATAAAACCATCCTTTTTGCACCGAAGACATCTCAAGAATTCTTTTTTTTTTTTTTTTAACGATTCAAGTTTTATTTAAATTCTAGTTACTTAAAGTATAGTGTAATAATACTGGTTTCAGGAGTAGAATTTAGTGAGTCATCACTTACATACAACACCCAGGACTCATCACAACAAGTGCCCCCCTTAATGCCCATCACCCGTTTAGCCCATCCCCTGTCCAGCTCCCTCCAGCAACCCCCAGTTTGTTCTCTATTGTGAAGAGTCTATTTTATGTTTTGTGCCCTCTCTCTTCTTTTTCTTTCCCCAAGTTCATCTGTTTTGTTTCTTAAATTCCACATATGAGTGAAATCAGATGGCTTGTCTTTCTCTGACCGACTTGCTTCACTTAGCGGAAGACACAATAACTGTCCTCTCTTGATCATGCTCCTGGACCCCAACATTCCACATCAGTACACAGCTTAATAAACTTCAGTTCGAGTTTTTTCTCATTTGTCTCTTGTAACAGGGATCCCCGCTGAGAACCTAGAAGGATAGAAGGAAAAGATTTTCTTTCTCCCCTAAAGGAAATGCCTATCATAGATAGCTGTGAGAAGTGAAGGAGATGATTCATTTTCAGAAATACCAAATAAAAACTGTGCTGTCTAGTTAACAGCAGGTTTACAACCTATTGGAAATATGTACAAACACACCCACCCCCCAAGGGAGTCCCAAACCTTTAGATACTTCACTTCCTGGTTCTTCTTCCCCTCTCTGTTTCACGGGCTTATTTTTGTGGGATTTGCAATGAGCATGTGCCAAATAACAAAGGGCGGAGGGACTGCAAGTCTCTGTGTCACCTCGGGGATCATACATTTGTTCCAGACTACTTTTTGCCTTACATAGGCGATGTCTGGGTAAGTCTGTAACATCTTTAGTACTCAGCCAATGAGGAACCAAGGAAGGGATTTGCAGGCTGGGAAATAAGTTGTCCGCTCTAACTGCCCCGGGTGTGCCTGTCCATCAGACACCTGCTCTTGCAAGAATGTGGATTCAAGCCTCGCTTCACTGTGCTCTGAGTCTCTGGGTCCCTCCTTTGATTGGGTTGGTGGGCTTAGTTCTCACAATAGCCACACGTTCTTATCTGCTGTCCCCTTTCCTTCAGAATCTTGTGAAAATTAGACATCGGAAACCTCCCTGAGATGCAGTTGGGAGGTTTTGGTAGGCAGTGGCAGAACTAACAGGAAGAGCCGGACTTAGGGATTTGAACTCGCACATGGATACTACTCCACTGCTCCTGCAGAAGGAGGGCGCTTTCCTCCTCCTCTCCCTTCCCCCGGCAACACCTCCACTGGTGTTCAGAATTTCCTCCAATGGACCTTTAGTTCGTAGCAACTCTTCCAACTTACCCCTTTCCTACTTACAAAAGCATGCCTCTCCTTTGTCCTCCCCACCCAGCCCCCCGACTGCCTAGGGTTTCGCAGCAACTTGTTTGTCCCGGATTGCAATTCTCTTTTATTCCTGAATAAACCCATCCTTTGCTGGTGAAATTACCTGCAGTGTCTATTTTTAAGGTTAACAATCTTAAGATGCATCTTCTGTACTTTTAAACTGTAATCAGGATTGTTTTTCTTTTAAGCACTTAAGTAATTACATAAGTAATGTTCTTTGCAGAAGATTCAGACAAATCAACAAAATTCAGTCATAATGTCACTCACCTATCAGAGAAAACAGTGATTAAATTTCTGGACATTTTGGACTTTATAGTTCTTTCTCCAACTATCAATTCAGAAACAAAGCAGGATCATATTATAAAGACTTTTCTGTGTCCTCCTCTCAATTAATATATCATAAACATTTCAATATCAACAAATATACATATTTGTTATTATAAATGGAAATTTTGTTATGACTTAGGTTGTCTATAATTTACTCAACTAATTGCCAGGTGTATATAATTTTTTCTTTTTATAAACAGCAAATACACATCTTCTGTTCAAGTTTATTGTTTATTATGCAGTAATTTGCTTAAGATGAATTTCTATATGTGAAATTTTGGGTTCCAAAGGTTGTACATTATGAAAGCCTTTGCCGAACTGCTCTCAAAAATATCTGGCAATTTGTATTCTGTATGTATATTCTGTTTATTTCTTTTGCCATTTGCCAATTTGGTGGATAATTATTGCATTTTGTTGGTTTTGGTTTGTACTGTTTATCCTGTGAAGAACATATTTTCATATACTCACTGGAAATTCTATAATTAGTCTATTCATGTTCTTTACCCATGTTTTCATCAGGTGGTCATCTACAGTGTTATTTATTTCTCAGAGTTTTAAAACATATGTTAAGCATATTGACTATTTGTATAGCATATCTTCTGTAGGCTTTTTCCAATTTGCCTTCTGGTATTCAGCTGTGTGGACTTGGTGCACAGGGGCCATCCTTGTATGTGTTGAGTATGGTTTAGCAATTCAGACTGTCTGTCTTCTTCTCTACAGGTTCTATGTTTTTATCAGAATTTAGAAGTAGTTCCCCGCAAAGGTATGGGAATATTCCTCTACATTCCTTTCTACTAATTATAGGATTTTAATACTTAGGATGAAAAATTTAACTGACCTGAGGAAAAAAAAGAATCAAAGTTGACCCAGAGTTGACCCTATTTATTGAAAGTTCTGTCCATGCTTCCTTTACTGAGTCAGCCATCCAAGCAGCGTGTGGTGTCTGCTCTAATGCAAAAGAAAGCTGTGTCTTCCTTCAAGGACACTGCAGATCCTTTTTTTGATTTGGGAGCAAATGGCTCCAAGTGGGCCCTTTGTCCCCTTGTTTCAGGCCTCAGGATCTCAGCCTCCTGATTTGAAGCTACTTCCTAGTGTAATTGGGGTAACCCCAGTTTGGATGCTCCTACATTCTTTCCTCTTTTCTTCTCTGCCTCATCACTGGGCTGCTCAAGAGTGGGTTTTGGTGCACCTCCCCTTCCTGGCTGCCCTTTTATGTGAGTTAAACTGCTTACCACTATGGGGAAACAGCCAAGAACTTCTACAGACAGTAGACAAAGAGAAGCTATGAGGTCCTCAAAGCAGTGGACCCTGACCCTAGTTTCTAGTTTCCCACTGAGACCCACACTCTTGTTTGTACCTCTACTATCCACCATGCCCTAAACTATTCTGATTCCACTTTTAGGGCACACCAAGACAGAAGTGTCATGTTTCTTTGGCTGGGAAGGCAAGTGGCACCTTGGATTGGGTGACAGTGCACTTGACCTTCCTGACAAGGAGCTCTGCTGGGCATTTTCTCAAATTCTACCCCTTATAGGAACTCAGTCCCATTTATCCATTCAACAAATAATTATTGATCCACTTCAGTGTGTCTGGAACTGATATAAGTGTTGGAAATAGAAAATAAGCCAAAGTTCCTGAATTTGTGGAGCTTGCATACTGTCGAGTATTTCCTTCGCTCTTCTCTGTATTGCAGATAATGACTTTCACACCTGTCCTCCTGCTATTCCACCCACCTCATCACTGGATTATACTTTTCCTGAGGTCAGACATCCAGGTCTTACTGATCTCTGGTTTCCCCATTGCACCTGGCACACATCAGAGATTCAATGGTTCCACTGTATATAAATCGTAGAATAATGCTGACTTTCCTATGGATGCTGTTTCTGTTCTCATCCCAGCTGTAGGGATTAGAAGAATCCCAAGGGGCATCTTGGGAGAGAGGGATGCAGAACAATAACTTGTCACTTTTATTCTACAGAAACACTGTAGAGTGGTGCTTTCAATTTTGGTACTGTGGACACCTTGGGCCAGATTATTCTTACTGTTGCAGAACTGTCCTCTGCGTGGTAGGGTGTTTAATAACATTCTCAGCCTCTGTCCACTAGATGCCAGTAGCACCCACCTCCCAGTTTGTGATAACCAGAATGTCTCCAGACATCACTAACTGGCCTCTAGGGTATACATTTGCTTTCATTGAGAACCACTGCCTTAAAGATTTGTGGCAGATTAAATATGGCCACAAATCTTTGACTCTCTACTTTTTGAGACATTAGAGGGTCTGTGTTCCCTCAAACCTGGGTGGGTTCTGTGATCACTTTAACCAAAATTATACTGCAGACGTGATGCCAGGCCGGCTTCTGAGCCAAGGCCTGAGGGAACAGTTTGATCTTGGAGTTCTTGGTCACCATGTAAGAAATCTGTTTGCCCGGAGGCTGCCATGCTATGAGAGCCCAAGGCATGTGGAGAGGCTCTGGGAGGTGTGTGTGTGTGTGTGTGTGTGTGTGTGTGTGTGTGTGTGTGTATGTATGTGTGAGAGTGAGAAAGAGAGGGAGAGGGAGATGGAGAGAGAGAGACATACACATACTGAGAACGCTCAGGTGCTGTCTCGGAAAAGGATCTTCCAGTCCCAGCTGCCCCAGACCCAGTGGGTCAGAGATGAACTGCTAAATGAGCCCTTCCTGAATTCCCCACCCACAAAATGATGAGCAAAATAAAATGATTGTTTTAAGTCCCTAAGTTAAGTCCCTATCCATCACACAGTGATGGATAACTGGAATGATTTTTTTTTTGAGGAGAAAGCAGTTCAATAATTGATTATTTACCATACATAAATCACTGCTTTAGGTCATCAGCATAGTTCTACAAGCCAAGTGCAGAGGAACATTAAGGGTCTGTGGTGACACCACCATTACTTCTGTTTCTGCCAGGCAATCCTCATGATATTCTGTCCCTTATCTTCCTCCTATCGGGTTGACAGTATGAAATGAAGAATTGTTAATGTGCCTTCTTCTCCCCATTAATATTATTTAGTTTTGAAATTCAAAAGTACTTTATCATTAGCTAATTCATTTAATAGCCTTCTAAAATATGCAAATTGATCTATCTCAATTAGCATTTGATAATAATAGAATAAATTAGAAGAGAACTTTTATGTTATTCTATCCTCATTACATACAGATATTGTTAGCGAAAAAGGACTATTTGCTAAGGGAATTATTTTGCTCTAAGTCACTAAGTGAATTTAATTAGGGAAAAATGAAATGTACCAAATGACGGTAAGCATGAAATTGTTTTTCAAATGCAACTTTTTAAGAAAACATTTTCCTCCTAACTTAAGTAATTATGTTGTGAAACCACATCACACTACACTTTAGGCACCTGTGATGACCTAACAAAATAACTGATATGTTCATCAAGATACAAGTCCCTTTAGGGCTGCCTTGGAAGTGGTATTGAGTAAAGGAAAATTTCCTGGCTGTGGGAGTTCAGACACCTCTGAATCTCAGTTCTTTTTCCTGGAGAGCAGTGTACTCAGTCCCTGATGCATATAACTGTAAACTTTTAGGTTGAGATATTCCCAATTTTCAGTACATATAATCTACATTGAAATTGGCTCTGATTATAGTGACAATAAATAGAGGAGAAAGAGTTTCTTACTAGGAAAAAAACTTCTGGGCACCTGCGTGACTCAGTCCGTTGAGCAACAGAGTCTTGATTTTGGCTCAGGTCATGATCTCATGGTTCTTGCATTCGAGCCCTGCAGAGCCAACAGAACAGATGCAGCCTGCTTGGCATTCTCTCTCTCCCTCTCTCTCTGCCCCTCCCCTATTCATGCTCTCTCTCTCTCAAAATAAATAAATAAACCTAAAATATTCTCTCACGATTGGCTTATTTAATATATGGCAGTAGTCTATCCACATTCTTCCATTTAATCCTTACCATCCGATGCTGTTGTTTTCATCGTTTCTATTTTATAAGTGGAGAAACACACTCTGAGAAGTGAGGTAAAGGGATGTCCCAAGGTCTACAGTCCAAGTGGAAATCCACACTTTGGATACTGGTTCTCTGGGCTCTGGACTCTGGACTTGTCTTGCAAGGGCCCTGCAGGATGATTGTTCTTTGATGAGCAAATGTCACGCAGGATGGAAGTGCTGTGCACGAGGCTCACCGGGTTGGGGCACAGCACAATCAGGAGTAGAGCTGTTGGAATCATGTATAAGCAGGTTGGTTAAGAAGGGCAAAATTCGTTGCTTTGGATATTCCTACTGGTAAAGACATCATAGTTGCTGGACTAAATGCAAACTCCTTAAATACAGACTGGTTAACTTGTTTGGAGTCCTGGCCCTCATGGTGCCCCGAGCTGAGAATCTTGCCCACAGTCGGTGGGTTGAGCTAACAGTAAGTCCAGCGTGTGATTTCCTGGCTACATTAAAATCTCCTGGGAACTTTGAGAAATCTGGGAATCCTGAACCTTTCTGATTCAACTGCTCTGTGTTGGTGGACCAGACATTGGTGATTTAAAAATACTTGTTTTCAAAAGGAAAACCATTGCTTCGGCTGAGGAATTTTCTTTCCTTCTTCTTCCAGTGGATATACTCTGCGTAATAACTGTGTTTATTGCCAGCTGTCTCCTCCCTCCTATGCCAGATTTGTGTAATAAATAGTTCGCAACAATTGTTTGTCCTACAATTACTTGTCATGTGATAACATGATGTTTTGGTGACTTTCCATCCTTCTTTTTAAATTAAAAAAAAAATTTTAATGTTTATTTATTTTTGAGAGAGAGGGAGAGACACAGCATGAGCAGGGGAGGGGCAGAGAGAGAGGGAGACACAGAATCCGAAGCAGGCTCCAGGCTCCGAGCTGTCAGCACAGAGCCCGACACGGGGCTCGAACTCACAGACCGCGAGATCATGACCTGAGCTGAAGTCGGACGCTCAGCCGACTGAGCCACCCAGGCACCCCTAAGTTTTTTTTTTAATGTTCATTTATTTTATTTTTGAGAGAGAAAGAGAGATAAAGAGTGAGCAGGGAAGGGGCAGAGAAAGAGGGAGAATGCGAATCCCAAGCAGACTCTGTGCTGTCAGCACAGAGCTTGACGTGGGTCTTGAACTCATGAACTGCGAGATCATGACCTGAGCCCAAACCAAGAGTTGGACACTTAACCGACTGAGCCATCCGGACGCCCCCATCCTGTTTTCAGTCGTCTTCACGACAATTTCATCTTCAGTGATAAAGTCGCTGTGAGGTTTACCGCTGTCAGGGCCGTAGGAGAACTTGAATCTAACTCTGCTGTTGCCCTGCCAACTGCAGAAGGAAGTCTGTCAGCGAGTGGCCCCAAGCTGTCTCACATGTTTCCTGGTGTGAATGCTGTGATCGTGCATTTCCAGCATTTGCTCTCAGATGACCCTTGAGTGTCTTACTGTTCTTTTTAACTTGGAATGAGTCCTAGAAAAAATGCCATCTAACAAGGCTCCTCCTGTCCCTTCCACATTCTGCACATTTTCTTTAATATGCAGGATGGGGTAGCCCGTAGCTGATGGTGCCCCAGCTCTGGACCTTGAGACCCACAGGGCGCTCTTGGCAATGAGGGTGGAGGGAGCTGTGTGGCCTCTGAGCTCTTTCCTGATGGTTTGCCCTTCCCTCACCTCACAGGGCTCTTCCAGATCTTTAGGGCCCCACTGTCCCTGTGGTCTAGTCACATGCTGGTCTCATGTTTCCATGGGCCGCTTTTGATATAACCTTAGACTCTTAAGAAAACAGTGCATCTGATCAACCTGGCCTGCCTGGTCAGCCTCTCAAAGGCAAACTAAACAGGGGTTGCTCACCTTTTCTGTCCCTGGATCTTTGGCCATCTGGAGAAGTCCACGGACCCATTCTTAGATCAGGGTTTCTAAATGCATAACATGCTAAATTTATAAAGGAAACAAATTGTCTAAAAATGCAGTTATCGACTTTGAAAGCATAAATTTGCGATATGCTAACATAGGTGCTTTATTAATGAATGAAATGACGTCTGAGGTGCATCAATGACTAAGATAATTTAGAAGCGGTGCTGAATGACATCTGCAATAATTGTATGTGAAATGAAACAGTGCTAGAGACCCGAGGCCCAGGCCCTGTTCACCTGGGTGGGCTGCCTCCACTAATAATCGAAGGCAATGCTACAGTTTCTGTAGCGGTGAGTGCAATAAAGACGTGATTTTTTCCCTTCTGAAGGCCCCGATATGTTGTCTCTTCAGCCTCTTTACATACTTACGAAATGGAGTTTGGTAGAGTGTTAACAGGCATTAGGATTTAAAACAGCTCTGTGGTTAGAGACACTTGGAACATGGTCCGTCGAACAAAGTGAAACAAGTTCCTTTATTGCAGAGCTTTTAAGATCCTTCAGATCCATGCAAAATCTCCGGGGGGCTGTTTTCAAACCATTGCACCGAGTAACTCTTCAGAGGAGGACATCCTGAGGCCGGAATGCGCTTGAGGAAGTCCTCTTGTAAGCAAGGGAGCAGATCGGGTTCCCGATGCAGTGCGCCCCAGCCCCCGCCAAGGACACGCAGGAATGGCTTCCTCCTATGGGAGGGGAGGTTGTCCGGAACACCGGCAATCGTGCCTTTCCAAGGATGCGGTGCCCTGCCCGCATCTGGTGACCTCGCAGCCTGGATCTGTCAAGTGTGCCCCTCGGGAGTGACTTTAGATGCTTGAGGAGAGAGGGGCCAAGCTGCCTATGGACACCCTGCCTGTGTCCAGTCTGCATTTCAGGCCCTGTTTCCTCCTCATGGCCTCGAACACTTCCCTCAGAGACTTCAGGGAAATGAAGGACACATCCTTCTCCTAAGGGGCGTGCGTGTTCTTTCTCTCTCTTCTTTCTCAAACACGGATACGTTGTTTTCACTTACGGGACACGCGGTTAAATAAGAAATGCGACTCACTGAGCATGCGTTTCGTGCCAGTCGCTGTGCTAAGAGGTTCGTTCCTGCCCGGTACCCTGGAGATTATGATACAGTTTCTGAATAACAGTCTCCATTGAGGAGAAAGCAGGTGGTGGCTGACTTCTGCAGTCTGGGCCTGATTGGCTGCTACAGGCTACGTGGCTCTGAGATTGGTGGCCGCCGTAGGAATCCAGAGGGTTTAGGTGACAGCTTTCACTGTTTCTTGTCTCCCATAGGTGGGGAGGGATGGGATGGAGCGAGGAGACCGGGTTGGGCGTTTCGAAGAATGTGGAGTGTGGGGACATCAATGTTCAGACTCTCAGCCTGCCTCCTTGAGAGGCCCAGCTGCTATCTTTTTCTAGAACCCGCCATCTTTCTTTTGGATGACCAAAGAAATCATTCAAGAGTGAAATGAAGCAGTCCTTATCTCCCTTCAGGATCTGAGCTCAATATTTTGAAATTGGAGGGTGATAATTGACCAACTACACATCAAATGAATAAATCAGACCTTCATTGATCACCAGCAATTTCATGCCATAATTGATAATAAATCGCTGCTCTTGAAAATACTCCTACAATAACATCAGTGCTGGACATTATATTTTTATTTCAGAAAATGCAATCTCTTTTCAACCACCTCAAGCTCACCCTGCCAACTTAGTGCTTTTACATACTCCCAGAGTTTCAATCTCCACTTACCAGCTTTTGCTTGTTTGAAGTTTGAAAAATTTGAAGCTTGAGGCAACATGTCCACTACTCAAAAAAATGTTTTCTTATCATTGGTATGTGCCATGTACATAAGCTAGGTAAGTTGGCATATGTTTTATATCTAAATGTTTGCTATTATAGATGTAGTTTCTTACATATACATCAGATAAGTGATTTGAAGCTCTTTTATTATATGGTTTTGGTTGAGAGAGACTTTTATTTTCTCCAGAAAAACACAAGTCCTTTAAAATTGTTTATTACAAACATTCGTTTATTGAACGTGTACTCCAAGCCAGGCACTGTTTTAGGGATTTGGATACAGAGAGATGTTTAATGCAGTCTTGCTTTTGAGAACAGAACAATGGAATAATTTCTGTGTTATCTAAGAAATGGTTTGATCCAGATGTCTAGGAAGAAAAGAAGACTAAAAGACAAGATTAAATAATCTAGTTATTCTGAAGAGATTATCTGGGGAAAGAGACATTAAATTCTTAGAAATTATTGCATAATCTTATTCTGACGAAGAGGGCTAAACGTAAAAGTAAAGCAGAGTTTATTGCCCATACTTGAACCTGTGCCCATTATATAACATGTTTAAGAATATTAAGTGTGCACGTAAATACAGTAGAATCAAGGCCAAATATCTTCATTAATACCCTGGCTAAGAATTTGGACATGCCTGTGGACTTCTCTGTGTGTGTTTGTGTGTGTGTGTGTGTGTGTGTGTGTGTGTGTTTATTTATTGGGATAGCTATACATAAGCTTCAATAAGTCTGAATTTAAGGTGTAGGCTTTTATCCAGGAAATATATTACAAAGACTCTGGAGAAAAAGCAAGTTGATAATTTAATGAAAAATTTGGAAGATCCAATGAAACTAAGCCTAAGCTCTATGCTGGCAGAGGTTTTTCTAAACTCTTCAGACCTTTTTTTAGCTTCAGGTATTTAAGAGTCAACGCTGTTTTGATTTAAAGGTTTAAACAGCTTACCGTTTTCTAGCAGAGATTTAAAGAATTTGAGGAAGGGCAGGCCAGTTAATCCTAGATGTGAATTTGTCTGAAATACTGATTCAGGGTTTAAAAAATCATAATAGTTGGCAGAAATTGGGAAGCATTTTAGTCACATGATCTACCTTTGATGTTTAAATTAATCTTCAAATGCTTTTTGGAGATCAAAGACAAAGGTGCAGGACTCATCCACCTTGGCACTCTGCTGACTACAATCAAAATATGCACACAGCCTTTGTGATCCCATCCCCAGCCCCCAATTTACATAGCCGCTGGATTGTTGCTTCCCAGGTGAGTCAGTGTAGGGCGGTGACATCCCAGACAGGCTCTGTTTCCATCTCAGGGAGGGGAGACAAAGCTCTGGTGAATGGAATAACATGCGGCGAGAAATTGTGAATATGGACAGTGAGTAAGAAATGCTCAAAGCCAACACTGAAATAACTCTCGGTTTCTTGTACAGTTAGGATGGAGTCTGAAATAGTCACTCTCGCAGTTTAGAATTTAAACTCCAGATAAGAAAGGGAGAGCATCCTGGAGGCTCCTGAAGTGCAGTGGGAAGCACTTTGGACAGAGACGTCTGGAAAGCTGGCCCATCCTAGTGAAGACCTTCATAGGACAGTTATAAGTGACAGGAGGTCGGAAAGGATAGGGGACTCTTGGAGATCGTGGCTTTAGCTTCCCTCTTGCCCTTCCAACAGCCCCCATGGGGACACTGGCTGTGGCTTCACCACTGCTGATGGGAGTGTTCTTGAAAAGTCACTGCCCTTTTCAGCCTCAGAACCCTCTGCTCTACAATGGAAATAACCCTATGTGCTTCGTGCAATACAATGTTGCTGTAGCATCATGTTAAACCCAGTAGAGTAAGTAGCACACTATTAATGGCCATGAAACACATTTTAGGAGTGTGTGTGTGTGTGTGAAAGATTTTCCAGTCCCCTGTATTTGCTTACTTTTAACCTTGATTCTCTGCTATGTTTACTGTACCTCCTCCTTTTTATTTCATTTTATTTCTTATTTGTTTATTACTTTTATGTGAAATTTATTGTCAAATTGGTTTCCATACAACACCCAGTGCTCATCCCAACAGGTGCCCTCCTCAATGCCCATCACCCACTTTCCCCTTCCCCCCTAATCCCCATCAATCCTCAGTTTATTCTCAGTATTTAAGAGTCTCTTATGGTTTGCCTCCTTCCCTCTCTGTAACTTTTGGGTTCCCCCTCTTCTCCTTCCCCCTGGTCTTCTGTTGAGTTTCTCAGGATCCACATATGAGTGAAAACAGATGGTATCTATCTTTCCCTGCCTGACTTATTTCACTTAGCATAACACTCTCCAGTTCCATCCATGTTGCTACAAATGGCCAAATTTCATTCTTTCTCATTGCCAAGTAGTATTCCATCATATATATAAACCACGTCTTCTTTATCCATTCGTCAGTTGATGGATATTTGGGCTCTTTCCATAATTTGGCTATTGTTGAGAGTGCTGCTATAAACATTGGGGTACAAGTGCCCCTATGCATGAGCACTCCTGTATCCCTTGGGTGAATTCCTAGCAGTGCTATTGCTGGGTCATAGGGTAAAAAAAAATTAAATATAGATCATTTTATTTTTTAAATAAAGATTGCATATATTTTTTTAAATTTTTTTTTAATTTTTTTAACGTTTTTATTTATTTTTGGGACAGAGAGAGACAGAGCATGAACGGGGGAGGGGCAGAGAGAGAGGGAGACACAGAATCGGAAACAGGCTCCAGGCTCTGAGCCATCAGCCCAGAGCCTGACGCGGGGCTCGAACTCACAGACCGCGAGATCGTGACCTGGCTGAAGTTGGACGCTTAACCGACTGCGCCACCCAGGCGCCCCAAGATTGCATATATTTAAGGTGTACAACGGGATGATTTGATATACATATGCATAATGAAAAGGTTACTACTGACAAGCTACTTAACATATCTTTTCACATAGCTACTATTTTGTGTGTGTATGTGTGTAGTGAGAACAGCTGAAATGTACTCTTCTAGCAAATTTCCAGGATTCAATATTAACTATTATTATTATTATTATTATTATTATTATTCGTAACTATATTATTAACATAACTATAATTATCATGCTGTACATTAGCTCTCTAGACTTATTAATCCTACATAACTGTAACTTTTTACACTTGGGCCAATATCTTCCCATTTTCCCAACTTCCCACTCTTCCCACTCTTGGCCATTGCTCTTTTACTCTCTCCATCTGTGTATTTACCTTTTTAAGATTCTGCATATAAGTAAGATCACACAGGGTTTTTTTCTTTCTTTCTGTGCCTGGCTTATTTCACTCAGCAAAAGACCTCCAAGTTCATCCATGTTGTTGCAAATGGCAGAATCTTCTTTTTTAAGACTGAAAAATATTCCATTGTATGTATCTACCACGTTTTCTTCATCTGTTCATTCATTGACAGATACGTAGGTTGTTTACATATCTTGGCTACTGTGAATAGTGCTGAAGTGAACATGACAGCACGGATTATCTCTTCCAGGTACTAATATCATATGGTTATATACCCAAAAGAGAGATTTCTGGGCCATATGGTATTTTTATTTTTAATTTTTTGAGGAACTTTCATACTGTCTTCTACCATGGCTATGCCAATTGATATTCCCCTCAACATAGTACAACAGTTTCCACACCTTTGCCAACATTGATGTTTCATTTATTTGATAGCAGACGACCTAACTGATGTGAGGTGATATTTCATTGTGGTTTGGATTTGCATTTCCCTGTTGAGCACTCTTTCATATACCTGTTGGCCATTTGTATGTCTTCTTTGGAAAAATGTCTGTTAAAGTTCTTTGCCCTCTTATTAATCTTTTTTCTATTGTTATCTGGTTGTATGACTTTATTATATATCTTGGATATTAACCCCTTATCGGATGTATGATCTACAAGTATTTTCTCCCAATCCATAGATTGTCCTTTCAATTTGTTACTTTGACTTTGTGGAAGCTTTTTAGTTTGATGAGTCCCACTTGCTTATTTTGTTTAATGTTTATTTATTTATTTTGAGAGAGAGAGCAAGGGTGAGTGCATGTGCATTGGAGAGAAAGAGAGACAGACAGAGACAGAAACAGAGACAGAAACAGACAGAGAGAATCCCAAGCGGGGCTCAATCTCGTGACTATCAGATCATGACCCGAGCCGAGATCAAGAATTAGAGGCTTAACTGCCTGAGTCACCTAGGCACCCCAACCCTTGCTTATTTTTGCTTTTGTTGGCTGAGTTTTGGGTGCCATATACAAAAAATCATTGCCAAGGCCAAATTCGAAAAGATTTTTCCCTATGTTTTCTTCTAGAAGTTATGGTTTTTAGTCTTTAATCTATTTTGAGTTTATTTTTGTGTATGGTGTAAGATAAAAGTCCAATTTCATTCTTTTCCATATGAATATCCAGTTTTTCCAACACCATCTATGGAAGAGATTATCTTTCCTCCATTGAGTATTTTTGGATCTCTTGTCAAATATCTGTTGACTGTGTATGCAGGGGTTTATTTGGGGGCTCTCCGTTATGTTCCATTGGTCTGTGTGCCTGTTTTTATGCCCCTACCACACTGTTGTGATTGCTATAGCTTTGCAAAGTAATTTTAAATGAGGTCTGTGATGCTTTCAACTCTGTTCTTCTTTTTCCAGGTTGTTGTGACTGTTTGGGGTCTTTTGTAGTTCCATAGGAATTTTGTAATTATTTTTTCTATTTCTGTGAAAAATGCTATTGGCGTTTTTATAAGCATTGCACTGAATCTGTGTGTTGTTTTGGGTAGTATGAACAATTTTAACAACATTAATTCTTTCAATCTGTGAACACAGAATCTTTCCATTTTTTAATATCTTCAATTTCTTTCAGCAGTGTCTTATAGTTTTGAGTGTATAGATAATTCACCTCCTTGGTTAAACTTATTCCTAAGTATTTTATTCTTTTTGATGTGATTTGAAATGGGATGATTTTCTTGATTTCATTTTCAGACATGTTATTTGTATGAAAAATGTGCAGCGAATTCTTATATGTTGATTTTGTATCCTGCAACTTTACTGAATTTGTTTATTCTAATATGTGTGTGTGTGTGCGCGCGCATGTACATCATCCTTCTTATGATGCTAAATGTGTAACTAGGAGGAAAGTAAGGGAGACTATAGACTAATTATAACTAAGTTGGCCAAATAAAATTTCCTTTTTTTCTCAGTTGTTTACTTCAAGCCAAAACATTTTTTGAACCGAAATATTTAAAACAACCGCGCCACGGGGCGCCTGGGTGGCGCAGTCGGTTAAGCGTCCGACTTCAGCCAGGTCACGATCTCGCGGTCCGTGAGTTCGAGCCCCGCGTCAGGCTCTGGGCTGATGGCTCGGAGCCTGGAGCCTGTTTCCGATGCTGTGTCTCCCTCTCTCTCTGCCCCTCCCACGTTCATGCTCTGTTTCTCTCTGTCCCAAAAATAAATAAAAAACGTTGAAAAAAAAATTAAAAAAAAAAAAAAATAAAACAACCACGCCTTCACTTTCCTGTTGCAGACCAAATAAAAAAGGCAGCAGTACTTGATGAGACAGAGCACTCAAGAGTAGTTTCTTCTTGTTTGCCAGGTGCCTTGGGAATGCTACTCACCCTGTGCAATATCCAGGCCTTTCTGCGTTACAATGAGCAAAGTTAACCTATTTCACATGATTTTCGTGAGAAAATGAAAAACAGCTCCATTGCTCAGTTAAAGTGAGGAGCCTTTGTAAATGCCTGGTGATGATGACAATTTTGATAATAATTATATTGGAGACACCTTAGTGGGAAGTGGTTTTGCCGATACCTTCATTCTCATTTCCTCTCTTAACTTGGGCAGGTCCGTAGGGAAGGATGCACGCCAGTCTCTGCTTAACGGCGTGTTGGGTTTGTGTCGTGCAGTAATAAGAGCTGGGATCCTGCTGCCATAGCAATCAGCAATGTTGACCTGTACGAAGGCCACACCCCTAGGAAGCTGACTTGGACTGAAATCAATGTTGGCTGGGTCATCAACTGTACTCTCCCAGGATTTCTGGACAGAGTTGTATACAGGTGCATGGATTTTGGAGGCTGACAGGAGGGAGTTATGTTAAATATTTAACAACTATTAAGGCACGGGCATGGGCACAGCCAGTCAGAAGGTAGAGACGGAGCAGGGGCCAAGTCATCGGCTTTGGGTTGTGGGAAGGTGGGAGGGTCCTGTAGAGGTGCCCAGGTAGCTAGAGCAGTGGGAACATAGGACTGGGGAGAGCTGGGAAGTGGCCATTTACCAACCAGTACAACACTGTTTCAGTATTTCACTAACCGTTGCAGCTCTATCAGTATGGGCTGTCTGCCTCGTGGAAAGACCTGCTTTTGATCTTGGCTGAAGTGTTGGCCTTGGACAAATTGTTTTACCTCTCTAATTTCCAGTTCTTTCATGTGGAAAGTAGGGATGTTAGTGATACATTTTTTATAAAGTTGCCCTGAAGGTTAAATGAGATAATGAGTGAAGAATGCTAGCTTAGTGCCTGGCTAGCAGAGAGTGTTCAATAAATGGCAGCTGTTATATTGTTATGGCTATGTGCTTTCTGCCTGTTGTGACTGGTATTTTAAAGGATTTTAAACGGAAACAGCTTGGTATGTATTGAGCCCTTCTCTGGAAGAGATTAGACATTGCTGTTTAGATTTTATTTGTGCATAGATTTCTGCTTAAATTTTATGATAATCTTAAAAACACTGATAGGAGAAAATGCAAAAATGATGCTTTAATTCGCTGTGTTATTACTACCATAACTAAATAATAACTGGCTCACAGATTAAGAGTTTCTGAGACGTAGAAAAAGTCTTCACTGTGTGCTTAAAAACAGTTTCTTCATTTTTTTTTCAAGTTACTGGGGCTCCTCATGTGAAACACAGCTATGTTTAGAGGCTTTTTTGTTATCCTGATATTGGACAAGGGAAAGGATAAAGGAAATGAACTCAGATGGGAATGACTTTTATTTAAGGTTTCCTTAATCTTAACAAAACGCCTTGGAACATTCAAGACATGCGTATCAGTCACAAAATGTTATGAAATAATATGCAAATAAATTATTTTGAATGTACAAAGGAGCCTACAAACTAAAATAATATTTTGAAGCAAATCAATTTTTCAAATTTTTTTTATTTTATAAAATTTCCCTTTCACGTATATACTTAAATTACCATAGGCATGTGTGTGTGTGAGTGCGTGTGTATGTTGAAGTATGTATTCTTTTTTAATAAACAGATTTTTAGAGCTGTAATTCACATGCCTTACAGTTCATCCATTTAAAGTATACAATTTGGTGGTTTTCAGTATAATCACAGAGTGATGCAATAATTACATAATCAGCATGTAAATAGAGTATTTGATTTCCATGTATTTGTGAATTTCCCCCAAATCTTTTATCCATTCGTAATGACTTTCCATTATGGTCAGAGGATACCATTTATATCTTTTCAACCCTCTAAATTTTGGGAGGATTGTTTTATGGCCTCATATGTGGTCTATCCTGGAAAAAGTTCCAGGTACACTTGAGGAGAAAGTGCATCTGTGGATGCTGCGTGCAGTGCTGTATAGACGTGTTATGTCTTATGGCTTATGGTGTTGTTCAAATCTTTGGTTTCTTTGTCATCTGCTTAGTTATTCTATCCACTGTCCTTTACTCTGTCTAATATTGAGGTGTTAAAGTCTCCAGTGGGTATTGTGAATTGTCTATTTCTTCCCTCAGTTGTGTCTGTTTCATTTCATGTATTTCGGGCTCCCTGTCAGATATCCTGGGTCCCAGACTGGGAGCTGGGGAGAGGGAGCCGTGTGGTCTTGGCAGCTCTCCTCAAGAGAAGGGTTTCCATCTGTGGAGCGGATGTGGAATTTCTCACCCACTTGGTGATAGAGACCCTCTCACCCAGATAATTCTGATAATTGATTATATGTATATTAACTTTTTGGCTGGGGGGTGACATTAGAATAAATATTTCTCCTTTCTGTAGTGACACTGTTTCAAATGCATTTTACTCTGTGTTAACTTCTCATCTACCAAAATGGCATCCTTAGCATTATTATCTAATTACTCAGACGCATTTGTATATAAACTATATTGGTAAGAATATATGGTTCTGGAGAACATTTTATACAAACTTGGTTTTATAATCCTGATCCAATCTTTTAAGTTTTAAGCACGAAGTTCATCTCCCCTGGGCACCGACCCCAACCGTTGCTCGGGTGATCTGTTCATTGCTGTTACCTGTGATGATACTCAGACTTTTTTTGGGTCTTACTTTCTGTCAATTATTTGCTGTTTTGAGAATGCTTCCTAAATAAATCTTGTCTGCCGTCCCTCTCCCCGCCAGTTTTTGTGTCTAAGTCAAGTCTTTTGTGGATGTATAATAATGACTCTATCGCTAGTTAACAACAGAAGGATCTCTGAAAATTATGGTTTCTGTCAATGCACACTGTTACCTCAGTTTACCCTCTGAATAATTAGCCCTTGGCTTTACATAATGCAAGTAATTGTAAGTATCCTTTCCCTGGCCTGTGCATTATTGTCTGTGTTCAGGTAGGAGCTTGCTCTGTTTTTGTTTTGTTTTGCAAACAGATTATAACGGGGCATTAAAATGTAAGTTGCTTTTGCAGGGCCCGGGTGGCTCCGATGGTTGAGTGTCTGACTTTGGCTCGGGTCATGATCTCATGGTTGGTGAGTTCAAGCCCTATATTGGAAGCCCGCTTCAGATCCTGTGTCCCCCGCCCCGTCTCTTCTCTTCTCCCACTCATGCTTTCTATCTCATAAATAGACTTTAAAAAAATAAATAAAATAAAATGTAAGTTGCTATAAACATTTCTTAAATAGGACTACTCTTACACTTTTTAATTTTTTAAGTTTACTTATTTATTTTGGGAGAGACAGAGATAGTGTAAATAGGGGAGGGGCCAAGAGAGAGGGAGAGAGAGTTACATTTTCTGACCTAAAGTATACACACATTCTCAAGGAATCTTTCTTCTTATGATAGATTTTTATTTTACACAAAATGAACGTGTGCAACTTGTAATACTTTAACACCATGCAATATTTGGCCCTTCATATCTTATTTCTTTTTTTTAAAGTTTATTTATTTTGAGAGAGAGAGAGAGAGTGAACAAGAGAGAGAGCATGTGCATGTGAGTGGGAGAGGCACAGAGAGATTGGGAGGGGGAGAATCCCAAGCAGGCTCCATGCTGTCAGTGCAGAGCTTAATGCAGGGCTCAAATCATGAACCATGAGATCTTGACCTGAAGCAAAATCAAGAGCCGGACACTTAACCAACTGAGCCACCCAGGCACCCCCTTCATATCTTATTTCTGTTTGTGGAGAGATATTATTTAGGAATTAAATTTCTCATTTATTGACTCACCTACACCTATTTAAATACGTAATTTCTCCTGTTGATTATAGAGACTTGGTGCTAAGAATGAGAGAGCTATTTTGAAAGTATCTTAAAATTTATAAATTTCTTTATAGTTACTTAAGAATAAAACGCCCTTGATTTCTTTGCTTTGTATCTATACCCTCCCTCCACACTTAGAGGCAAATGAAATAAACTCTTCACCAGCATTAATGAATCAATCAGCCTCACACATCTTCAGCTTGAGTCCAGAGATAAGAGAATGGGCCAAAATACTGAGATGAGCGGGCCTTATTTGTGAAGGAGCCACAGAAGCCGGGGGCATGCATGAGACTTGTTTTTTTTTTTTTTTTTTTGGCTCAAATTGATGTAACCTGGAGTTTGTTTGATCTTGGGAGTTAAGTGGGTCAGTCTATCAAAAAGCCATTGTAACAGAGTGCCTTGAGGAAGTTGGTGCCGGAAAGAAGACATTTTTAAAACATGCACACGGAGTGAAGATATCTGGGAAACAGAAACCTTTTAATATTTTTATTCATAGATACAGTAATTCACTATCCTGCGTCAAACGCCTGGAAGTGCTGGCATGGAGTGAGGACAGGACATCTGCTCCCTGGGGCTGGGCACAGGCCATCAGCCTGAAAGGAGGCCCACCGAGAATGGGTGAGTACTTGGGGGTGAAAGGAAGTCTCCCCATCCCAGCAGACACATCGGGAGCACCCAAGAAACTGAGCACATACTGTCTCCAACCTCAGGCAGAGACTCAGAAAGAGCCAAAGTTGTTGGCTTTGCTGGAATTTATGGCCCATTGAGCATGTTGGAAGAAGGCATGGGTATGTAGGGTGCAGACACTTTCATCCTGTGGGACCCCAGGGAAACAATGGCAAAACTAGAACACAGAAGACATGGTTTAATTAACGTAGCAAGTTGTGGGCAGTGTTCTGCCTGAGCTGAGAAAGGAATTCAAAAGCCTTCTTGCCGCAACTTTCTCAGAGACAGAATTTCTGAAGTTCTTGTAAATAAATAGACAGCTAACACGTAATGAGCACTTACTGTGTGTGCAAGGCACTATTCTAAAGAGTTTTATGTGCAAATAATTAATTTTCATTACAGTAACTCAATATGCTGTAACATAGTATAGAGCATACTGTTCTTTCCCATGGTTTATTGATGAGACAATGGATTCTATAATTGAAGTCAATACGGCACACTGCCTCTGTGGTTTCCAGAGGTGGCTAGGTACTTGGTGAGCATGGTCAATAATATTGATCAGGAGGTAATAAAGCATTACGTGTCAACACTGAAGGTGGAAGAGGAATTGGAGGAACCTGGAAGAGTGTGTTGCTAAAAACTCATCAATTTAGTATATGATGACCTACTTGGAAGTGATCTTTTCCTTAGCACAGAGCTTCTGGGATGTGAAAGGCACCCACCTCCTTGCTCAGAAATGTCTGAGGGCCAACTTTAAAGGTTTGTTGGAAACCCCATTGCACATTTTTGATTGATAAAGCCATTGAAGGGGAAATTTAACTCCTTCTTCCTTTGTAAAAGAACCTCCAAGGAGGCAGCGACCGGACTCCCAAGAGGGTTGATCGTGTGGTCAGTTAACAGATAACAGCAGACTTAGAATTTGAGGCTTCTCTCCAATACTCATCAATTTCACCCTAAATTCATTGAAATACTAGCATGTGTTGGTTTACTTTTTGTAAGTCTGGTGTCTTCTTTCCCTTTTCTTCCCTCCCCCCTTTTCTTTCCTTCCCCCACCTCCCTTTCCTCTTTCTTTTCTGTTTTCCCTTGCTCTTTTATTGAAGGAATATTCACTGAGCACGTACTATATTGCAGGCAATGTTAGGTGCTGGGTATTCACTGATGAACAGCAATAGATATGGTCTCTGAACCCCATGAAGTTTATCATTTAATGGGTGAGGCCACCAAATAGCCACATAGATACATAAGTAAAATCACAACGGTGAGAAGAGCCCCAGAGAGAGCACGTGATTTTGTGAGACCATGGCAGGGCTCTTCGGCCTAGTCAGGGAGAGCAGGGCAGGGTTGTCTGATGAGACAGTGATTAAGCTAAGGAACAGAGGGTGGATTGGAACTGGACAGACAGGTGCATGAAGAAGAAGCCCAGGAGAGCAACTCATGTGGCAGCCTGGCCACCGAATCGTGACAGCATCAGACCGAGAGAGCTCTGTTTGGGGAGGTGCAGAGAGCAAACGGAACTGGTAGGAGGTGAGTCTGAAAGGTAGGGGGCAAAGACAAAGAATGGAGGGCCTAGGGGGCCACATTCAAGGTGTGTCTTTGTCTGACGAGTCATAGGTCAGAGGCATGGGGTGGTACAGCCAGATTTGCATCTTGAAGAGAGCACTCCACCTCCAGGAAAGGCAGACTTAGATGGAGAGCAGGGCTGGATTTGCATGGACCCTTTTCAGGTTATCGTGCACAGCATTTTGGGCCTGATGTTCCTCTGCGATATTCTTTGAAGCATAGGTCAACTATAGGTGCATTGGGGCTTCAAGTTCTCCTGTTATCATACATTGTCTTTTTATGAAAAGTACCAAAAAATAGGGAAGTCAGACAAGTCTAGGTGTTATTGCTTAATAAGACTATTAACAGAAATCTCACAAAGTCTGGTTGTTGGTTTAACAAATATAATCTGAGAAAAAAAGACCTTTGATTCATGCTTGTAGAAACTTTAGTATCAAGGATACAGGCATTGTTTTCAACTTATTGTTCAGGTAGTTTTATCTGATTTTTTGGACTTGTGTTTATGGTAAAGTGAAGGTCTAAGTGAAGCCTATAATGACTACAACTCTCTCCACTTAGGCCACTTAATAAAAATAAAATCACTAGATATGTATTCTCTTCTCTCTCATCTCAATTCTTAGCTCCTCTGGTTGTTCCCATCTGCAGCCTCTGCAGCGGAATTCAGCATCTCCAATGTGTCCTTTGGTTTTCTCTGTTTAATACCTGTGGGTTGACAAATCCCAGAGGGCTTACTAGGCTCTGAAGATGGCTTTGAGGATGAAGAGGCAAATAGCAGATGGTCTAGGGATTTGTGATGTGTGTATCACAGAGTCTCTTAGCAACACTATCTGCACTTAAAAGAGGGCTAAAAGTTTAAATAAATCCCTGGATGAATGAGATACTATCGTACAGTTGATCCTTGAGCAACACAAGTTTGAACTGTGTGGGCCCACTTATATGGGGATTGTTTTCTGTAAATATGGTATAGTGTCATGTTATTTTCTTAACATTTCATTTCTTTAGCTTACTTTATTGTCAGAATACAGCATGTAATACATATAACATACAAAATAGGTGTTAATGGACTGTATATGTTATTGATAAGGCTTCCGGTAAGCTGTTAGTAGTTAAGTGTTTGGGGAGTCAATAGTTACGTGAAAATTTGTGTACATCATGGAGGACCTTGCTGAACCCCATGTAACCTAGTAGTGTATTTGAGGTAACAAATACCCTGCAACTGAGGACAATAATTTATGTCACAATAAATCTGAAATGCAATGTTTTTTTTTTTTAATTAAAAAAACTTTAGGTACACAAAACATCAAAAGTCAATGCTTCCTCAAAGATCCATTAGTTTTCAGAGCTTTCTTGGCTTTGCTTAAGGTACATAATATTTCCAAGACCATTGTGAGAACACTCGGAGGGGCCATGGTGATATGAAGGAACAAATTTGGGACAGGAACTTTTATAGCAATAGCATATGCTATAGGTACAGAAACCATCCAACTACCACAGCACAACTGTTTATAGTAGATAAACAACTGCTTTATCTACTGTAGTCACCCCCCCCACCCCCGCAAAATCCCACTTCAACTCTAACTTGAAGCCAAATTCATTACCATTTTCTGTCTGTGGACTATATACAGGATATGAAAAGTAAGGAAATTGTGATTATTTTAGGAGGGAAGATATTCTAGGTAGACAGAGAGGTTCATTCCTTCAATAAATGTAAATACACATTAGCCAGGTATAATGGAAAGCACTCATAAGAGAGCAGTGAACAAGGTATAAGTCTTATTTTCAAGGAGTTTACAGTCTAGTGGGGAAGGTTGACCATTAAAAGAGCAATGGCATACTATATATAATAAATGCTACACTATATTCAAATGAAGAACACATAAGAGGGGGCACCTGCCAAGATAGACTTTCTGGAGGAAGTGGCTTCTACACTGATAAGAGTCAGTCAGGGACAGTAGGGAGGAGACTGAGGAAGGGGGTTTTTCATACAGAGGCAACAGTATGTACAAACACCTGTAGTATGGTGCTAGCTGGGAAGTGAGGAATGCTTACCACACCATATGGAATAAAGGACTTAGGGAAGAACCCCAGTGGCACCGGACTGTGAATATTGCCAGGCTTAGCCATGGCTGGCTCCTGCTCTTGAGATAGATGAGATGAAGCAGGCAAGGCCTTGGGGTTTTAGCAGATTAGGGTCTGGGGGTGATAACAGTGTCTGACACCTCCCAGGGCAGCCACATGGGTTTCCTAAGGCTCTTGTCCCTCCCACACATTGCATTCCGTTATTTCCTTACACAAAGGCTTGATGTTAAAAAGGGCTATGATGAGTAAAAAGAGAGCACCCTTTGTCCTAGAGACCTTATTTTAATGGAGGAAAAGTACTTCGATATATTTTTTCCTCCTGAATTTTTTGTCTGTTGCTTTCAGCTGTGATTCCTTCAATTTCCTATACTTTCTGTAATTTATCAGAATTTTCTGGGCATTCATTTGGGGGCATTCATTGGGTGATCCCCTTTGTTGTTTAAAGGAAAGAGAGTAGGAACCTCACACAGAGACCCATGGCATGGCCCTAGACAGGGGCAGAATCCTGGCATCAACTCTTGGGCCAGAGATCAGCCCCCCAACTTGCCAACTGAGGGCTCTTTGCGGATGAGGCCTAGGTCCTTCATTGTGGACCAGTACTTGCTCCTGGGAGGCCTCAGAAAGAATTCTCCTGCTTTGCTGGTTGGTGGTCAGGCTAAGGCAGCAGGTTGAAAGGAGGGCTCAGTTGGAGCTGTCCGTGTTACTTACCCCATTGAGTGCCTTGTCACCTTTTTCCGGGGCTTTGTTGCTCAACCTAGCTGCAAGCCATTCTGCCTTCATTCTTGATCAGGACCCTTATCATATTGGTCAAGCCACTGATATTTTTGGTTGGATTTTAATCTTGACCTCATCAGCTCCTTACTCAACTGACCACACTTTCTCCACTCTGCCTGAATCTATTGCCACATTGTTCTGCTCTGGTTTCTGCTGAATGCCCTTGGATTTCTTTTCTAGTCAAAAAATAACTCTGTTTTATTGAGAGCAATGAACATGCTCTCAGGTTTTGTTTTGTTGTTGTTTTTTTTTTTAAATTTAAATGAACATCTGAAAAAAGCTTTCTGGCTATTTAATTTCTATGGGATGAAAGGCAGCTCTCATCAAAATAATGGAAACTGAGACAGGTCACTTTTATAAGCTGTTGTCTTCTAGAGCTGAATATTTGATTAAAAGTCATAAAATATCATTTGCAGCCAGTATATCTAGGGTTGTATTCCATAGATGTGAAGGGAAAATATCAGCTCAAATCTTAAAAAAATGTGAGGAATCCTGAATTGATTAATTTTGCAATTATTCTTGATGACAAATGACTTGTCTTTCAATTCCAGATGAAAATCAAAGGGTGTTCATCAGTTCCAGGTAAATGTTGACTCTTCTGTCTCATAAAAAAGCACTTAGACTTGATGGATGGAATTAAAGGGTGAAATGGGGTCTCTTAGCAAAAACAAACATTCTGACAAGATTGCTGATTTTTCTTTCTTCTTGCAAATTAGTTAACTTAGAAGTATTTTGATAGCAATTATTAGCCAAGTTTTAGCCTATCAGCATATTAAATGACCTGGTGGGTCTAAATTAAAAACCACCTATAATGTAAAAAGCACTGAATAAAACATGCCACAGATTTGAGGCTTGACATATATATGAAATAGCTATGCCATATTTCAGATATTCAAGATGGCTTACTGGAGCCTAAACATATGTGACAATGCAAAGTCTACAGAGTTTTTTTTTTTTTTTTAATTATGTATTTTTAAACACTTCTTCCCCAATTGCTCTGGATAAATCATAAAGATTTTAATATTTTTGCTCTCCTTTTTTGATATATTACCTATAGTTAAGCCATGTATGTACTACCTTTCTGAAACCTTTTGTGCTTTTGCTCTAATTCCCTGCCTCTCAGTACGTACACCATGAGGATTCTGGGGAGATGGAAGTTTGAATGTATCCCAGTGCTCCCCTTTATTAACTGTTCACTATTCCCCACCTTTCCCAAGCCAAATAGCAGTAGGATTTATCAGAAAGAGTGGCCAAAATGTTGGACAAGAGTGAGGCTCAGGCTCTGCCACAGCCTGGACAGTCCCCGTATGGGGTCTGGGGATTCAAAAGCAGAGATCACTGGAGTTGGAATTTGGTGGGATTATGAGGAAGTCTGAGCTCTTAAGGATCTGTGAATTTCTCAGAAGATGGCTAGAACTTACCCATGTGCAAGAATCCCTAAGGAGATCTGCTACACTTCTAGAAAGAAAAATTCCTGAGTATATGGGCCGAGTCTATCCCATTTACCTTTCTCTAGGCTGGAGACTAAGAAGACCAGAGAAGGGAGATGCTTCCTCCTGGTACCATGGACAGGGACTACTGCTTACCTGCTGGAACACCACCCCCTGACTGGGGAGGGCCTGGATTTCTGTGCACACACGCATGCATGTGAATGCACATACATTCACATGCATAAACACACACACATACATACATGCACACACATGCACACGAATGCATACACACATGCATGCACATGCACACACTCACATGCACATGCACACACACACTCTCTGTTATAGGAGGGATTGCTCTCACTTGAAGCCTCTCAACAGCTTTATCTGAGCCCCAGTGAGTGGATAAAAACAGACAAAATGACAAACAAGAAGAGAAAGGAAGGACAGAATGACATGTGAAATTACAAAAATAATTAGAATGTATAAGATTTATTACATATAGCACACAAGACTTTCAGAACTGAAAATGTGACATTTTTTCTTTAACTGGTGAGGATGAAATTAGTGCTGGGAAGACTAAGGAAGGACTGTCTCAAAACATAGGATAAAAATATAAAGAGGGATGAAAGGGACACATCCCAGCAATGTAACACACAGAAAACATCAGCCGTGAAAAAAACTTCTGAAAGTTTCATAATTAAGCAAATAATGGAATAATATTTCTCTGAGTTGAAGTAGGACTTAAGTCTGTAGAGTTAAATGTGTCCCTGAAGTTCGTCGAAGACTGATATAAAGGACACACACGGACATATTCTGGCTAACTTTCTGTTGCTGAGAATAAAGAGAAAAACCTTGACATTCTTAGAAAGAATGAATAGGTTACTTATGAGGGACAGACAGAAGATTAGAAATGGCTCATTTGCAGCTTTGGAAGCTTATCAGATAATATGCATAGATTTCCAAGAAGAACTCTTATTCCAGGATCCCTATGTGCAGCAAAGATATCATCACCTGCCAGGGTGAGTGATATTTACACATATTCAGGATTCAGAGGTGGTATCATCCATAAACCCCAACTGTAGACAATACACAGAAATAGACTCTAAACAATAAATGTACCACCACAGACACTTTATGTGGGAGAGGATTAAAAGCAGGAGGAAGCAGAAGTTAGCAAGAATAATCCTGCAGTAGTTACTAAAAATCTACAAGCAAAGGAAATAAAAAGAGAGAGAGACAAACCAAGAAACAGATTCTCAGCTATAGAGAAAATGCTGAGGGTTGCCAGAGGAGGGGCAGATGGGTTAAATAGTGATGGGGACTGGGGAGTGCAGTTGTGACGAGCACCAGGTGATGTATGGAAGTGCTGAATCACCACATTGTACACCTGAAACTAATATAACACCGCATGTTAGCTGGAATTTAAAATAAAATAGAATTAAAAATAAATAATTACATTCAAGTTTAAAAAAAATCTAATCGTCCAGAAGCAAAAGCATTAAAAGTGTTAAATTACATCATTAGAACCTAGGAGTCAGTGTTGTGAGTGATGGTACAGAAAGGGAAAGAATAAGTGAAATTTCTCATTTAGGGGAAGAGAAAGCAAAAATATCCCAAAGATTTCCCATGATACAGCCACAGGGGAAGGGGCAGAAGAAGAAGAAGGGAGAATATAATGTTAGGAATCCCCGATGGCTGACAAAACAAATAAATATGTGTTTGATAATGAGTCTGAGGAGAGGTCACTACTAGGAAAGTGTCATAGGACAGGAGGACCTTCTATATAAACAATAATCTATAGGGATATGAGTGTTGCGGTGCCTGGTTGGCTCAGTTGGTTGGGCATCTGACTTTGCTCAGGTCATGATCTCACAATTTGTGGGTTCGAGCCCCGTGTCGGGCTCTGTGCTGACAGCTTGGAGACTGGAGTCTGCTTCGGATTCTGTGTCTCCCTCTCTCTCTGCCCCTCACCTGCTCACACTCTGTCTCTCTCTGTCTCTCAAAAATAAAAGATAAACATTAAAAAGAAATTAAAAAAAGATAGGGACATGAGTGTTTACTTGACCAAACCCGTGACAGAAGAAAAAGGGAAAACCAGAAAGTGAAATACAAGATGGAATGGAAAAAGCCAAAATTAGAAATAAAATGGTGGGAAAATAGTTCTTGGAAAACAATGGAAACAGAAGGAGAGCAAGGATGACAACAGTATTAGGCAAGATGAAACCTAAGGATAAAAATTAAAAATACTCAGTGTAACAGAGTGACATCTTACAATCACAAGATACCCACTCATTAAAAAGAAATATCATGAGGGGCACCTGGATGGCTTAGTTGGTTAAGTGTTCCACGCTTGGTTTCAGCTCAGGTCATGAGCTCATGATTTTTTAATTTAAGCCCCACATCTGGCTCTGCACTGACAATGCGGAGCCTGGTTGGGACTCTCTCCCTTTCTATCTGCCCTCCCCTGCTCATTCTCTCTCTGTCTCTCTCAAACTAAGTAAGTAAAACTAAAAACATTTAGAAATGAAATAAGAATCTGATTAAAATAGTAGTAAATTTTGGGGTGCCTGGGTGGCTCAGTTGGTTGAGCATCTGACTTTTGATTTTGGCTCAGGTCATGATCCCAGGGTCATGGGTTTGAGACCCATATTGGGCTCAGGGTGGAGCCTGCTTGGGATTCTCTCTCTCCCTCTGCCCCTCTCCCCCACTCTTGGTCTCTCTCTCTCTCTCTCTAAAAAAAAAAAAAAATAGAAAATTCTAATGTACTTCTTTCGAAATCAGGTTCAGTAGGTCAAAAATCAGTAAAGGCAGAAAGAAATTGAATAATGTAATAAATTTAAATATATAATTTATATCTTTGGATTAAGAATATAGTTATTTTTCTCTTCTTTATGTTTAGGGAAATAATAAAAACTGGTCATGTACTGGCCACAAGGGAAACCTTAGCAAAATAACCAAGATACTTCACAGGACATACTCTCTGGTAATAATAAGTGAAATTATAAATTGACAACAAGAATATGAAACATAGTTTTAAATAATATGAGAACAATGGAGAAATCTAAGAAAGAATGAAAAGGATTACATGACACAAAAATATATGGGATAAATGACAGTTGGTCCTTGCTGCCTTGATTAATAAGAGTATAGGCCAAGAATATAGCAGTTTATACTCATTTGAGAAATTATAATAGAACAAAGTTAAGAAAAGAAAGTAGGAAAACAGAATTAGCAAAAATAGAAGTTGAAATATATGTGAAAATGTGTACTAAAGATAAGTGAAAAATATCTTATTTTTTGAAAAGCCCTATAAATACATAAGCCCTCTAAGGAAAAAGATAAAAATTAAACAAGACTTAGAAACAGGAAGGAGAAACAGAAGAAATGAAAATAATTCTAAGAGATTACTATGTGCACTCGTTGGCGTCAAATTTGGAAACCTAGAGGACATTGATGATTTTACAGTAAACAATAAATTGTCAATTTGGAATGAAATAGGAAATTCAAATAGATGTTAGAAGATACTAGAAATAGGATGAAAACCTATTATTAAAAAAACACTAATAGTTGATAGTTTCATATATAAGTTCTATATAATGCTTAAAGAAAATTCCCAAGTCATTTACATTAACCCAGATTATATATCAAGATGGGAAGATCCCAACTCACTTTCTGAAGCGTGTAAAAATTAAATACCGAACATATACAGATGGTACAAAAAGAATAATGTAGATCAATGTCACTTATGAATAGGGGTATAAACATTTTAGATACAGTTGTTAACAAATAGAATAAAAAGAAATACTACACTGACCAAGTCGCGTTAATTCAAGGAGAGAAAGGAAGGTTCAATATTAAGAAATATATCAACATAATACATCAAAAAGTGGAGGAGAAAACCAATATGGTATTGTCAGGGGTCATCAGAAATATTTGATATTAATAATTAACAGTAAAAATATTTGTTCATTTTTGTTGTATTGATAAAGTAAAAACACTAAGATACAAATAAATGGAAACTACTTAAATATATTGAATTTTTTTCCTTTCTTTTTAAATTTTATTTTAACTCTGGTATAGTTAACATGCAGTGTTATATTAGTTTCAGGTGTGCAATATCACTAGTGATTCAACACTTCCATGCATCACCTGGTGCTCATCACAAGTGCACTCCTAAATCCCCATCATCTATTGAAATTTCTTCTCAAAAATTGTCAATGATTAAAATGTAAAACCACAGACTGATTTCTAAACACAGAAAAAATTATTCACTTTTTAATGAATAGGTGAAATTAATGAATCAGTGAAAACAAAATCACTCAAATTGTTTTGCAGATTCTACTAAATTTCACGGGAGAAAAAAATGAAATAATTGCTGTGCAGTTTGGAAAATAAAGCATCCTCGCAGAAGGATCCTTTCTGGGCTACCTCCTGTCAGGGAGGAGGTCAGGGTGAATTCTACAATGTCACAGGGTACTGGTTAAGGAATAGGTTTTACTGATAAAAGGGAAAACTCAAAGACCAGAGTTTATAAGAGAACAGCGGGATGTGTGGAGACCCAGTTTGTCATCCTGGAAAGCCTAGATGGGCCTGGGCCTCTCTGAACATGGCCCGTGTTCCATCCCCCAAGGATGCTGCTATTCTCGTCAATCTCTCTTCCTGCAGGATGAACGCAAGGAAGGAGCTTCTTCTGTGGAAGGTCACAAAGACTTAAACCAAGCAGTCTGGGTGTGCAATGATAGGTATTTCCAGTAGTTTCTGGGAGAGCCAGTTGCCCTGCACCTGCAGATCTTGGTGAAAGCATGGACCTTGATGGCCATGAGGCATCACAATGACCTTCGGCCAGAGGAAGAAGGTCTCAGCTGAGTTTGAGTACAGCTTGCCTTGCTGGCAAAATGGGACACCCTAGAATGAGTATCAGTGTCACTTCTGCTTCTTGAATAATGGAGAGAAAAAGCAAACTATTTCCTTTGCCTGGCAATATGATTTTATAAAAAGAAACCCAGAAGGCTTGACTTTAAAAGATAAGTATAAAAATAACAGAAAAATCAGTAGCTTCTTAATTGTTATCAATTACCAGCTGAACACAGAAATGTGAAAAATGTAATTCACAATAACCACAAAAGCTATGAACTATTCAGGAATGACTTTAATAGGTGATCTATATTAAGAATTATTATAGAAGTTTTGGGGGGGATAAAAAAAGTTTTTTTTCAACTAGCATGAAGATATACCTGACCATGGATGGAAATGTTTAATTACTGAAAATCATTAATACATTTTTCTAAAATTTATACATTATAGACAATTAAATCCTAATTAGAATGACAATTTAGATAAAAGCTCACTATAGAAGATAAATATCTGAGAATGAGCAAGAAAATAATGTCAGATATCAAAAGGTAATACATAGTCTTACCTTTATAAAAGGTAAATAAATTAATAAAGCTTAATAAAAGCTATTTATAAAATAAAAGAGAATCATAGATCTCAGATATATGGGAATTTAATATGTGACAAACTTAGTATTTCAATTCAATTGTTATACATATTATATATATATATATATATATATATATATATATATATATATATATATATATATATATATATAAATGTTGCTAGCACAAATGGAAATTTATCTAGAAGAAAATAAAATTGGACCCTTACCTCATACACACAAAAAACACAAAATTTCATATGAATTCAAAAAGTAAATAAAAAAAAAAACACTTAAATCTTAAAAAGATGATTGAGATGACTAGGAATTGAGGATACCTTTCTAAGGAAGATAAGAAATCCAGAAGCTATAAAATAAGGATCCCACATAAGCAACATAAACAGACGGTGGCTTAGAAAAACAACGTGCAAAGCATGTTCTATCTTTTCTTCAAGATATAAACGCCTGAATGTGGTGGGAAGGAATAATATAAATACTATCATCATATATGATATAATTGCATTTGTGTGCATGTGTGTGTGTGTGTGTGTGTGTTTATAGAAAGATGTGTGAAATATGTTCACCAAGTATCCATGCTGGTTCTTTTGGGAGAGTGGTAATTTACACTTTTATGTATTTGCTAAAAAAATGTTATCATGATCCTGTTTAATTTATATATCCAGCAAGAAGCTTTTTTCTTAAAACAAACAAACAAACAAACAAACAAACAAACAAACAAACAAACAAAACAGAACAGAAAGAATCCACATCCTTCTGGGCATGGTTGTGGGCATTTAAGCCCTGAGACCTCTGGTATTCTGAGATTTGCACGAGACTGGCGCTGGTTAAAAAAAAATTAACCTGTCGCTTCTGCAAATGCTCTCCTGTTTGAACACTGTCATCAATATTGGATTCATTTTTAGACAGAAACCCTTGGTCAGGCAGCATAATGAATCTGGTATTGCCCTGTTTCTTAGGATTTTGACATTCATATTTGTATCTTTTATTCTCTCCTTGCTGATGGCAGCAGCCTCTACTCCCCAGTCAGGGCCTTGTGGGTTTCCTGGGGCTCCTATCTTGTGAATACATGCATCACAGGACAAAGGGACAAATCGCCGGAATGCCATCAAAGGTACTCTGTCATTTATTTTGTGGGCGTTGAAAGGCACCAGCTGCCCTTCAGAAAACCAATAACCCTCAGGAAGAAAATGGTATATCATACGCTTTCTCTGCTTTAAAAATATGACAGCAATTGTGTAATGTTCCACAATTTTAGATTATTAGTATGGGGAGTGACTTTTGGTCAGATACTTCCTGACCTGGGTATAAGTGGTTGCTCTCCAGGTTTTGAAGGGAGGCTTGCAGAGACCCTGAAGGGGACATAAACATTTGGTGAAGGACCTGGACAAGGAACCCTCCACAGCTGTAAGACTGATGGAGCTTGAAAGGAATTTAGGGGACCCTCAGTTTCTACTTCCTGACTTTAAACAGGGATGTGCCCACAGCCTGAATTTTTCAAATCAAATCTTTTTAACCACATGCTAATTTAGATTTTTCTTGTTTCCCACATGTATGGTGGGACCTTCAGGGACAAAAAAATGTCTTTACATTGAAATTTAAGAGGGTGCTATTTATTAGGACTTTTTTTTTTTTTTTTTTTTTTTTTTTTTACTAATGTTAATCTGTGTTTTTGGAGTTCATAAAAATGGTTAAACAGAGACTGAAGGAGATTCTTTCACTTGGGATATCATAAAGATGATGGAGGTGGACCAAACTGTACTGTAGAGTCAGAGACATCCAGATATTACTTGGTTAACCCAGGCATAAGTAGCTAAGTGCACATGTATGAGTGTGTGTGTATGTACATATCTAAGGACGGGTGGCCTCATCTTTTACAAAAATCACCTCATCTCTTACTGAAAACACCGGTGTGTAATAAGTAGTCTGAAGAGGCTTGAACTGTGATGCTAATTTTCTGTTTCTTCCAGCTCTGAAAGTAGGGAAAACCATCCATTTTCGTTCAATGCTGGTTGACTTTTCTTCATCATCTTGGCTCTTTGTTCTCTATTAATCTTCCCTTTGTTCACAGCAATTATACTCCTGAATAATTACTTACTTGCATCAGGGCGTTGAATACCAGTTGGTCTATGATTGTTTATTCCACAAGAATGACTCTCCATCTGTACAGGAGGGTGTCTGTCCCTGAGCTGAGGGTCCTTCCTCAGCCTTGGGGTGCAGGAGCTCAGGCGTCTACTCTGGCTTTTGCCAAAAGCTGGTGTGACACCGGGAAGGGTTTTCTATTACAGAAACAGAAGTTACCAAAGCTCTTTCTTTTTAAGTTTATTTATATATTTTGAGAGAGAGAGAGCAAGTGGAGAAGGAGCAGAGAGAGGGAGAGACAGAATCCCAAGCAGGCTCCACACTGCCAGCACAGAGCCCAACAGGGGGCTCAAACCCACAAACCATGAGATTATGACCTGAGCTGAGATCACGAGTTGGATGCTTAATGGACTGAGCCACCCCAGGCACCCCTCTTGATACTTTGGGCACCAGTATTAAATACCACTTTTGGCCATTGGCAACTGGGATTTGTGCCTAAGCATTTTAAGTCAATTAGGCTAGAGAGTCATAGCATTAAAAAATGAAATGAATTTCCATTATATAATAGTCATCACATTTTCATTATACCTGATTGTCATCGTCGTCGTTGTCGTCGTCGTCGTCGTCTTCTTCTTCTTCTTCTTCTTCTTCTTCTTCTCCTCCTCCTCCACCTCCTCCTCCTCCCCTCCTCCTCCTCCTCCTCCCCTCCTCCTCCTCCTCCTCCCCCCCCCAACCTTCCCCACCTTCCCCTCCTCCTCCTGCTCTTTTCCTGCTTGAGTGTAAGTAAGACTGTAAAATCCTGTGTTGTTCTGTCTCAGTGCAGTCTTGGTCCATGTTGCAATGCAGTACATTTTAGTTTCTGGGTGTCTCTTGCTGGTGGATTTTGCCATCATTTACTTGAATGAAATAAATCACTTTAGCAAGCTTACTTATATTCCCTTTTCATTAATTAAAACAGCATATTCTGAGTGTTGAGATCAAAGACTGTTTGTCATTAAGAAAATTTGGATTTCTGTATCGGTGACTGAGTCCCAGATTAAAGATAGTTTTGAAAAATGTATGTGGTTTTAAGAACAGAGTGAGTAGATGGAAAACACTTTGAAAACTGAAAACTGCTGCTCTATACATTTGTAATATCATTATTTTGGAAAGAACTTGGAAGATTATGTATAATTTTTTTTATCATCATCAAACCTGTGCAGCAAACATGGCGGCAGGTAAAACGCAAAGGCATAGGAATGTTTTCTTGTTTTCTGATTCCTAACTCAGTTATGAAAATTGGTGATAAACAGGAAGGTCATCACTTATTCTTCTGGATTCTTTATAGCACAATACCACTTATGGAGTCTGAGTACCAGAAAGGAAAGAAAACACCTAGTAGCCTTTACACCACTGTCTTGCTTTATGAAGTAGACCTGTTTTCCTTATATTCATGGGAAAACAACTGGATTGTACCTGTTTTCTTTTCTTTTCTTTTCTTTTCTTTTCTTTTCTTTTCTTTTCTTTTCTTTTCTTTCTTCCTCTTTCTTTCTTTCTTTCTCTTTTTTCTTTCTCCCTTTCTTTCTCTTTCTTTTTTCTCTTTCTTTTTCTTTCTCCCTTTCTTTCTTTCTTTCTTTCTCTTCTTTCTTTTTCTTTTCTTTTCTTTTCTTTTCTTTTCTTTTCTTTTCTTTTCTTTTCTTTTCTTTTCTTCCACCAAATGGTGGAATAAAGAGTAGGGAGATGATTAGATGAGCCTGTCATTTTTTTATTGCCATGACATCCCTTGTACTCAAAGTATATAATTGTTTCTGTGAGCAGTAAATCCACATCTATTGATCCTGTTTCAAGACAGCATTCTGAAAAAAGATGGAGAAAACAACACATTTACTGAAAATAATAATAATAATAATAATAATAATAATAATAATAATAAAAGAATGCTCAGGTTTCTATAAAACTGCCTTATTATAAATGTTTCTTTGGCACATGAGCCCTTTAAACACAGAAATTTACTGTATGTATAGTTGCCTTTCCAGGAAGTGGTTAGTCTTGAACTGAAAGCTTCGGGAACTTGTTCCCACACTGGATGGTAATAACTAGCGATCCTCTTGGGTCAGGACATGGCGACCTCACAAAGTCCTGGCTGCTGTGTGCCCAGATGCGTCCTGGGATGGGATATCCACAGCTGAGCATGCCCCTGGCCCTGCTGCCCACAGGGCCAATTCCTGCTTGGGCTTTGTGACTCTGCCTGCTGTTTCTCCTTCAGACATTTGACTGGATGCCTGCTCGGCTCCTGAGATGCCCAAGGGAGTGTCTGGAGAGGGTTTTGAGGTGAGAGCCTATGTTTCTCTTTATTTCTCACTCTGTCCTGGGATTCAGACTTGATTCACAATGTTGGCTCTTTTGTCCAATATTCATGTCTCCATTTGACCCTGTCTCAGCTTTCTCTTTGTTTTTGTGCCTTAGTTCCTTCTCTCTGAGAGACGTGGTTTTGGAGACACAGAGCAACGTCAGTGTTTTTGTTAGAAAATGTGCTGGGCGATATTAAGTGGCTTAGGTCATCGTCAGTAGGAAGAGTTTATGCAAGCTCACGGGGCTCTTCCAAGTGCCTGTGCAGCAGACAGAACAGCAGAGCATTTATTCTATGCTGAGCCGTGAGAAATGTAGCAGGAAAGTGCTGAAAATGCAGAAAGAAAGTGCTCCCTTCTCCCTTCCCCTGCTAGACAGAAATCAGACGAGAGGCTCATTGAAAGGCCACTGGACTTTTTTTTTTTTTTAATTCTCAACTTGCTTTATTTTTCCAACACTAAATCGCAAGATCTGTGCTCTATCATCTACTAAACATACTTTATCTCTTCTCAGCCCTCAGTGTTCTTACATATTTATGGTGGTATAGTCTTTTTTTCCTTTGCTCATAAATAATTTCCTTTGGGACTTCAGATATTTGAGGAAGTGTAGGGGAAAAAAGGCTTGAGAAATTTCCTGAAGGATATTTATAGTGGGCTTTTACTGAAAAATTGCTCTGAAGATGTTAAATAAAAGAAAGGAATGCATGGAAAAGTTGTGTCCCACCTGCGTGAGCACTGGTGGGATTCAGTCATCACTTCCTGAAATTCTTGGCCCTGGTTCTCCATAGGAAGTAGAGCTGGGTGGGCATATAGGTGACATCCTGTGGGAAGTGGTTCCTGGGAGCAGAAGCAGGGATCTAGAAGTCGAATGGGGCAGGTAGGGAAGCCAACCCAAGTGTCTTTTCCCAGGTTGGACACTGCTATGAACAACTAGAGCTAGACTCATTCCAGGAGCCATGTAGGATGTGTCTCAGAATGAATCTGCCTGAAATCTGGACACAGGTTCGTGTATTTGCCGGCCTCCCTTTGCCATTGGTCAAGAGCGGGTTCCCAGCAAACCTTACACTTTCAGAAAGTGCGATATGTGCAGGGGCAGCTGCAGGGAGGTGCTCGCACTGTACAGAAGCCGTGGCTGCAAGGGTGGGCTGTGTGCCTGTGAGGTGGGACACAGGAGCTGTCCAGTACGATGGACTTGTAGTCATTGGTTCTCAGAATACTGTTGACTTAGGAAAAACACATGGCAGCCAATGAAATTAGTAAAAGTTTAGGAAAAGGAAAATGATTGGGAAAATGAAAAGTTGAAGTTAATTGCTTAAAAAAACTGTCGAGGGTAAATTACTCTTTAGGTATAATGCCAATCATAATTATAAATTCCAACTAATTTTTGGAAGTCGCTCAAATGATTTTATAGGGTATGATTTTTTAAGAATTTTGTTTTATTTTATTTTATTTTATTTTATTTTATTTTATTTTATTTTATTTTATTTTATTTTATTTTATTTTATTTTATTTTATTATTTTATTTTTAAAGTTTATTTATTTTGAGAGACAGAGAGAGAGACAGAGACAGGGAGAGGGAGAGAATCCTAAGCAGGCCGCACTTCTGTCAGTGCAGAGCCTGACTCGGGGCTCAATCTCACACTGTGACATCATGACATGAGCTGAAATCAAGACGCTACACCGACTGAGCCACCCAGGTGCCCCTATTGAATATGATTTTAAAGAATAGGTGTTTATTTTTTTTTTATTTTTTTTTTTAATTTTTTTTTCAACGTTTATTTATTTTTGGGACAGAGAGAGACAGAGCATGAACGGGGGAGGGGCAGAGAGAGAGGGAGACACAGAATCGGAAACAGGCTCCAGGCTCTGAGCCATCAGCCCAGAGCCTGACGCGGGGCTCGAACTCACGGACCGTGAGATCGTGACCTGGCTGAAGTCGGACGCTTAACCGACTGCGCCACCCAGGCGCCCCTTAAAGAATAGGTGTTTAAAGTGACCCTGTAATAAGTTAAATTTTGAGGCTGATAGGGAGTGGGTCCAGGAGCTGGATTTGGAACCATTCATAGACGTCCAGTCACTTACTCTGAGAATGAGTTAGGACCTGTTACATGATGAGCTTTGTGTGGAGCACTCGGTACATTAGGATTCATCTTCTGTTTCCCTCTGAAGTGGTTTATGGGCATAAGAACATGGTAAAGAATTATAGTGTGATGTCACAAGCACTTAGCAGAACAAGTACTGAAGCAGTGGGGGGAGCGGGCGATGTCGGGAAGGGCTTCAGAGAGCAAGAGATAATGATGTCCGGGTGACATCCTGTTGTCCATCTCCATTCTTGAAGCTCTGAGAGGTTTTAAGGACCTTTCTTATGGCAATGACAGCTGTTTTGGTTTACCCTGGCCCTCCCAGATTTATCTGCGGAGTTGAAGAGCGAATGAATGAATCAACCATCCCCTAACTCTGCGTATTTTGCGGGGAGGATCTGGGTCCAGCTGGTTGCTGGCCCAGCTGCTGAGATGGCTTGCTCATAGCTCGAGGTGGTTCTGGTCCCTACTCCCTGAGGAGGCTGTGGTTGATGTGACCTTGACAGAGGACTAAAATAAGAAAGGAACACAAAGTTACCTAAATTCACTGCACCCATTCACCCTGTTCAAAGTCCAGCTTCCTTCTAACAGTGATACTGTTGGGGGTGTTCTGGCTTCACTGTTATAGGGGTGCTATCCAAGTACTATGACTGAGGGCACTGTTTTCCACTTCAAAACCAAAACGACAGTGTGCATTATGGGAAGCCAAAGATACTCTGTCTGGTTGGAGAATCTTCCTCTTGTCTGTGTGTTGAGAAAGGGGAGTCTGCAAATGGGGATGGGATTCTGCTCTTACGCACAGGGATGGCTGCTGTGTGGGTAACTGGTGGTCATCCAGTCCATAAATAATGGAGAAGAGGGGCTTGCTTTTCCCTGTTACCACCCACCAAGGAACTTGCGGTCTCATGTACTCATCAGTGCGTCAGCATTGCATGTGGGGCTTCAGCAAGAGAGTTCTGAGAGGTCAGAGATCAAACTGTTGCTTGCATGTAGCAGGATTTTAGACAGGCCCCAGAAACAGGGAGTCCCTGTTTGGTTTCCAGTGTTTACTAGAACCAGGAAGAGAAGCCTGGGGCTGTTTAGTAAACATGGAAGTGGCTTTAGTCAAAAGTGTGAGGAGATAAATTTGTTGCTATTCTGGACTATTTTCTATTTTCTTCCCTTGTCAAAACTTGCTCCCAGGTATCTTCTAGAATATTCTTTCCTGTTAAAATGGTGAATGGCTGCTAATGGCAACAACAGTGGAAGTACCCCCCCCAAAAGGCAACTAATTAAAGTGTGTGTTCTAAGCACTGTATTAGGTCCCTGTACCCCAGTGTTGATAAAAGTGCTTTCAACAATAGCCAAATTATGGAAAGAGCCTAAATGTCCATCAACTGATGAATGGATAAAGAAGAGGTGGTTTATATACACAATGGAATACTACTTGGCAATGAGAAAGAGTGAAATCCCGCCATTTGCAGCAATGTGGATAGAACTGGAGGGTATTACACTAAGTGAAATAGGTCAGTCAGAGAAAGACAGCATATGTTTTCACTCAAATGTGGAGCTTGAGAAACTTAACAGAAGACCAGGGGGGAGGGGAAGGGGACAAAAATAGTTACAAACAGAGAGGTAGGGAGGCAAACCGTAAGAGACTCAAATACAGAGAACAAACAGGGTTAATGTTGGGGGGGAGAGGGGAAAATGGGTGATGGGCAGTGAGGAGGGCACCTGTTGGGATGAGAACTGGGTGCTGTATGTAGGTGATGAACCACGGGAATCTAACCCCAAAACCGATAGCACACTGTATATGCTGTATGTTAGCCAACTTGACAATAAATTAAATTAAAAATAAATAAATAAATAAATAAATAAATAAATAAATAAATAAATAAATACATACATACATAAATAGGGGTGCTTACTGGGTTCTAAGCATTGTACTAGGTGCCTTTTTATTTCATTTCTTCAAATCCTCATTTCATTCTATTTCATTTCTTAAGATGTGCTGGAGAGTGGATCTTGCTATGCCTGTTTTAGGAACAGGCAGTGGGGGCTCCGAGAGATTGGGTAACCTGTCTGGGGTCACACAGCTCTGCTCACTGGCACATCTGGTTGGAATTTTACCTCAGACCGCCCCGCCCCCACCGCCACACACACCCTCCAGCTAGTTTTGTGAACATAGGGACCTACTACGTTTTAGGCAGGTAGCTTCTAGAACACTGCCTATCACACGGTAGGCATTCACTACATATGTGCTAAACAAAATAATGAAAAAGACGTAAAATGTATGTCTTTCCATGAATTGCTTGCTTTCTCTTACCAGACAATAATTTGCACGCAAACAATGTTTCCCTTTTGGTTCTGACCATCTGCCAATTTCAGAATTAAAGTTTATATTCCACTATACAATGATGTCTCTCAATTTGTGATTTCCAGCATAATTTTCTTTCACCTACTTTTTTAACTTGGCTCATTTTGTTGTTGTTGTTCTGTTTTTGCTCCTACTATTTGAATTTTTTACTGCAAACTGCGTGGAATCATTTTTGAACAGGAGGGTCTGGGGTGGGACCAGGATCTTGGGCTCCCGGGGATGGAGAGAGAGCGGGGCCTGTGTTTCCTCAGAAAGCAAGCCAGTAAGAGTCATAGTCTGTCTCTGAAGACCACAATGTAAACCCCACTTTCGTGACATAGAATTTTTTCCAGCCAAATCCATAGATCACATTTAATTTTCCTAACTTTGCAACTTAGTAGACTGGAAGGGTGTGTGGCTGCAGGTGCGCTTTGATGAGCCGTGAGTAGCAGTGTCCTGGGCTCCCCTTCTGGGTGACTTTGCAGCCAGATTTCTACATTCATCCCTATGAATGTAGAGACCCCCTGTCTTCTTCCTATTTTTGTCTTCCGGACCTGATAAAGACGACAACAGCCAACATTTAACGTGTACTTACTCTGTGACACCATCTTTCATACAAGTATTTCTTTCATGTAATGGATACTCAAAAGGTCTGTTAGAAAAACTACATATTGCAGGCTAAGTCCCTCCTGTCCTAGCATGGCTCTGGGCCATCCAGTCTCCCTCCTCCCCGACTGTCCTGCTCATGCAGGCAGAATGCACACATGAAAACCCACTAACCTAATGTGCTCTGGAGACTGTCTCCCGGATGCCGTCATCGGCCCTCCGTGCTGAGGAGCCGCTCACGGATTCTGCGCTTGGCCGTGTTGTGGTAGGAGGAAGGGAAAGGGCTCGAGGACTTGCAAGATGCGAGAAGTCTGAGTGACTTACCGTCAGGAAGATTAGTTAGAACATCTCTGAAAGGTTGAAAGAGAGACGTGTCTCTTGTGGGAGCACTAATTCCCAGTAGAGAGGAAAACAAAGGACAAAAGAACAGTCATTACCGGAGAGAGTTGTAACCTAATGTCTGGTGGCTTTGGGCAAGTCACAGCGGCCAAGACCCAGTGTGTTCTGTGCCTTGAAAAGAAGGGATTGGCTTAGGGTGGGCAGGGCAGGAGCAGGGGCTGTTTTCGTTCTGTGGATGGTGCCTGCCAAGTCATCTTTGCCCTGGCTTGTTATGAAGCCGGCTCTAAAGAGTGCCCCCTTCATTTGTGAGAGGGCCCTCCACCTATAGATGGTTGATGCCGAAAGCATGGGTAGACCCAGATTGCTGAAAGGCCCCAGCAAAGCTCAGGGGCCGAAGGCTGCGGGACCCCCACCTAAGAATCGTGGAGGAGATAACTTGTCTCAGAGTGTCTGTCAGTTCATTCACTATTTTTTTTTATTTCGTTTTTTTTTATTGTGATAAGAATACAACATGAGACCTACTCTTCATAAAGTTCAAAGTGTATGAGCAAGCATTGTTAAGCATCAGGCATCGCGTCCTACAGCCCACCTCTGGAACGTATTCACCTTTGTCTTGTCTCATGAGGCTTTATGCCTCTCAGTTAGCAACCTCTGGTTTCCGTCCCCCAGTCCCTGATGACCACCAGTGCACTCTGTAATGCTCAGTGTCTGACTGTCTTCTGGCCTCACATGAGTGGACATGTGCAGTACTTGTCCTTCTGTGCTTATGTCCCTGAGCAAAATGTCCTCTAAGGTCACCCATGCCATGGATGTAGCAGGATCCCCTTCTTCGTTAAGGCTGAATGATATTTCTGTATGTATTTACCTTATACTTTAAGGAAGTTGAACAGTATTTTAACAGTATTTAAGAAAAAGTTAAACAGTATTTTTTAAAAATTTTATTTTAGAGACACAGAGAGTGTGTGCACATGAGCAGGGTAGGAGCAGAGAGAGAGGGAAAGAGAGAGAGAGATTGAGAGAGAGAATCCCAAGCGGGTTCACACTGTCAGCACAGAGCCCAATGCAGGGCTTGGACTCATGAACTGTGAGATCATGACCTGAGCCAAAGTCAAGAGTTGGACACTTAACCGAATGAGCCACCCAGGTGCCCCTAAACAGCATTTTAACACTAGGCCCGTCAGTTAGCCAAGTTTCACAAAGTAATGATGCCAGAGGCTGATGGGCCCGGGTTCCAGGCCCCCTGGGCTCTCCCAGTGCCCAACCCTGTGGCTGTGGCTTGTCTCCGTGTCTGCCAGTGCCCACGGGGAGGGAGGCCCCGTAGCTCCTGTTCCAGAAGGCTCTGCTGGTGGTAGGGGGTGGTGATCACAATTTTAGTCCTTTTATCACAATTATACTCATCTCCACCCCCCAAAGGACAAGATTTAAACACAATACTTCTCAGAGAATCTGCTCTGTGAAGTCAAAACGTGGAAGGCCATCCGTGGGAGTGCTGCGTGGTGGGCGGAGAAAGCCCCTTGGGCGTGTCCCTCGTGTCCCTGAACGCCATCATCTTCCTCCCCACAAAATGGTTCTATGGGCCTGAAATGCAACAAATTTGTCTCTTGGACTGATGTCAGATAAGTTAATCAGAATCGACCCCTTTCCCCTGACCTGCGGTTGGACATCATCTACTCCATCACCCATCTTACTGAACCTACACCTACTTGCTATTCATTCCAGAGACCCCACCTCATCCGCTTCTCTTTTTGTTTGTTCTCCTGCGTGTTTGCAAAGCTGGAGATGAACTTCACTGAGATGGTCTGATCAGGTGTCCTTCTGTCCAGTCTCCGGTGTCTTCAGCCATGGAACAAATGGCATTGAGGGACCAAGAATCGGAGGAGTAAGAAATCCTCCCCCTGATTGTGTTCGGTGAGGTATGCTGTGTTCACTGTAGCCTCCTCCTCTAAAAACCCTGTGCGCTGAGGGGCTTTCATGCTGGTGTGACAAATTGAGGCCCATGGAGCTTGAGGGGTGTTATTCTTCAGAAAGTTGTGGAGGGTAGGGGCACCTGGGTGGCTCAGTCGGTTGAGCATCTGACTTCGGCTCAGGTCATGATCTCCTTGTTTGTGAGTTCGAGCCCCGCGTCGGGCTCTGTGCTGACAGCTCGGAGCCTGCAGCCTGCTTCGGATTCTGTGTCTCCCTCTCTCTCTGCCCCTCTCCCGCTTGCACTGTGTCTCACTATCTCTCTCAAAAATAAACATTTGTAAAAAAAAAGTTGTGGAGGGAAATTCTGGTGTGCAGGTGTCGACTGTTGTATCCGCAGTTTCGAAGAAATCACCGTAAATCTTTACCCCTACCTCCTAAATACAGTAGAAACTTGGAATGTCTGCAAGTAAGCATTGAGTTTCTCTTCTTTTATCCTGGTTTAAAATTATAGGATTCTTTTCTATTGTTTCTTTGTTCTAACAGTGCCTATAATGTGTTCTGTCTCTCCACCCCAGCATTAAACATTGACTTTTAGGTGAACAGCAATGTGGGGGGTGGTGGGAGAGGGGCCCCTGGGAGGCTTTCTCTGTCGTCATTCAGCTGCCGCTCTGTTCTTGGGATGTGAATGGGGGCGACTTCATGCAAACCCACCTCCCCTGTTACGAAACCGACCCAGTGTGTGTCTCTTGGGTGTCACCTGGCATATAAGGGACAGCTCATGAACAAGATGCAGGTCTTGGAAGGCAGGTTTTCTAGAGCCCTGGAAGCCAGCCACCTGTCCGATGTAAACCTTCTCCACTGGCCGGTCCTCAGGACAGGGGCTGACCACGACAGACCCTGAGACACAGGGCTGGTCAGAATCACAGTGTGTTCTGGAAAAAATGGACCCCGAGAGTAGGCATTCAAACCCTTCTCCTAGAAAAGACGGAAAGGGCTAAAGGAAAAGCAAAACAGGCAAAGAACACATTGAGGCTTGAACCATGACCCTTGGTGCCCTGTCGCTAAGACGCACCAAGCCTAACACACAGATGCCCTTCAGAGAAGGTGGGGTGGGCCAGGCGACTGTAATGCTGATCCTGGCACATCCCCAGCAACGCAGCCACTCGCAAGGGCAGGCTGGGGCCTGTTCCCGCTCTACAGGAGCTCTTGCTTTATTGTCTGCTTTGTTTTCTCTTTCTTCTTTTTTTTTTTTTGCCACTGTACGGGCCGTGGGGTGGCGGGTGGGAGGAGCGAGACCAGACCTGGTAGAACGTCATGCGGGCAGAGGGTTTTCTCTGATCAATTCCCTACTGATTTGGGCTCACCCCAACATGGAGGCATTCTTTCCTGACGAGGAGAACTGCCTGAATTCACACGGAAGGTTTGCACATGAGGACAGATCAGAGAGGCAGACAGCACTGCATCTGGGGCTCCCTCGGCCTGGGGCGTGGAGCTGTGTGTACAAGCAGGCGTCCCAGATGGGCCCCTGTAAATGGGCATTCTTTATTTGCTCAGTAAGGGACAGCTATCTACTTTCCTGTGAGCACATTTGTGTTTCTCTTTTCATAGTTAAAAGAAGAGATTCCTTTATGTAGCAGAATATAAAGTTTTAATCTCATTAAAATTACCCTTAATTTATATATTTCCTGTCACTTATCACTGCATCATGCTGGTCTTTCACATGTATTAAAACTAGAGGCACCTTAGGTAGATGCAGTGACCAAGCGAAGCAGGCCTTGTGTCTGGAGAAAAACTGACCAATGCAACTGTCGTGGGTTTTTTTCTTCACCTTTTTTTTTTTTTTTTCAACGTTTATTTATTTTTGGGACAGAGAGAGACAGAGCATGAACGGGCGAGGGGCAGAGAGAGAGGGAGACACAGAATCGGAAACAGGCTCCAGGCTCTGAGCCATCAGCCCAGAGCCCGACGCGGGGCTCGAACTCACGGACCGCGAGATCGTGACCTGGCTGAAGTCGGACGCTTAACCGACTGCGCCACCCAGGCGCCCCATATCTTCACCTTTTTTAAGGCAAAGGGATATAGTTGATATACAAAAAAGTGTGCATATTTAGCATATGCTGTTTGATGCGTTTGTACATGTGCACGAACCATGAGACCATTGCCACAATCAAGGTAACAGACATGTCCTTCACCTCCAAAAGTTTCCTTACGTCCCTTTCTTTTTTGTGTGAAGACTCTGTTTTCTTATTAAGTTTTTTATTTTAATTCCAGTATAGTTAACAGAGTGTTACATTAGTTTCAGGTGTATACTATAGGGATTCAACAATTCCGTATGTCACCCGGTGCTCATCACCACAAGTGCCCCCTTAATCCCCTTTACCTACCTCCCCCCTGCCCCCACCCACCTCCCCTCTGGTGACCATCAGTTTGTTCTCTATAGTCAGGAGTCTGTTTCTTGGTTTGTCTCTCTTTTTTTCCTCTTTGCTCATTCGTTTCGTTTCTTAAATTCCAAGTATGAATGATATCATATGGTATTTGTCTTTCTCTGACTCACGTGTTTTGCTTAGCATAGTACACTCTAGCTCCACCCAGGTTGTTGCAAATGGCAAGATTTCATTCTTTTTTATGGCTGAGTGATATTCCATTGTATATATACACCATACCTTCTTTATCCATTCATCTATCCATGGACACCTGAGCTGTTGCCGTAATTTGGTGATTGTAAATAATGCTGCAGTGTGCTAAGAACTCTTGATATGAGATTTACTCTGTTAAATTATTTTTAAATTTTTATTTTTTTAAAGTTTACTTATTTATTTTGAGAGAGACAGAGAGAGTGTAAGCAAGGGAGGGGCAGAGAGAAGGAGAGAGAGAAAATTCCAAGCAAGCTCCGCACTGTCCGCACAGAGCCCGATGTGGGGCTTGAACTCACGAAATCGCAAGATCATGGCCTGAGCTGAAATTGAGTCAGATGCTCAGCCAGCCGAGCCCCCAGGTGCCCCTACTCTATTAAAAGTTTAAGTTCACAGTGCAGTATTGTTAACAGTAGGTGCTGTCTTGTGCACCACATCTCAAGAGGTTATTCATCTTCTGTAACTGAAGCTTTATAGTCTCCCTTCTAGCTTGTGTCTGATCTCAACTCCAGCAAAGTCAACTTTCTGTTTCCCTGCTTTCACCCCACGCTTTGTGTGAGCTGCCCCTGCAGCTGCTTCTCTCTCCCTTCTTCCATGGCAGGAAGTCCTCTCCTCATCTGAAACATCATCTGACCGCAGCAGAGTCAGATTTCATTTATCCCTCCCTGTCATCCTAAATACAGTGGCTGTTCCTCTCATCAGAGCTCTCTTTCCTCCTGCCTGTTCTTTCATCTTTCAGTCTAGAATGGTGTCAAGGGCAAAGCTTATGTCTTGTTCATCATCACACTCCTCAGAGAGCATAACACTGAGCCTTACAACTGGGAGCTGTTCCGTAAATCTGGGCTCTTATTACTGGGAGTACCAATGACATGGCTTACGATGTTTTTGTAGTGACTTACAATGTGAATGAGCAGAGCAAACACTTATGACCTCACTTATGGCTCTTTGCTACCAAAACTCAAAATTTCCATATTTTCTATAGATGGCAACATACTTAACAGAGTGGTTTTAATTAGTTGCAATCAATGCAATAGATGATGGTTCACTTGAATATATTAGCATCTCTCTACTGAAACTCTACACTTTTCTCCGATTGCATTTTTACTATGGAAGCATTTACCCCCATGGACTTTTGTAACCCGCAAGCTACAATCATCATCATATCATCACCCACCATTTCAAGGATCAGACACCATACTACAGTCATTTATAAGCATCTAGTTATTTTGTATTTTACCGTATCTTCCCATACTTCGCAAGGGAATGATGCACAAAAACAGAACAAAACAAAACACCAGACTCTGGATTGAAATGCAAAATTAAGTGCAGTCTTACCTGTGGGTTTGAAAGGAGGAGAGAATGAAGACAACCTTAAGCAATTTATAATCCGTGGCCAATGATGAACATGTAAAGCAATGTGGACACTGTGGTCCTACACATAATTCCATGCAGTGAAAACAGCTGGTTTTATAGAATATGTTCTGAGATATGTTGGCTTCATTTTAAATATGTGGGAGAAGCTTGAAGGAGAATAATGTTATAATTATATATAAAGTTTGACCCCAGAATTTCCTTTCAAAAGAAGTGTGCACATTACAATTTCAGCAAACAATTGGCAAACCTTTAGTTGCTGTTTTTTTCGGGATCAGAGGTAGGGCCGACCTTCAGGGACTGAGGCTGGAATGTTTCCAGGGCTCCAAGTCCCATCTCTCTTGACATTAGTACAGCGGCCTGAGCTGTGAGCGACTTAAAGGCTATGGAGCCTCCGCAGTACATGTTCTTTTCAACCTGGGCAGAGCACGTGGGAGATGTGTCCTAGGGGACGAATGTGCAGGTGGAGACTCAGGGCTGCAGCACGCAGGTTCCTAAATGGCTGTGGCCCCAGATCTTTCACTTAACTAACCACAGTTTGTCTTTCTGTGGAACTCCGTAGACGGGTTTATTCACCTCCTCTGATAGCGGTAGCCAGCAACGGTAAGTGTGTACGAAAGTAGCAGGGACTTCCAAGTGCCCTCAGCGTGGCAGAAGCTGGGAAATGGTGGACCCTCAGGGAATTCTGCCCTGGTCTGAAAAACATTATGCAGAGTAAATAGCTGATGTCTTAATCAGTCAGGACGGGCCCCAGGCAAGGGCAGCACTCCCGATGGCTGCAGCCTTTTCTGGTACTGCTATAGCTCACAATTCCCAACCCCGTGGGTCTCAGCACTTGGCAGAGTTTCCGCTGAGAAGAAGGGCCCCTTGCAATTCGTGGTCTCCATGTCCGGCTTCCAGCAACGTGACCTGGGAGGGAATGTATCCATCACCAACTCCCTACTTGCTAGAGGGCTGTCTGCAAGGCCCTTGAGTGACCTCAACGCTACCCCAGTTTCCAAAGGCTTTGGGGACTGGCGTTCCAAGTTGCACATGACATTGACTGTCCTCCGTACCTGGATTTGCAGGAGGAAAGCGGCAGGACACTCTGATAACAGGAGAAAAGTCCGTGTTCCCCGGTTCTATAGAGTTCCTGGAATTAGAGGGCTACCTTAAGGCTTATTTAAAGAGCGAAGGAAAAACAGCAATTCACATTTGTGGCGTGACTTTGCACATGGTAAGTCACCTTGTCAAGGAGCCATTGCAGTCTTTGGGGTCAGTTTGTGTCAGTTTGTGTATTGTTGTTCCCGCTCGCAGATGGTAAAGTTGTAGCCCCAGGAGATTATGACTTGCCAAAGGCAAGTGTCCCCCCAAGCCTGGTTGGTAACAGGGCAATCAGAAAAGAAAACAGATCTCTGAGCTCTAAGGGTTAACTGTGCCCAACCCGGCTGGGCCCTGACTGGGCAGCAGGCTCCGCTGGAGGGGTGGGATGCCCAGGTCACAAGCAGAGCAAGAGAGGGGCAGGCGAGGCGAGCTGGGGGAGTGGGGTAGCAGCAGACAGAGTCCTGGGGGGAGTTTGCCAGTGGCCTGGAAGCCCAAGGCCCACCAGAGCTGGGGGGGAGTGTCCTCTGCCCCCAGGGATGATGCTGCTACGCTGTGTCCCACCTCTCAACCTGCTGCCTGACTCACACTGCTTCTCGTGACATACTTATAAATCCATGAAATGATCGTGTGTCATCGTCATGAACAATGAGTATTCTTCCCCTTGGGGGTTACTTATTTAGATTTTTAAATTCGAAATGTACAGATCCTATAACTTTGAATGACCTGAAGATAGTTCTGAAGTTCTCTTAAGTGGCTTTTCATACGTAAAAAATGAATTTCAGAACTCAGATGATAATCTTGCTGCTCTAATCAAAAATGGCATTTGAATTTGGCAGGAGAAGAATACTGTTACCGCCTTATTTCTAAGGAAGATCCTCCAGAGATATGCTCACTTAAAAAATTCTCTATCAAAAAAAAATGTTTCTCTATTTTCTTCAGATAGATAATTCTAAAGGAAGTCACACATACATTTGCAAATGTGACAAAACTTTTTTTCCCCAGGCAGGCACTCTAGCGAAGAAAAATCACTAGCCATATTCTTGGTGTGCCTGAGAGCAGGGTTTCCCAGGGGTAAGGGGATGCGCCTTTCAGCAGGTGCTGAATTCAAGGAGGGGGCGGCTCAGAAGAGCAGGGTAGTGGAAGTCAAGTAGACTGCAGTGCTATTCAGTTTAACTGCTTTCTTTCATAGCCAAGAGAGTAAAACTCCATGCACGACTTTCCCCAGGCTACACGGCTGACTTAGTCAGAACTGGGTTGGAATCCGGTGTCTTCCAGCCCAGTGCTTTCCCCCATATGATCCAGTGCCCCCATAGATCCTGCCCTTTGGTCAGTATCTTAGAAGAAGACATTTCTCAAGCTCTGGTCACTACTCACGAATAGACACTGTGTATTTATTTATTTATTTGATGGCTCATAAGGGATGATGGAGTGAAACAGAACAATTGATTACATCACTATGTCCGTGTTTAGGATATTGGTACTAAATTTTTTTTTTAAGTGTAGATGAAACTATATTTTGTTTTCATGCAAAACACTGTGAACTACTAAGACATTGGTCTACCTGTCGATTCAGCAAGTACTTACTGGATGCCTACCATGTGACCACACACGTATGTCTGGGGACACACAGGTGACTCGGGCATCATCTGAGTCCCTGTAGACCTTCTCACCTACCCGGCACAAGTGTGGCCATGCTAATGTTGTCTGTGATGTTTGCCTGGTTGTCTTTACAGGTAGACTTGTAGGGATTTTGGTTCATCCCTCTCTCTCTCTCTCTTTTTAAAGTTTATTCATTTATTTTGAAAGAGAGAAGAATGCACAAGTGGGGGAGGGACAGAGAGAGAGAGAGGGAGAGAGAGAATCCCAAGCAGAGAATCTGACGTGGGGCTTGAACTCAAGGACTGTGAGCTCATGACCTGAGCCAAAGTTGGACGCTTAACTGACGGAGCCACCCAGGCGCCCCGGGATTTTGGTTCACCTCTTAAATTGTGCACTACTTGCTGCCAGGCACAGCTGGGCTATCAGCAAATATTGTGGGCCTCACTACTAATTCATCGTGTTAAAAGGGAGCAGATGCACAGCAACAGCAGTGCTGAAACAGTGGTGCTAATTTCTTGAACATGCTTTGCGGCCATGCTTGTTCATAGTCCTGGATGTTCACTTGGAGTCTGAGCTACAGCAGCTCCTTTTTGCACAAATGGGGGGATGGTTTTCCTTGGACTCTACACCCTCTCCGGTTCACCTGCCCACTGGCTGCTGCCCTCCTGGTGCGACAGGCCCGGGTGGCATTTCCCGCGATGGGAACCCCTGTGGCCCGTTCTCTAGATGTGCATTGCCTCGGCAGTGCCGGGGGTGGAAGCAGTTAGTTCCAGCAGGGCATCCTCGACCTGCCTGCGTGTGATCAGCGCCTGACAGGGTCAGGGTCATAAAGTGGAAGGATCCGATTTCGTGCTGAGTTGGTGCACCAGCGTGTCAAGCATCTTGCTTGAGGGACGGGAGTCTGATGATTTTATTTCAGGGACGAGTGGCATTTGAGCTGGTGAGCACCGCAGAGCCTTCTGGGGTGACACGGACATTTCGGCAGTTCCCCTGGAGGCCCCCTGCCCCACTTTTAATTGTAAGCTATCTTTGTGTTCAGACTCGGTTCAATGTCAGTACACTGTCGGATGACATCTGGGCTCCTGGATGACGGTCCCGGTTCTGGGAACGAGCTATCTGGGCTCTTGGTGATGGGGGGACCCTCACCCCGACCACACCCCGGCCACAGGGAAAACTAGGCCCCTCTGGGCACTTTGGAGGGTGTGAGGGCCTGCCTGGCCACCCCAGATGGCCTCAACCTGTGCGTGGTAATTCTCATTCACTCTCGGTGTGTAATGTCAGCAGGTGCCATGTCTGAGCCGATTTGCACCCAGTGAGGAGCAACCACAAAGCCCACACGTTTATTTCGACTCTGAACCCAGGTCACTCAGCACAAAATGAAGATTTTACTTGTGTGTACTGGGGAGGGAGTAGAGAAGAACATTCTTTTCCCCTCTTTGCAAAGTATTTAATATAAGCTTACGTCCACTCTCTTCTTACGCAAAATAATTAAATTTCTCTACTTCTGCATCTACAGCTACACCAGGAAATGACAATAAAAGCATTATGAAGGTGAGAGCCCAAAATGATCTTTTAAATATGAATAAAAATAGGTGACAGAGGGATAACATTAAGATTCATAATTTCCAGGAAGGTTTTGTAAGAGATGTGAATGGTAACCAGGGATCTGGATTTCTCCAGATCGTCTGAATTTCATATAACATATAGTACAACTGTAGCGATGGATGACTCTGTGTATCTCATTGTTTTAGTCCAGAGACCTTTACGTGAAGGCAAATCACATGGCAGAAATGTGACTCCCCCATGGGGAAGACCATGTTAACACCTCGCCATGACTGTGGCTGGTCCTTCTCTGAGGTCACACACATAGGGGCCAGGAGGAGCCGTGGACTGGGGTTCAGCCTTCCAGAGCCATGCTGGGGAATGGTGATCCCACTGCCACATGGTCAGGTTGCTCCGGAAAAGGGGAGTGGGCTGAATGGGTAGGCATGGTGCTTGTCACAAGAGTGTATTGACAGTTGGCCTCAAGGGCCACCCCGGCTTCTCAGTGGGTCTTTCTGCAAGGCCCCGTCCCCTTCCTCCTGCTGCCACATGGCCCATGTGGGTGTGGAGTCCCCTGACCCTGCTGCCTGTCAGTGTGCCCTTCCTTTAGGCTCTGTTTCCATTTCTTAACCATTCTCTAGACTTTAATACATGTCCAATTGCCAATTCAATTCCTTTATTTCTTCATTAAGCATGGGGGGGTCCAATTGCCCTTTAAACTGACATGATATCTACTACTGACTTTTAAATACTCCTCTAACAAGAGACCTTACTTACATACTATTTAATATTTATATAGGACATTTTAAGAGAAAAGACACCTTGCCCAAGAGGAAACAGTTTTGCACACTGTTCTTGCTCATTTCCTTCAGGAAAAGCGGGTTAGAGCTAGTTCTTTCATTTTTATTTATTTATTTATTTATTAAAAAAAATTTTTTTTCAACGTTTATTTATTTTTGGGACAGAGAGAGACAGAGCATGAACGGGGGAGGGGCAGCGAGAGAGGGAGACACAGAATCGGAAACAGGCTCCAGGCTCTGAGCCATCAGCCCAGAGCCTGACGCGGGGCTCGAACTCACGGACCGCAAGATCGTGACCTGGCTGAAGTCGGCCGCTTAACCAACTGCGCCACCCAGGCGCCCCTTATTTATTTATTTTTAAGTGTTTGTTTATTTTTAAGAGGCAGAGAGAGTGCAAGCAGGAGTGGGGCAGAGAAATAGGGAGAGAGAGAATCCCAAGCAGGATCTTTGCTGTCAATGCACAGCCTGACACGGGGCTTGAACTCATGAACTGTGAGATCATGACCTTAGCTGAAGTTGGATCCTTAATTGACCGAGCCACCCAGACGCCCCTCATTTTTATCAGTAGTAGGGAAATGGAGGCAAGGGGAGTCGGTGACTCTGCTTTCTGTCTTGGCACCTGTTTGTTGAGTCACTGTCGACCCTCAGCTCAGCCTGGGCCTCTGTCTCATGCTCATGCCTCTGTCCCACCTTCAAAGTCTATGTGGCTGGACACCGTGTTCGGGCTACATGTAACTCGTCCTAGGAGCCAAAAGCATCTTTGCCTTTCAGGGTAATGCCTTTATTCAGGAAAAAAAACAAAACAAAACAAAACAAAAAAAACCTTCAGGAGAGTTTTTCTCCCAGTTAAATTCATAACAACAGATGAACTTTCCTGTGTTTGTATTCTTTTTTTTTTTTTTTAAATTTTTTTTTTCAACGTTTATTTATTTTTGGGACAGAGAGAGACAGAGCATGAATGGGGGAGGGGCAGAGAGAGAGGGAGACACAGAATCGGAAACAGGCTCCAGGCTCTGAGCCATCAGCCCAGAGCCTGACGCGGGGCTCGAACTCACGGACCGCAAGATCGTGACCTGGCTGAAGTAGGACGCTTAACCGACTGCGCCACCCAGGCGCCCCCTGTGTTTGTATTCTTTTTTTTTTTTTTTTTTTAATTTTTTTTAACGTTTATTTATTTTTGAGACAGAGAGAGACAGAGCATGAATGGGGGAGGGGCAGAGAGAGAGGGAGACACAGAATCGTAAGCAGGCTCCAGGCTCTGTGCCATCAGCCCAGAGCCCGACGCGGGGCTCGAACTCGCGGACCGCGAGATCATGACCTGAGCTGAAGTCGGACGCTTAACCGACTGAGCCACCCAGGTGCCCCTGTGTTTGTATTCTTAAGATACGTTCTGATCTAACATTTGATGTTGTCTTTTATTTGCTCACACAATCACATGGCCTGGAAAATACCGTGGAAAGCCACAAGAAATGTGAGTCTCTGCAGTGTCCCCATTTCCGCTGGTGGCAGAGCGGGAGAGAGTTGGAACTACATGGGGGCCTCCTCAGATGTTCTGAGAACTGGGGCAGAAGTTTGAGAGAGGAAACTGGAAACAGTTCATGGCAGCAACCCTCCACTGTCCAGCTATTTGATTTGGGTCTGGGGTATGGAGGGTCTGCTCAGTGCATTCATTTGGTGGAACTACTCCAGTAACTCTACCCCTGGAAGGGTCTATGAGTCAGCATATGGTGGGAGCTTGGGGCAGTTCCATCCCTGTAGGGCTCAGTCCCTCTCAGCGGGTGACCCTGTCAACGGTGGACGTCCACCAGCCACCATCAGGCCTCAGTCAGCTTGGCCGGAGGCCTTTCACCAGTTCCTGGCTGCTGGCTGGCCATCACAGATTTCTCCCCATTGATGATGACCTTAAAGAATCCTTGAGCCCTGCTAATGGCAGGCTTTTGAGCAGCTAGCGTGACACCTTTCTTTTGTTTTCTGGTGACAGGTGTGTTTTCCCTTGTATACCTCCCATGAACTTATATAGGTCAAAACTGTTTGCCAGGAAACAGGATAATTACCAGAAAGAGAGGCCCCGGAGAGGAAGCGGCATGTGTGATACACACACTTGTAATATATCACGGTGCTTTCACTTTCTGTTAATTGATTAATCAATCAGTCGATAGATCACATAGTACTGGAAAGGACTGCTTATGTACATTGTAAAATAAATTTAGAATATTATTTCAGAAACAGGTAGCATTAGAGATAATCATCACCACTGCAAAGTCCTATTAAAAACGGTGTATTTTGCCTAGGGAAGAACGGTCCTCAGAGTTTAAATGCTGTTAATTTCGTGTACTCCATTTAACACTGGTCTCAGATGATCTGAGACAAAAGGTTTCTGTGGTAAATTATATCTGGGAAGCATGCCAACTAGATTAGCTCCCAAAGACTCTGGTATATCTTAGTAATTAATAGGCTCTGAGAAAACTTACAGAGAGAAACCCATTTAACGCTATATAAGTATATTCTAGTATTTTTCCTATTTTTGATCACAAGTACTTTTATTTATTAATACAACAGACACCTATTTGAGGGCCTGTCAATCCTTCTGGACCTAGGGGTACAGCTGTGATAAGGTCTTTGCTTTCATACGCTTATGCTGTGGAACCTTTATTTTTAACCAAAATTTTCCTCCAAGTGATAGCAGTTCATAGGACGCATGCTCTATGCCACATATTTTGGGAAATTTTTTGGGAAACACAACTTTATGTTGATGAGCTCCCAAGAAAAGTGTGCATTTTCCAATTAGAATGCTTCCAGCCATAGTCTGAGATGCACAAAATTAGAATAGGAATCTTCTAGATAGTGAATGATGTGAGAATGGCTGGAAAAGTATAAAACATGATACCTGCCTCTCACTTTGTCAGCTCCTTTTTTTTTAATTTAATATAATTTAATGTCAAGTTGGCTAACATACAGTGTATACAGTATGCTCTTGGTTTCAGGAGTAGATTCCTGTGATTCATCGCTTACATACAACACCCAGGGCTCCTCCCAACAAGTGCCCTCCTCAGTGCCCATCACTCATTTTCCCCACCACTGCCCCCACATCAACCCTGTTTGTTCTCTGTATTTAAGAGTCTCTTATGGGTTTGCCTCCCTCTCCATTTGAAACTATTTTTTCTCCTTCCCTTTCCCCATGGTCTTCTGTTAAGTTTCCCAAGTTCTACATATGAGTGAAAACATATGCTGTCTTTCTCTGACTGACTTATTTCACTTCGCATAATACCCTCCAGTTCCAACCACGTTGTTGCAAATGGCAGAATTTCATTCTTTCTCATTGCCAAGTAGTATTCCATTTTATATATAAACCACATCTTCTGATGAATGGATAAATAAGATGTGGTTTATCAGCTCCTTTTCTTTAAAATATAAAATTTATTGTCAAATTGGTTTCCATACAACACCCAGGGCTCATCCCAACAGGTGCCCTTCTCAATGCCCATCACCCAATTTCCCCTCCCTCCAACCCCCCATCAACTCTCAGTTTATTCTCAATTTTTAAGAGTCTTTTATTGTTTGGCTCCCTCCCTCTCTAACTGTTTTTTCTTTCCTTCCCCTCCCCCACTTTCTCAGGATCCACTTAAGAGTGAAAACATATGGTATCTGTCTTTCTCTGCCTGACTTATTTCACTTAGCATAACACTCTCCAGTTCCATCCACATTGCTACAAAAGGCCATATTTCATTCTTTCTCATTGCCACATAGTATTCCATGGTGTATTTAAACCACAATTTCTTTATCCATTCATCAGTTGCTGGACATTTAGGCCCTTTCCATAATTTGGCTATTGTTGAAAGTGCTGCTATAAACATTGGGGTATAAGTGCCCCTATGCATGAGCACTCCTGTATCCCTTGGGTCAATTCCTAGCAGTGCTATTGCTGGGTCATAGGGTAGATCTATTTTTAATTTTTTGAGGAACCACCACACTGTTTTCCAGAGCAGCTGCACCAATTTGCATTCCCACCAACAGTGCAAGAGGGTTCCTGTTTCTCCACATTCTCTCCAACATCTATAGTCTCCTGATTTGTTCATGTTAGCCACTCTGACTGGTGTGAGGTGATATTTCAGTGTGGTTTTGATTTGTATCTCCCTGATGAGGAGCAACGTTGAGCATCTTTTCATGTGCCTGTTGGCCATCTGGATGTCTTCTTTAGAGAAGTGTCTATTCATGTTTTCTGCCCATTTCTTCACTGGCTTATTTGTTTTTCAGGTGTGGAGTTTGGTGAGTTCTTTATAGATTTTGGATACTAGCCCTTTGTCCGATATGTCATTTGCAAATATCTTTTCCCATTCCGTCAGCTGCCTTTTAGTTTTGTTGATTGTTTCCTTTACAGTGCAGATATCAGCTCCTTTTTGTGCCACAGGGACATCAGCTTGTGAGGGCCTCACACTTGGCCCCAGGGCAACTTCAGGTCATGGTCCCGGTTGGTCTTCTAGGATCCTTAGGCAGATTTCCATTAGTCCAACTCCCACATTGGACCTCCACCGACAGCTAGGTGGTGAGTAGGCCTCAGTGTTCTGAAATGGTCCCTTTTGTCCCCTTACTTCTGTGGGTCTGGTTTGGCTTCACTGAACTTCACTGTCCGCTGAGCTCCTGGTAATTAGAGAATTTCCTTTCTGTTCATAGGATGCAAGCTCTGTATTTATTTCCTGTTACCACTTCACTAGACACAAATCCACATCTTCATTCGAGTACGTGACCACATCCAAACCAGGTTTTAGAAATAAGTTTCCTGTCACCGTTCAGTGGAATATCTTGGTTTATTATTTTTCTGTTTTCAAATTAGTTTTGCTTCTAGCTCATTCCTTTATCCCAATCATGTTAGTTTGCACAAAAAGCCACATTATGGCTGGGAGTTGTTAAGACAGGCTTGGACCACCCCACAGCACCACCCCCCCCGCCTTCTGAGAAAGGCAAATGAGTGCTCATTGCTGTAGACAAACTTCAAATGTCCTAGCTCCTGCAAACCCCTCAAGTTAACCCAATACAAATATCACTTCCACAGAAATTAGTATGCTAGAGCTCCAGATGACCAGCGTTATGAAAAGCATTTATGCATTCTATGGACTGTGACTACATGTTTAATATCCAATTAAAGAATAGGGACTTTTGCTGGTGATGATAAGAGACAAAGAAAGTAGTAATTACACAGAGAGATATGGGTGATGCGTGATTACAAAGTACAAAATTAGACACTGACTGGAATTTTCATACCTCCACTAAATTGTTCCCAGAGTCAGACTTTGATTTTGGGATTCTATAATTACATAATCACAATTTACACTTGTCCATAAAAAGTGTACCTATAATATATGCAATGTTTCCAAGGCATATATATTTTTTTCAGGAACCACTTGGACATTCTGGTGGAAGAGTTGATTTAGTGTGTAATTAGGAATGAAGTTTCCAAATTAGACTGAGACCAGATTCTGCATCTGGGAAATAGAAATTAGGAATGGTGCCAGATCTTCCCCAGTGTCTTTGATTACCCTTCAAAATCCTGAAAGTTTCAGAATTAGCATCAGTAGACCTAAGAACAATGTCTGTTAAAGCGACAGATTGAATAATTGGCTGCCTTTTCCTCCAGGACACAGATTGTTCACACAACAGTGATCAATTTCCAGTTTCCCCCAGCACCCTTCAGGGCCCTGACTACCCCATATGGTGGGGTACCCTGGGGTAGGTGGAGATCAGGATGCATTTCATAGTCTTGGGGATGATTTCTAACCTCGTGATGCACTATAGCATGGAAGGAAGAGCTACTATGTCTGTGTTCCGCTCAGCAGGTCGAATGTTTTTGACATTTATAGAGATGGGTATACTTTTCCATATCACAACTTTATTTATTTATTTATTTATTTATTTATTTATTTATTTATTTATTTATTTTTAATGTTTATTTGAGAAAGAGAGAGAGAGAGAGAGAGAGAGAGAGAGAGAGAGAGAGAGAGAGACAGTGCATGAGTTGGGGAGGGGCAGAGAGAGAGAGGGAAACACAGAATCTGAAGCAGGCTCCAGGCTCTGAGCTGTCGGCACAAAGCCTAACATGGGGCTCAAACTCATGGACCGTTACATCATGACCTGAGCTGAAGTCCAACACTTAACTGACTGAGCCACCCAGGCCCCCATATCTTTTAAAGACTCCTTTTAATTGTATCCACCCCTGCCCTGCACTATGCCAGCATACATTCCATAAAGGGGGTCCTTTTCGTGGTTTCCTTCAAGGTCCCCTCTGAAGCTTTCACTCTCTTCCTTTGTGCTCTTGGCATTTTGTGAAACACACATTCAGTGAACTCTGTAGAGGTGTCTAGATTGTCATGGGCATCCCTGATACCTTAGCATCAAGCGTAGCACTCAAACATGCATATGTGTTCTCAGAATCTAGTATTCACAGGGCAGGTGAGGTGAATAAGAAAGTTCTGCCTATACAGCAGACAGCAGAAGGATAAAGGATTCTAACTCCCATGTGGTGAAGCTGTCTGAAGCCCAGTGGAGAGGCAGAACACAGAAGTTCTTAAATTTTTTTTTTTTTCAACGTTTATTTATTTTTGGGACAGAGAGAGACAGAGTATGAACGGGGGAGGGGCAGAGAGAGAGGGAGACACAGAATCGGAAACAGGCTCCAGGCTCCGAGCCATCAGCCCAGAGCCCGACGCGGGGCTCGAACTCACGGACCGCGAGATCGTGACCTGGCTGAAGTCGGACGCTTAACCGACTGCGCCACCCAGGCGCCCCCAGAACACAGAAGTTCTTATCTCCGAGTTTAAAAAGAACCAAAGTTAGAGAAGATGATAACTATCCTAAAGTTTCCATCCTATAGCTGTAGGGGTGGAGTCCTGAAGGAGCAGGTTAGGGGTTTGCTAATTTTGATGCCTTCTATATGTGTCCGGGTAGAGATCAGTTAGGTTCCTTAACACTTAAAAAAAAAGTGCTTTGCATTTATTTCGGAGGTGTCAAGGAAGCAGGTGTGGGGGGTGGGGAGCTGAGGAGCATCTTGAAATGAAAGTGGTCCCTACTCTGTAGACTGAAAAGCTAAATTTTGACAATCAGAAAGTCAGGGAGCAAAACCCCTGGGCCTGTAAGAGAAATAGAAAAAATATAAGAGAGAACTTACTTTATGCTAGACGTTATGGTAGATGCTTTGCAAACATTTTGCTATTTAATCCTTAAAACTGTATCATTGGCCCAATTTATAGATGAGGAAATGGAAGATGTTTGGGATGAAGCACCTTTGCTCCATGCCACACAGGTCATGCAGAGAAGAGCTGGGGATTTGCTCCGGCTCCTCCGGCTGCACCAGGGTAATTTTCTGTACCAAAGCAGCTAAGCATAAGGATTCAATATTTGAATATACTGTGAAATGATCGTCACAATAATTCTAGTTGCTGTCTGTCACCACACAGGGTTACCAAAATTTTTTTCTTACAGTGAGAACTTTCAAGAACCACTCTTCCAGCAACTTTCAAATATGCAATAGAACACTGTTGGCTGTAGTCACATACGCTATGTTATATCCCAGCACTTACTTATTTTATAACGGAAGGTTTGTTCTTTTTGACCATCTTCACCCATTTCACCTCCCCACTTCTATCTATCCTTGCCTCTGAGACCACCCATCTGTTTTCTGCTTATGAACTTTTTGAGGATAGAGATGGAATCTTTTGCTTCTTCGGGTCACCTCTCATTTGCTCCGTAGTGCTTTGCACATAGAAAGTACAATCAGTAGTTCCTGCTTTTATTTGGAAACCACACCCATAAGTCCAAAGATTGTACTTCCGCTTGGTCTTATAATAGCAAGACTGACTTTTTAGTGAAGAACGCTTTCTTTGATTCCAGCCCTTAGCACATGGAGATTAATTCGCTGAGCCTTTCTCCTTGATCTAGGACATGCCGACTGAGTCTCATGTTCCCATGGTTCTCATCAAGGAACCCTGAATAGTTTTCAGGTCGGACACAAAAACAAAACCAGCACGCCCACATTTGACTGTTGATGTTCACTTAATGTAACCAGTTTTGGTCTCTTGAAACAACACACAATTGCTTGTCACTTATTTGAGGCACACTGTCTGTGACCTCGTCCTTTATGGAAACACCATGACATGGGTTTACAGTCAGAGTTGGGCATATGGTGGATGTATTTCAGGAACCCTAAGAAGGGCACAATATTTCCCTACTCATTGTAGTCAATGAGTACCTATCTTTGACATGTTGCAAGTTTATTTATGGAGTCCAAATTATGAGAGTTAATCCTGTTTTGTCAAAGCCTTGTATGACATCCCTCTGATTAGGACTGTGCATGGTGATTTATTTTCAGCAACGGAACATGGCATGATGTGCCATCATTATTCAACATCTCATTTGAGCCCTGGCAGATCACTTGGAGCTATTCTGCATAGGCGAGTACTTAGCATAGTTAATGTGCTTCGCCAACAGTTGACATTCTGATCAAAGATTTTGAACACAAAAACATTTCTAACTTTTTCTTTCCCTTTTCCTTTGGTATTTGTTTGGTCTCCTGGGGTCAGTTTTATTCAGTGACAGAAAGAATATATATTTTCCTTTAGTGTTAGAAGTTTTACTTAATATATATTTTCCTTTAGTGTTAGAAGTTTTACTCAAGTGTGTCTTTAAAAATGGGGAAGATATAGGGAAAGCATTTTATCTCCCTGGTGTTGTTTTCCTTTTGTTTCAGGCTGGTTTCCATGCACTGTTGGCAGGCGACACGATGCACTATCAGCTCCAGGGAATGAGGGCTCACCACGTGAAACTGCCGTGTGCACACCTGTGACCTTGGGTCAGTCACTCAGCCTCTGTGGGTGTCCCAATTTGTGAAGTCAGGACAATGATACAATACCATTATTCTAATATTATCCAATAGATGGTTATATATGTAATGTTACCCACCAGAGATAGCTCACCATTAAAAAACATTTTTTTTGAAGTTTTTAAATTTATTTTGAGAGACAGAGAGAGCAAGCGGGAGTGGGGCAGAGAGAGGGAGAGAGAGAATCTCAAGTAAGCTCCACACTGATGGCTTTAACTCACGAACAGTGAGATCATGATGGGAGCCAAAACCAGAGTCAGATGCTTCACCGACTGAGCCATCCAGGTGTCCTGAATTGGGCATCATTTTGAAATCGGAAAAGAACAATGCAAACATAAAAGTATTTGTTCCCATTTGCTTTACTTTCCATGTTCTGTGCCTTTTGAATGCTTTTGGGACTGAGTTTTAGCTTACTTCCTTTGGTCTTTGGGAAATCCCTGTGCTGGCCTCTTAAGACCATCTTGATGTGTCCGTAGCTTTGATCTACTGCAAATTCCTGCCTCTAAACCTTTGCTCTTGGGATCTCTGAATTCACATTTGCCCCTTTTCCTTCTCTAGCATCTCTTCGTCTTCCTGTTGCTTTTTCCCCACCACAGACCATTGTCTGTTTCTTCTGTATCCCAACATTTTCTTCTTTCATCCACCTGTTTTTCCTTCTCTCAGCCTCTGTTTTGCAAGTACCAAAAATAGCTAAAATTCTAAGAGTAATTCATCCTCCTCCGTGGATGCATTTCATGCGTTTCCTGCTGCAGCTTTAGTGGCCCCAGTGGCCAAGCTCATCTGCTCACACAGCTTGACTTGTCCCTACTGGACTTCTAGCTACTGCCCAGGGTTATTTCCGAAGCTCCCGACCGGACTACCCACCAACTTCCTGCACATCTCTGGGGACCACTTGCACCCAAGCTGAGCTGTGTTTCTTCTTTTCCAAACCCTGCTCCCAAAGACCAAAACCTGAGGGGACCCCTCTCCTTCCCCATCTCCTAGAGGTATTTCATCAGCCACTCCTGGAGTATTTGTTCTTAGGTCTGTTGGTGGCCCTCCAGACACCCTGCCAGGACTCTGTTCAGACCTTCCCCATCTGATTCAGCATGAACGTGTTTGTTGTGCATGCACTAGATGGCAAACACCTTGAGATGGAATATGTTACAAGTCTGCATTCTCAGTGACTTGCCTGTAGTGCCCAGCATGTGTTTTCAGAGCAAGAGGTTGGATATCCTGAGGCTGAGCCTTCCTCATTATTGAAATATACCTTTGGGAGAGGGTCTCTAGAGGTCTGCCCCATGGTGTTCACCTCAGAAGAACCAGTCAGGGTGTGAGCTCCTGGATCACATGGGTGTGGTGGCTGTCAAGGGACCCCTTTGACTAATTTTGTGTCTTATGAAATTTGGTTTGAGTATTCCTTGTGAGGAGACCACCTAGTTGTTGTTGTTGTTTTCAATGTGTATTTATTTTTGAAAGACAGAGACACAGACAGAGTGCGAGCAGGGGAGGGCAGAGAGAGAGAGAGAGGGAGACACAGAATCTGAAGCAGGTTCCAGGCTCCGAGCTGTCAGCACAAAGCCTGATGAGGGGCTCGAACCCACAAACCGTGAGATCATGACCTGAGCTGAAGTTGGACGCTTAACTGACTGAGCCCCCCCAGGAGCCCCAGGAGACTACCTAGTTGTTACCTAGCAGGGAGTACCTTACAGAGGTCTTGTAGACTACAGAATGGTGCTTAATTCACCTAATTAGCTAAATGTGACACCACACACACACACACACACACACACACACACACACACACACACTTTGCAGAAAGGAAAGGTTTAAGTTCCGGAACAGGTGGAGGGGTCATCGTCATGAGTGTCAACGAGTGTTCTCCACACTTCTCCTGGGCTTCGTAGAGTAAGAGTAGCTGCCGAGGGTTGGATTTGTCCTGCGGGTGGCACACCCTGGGGATGGGGAAGCCCTCTGGTGGCCAGGATGTGTGGTTGCATCCTGCCTCTCAGCCACCAGATGCTACTTTCCTTATCTGTTGAAGCTATGCTCTTATGGCTATCTCTGCAGGGTAAGTGTGCCTGTGTGTGTGTGTGTGTGTGTGTGTGTGTGTGTGTGTGTGTATAGCAAGCTGAACAGTATGCTTATGAACAGTTTCATAGCCCTTTGTGACCTGCAGGGCATTTATAGTTAGAATGTTACACGTTGGCCCTATGGGCTGGGAGAATTACCACCCCTTTATACAAAAGAGTGTGGAGTGAGTGAGATTATGATTTGCCCAAGGCCACATAGCTTCTAAGTGGGAAAGCTGGGGCTAGAAGTCATGTCTCCTGTTCTTAACTCTATTATTTTATTTTATTTTTGAGAGAGAGGGAGAGAGAGAGAGAGAGAGAGAGAGAGAGAGAGAGAGAGCGAGAGCAAGCTGGGGAAAAGGGCAGAGGGAGAAAGAGAGAGAGAAAGAATGTTAAGTAGATTCCATGCTTAGCATGGAGCCCAACTCAGGACTTGATCCCACGACCCTGGGATCATGACCTGAATCAAAATCAAGAGTCAGAGGCTCAACCAACTGAGCCACCTAGGTGCCCCTGGCTCTAAATCTAGTGTTGCCTGTCATGAAAGACCTATCAGTTGCACCCAATGAGTTTCTCAAGAATTACCTACCATTCCATGTCACGTAACCAGTGAGAGTCTGGGCTTCAAATGCTTTCCTCTAGTAGAAAAATGATCGTGTTCCAAAGTGGTCACACTGGGTGTTAAGTGGTTAGCTCTCCATTCAGCTACCCAAATGTGCCTCAGTGTTGGATGAGAGGGGTCTGTTAAAAAAAAAAATTAGAAAAGTGAGCAAGTCAAGGACAGTGTGGGACAGTTCATTCTACCTCTGCCAGTGGTGCCACAGTGACATTTCCAGGGAGTCGGGGGTGGAAGTCTGACGTCTCATCCCTTCACGCCCCACCCCGTGCATTCTCCTCTTCCCTACCCTCTTTTTTCACCACTAACCCTTGTCATTTGCCAACCAGTGAATGAGTCAGGGGCATTGTCAAGTGAGCCTGCAGACAGAGGACTGTCCTTTATCCAGTGGAGAGTTACAAAGGGAGTAGAAGCCATGTTCCCTGGGGTGAGCAAGGTTTATGGTCCAGCTTTTCCTAATGTAAAGGGCAGCTTTTAGACTCAGGAGTGGATTTTGACATCAAATAGCACCAAGACTGCCTTTTTTCCTGGGATAATGTGTTTAGCTTCTGTCAGTAAATAGCAGGGATGTTCAAACAATATACTGGCAGCTGCTGAGCTGACCTACTGCATGTAAAGAATCAACTGAATAGAATTCACCAACATCAACCACGTACATAACACGATGGCATTGATGGATCTGATTTAGATGTACTCTCAACTCTATTTCCAACAAAATTGCAGTCCAGTTATGACATGATCTTTCTGTGTCCTTTTCCAGGCAATTAATGAATCCCCAAAAACTTCCTTAAAATATGTGATTGCTATCTGTCTGCTTTCAGTATAACCACAGTTTAGCCACTATCGTGCATTCTGGTTTATCTTTGGTGTTATTAGCAGTTACAGCATGCCCTCTAAGTAAGGCTGCCTTATTCTAATGCTTGGGTGGGTAGCTTCTCTGCATTGCTATCTTTGATAGGAGACCATAGGAAGTTTCATCTATTTATGGGCATTTGCATAGCTGACATGAAGAAGATAGGCTGCAGTGAAAGATCAGATCTGACGGAGGTAGCGATTCTTAAAGGAAATAAGAGGAACATTCTTCCAAGGCTATCTGTAATCACCACTGCACCTGAAAAACCAGACTACATTTTCTGAACAGCATTAAATTCTGACAGCTGTAAAAGTCACACACATTTATTCTTGCTTCACATCAAGATTTAGTGGACAGGTTTACTTCAAGCATCATGTTGAGCTGATAAAGTAAGAGAGGGGGGAAAAGAAAAACATGCTCACTACTTTTACAGCTCTAAAGTTAATGGCTTAAAAAATGTGTGCACTTACTTTTTTTTTTTTTTTTGCATGGTTCGTGGAAAAAACAGTGCCTCAAGTTATACTAATGTTGTCATGGTGATTCTATGAAGGCTCTTTTCATCTTGTGGCTGTAGATTTACCCACAGGCACTGCTGAGGCGTCCTGAGACGATTGTTCCAGCAGCTACGGGCCTTGGGGGACATGCACTTAAGGTATTTGTACACTGGCAGGATCGTCAGTCACCCCACAGTGGGCTCTCCCACCAGGGAATTTAACTCCAGAGTGGATACACTCAGGGCCTTAGCAAAAGGGAGTAGGAACGGAATAGAATACAAGGGTAGGCAGATGTAGATAGAGAAGAAAGAGAAAAGGATCAAATCCAAACAGAAATTCTGAAGAAGCTGAAGGAGAACCTAAAAATTCTACTAAAGGTGTTATTTCCTTGAAGAGTTAGGGTCTCCACCCATTCTACAATGAGTGATTTTGAGTGAAGGACACATGACAACACATTTCCCTGGCCAGAACACTGGTTCTCTGTGACTTTGTGGCCTCCTTTGGTGTCATTGTCTATTAGAAAAAGCATGTGGCTACTGTATGGTCAGGAAAGCCAAGTGCTGCATCCCTGTCTGGTGGGCCACTGAAGGGTTGAAGTGGATCCCTGCGTGTGGCATATGGAAGTACCATAGGAGGCTCCGGGGTCTTCTAGTGCCGGGGCTGTGCAAGGAGCTAAGGACGTCTACTCGTTTTCTGGAATGTTCCTCATGGAAGTTCTTCTACCATCACTAGCATCAAGAGAAGTCAAGGACATTTGATTTTCTTCTTCCAGCAACTGTGACTTTCCACTTAATATTGGGTTAGAACTCACATTAGGAATATTTTGGAATTATAGGAAATTTTAATGGTCATTAAGTATAAATTCCAACAGAAAAATGACAAACTACTTACTTCCAAATAAAGTGAGGACAGTATTTATTTTCTACCAGCATAACCCGAAGGAGTACAAACCCCGTATGATATTCTGAGAAACCTCGTCCCCTCACGCACCCCTGTACCCGTTCATCGTAGCGTTCAAAGCCGCTGTTCACGTTGACAGCAATGGAACTTGAACAGTTCCCAAATCTCACAGTCTTGCAAGCTGAATCCAAATGCTTAAATGCAGATGACCCTCGGCCACAGGACCCAGGTGACGGGGGCAGGAAGGGCTTTTATTTCATAGACTCCTATAAACAAGCTGCTTATAAAAAGGTGGAAAAGAGTTGTGGTCCTGTCAGTGCTTTCGACAAAAGACCTGCGGCAGTTGGGAGAATCTAGTGAAGCCGAATTTAATGTTCCCATTAAAGTGTTTGAAATTTTTATTCATGTAAGAAAAATGCCTTTGCTTAAAGATAGTTCGAGGCAATAAACAACAATATGGAGAAAACTTTGAATGTAAAGCAGGTTTTAAAGAGACTACTTTCCACAGGCAAGTTTTCCAGCATCTTGGAAGAACCCCCAAGAGCTCAATTTAAAATTTACAAAAGTGTACTGGGTTTCAAGTTCCTGAATTCAGCCAGTGGGGAAAGATGATCTTGAGGGAGGAGATGTAAGCATGGAATAATAGCCATCCTGTGGCGTGACTGAAATCTCTCCAGTGACACGGGCACTCAGTCTTGTCTAAAGACCCTAGACGCAATGCAGACATCTGGGAGAGTATGAGGGGCAGCCTGGAAAGTGTGGGTGGGAAGAGGCAATGAAGAACCTAGGGGAAAGCAGAAACCAGACAGTCACAGAGGCGCAGCGGTACCTGGGACTCTAAGACACAGCCCCTGAAATGTAGACTGTGCAGAGAAGCCCAGGAGTAGAACTAGAATGATGGAGTCAAGGCAGGAGAGAAGGCAACAAAAGGAAAAAAAAAATACTTTGTACTGATGTAATAGTGAAGGCTCTCGACTAAAGGATGACCCTTTCCAATATCCTGGGGCACACGAGGAGCTGTCCAGCAAGACCATATGCACTAGGGACTCTCAACAAGTCAATGGTATAAATGTAAGACAGATTTTTGGCAATTCAACTTTACAAAAGTAAGACATTTGTGCTATGCTTTAGCTTACTTCTCAAGAACTAGTTGGAGAAGAGATCAGCCCCGCCAGGAGAACCCAATGGTGATTCCACCTAGTTGGAACAACAACAACAACAACAACAACAACAACAACAAACCTAAGCATTATTCATTACCTTCGAATGCAAGCGGTGACCCTAGGAGATACTGTGCCCTGATTGCAGAAAGGAAAGAAACAACAGTCTTCAAAAGTAATTGAAAAGTTGGGAGTTTTGGAACCAAAATGCCAATTTAAATCATGACACGGGAAGATGTGGTTAGCAACTGTCAGTAGCATTTTATTTAGAGGACAAGATTGCAACTAATATAGGCAATAGTGAGAAAAAAAAGCTCAAGAAGTCATCTGAATGTGATTGATAACCAAGAAGTATTTCAGTGATGGAGAGTAAATGGCATTGTCTGCAATAAAAAGCGAATCAGATATAATCTTGGTGATTAGGAACACTATCTTTGAGTAAATTATCCCAAATCATGACTTACAGAACCCAAGTAGATAATTCTCTATTTCTGATGAGTTTACGAGAAATTGCATGGCTGTTTGGGGACATCTTTGGTAGTAGGTTGCAATAGTGTTAGGAAATAGTGAACAGCTCAGAGACACAAAGGACATTCATAATGATATATTTAAAGGAAGAGAAGTAAAATGTTAAAAACCACTAGCTCCACTACTGTTGAAATTCATTTCTGAGAGGCTGCTCACAAACTTTTAGCTGCTGATTCCAAAGCCCCTTTTCGGTCCACATTCTGCCCAGCTTGAGAAGTGTTGGGAATTACTGCCTATCAAGTGCAGGCATCCGCCAATGTTCTACCACTGATGTCTCCTCATTCTCCTTGGTGATTGATGCCCTGTGAAAACCTTTTCTTTCAACTTTATGTCTCCTTAACTCTCCAGAGAGCTGCACTTGTAGTTCTGACCGCCATGCTAAGATTTGATCACATCTTCAGTCGCTCATTAACATGTACTTGTGGAGGGCCTAAGACTCCAGAGAAAGTACTCAGCACAGAGATGTTGTATCTGGAGTATAGCAAGGAGTTGGTAAAGCAAGGAGGTGTGGGAGGGACAGACATCTGAAGACCTGGAGGCCCCAGACTGGCACGCTGCACATGGAGACGTATGCCTAGAGCACGGGGTGGGGGTGGGAGGGTGCACAGGTCGAGGTAGGTAGGCATGAACTCAGGAAGGGACCTGGTTGCCATTGTAAGGAACTGGGGTTTTGTTATGAAGCTTACCAGGGGTTATTGAGGGATTCTAATGACAGCTATGATGTGTTCAGTTTTGCCTTTTAGAAGCATCGCTTTGGTGGCAGAGAGGAGAATGGCTTGAAAAGGGTCATATTGGAAGCCAGAGGACCAGTTAGACAGCCACGGCAGGCCCCTGGTGAGAGGTGTGGGAAGCCTAAGATAAGGTGCTAGCAGTGTGAGTCCAAGGGCATATTCAGGAGAGTGAACTGGAAGAGACCTATAATCAGTCAGATGTGGGAGGTGGAGCGTCTGGAGTGACCATCAGGATTCTGACTGGGGAATTTGAGAAGATGGTTGACACTTCTCATCAAAAGAAGGAAAATGTAAAGGAGGTGGACTCTGAGGAAAAGATGAGAACCAGAGACCGCTCTCCATCTCTCCCGTTCTCTCTCTGGTGTGACATCTCAGAAGGGATTGTATAACAAATAGTAGAAATTCAGTATATGAAAGATCACCGTTGGAACATAATTCTTACCTTTGAGCCAAAAGAATAGTTATATAAACATAAGTTTCCTCTGTCTTCTCTCTCATGTATGCACAGGTGTGTGAGAATACACACACATGCACACACGCTCTTGCTTAGGAAGAAGAATCAGATTCAGTTATACTTTCAATGACATGCCCTTGAGAAAAGTCGTTTTTTTCATGGATTTTCCATACACCATCTGGGATGCCCACACACTTCCTCGAGTGTGGAGATGCTCTATGTGGCATTGGCACTTTTTTAGGGTGAATAATTTTGTAGGCCTGCTGTTTACATCAGTGGTTTTGCTGTCCTAGTCTCAAAGAACTTTGGGTACAGAATGTCTTTTCAAGTTCCTGTTCTTAAAAGGCTTGACATCAGTCCTTCCTGGAAGGGGAGCCTTCAAAACAGGGAGTTCAGCTGAAATTATTTTAGCTGGCTAAGTTTTTTTTTTTTTTTTTGTATTTTGGTAAACTTCCATGAACACATTTGGATTCCCACAAACTCATACATTTATGTCTTCACAGTTCTATATTTTAACAAGGTCTACAATGACTTACTATCCTCTTCATTGAGTTATTTTTATTGTCAGTCACTTCTTAGACATGTCATGGTTCCAGACATGTCACACTCCTGATGGCTAGCCCTGCCCCAGTTTGTAGGTACCTCTTACTTGCCTCATGTGCTGTGGCTTCCACAACCGGGTGGTGCGCAGGGTGCGGCTGGCCAACTGAGGCCAGACTGGACCCCCTTACATCCTGGCCATGGAGCTCTGATGTAAGTTTGTGTGTTGACTCATCTTGAGCACAAAGATGACTAGAACTGCAGAGTCTTTGCATAGATGTGGCTTTTTAGTCAAATCTTCTGCATCCAGATGAATTTTGATTCCAGGAACTCAACTTTACACTTGTCTGTAGACTTGGTGTATGGATCTAGCCTGTGGTTTATAAAGACAGGGTGAGGTAAAATATGAGGCACAATAATAAATACAACTAAGCTTATAACTTACTAGATTAAATTATACCCAATATTTAGCATATTATGTATTAAACATTATGCATTAAATTGAATATATTAAATACTTATAATAAATATAAAATAATAATAATAGTAAGAGTCAAGACTAAAGTAAGACACATTCCACTACACATATGCATGTGTGTGTATGTGTGTGTGTGTGTGTGTGTGTGTGTGTGTGATATGCATTTGTGTGCATGTGCATATATTTGGCAGTAGGCCAGGGTTTGGTGAGAAGGGGGACTGGGACATTTTGCTCTGGGTAAGGAGAGTGGAAAAGCTACTGAGCTACTGATCTGAGCTACTGACCTTGCTGGGCCATGTGGTGCTGCTTAGAGCTCAACCTTGTGGCCCTGGGTAACTGTGAGCAGTGAGGGAGGTGGAGAATGGAAGGGGCAGGGGGGAAGGAGGAACTTGGAAAGGGTCAGTGAGGTGTAGGGGAGCCCAAAGCAAAGACAAAGGTTTTGCAGAAGGTGCAGCGTCTGGTTCAGACTCAACCCCAGATTCATCCTGGGACGTCCCACAAGTCACTTAACCGCTGACTGCCATGTCCCTCCCTGGTAGAATTGGGACACTAGAGCGTGGCTGCAAGACTGAGAGATGCCCTGTGCAGACTGCCAAACACTCAGCAGGTTCCCACTGCAATATGGCGGCCAAGAGCCGAGAGAGCCAGTACTCTGGAGCTCTGGAGCTCTGGAGTTCAGGGAGTGGTGGGTGTGAGGACCACTTACCAGCTGCATGACTTTGGGAAGCAGTTAACCTCCGTACACCTCATTTGCTCATCTGTAGAATGGAATGACCAGAGTGCTTCCATTGCTGTGTTTTGAGGAGGCTAAAACAGTGAGACAGGGCCTGAAGAGTGCCTTGTCAAATGCCACGTACAACCTCAATGTGGGAAAAATGTTAGCTATTGCTAATAAGTGATGGCCATCCGAGATTTTCTCATGTCCAATAATACTGTTTCTGACCTTTCCCAGGGCCACAGGATGTTTTTAACATGTAGAAAGTTCTTCAACTGTTTGTTTTCAGTTTTCTTTTTTGGTCCACTTGAACACAGACATGCCTGTAGAAGATGTTTAACTTGCAACTTGCACCCAACACATCAGTCCAAAAAGGCAACTTACAGCACAAAGACTCAATCATTCCACTGGCTACATCCCTAAAAATCTTTTCGCAGAAAACCCTGCAAATAAATCCAAGTGTATCGCGAGTCAGAAAATTGAGTTATGTCGGTAGCCTGTGCCACCTTCAGTTGTATTCTGAAGGGGAAGGGGCTTTGTGAGGTGGACCCGGAGTTCTCCCGGAGACACTCATTCACTGGAACCATCTGCGCAGAGGCCCCTTGTGGCTCCCATGGAGATGAAATGCTGTCGAAAGCCATAATTCCCGCCAGCATGAAATAGCGGCCAGTGCCCACTGCAGACCTGAGGGAACCCTCATTGCTCACTCTAGTTATGTGGCTCTACACCAGGGCCACATTGGGGAGGTATTTTCACATGGCATACGATCCTGCTGCTGCGGTCTCAGAGGCTTGAGACTGCTGTGTGTTCAGCTTTTGTGATTTCCTCTTGTTGCAATAGGTTAATTCTGAAGCTCAGCCATGGGTGTTTGGGAACAGGCTTCACATTTTGTGGTCAGTATCTTTGCCAGGTTACCAAAGTGCTCTCAAGCTACGCAATGTCAGAAGCCTGATTGTATTGGAGGTAGCAGGCTGGGGGACTGGGATGGGTTGTTGAATCACAGTGGGAGAGGGATCTGGTTCAAGGCCTGAGACTTCATTGTTCACTCATCCAATACTTGTGCCTTGTCTGTTACACACTGGGTGACAAACTCTATGAGGGATACAGTAATAAATACGAGCTTCTTCCTTCCCTCAAGGTGCTTCCATTCTGGTGAGCCAGAGGGACAGATAATTCAAAAGCGATGGTGGAGTTAAGTTCAGGTGCTGTGGGTCCTTTGCCAGCCTAACGGGGACTGCGTCCTCAGAGGAGATTTGGGGCTGAGGTTACTTGGGTGTGAGAGCCGCTGGGGAGAGGAGAGTGGGGAGGGAGCCCTGACAGAGCAAATGGTGTGTTTGCCAGCCTGGGGCGGGCGGGGGTGGGGAGTGGGGAGGAAGAGAGCATCCTGAATCAGGCTGAATTGTTAGCATTCGGTGTGTTTGTCTGAGCATAGATTTCACATGGTGGGGGTTGGTGAGGTACAGGCCTGGAGAGAGAGGAAGGATCTTATCGCGGCTTTTGAAAGTGAGACAAGAGTGTTATTTTGTAGGGTGATGCGGATACGTTGAAGGGTTTTAATCAGGGATAAAATAATCAGACATTTGCAAGGCCCCCTTCCAGAATTCACTCAAGAGACCAAATTACAGATCTGAAGATTGCTTGATGAGTAGAAAATTAGAGCAAAGGAGAAGATGATGTGAAGAAACGTCCCCAACCAAGGAGGCTGGCTGGAGGGTTTGTGTCTCTGTTGTCAGTCGTGGGATGTTCTGTCCAAAGAACTGATGCAGTCAGGCAAAACCCTCCCAGCTGTTGACAGCAGCCTCCTTTCTGGATAATTCCTGCCTCCAGGGCCTGTGCCATTATTGCATCACTGTGCTCTGTTCCCAAGATTAGTGCTTATCTCACACCTATCTCTTGTTAGATTGGCATTTTCCCAATGAGCTGTCAGGCTCCAGTCATTAGCCATATACCCAGATTTTGTTTTTTTTCCAGCGGGTTATCATAAGAATGATGGCAAGCTCACGTTGTCTCACTTTGGGGACAGATGCTGTTTGTGGCCAGCAGCTCCTAGTGCACCAGAGATTAGTCCCTGTAGATTAGCAATACGAACAAAAACATAATAAACGCATGCACACATGCATGAATGAATGAACGAATGAATGAGACCTGATTGGATGAGAAGCGGCATGGTGGGGGTGAAACACTGGAAAAGTAAAGTAGAGGCATTTAGGTTTGATTTCTCTTCCATTTGCTGTGTGACTTTGGGTGGATGATGAGATTTACTGGGGCTTTAGTTTTCTTGTGTAAAATATAGTTAATGGGGCAGTCCTCATACAGCTGCTGATAAGACTGGATAAGTTAATGTCTTGGAAAATACTTTGTAAAGTGTTACTTTATCATATAAAAATAAAGCCTGTATTAAAGTGCTCACATTTTTACAAAAAAAAAAAAAAAAAATTACCAGCCCTTTTTTATTTTAATCCTCAAAAGAATCCTTTTTTATTCATAAGAAAACTAAGAGGAAGGTGAGCTGCCCTGCTCATGGCCCAGGAGCTGTGCAAATAGACACAGAAGGTCTCCTAGGTCTGTGCTCTCACTGCTACACCCTTCAGCTTCTTAATGCAAACCAAAGGCTCATTTAAGTGGCTTCCACCACTAAATCAAGAACTCTGTGTACTTTTCTCCCTTGGAATTGGAAGTGCAGACACTTAATTATAACTTTTGATTGCTTGAAATTATAGGGCTATAGAGTTACTGGCACATGTTTCTGAGGAAAATCATACTCCAAACCCCGCGATAATCATCTCTGGTTTTTTGTATTCAAGATGGACGCAGGGAATTTGGCACCATTAGTCATAAACTCGCAGTGTCTCCTGGGATGACTTGAAGCCAACTCTTACAGACATAGGCAGGAGTTGTATGTACGTATGTCCACGATTGACTGAAAGCTCCATGAAGGTACACCTGTGATGTCCTGTTCATCGCTGTCTTCCACAACCTAGCACAAAAAATCAATCCTTGATGGATGAATGAATGAATGAATGAATGAGCTACATTACCCTTTGCTATATCCCTTCTATTGAGAATGTGCTTGCCTAGAGATTACCCTTTTATTTTATGACAGACACGCTACACTGTATTAATTTGCTAGTGTTACCATGACGAAGTTCCACAAACCAGTGGCTCAGACAACTGAAATTTATTGTCTCAGTTCTGGAGGTGACAAGTCCAAGATTAAGGCGTCAGTAGGGATGATTCCTTCTAAAGCTGTGAAGAAGAACACGTTCCATGCCTCTCTCCTAACTTCTTTCTGGTGGTTTACTGGCATTCCTTTCTGTTAGAAGCATCACTCGTATCTTCTCTGTCTTCATCTTCATGGGAGATTTCTCCCTCTATGTGTGTCTATGTCCAGATTCCCATTCTTTTTTCCTCTTTTTTTCAGATTCCCCTACTTATGAGGACATCAGTTGTATTGGAGTAGAACCTACCCTGATGATTTCCGTTTAACTTGATTACATCTGCAAAGATCCTGTAGCCAAATAAGGTCACATGATGAGGTACTGGGGGTTAAGATCCAATATACCTTTTTCCAGTGGAGGAGCAATTCAACCTATAACAAGCATCATGTTTTCTTGTTATTTTTATTTTGTTTTCTATAATTTTGTGAGTCCTGGCAATGGATATTAAGTATGTCATTGGTAAATCCCCCCCCCCCAAAAAAAATTGACAAGATAGGGAAAGACTAAAGAAGATTGATAAAAGGTTCAATAACATTATCCTCATCTCTATTCATAGGGTAAACAAAACAGACCTAACTTGGGATATGGGGTGGGGTCTTACCACAGTCTGTGACAGCCTTCTGCTGATGTGGCCTGTTCCTTGGGCTTCTGTTATTCAAATCAGCCTGTAATACTGATCCCAGTCCAGATGACCACCTGGGCTTCACCCCAGTTAGTTACCAGTAGGCATATCTAGAAGATCCATCCCTCTTCCCCACCCCCACCCCGCCCCTTTGGTAGAGATGGTTCTAGAAAGAATGCAGAGCCCCATGCTATTTTTATTTTGAAATAGAAAATAAGATCTTTCGCTATACCTGCTAGGTTTTTCTCTCTCATTAGAGTGAAACAGATCACTGCCTTGTGGAACAAGTGTTCTCTCATAAATGGCAGACAGAAGTTCAATGGTATCAGATCAATACCAATTTCATATTTAGGCCTGGGGATTATTCCCTGACAAGGCAGATGGGGCAGGGCATTCTGTCTGCTGCTAGAATTGTTAGCACATGTCTTACATGGGAGGCCAGAGGGCCGAATGCTTCCCTAGACAGCATCTTTAGGGTGCCGGGCTGATGTCTCTGTCAAAATAGAAAATACTAAGATTGCACCCATGAGAAGGGATTCTTTATGCACGGATTTTTTTCACTTGTAGATTTTCAGTCTGAAACCCTAACCCATGAAGAGGGAGAAGCTAAAATAACTAGAGGCAGCAAGCCAACTTGGGAGAGGTGATTAGACTCTGGGTGTCTTGTCCAATGAGCGTTAGTGGGGCTGTCCCCAAGGCTGCTTTGAGGAAAAGGCTCTGGGTGCAGTGCAAGATGAACTGGGGATTGAGGGAAGAGGAATGTGCAGGAATTAAGGGCTACATTTTTACCAAATCACATTTCCACCTGACATTTCTGCAAAGTTCTGTATAAATGGCTTTGGATTTTTTCAACAGAGGTTTGAGATAACAATACTCAAAATGAATAATTTTTTTGTTTTTAGGCATGTGGATAGAAATTAGCTCTTTCTTTCAGTCTGGCATTGGTGAGCTCTGCTCCTGGCTATGAAATAGTTACCAGGCAGGACTGGGTTTTTGAGAGAGAGTCATACGGGGCCTGGGGTGTGTTGAGAAATAGCAGACTCCTGGGGGATTGTTGGCTGATGGAGGGTCGCCTGCGAAGCCTGTGTCCAGCTCTCAGGGGAGGCTTCCACTGATTTATTACAAGGAATGGCTCGTGTGATTATGGAGGTTGAGAAGTTCCACAATATGTCATCTGCAAGCCAGAGACCCGGGGAAGCTGGTGCTACAAGTCCTAGACTAAGGACAGGAGAAGAACAATGTCCAGCTCAAGGAGTCAGGCAGAGAGAGCAAATTCTTCCTTCCTCTGTTCTTGTTCTATTCAGGCCCTCTGCATATCGGAGGATACCCACCTTCACTGTGGAGGGCAATCTTCTTTACTTGGATTATGAATTCAAATGTCAATCTCATCTGGAAACACCCTCACAGACACATCCAGAAGTCATGTTTAACCAAATATCTGGCACACTATGATCCAGTCAGTTGACCCCAAATTAACATCACACCGTAGTAGAGGGGTGCTCTGCTGATGACAAGTCAACTTTGCTGACCTGTTGTCCACAACTGCCCCTTCCCCTCTGACCCCAATAGCAGTCTTAAGACTATTTAGTTATACAAAGACTCAAAAAATGCACCACACATGCTTGTCACATTTGCTTCCAGTCAGAATTCCCAGTTCCCCCCAAATTCCCATTTATAATTTAGTTGATCTAAAAATAAACCATTACAGCAAGAATTAGTCATACATACTAGGGTGTGAATGGTTATCTTAATTTTCTTGATAATATTTGCTATATATTATGGTCAAGAGAATGGACTCAAGAGGGGTCAGGCTGCCCAGATTTGAATCTTGGGTTTTGCACTTACTACTTGTGAGACATTCGACAAGTTACTTATCTTCTCTCTGTCTCAATTTCCTCATCTGTGGACTTCTCCGATGATATTTGCTTGGGAGATACTTTCGAGAAAGGGTCTTTGTCAATGACATCTCACCCATTCCTATGCCTCATGCCCAAAGCTGCCTTCCTAGAAGAATGTGGGTATTCTATTAACCTTAAGCACACTGAGTGTGTCTACCTTGTGCCAGATTATGTGTCTTCTTCATATCTTACACCTATCGTTTGACATCCCTCCTCTCTAAATGGGAAAATCTCAGCTCACAGAAGGCTAGTCCTTTGCGGAATGTTAGAGCTGGTTTGCAGCAGCCCTGGGGTCCAAATCCTGGCGCTAGAATTCCAGATCCAATATCCTACCCCTTGCTCCACCACCAGTCGTCCACATGTAAGAGATGGCTTAGTGCCGAGACACTGACAAGTGTTGTGATGGCCCAGGACAGAGGGAGGAAGCTGCACGCCGATGGATGCCACCTGGTTCCATGTTTTGGGGTAGCTAGCTCTTCAGTCTTTATGAGCCTCAGTTTCCTCAGATTTGTCAGACATGCTACTAATCTCCTCTAAAAGTATACATTTTAAGAAAGCAGTACCAGCGGAAAGTTTGTACTAAAACTTTGTACTAGCATCAGTGACTTGCCATATAAGTACCTGGGTTGTTACAGACATTCCCCCGCGAGCCTCTTGGAGATTTTTCCCTTTCTTCTTCAGCATCTTTTGGCATCTTCCCTACGCCCACCATGCACTGACATTGTGATGAGCTTTGAGACATTTCGGATGAGGCCTTTGTATATGAAATTAAATGTCAACCTGCTTGAGTTGCCTCCAAATTTCCCCGGGAGACCTCTGCTGGCATTTAATTTCTGATTAATATTATCCTCTCTGAAACTTTTAAAGCCCAATATGCTTTTCTTAAAAGTGGCTTTTTTTTTTTTTTCATTTTAAAAGATACCTGGGAAGTTCATGCTCAAGAACTTACTATACGACCTGGATCCATGCACTCTTGAAGAGCCCCAGGTGCTGCGTGCGAGCATGCTGTGTCCATTTCTGCACTTGGTCTGGTGCACTGATGTCAGCCAATCGAATGTCTGGTAGTGCTCATGACCCTCCCCTTTATGTGCTATTAGAGAACCAGTGTCATTTGCTTGCTTGGAGCTCTGGAAAGCTGGAAGCATTTCCTAAGGTTGAGGCGTGTGACCTCTAATCAACATGCGGGAGAAAGCGGCGTGTTCTAACACACGGTTTCTGGCTGACCATCTGTTCAGAGAGGAGGATGCCTGTGATCTGCAGACTTCGCCTTTCAAAACTTAGTTTCAGAGGGAAGATCTAAGGAGAATTAATGGTAAAAAAAAAAGGCGTGTAAGGGATCATATTAATCAGTTTGCAGTCACTCAAACTTCAAAAAAATTTCCTTTGAAAACAACTAATTTGCACAGCCTCTCGGCCTGTAATGATTCTCTATGAGTTATCGGCACGGATTTCACATCAGAAGCTGTATGCTGCAAAATAGAAGACCTTTAAACCTCTGTTCAGTTGGCTCTCGCGCACAGAGACTAATTTTCCTCTCCCTTTACCTCCATCCTGCCTCTTTGAAGAAATTGTTGCAAGGAGGGATTTTCTGCATGACCTGTTTCAGGGTCACTTTGTGAAGACAACTTTCCCCAAAGCTCTTCCCCAGCACTGTTTCAGGAACACTTCTTTCCCAGCCAGTGTGTTGTCAAGGTCACGTGCCTGACTCTTGTGCAGCTGCAACCCGTTCTCCCAGATTCGCCCAAGGTGGGAGCAAGTCTTTACAGGAACACAGAGCGCAGGGCCAGGGAGGGGACAGCAGGGTACCGCCTGGCCTTGAGCCGGTGTGGCGGGGGCATTGAAGGAGACAGCTCCCAAGACACGGCAACTGGCATTCCGGTTCATGCCCTTGGACCTACTGTCAGGACCGGGTGTGCGGAAGGGGTTTTAGATACACAGACCATTTGTTCTAATTTAATTCCTATTTTAAACATTTCAGTTGACCTAAAGGGACTCTTAAAAGTTTATTTGGTGAAACTTGGCTTGCCCTAAACCGTAGAAGAATCTTAACAGGATCATCATTCCATGGCCTCAAGATGCTGACTCACTGAGATTATGACCAGATTAAAAACAGCAAAAACAAAAACCAAGGAGGACTAAGTCTTTTGTGCCATATTTAATCTTTGCAAAGCGGGGAAAAATGCCTTCAAATCATGATATTCAAAAGCATGGCCTGGTTGACACAGTTTGCATCAGGGGAAAACAACGTGGGTTGTACGAGTCTGGGATGTATTATGGTGAAGGCCTTTCCGAGCAAGGCCCCCCGGACTCCACGAGGGTATGCACTGGTTCCGGGGTTCCGGGCTCCGGAAATGATGAAGAGCAGCTTCTGATTTCACAACTGGATCTTTGCTTCCCCTCCCTTCCCGTGCATATCCTATATTGCAAGTTTATTTATAAAATACCTCACAGTGGAGTAATTCAAAGATTGGTGGATCTCAAGTGGCTAAGCTGGAACTGGTTATCAGAGGAAAAACACATACAGATGTTCACCTGCTGGACTCACCCTGTTTCATCGACCTGTTTGATCTCAGGGGAGCTGCAACGCCATTTATTTCAGCCGGTAGGGGACAGTTCCTAAAGATACTGAAACTGTTTTCTGTTGAGGATAAACTCTGCACCGTGTTATGGATCCTCACCGTTTCTTCTTGATAGTTGAGAAAACGAGGCCCGGAGTTGAGAAGTGATTGTCAAGGGGTTACTCAGCTAGCTAAGAATTTTAGCCAGAACAAAGAGCCCTATCTTATATTCCTCCACTGACCCCTTCTTCCTCCCCTACCGACTTCCTTCTTGAGCCATACTTGCTGATGCTTCCAAAGTAGAAATCCTTGCAACACCATCTCTTCACTGCATTTCCTCGTTGCTCAAGATTTTTACAGATTCAAGATGTTCTTTGAAAAGAGAACTTTCCTGAAGTAAGCAAGAATTCCAGTAATGCCCCAAGGCAGACTTTTTTTTTTTCTTCCTTTTTGGCTTCAGCTTACCCCTGACTCATGTCTCTTGATAACTGAGTTCTTCTATACCAAGAACTTTAATGATTTTTGTCACTGGCTCTTCAGCCGTTCTTTGGCCTGATTTGTTCTGTTTTCTTGGGTGGTTGGCCATGAAACTGGAACCTTGAGAAGGAGGAGGCAAGCTCTGCCGTTCACACTCTTCTCAGCCAGAGCTGATGGTGGCCCACGGATGTTGTAGCTTAAGATGGTTTTCTTGGATAGTACCTTATGTAGAATTTGTAGCAATTTTAGAATTTCTGAGCAAACCGTTGAAAATGATTTCCTCCCTTTGTGGCTTTCAAGAGCTGGTCTCAGCAGTAAGGTGACAGACTCCATTGACAACTCAGTAGCCTTTGGAAACAAATGCTCTGGATGATGACAGGTGCTTCCAAGGGTCTTCTGCACCTGACCTTAAAGGAAACAGTGGGAGGTGAGTGATGGGAGATGAAAATATATGATGTTTTTATGCATGCAGCTGATGCTCGGAGTTTCTCTCACCATGAACATAGAGACTCCCCATGTGTGCCCGTGTAAGGTGACATTCAGGATAGGTAGTGATGAGTGTGACAGAGGCACTGGGCACTCAGAGTGGACCGTTACAGGCGGTGCTCTTGGAGAGGGGGCCTGGAGCTCTCCATACCCTTCCTCACCCAGGAATTGTTTCTTTAGTCTGGGAATCATGGGAAGGTCCAGCAGGTTCTAAAGAGGGTCTGGACCACCCAGGGGTGGGGGCGGTGGCTATTTACTAATGAAAAAGGAAACTTTTTTATTTTAAGTTTATTTATTTATTTTGAGAGAGAGAGAGAGAACAAGCGGGGGAAGGGCAGAGAGAGAGAATCCTAAGCAGGCTCTGTACTGTCGGCACAGATCCTGATGCAGGGCTCGAACTCACCAACCATGAGATCATGACCTGAGCCAAAATCAAGAGTTAGATTACCCACCTGGGCCCCCCCTGAAACAGTGGTATTTGACAATCAATTCCATCATGCCCAGTGGAATACCGGGAGCAGCTTACACCAACTGATTGTTACCTTCTCGGGAATTTTGTGAGCTGGTTTTTAAACATAGCAATTATCACACATTAAATAATGTAAACTTGTATTTAAAACAAGCACAAGTGATAAATACCCCAAACTCTACACTCGTTTATTTAATACCTTTTACTTTTATCTGTGCTTGCTAGGTTATTCACACCTCTTATGTCTGGATTGTGGAAATGCTGAGTAATGGTTTACCACTGCATTCTCTCCCAACTCTGTGCTAAGTGTTGCATTTTCATCCTGAAATTGGCTGGCTATAAACCAAGCTTTCCTCCCAGTCTGTTGACTGTCAAACTGGTTGTTTCTGGCTGGGTATCTGCCCTACTCCTTCTCTGGATTTCTGTTGTGTTGAGCCTTCAGTACTCACCAGGACTTACCAAGGGACCTGGCTGCCAAAGTCACTAAGAAGATAGAAGCCATGAACTAGATCTTACACAGAGGGTGAGCCCTAATCACTAAATACGGGGGCTTTTTCTCCAGAGTCACCACCCCCACACGGTTGGTTACTCTGTCTTTCTAAAGCTGTCTCCTCCACTGACTTGCCACCAGATTTCACCAATTCTTCTAACTCTATGTCAACTCTTTCTCCATCCATAATCTTTGTCCTAAAATGTGGTGTTCTTCAAGTTGCTGCTCTGGTCCCTCTTGCTGGGTCCCAGGTAGCTCTACTCGAGACTCATGCAAATGTCCCTGGTGGACCAAACTACTCAACATCGCCAGCACCAAATCTGTCATATCTCTCTTATCCAAAAATATAGGCTTTGCTTTTGATTTGTCTGTAGTTATTAATGAAAGACCAATTTCCCTAGTCTCTCAGTTTCAAAACCCTTAGTCATGTTTAAATCTTTGTGACATAGTTTTTGTATTTTTGTCTTATTTCTCTTCTAGAGTATAGGCTTTCAGGTGGGGGTCACTGTTGATTGTTCCCATTACACCTTCTACGTAATGCCAGCCTTAAAAAATACCGAGTATATTTTGTCAAAGTGTACAGTTCATTTAGAAAGTGATAATATTTTATTTAAATGTCCTATAATGTGGGGCAAACCAATACCCCTTTATTTCAAGGGAACAAGGTGGAGCCTAAATCCTGATGGTTGTGTGAACAGAAGCCACTGGAAGGTTACTTGAAAGGGGACATCTTATTTATTTGCCTTTGGCTAATGGGGATGAGAAAAGGTATTTGTGTGGTGTCTGTGCCAGAGAAGATAGAGAAGCTGTTTCCCTGGCCGTTCATTGTGATGTCTGTTTCCTCACAAAGGGAGTCTCGGCAGGAGATGGGGAGAGGCTCTCTGCCTTCTGAGTGCCTCAGCCTGTAAATGTGTTTTTTTTTTTTTTTAACTTTTTTTTGGTGTTTATTTATTTTTGAGAGAGACTGAGACAGAGTATGAGTGGGGGAGGGGCACAGAGGGATCCGAAGCAGGCTCCAGGCTCTGAGCTGCCAGCACAGAACCCAACACGGGGCACGAACTCATGAACCGTGAGATCATGACCTGAGCCGAAGTCGGATGTTTAACCGACTGAGCCACCCAGGCTCCCCAGCCTGTAAATGTTTTAACCAGTGGTCCCTCCTAAGGCTCCTGCTCACATCCCAGTTCCTGGGAGGCCAGGGGAGGGGTGGGGTGAGTCCTTTCCGCACATTTCTTAGACTCCTCCATAGCCTCATATGTCCCCAGGGCTGAGTGCTTCTGATGAGGTGCAGACAATCCACGTTATGGTTTCAGAATAAATGGGATTTTCCTTTTATCATTTCCCTTTTCCTTCTAACCTATATTTTAGGTATCCGTGTTTATACAAATTCAATTTTAACATGCAGTGCTTTGAAGATGAGGTTATTTCGATATTCATGAACTTGTGAGATTATTCAAAGAAAGAAGCATATAAATGGTGGCTATTTGAGTGAGTGAACACGAAGGTACATGTGAGGGTCAGAGGGAAAGATAGAGGGAAACTGTGAGATTTGATTAATAAGTGTAGAAATGCAGGGGGAAAAAGCACTTTCTGAAAAGAGGAAAACAAACCCCATCATCAAGGTATTTCAGTCAGGATTCTTATAGGAATTGAGCAGACCACAATGTGGTAGGATTTGGATAAACAAACACATTTTCAAAAAATGTTCATGCATGTGTTTACTGTGACCACACTAGACATTTTATCACATGGCAGGATATTTACAATTTCAATAATATCCACCATTTACCAGTTAGGCGTTGACCACATATTTGCCAGGAACTCTTGTCTATAATTCATATATAATAGATACCATTTCAACTCGGTCCTTCTGAGGACTTTGTAAATTGTCATCCTGACTCACATTTGGGATCCTGGAGACTGAGAATGGGTAGGGCCATCGAGACTTGGCCACGTGATGCAGTCTTGAGCAGAGAGCGGGGGCCCATGTCCAGCTAGTGGGGACGCACCCCAGCTCACTCCCCGTTGTGGTGGGAGGTCTTCTGCAAACACTTTGCCTTAATATGTTAAGTGGGTTCTAAGATGAATATGTGGAGATTTGCTGGGGAAAGAACAAGCAAATATTTTCTATTTGTAGTCTTAGAAACTTACAATCTGATTTTTTAAAAAAAGACATTTTTCATGCATTTCACAAAATAAATTGGAAGTTATGATTCCTATTTAAAACATCCCTGAGAAGTGTCAATGACCATTTTAAAAGAGGTGTTTGGGGTCTGGGCTTTTGTTTGGAGAAGAAGGCATACATTAAGCACCAGTGTATGTATATATTCAACACACTTACATCGAAAGCTATGTTTGTGATCCTCAGAAGCTCCCTCTTCAATCTTACAAGAATATGTAATATTCACCAAATGTCTTCTATGTAACACAACCCATTTGTCAGTCTCATGCCCTTGAAGAAGCTGTAGCTGATTCCTGGTTATCGACTGTCTTCTCTCTCTCTCTCTCTCTCTCTCTCTCTTGTCTGTCTGGGGGAAGAAGAAGCTGTATAGACCCTTGCATGGATGGAGAGCCCCACAGACACCTGGGAGAGCCCAGAGCAGACCAGAGAGAGGCTGACTCCCAGCATTCCTGGCTCTACCCGGTGTTTCCTTTTATTTATTCAGCATTGCTAAGTCGATCAGCATAAGGCTTGGCTCTTTAATGACTCCAGGCATTTCTCTGAGCACCACAATAATCATTGGCCAATTCACGTTTTTCATTCCCACTCAAGCTTCTGCAGGCAGTGACATGTCACTACCTCTGCCCACTGAGAGCTTTCCATGGGGCGTGGCTGACCCCCCGCTGGGATCCTGCCCACATCTCACTTGCCTCCCACACCTGGGGCATACCATCCATGGCCACTGCTGCCTCCAGGGGGGACTTGGCAGAGCCTTCTTTGAAGGCAAAGGACAAATACAAATTAGAAAGAAGAGGCTTAAATCTCCCAGTTGAAAATAAGGGAAAAAACTTCTGTCCCCCTCCTTTTTGTTTTAGATCAGTTACCTGAGAAAACATGCTATTGTAAATTCTTTCCCCTCTCTAAAGTGTACATAAATCCTTTCGCAGAGTAGATGGGTCTCTGGTGAGCTTTAGGACCCAAGGGCCTTTCTCAAGGGCCAGAAAGCCACCTCTGAAACACAATCATCTGGGAAGAAGCACCCTCATCTCCCAGTTCCCGTGGGGGGCTAGAAGTCTGACTCCTGTGGGAGCTTGCTCCAAGTTGCAAAGCTATCTCATGTCCTAAAGGTATGAGAAGTTTGTTTTTCCTCTGAATAGAGCTATGCAGTTCACACAGATGGGCACCCCCAGGACCAGGGGACTCTAGGATGAACTCTACATTGACAAATGGTGCCATCAAGTCCTCTCCTGGAGGACTAGTTATCGCTTCACCTTGATAACGTGTATGTGATGTCTTGTATCTGCTTGGCTATGTTGGGGGTGAGATTTCCTTCTGTCTTTCCAATCTCTTAGCAGACTGACTGCGATGCATGCCACATTCTGGTTTAGAGCTTACTCAGTAATAAAAGTGTTTTCTTTCCTTTCTACCTTTGAGGAGAGGGCTTCTGGGTTGGGAGGAGATTTTGCTTTTATTTACATTTCCCCCAACAAGGGATAGGGGAGCATCTGGGAGAGTCCTTGTCTTACTGGCAGAGAGAAGCCGGACTCCTATGGAGTCTTAAAAGGGGTCTGTGGACACCTCTCTTCCCTGCCCGTATCTGGCACAGGGTCAGTGCACCACGCTTCACCCTCCTGCCTTATCACCCTGAGTCATCGGGGGACAAAGTGCAGTCACCCTCCACTCACCCCCTGAACCTTCTTTCTGGGACCCTCTCTGAGACAGATGGCCCGTGCCTACACCCTACATTTCCTGGGGAGGAATCCTCTCCCTATGCTTTCTTTAGCTATCTCCCCCATTTTCCAGGCTCCAAGGGCCTGTGAGTGAATGGCTATCAAGTGAATTGTCCCCCCTCAAATTCCTACGTTGAAATCCTAACCCCAGGGACCTGAGAATGTGCCTGTTTGGAGAGAGGTCTTTAAAGTGGTAACTGAAGTAAAATGAGGTCGTGCAGGGGAGGAAAAAATCTTCCTTCTACCCTTCTTGGATATGCGGCCGGTCTAAGAACGAAGCTGACCTAAAATTGATAAGCAGGAGGAAAAAAACCAATCAGTTTAATTACATACGTACGCATGGGAATTTCACCAAAGTATGAGACTCAGTGAGGCGGGCAGCCAGATGATTGAGATCTATGCCACCCTGAGCTACAGAAAGGACAGAGGTTGGAGTTTCAGTGGGGAGCGAGTGGGGTGGCGGGAGACAAATTATGGGAAAGGGAGGGAGGAGATTATGGTAGAGTTTACTTTGTTATGCAGATGACAGTCTCTCAGGTAACAAAATTATCTCTGGGAGTAGTCCTCTTTCTGGAACTATACTTTGACTAATAGAACTTCCCTTTACAAAGGGGAGATACGTATTTTAAGCGGTTAGGGGGGAGGTTAAGAACTTTTTCTGTGTCTGCTGGTTTCCCATCACTTTAACTCAAAGTGGCACCTTCTGAACCCCTTCAGCCCTAATCCAACGTGACTGGTGTCCTTGTCAGGGGAGAAGGACACACACCAGGGGAAGGTCCCGTGAAGACACAGAAAGAACATGAACCATCTGTGAGCCCACAAGAGAGGCCTCACAAGAAGACAGATGCCTTGATGCTGGGCTTCCAGTCTCCGGAAGTGTGGCAAAACAAGTGCGTGTGGTTTAAGCTGCTCGGTCTGTGGCATTCTGTTACCGCAGTGCTAGCAAACTGATACTGTGACCCAGGAGCCTTTCCGCATGTGTCCCCTGGTCATCTTACTGTTTTCCCGACATGGACAGGGGGTCACAGGAGGCCTCAGAAACTTCGGCTGTAATCACACAAAAAACATCAATGCGGTCATTTCCTACACGTATTGATCGAAAAAGTCTCCCGACGCCCTCTCTTCTGTTTAATCAAGGCGGGTACACAAACGTTTTAGCAGCCGAGGACAGCTCTCCCTCCATCCTGTCCCGTAGTGGGCCCACGGGTGCCTCTCATGATAATACCAGAGACTACTGAAACAGGTTATTTTCTTAGTGCCCTTTTGCTTGTAGTCTGTGTGCTTTTGAGACAGGAAATCTATTCCGAGTTTGAGTGTGTTTTTGATGCCACGGTTCTTCCGTGTTAGGAACTGAGCTATGGAAGATATTTTACATGTGATTTTACCTGGAATTTACTTTTGGTTCATCCTCAGTGTGTCGGTTTTGGGGCCGATTCCAGACACCTGTTTACAACAGCTCCCCAGGGCGTGCGCCCAGGTGGATGGCAGGGACCCTGCCTCGAGTGGGCAAGAGAGGGACGATCTTGCTGCACCAGATAGAAAATGCAACTGAGTGAAATTTGATTTGTGGCTTGTGGACAAGTTCACTCCAGGCAGGAATAAAGCATTTGATTAAACTGCCATTTACGGAATCATTAGTTTCCTGCTGTGCACGCTTGATTGCTTGTGTGCTTAAAGCCCGCATCTCATTTGTGAGTCACTGTGTCAGGAGTTTTGAGTGGAACGCAGCCTGTTGCTTCTTCCATGCAGCTTGAGTTTCTTGAACTGCCCCATTTTGTTATGCTCGGAGACAATGGTGAACACGTTGGCTGTGGAATCACAGCAGTGGTAGTCATGTCATTAGATTAGAAACCAGGACAGTTGTCCAGTCGTCACGCTTTGTAGAGGTAGCACGAGCCCTGCTGGTTATGGAATACGTAATACTTGGATGGCATTTTATTAATTAACATTTTCCCCTGCTTGCCTGGGATGACGGTTCGTGAGTTCTAAGTGAATGTGAGCACAGACAACAAAGAACTGCCTCAGTGTCCCAGTTACCATGCCAACTATCTTCTATTCACTTTCTGATGACATTCTTGATTGATTCTTTAGGGAACTCTGGGTACCACGCGAGCTTAAGGCTGTCTTTCTTCTTGCTATCTTGACAACAACATTTCTCTTCTCTCCAAGGAAAGTATGAGCGCATCTTCATGGTGGGTATTATTTCCACCTGAGTTTTGTAACTTTTGTTAGGAAATACTCATCAGAATTAAACAAATGATGCCATTCTTACATGGATAAAGATTTCTCTCTGGCCGTGTTGGGGCTTTGCCTCAAGGGAGCAACCAGAGCTGCAATAGCCTGTGTGATCCGCTAGGTGGAGCCGCTGGAGAAAGTATTTGCATTCAGCGTTTGAAATGATGGAAGAAATAAATAATGAGACTCTTGATGGGTCTGTGGATAAAGCGATGACTGTTTGCCTTTTTTGACAACGGTGGTAGAGATCTCTGGAATAAAATATCAGCTTGACAGCTTCTTATCTATCCGGCACAAAATTAATTACGTTTCTAGTTAAGCACATTAAGAGAAAATAGACTTTTGATTCAAATTTAGGCATGCATCTTATTTTATTTCATTTGTTTTACCTCATTTTATTGATTTTTTATTTACAGCAGTTCCTACTTTTCTGAAGGCAAAAAACAGGGGAAAGAAAATGAAAGAATAATCCTCTGTTGTCTTCATTTGTATGTATGAATGCAGCCTTCCCCGTGAGGTCTCTATCCTGTTTGGCTTTAAGCCTTCTCAGGCAAGATATTACCTCCCTAGTAATGGAAGCGATGAACAGCTTGGGCATATGTGAGGCTCAATGCATATTCAATGCACAGCATTGTTCTCCCATTTAACAAACATCTTTATTGAAAGACAACACACGGGCTCTCTGGAGCCACGTAGAACACACACACCCTGAGATTAAACCATGGACCACTCTCCACGTGCCCTGCTCTCATTCCCCACTCTTACCTACAAAAATGTTTCATTTTGTTTGGGATTAGTTCTGCTTAGAGCTTATCCAATCTAAGCTTTGATTCAGGTATTTAGCCAATTGCTATTGGTATTAGAATATGTTTGTGAACTTTGATTTTACATTTTACTGATGCAGACTCTTTTATTAGCTAGAGGAGAGGTGCTCCTTCCCTAGTGAGCTCAACCACTATTATGGGTAGATGTGAATAGTTATGACCTCTCTGAAGAGCAACGCGGAACATACAGTGGCATTTAAAGGGCACGTATCCTTTGACCCAGCCATTCCAGGGCTTGGGATACAACCGACCTGCATGCTTGCACCAAAAGTCAAAGGCACGTGTGAAGATTTTTTTATTGCAGCCTTGTTCGTAAGAACAAAAGTCTGGAAACAACCTAAACATCTACCACTAAGGGATTGATTGAATGAATGAGGGTATGTCCATACAAGGGAATGCAGTGTAGTTATTCAGACAGATTAATTACACTGACTTACTGAAATGTCACCCATATATTGACATCTCTTCAAACAACATCCAGGAACAATTAAGCGAAAAAAATGCAGAATGGCATTTGTGACATGTTACCATTTGTATAAAAAGTAAGGAACCATAGGGACACCTGGGTGGCTCAGTCAGTTAAGCATCCGACTGTGGCCCAGGTCATGATCTCACGGTTTGCGGGTTCGAGCCCTGCATCGGGCTCTGTGCTCACAGCGTGGAGCGGGAGGCTGCTTTGGATTCTGTGTCTCTCTCTCTGCATCTCCCCCACTCGTGCTATATCTCTGCTGTCTCTCAACAATAAATTAGTGTTAAAAAAAATTTAAAAAGTAAGGAGCCATTAATTATGTAGCTACAGGTTTGTGTGGATGCTTAGATGGCATAGAAAAATCTGGAAAAATGAGCAAGAAAGTGACAGCTGTTATCGTCAGGAAAGGGAGCCAAGGGGAAGGGGGGGCATGTTGTTTCTCTATATTGTTCGTCTTCTGTGTGTATCCTGCAAAGTACATTATGTGAAGCAAAGTGGGTTCACTCCCTAAATGAAGCATCAGTGTCTGGGGCATCGTCGGGTGGTTTGGGGGTGTTGGTGACCCCTGCATCCCCGGACCTGGCTGGGGCCTCAGGGTGGACTCTGAGCCGGCTAACACCGAGGAGCAGGGGGAGGCCTTGGCTCTCTGTGCTCTGGGGCTGAGGCCCCGCTTCGCCTCCAGGTTCGGGCTGTGCACCGGCCTTTCCCTCTGCCCCCACTTGGCCTCCGTGCAGGGTGACAGCTGCTAGGTCGCCACAGGACAGAAGCCTAATGGGCCCGGGAAGTAGCTTTCCAGCTCTCTGAGGCTCGCTTCTTGGAACAGGCTGAGAGAGCGACATGATGGATGCCTCGACCGCCACCTCCCCGCGAGGACGCATCGCTAACTTCATTGCTTATTGACTCAAGGCCCTGCTGCAATATGGTGTGAGGGACGCGGGGATTTGCTGACTCTTCCAAGGTTACGGGGATTGTCACTGAAATGCATGTGATGCTCTGAGCCGCCTTCCGACTTTACGCCTCAAGTTTGTGCTCTTCCTTCTTTACATTTAACGCTGAGTTAGACTCTGGAAAGTTATGGCTTTGCAAACCCAGAGCTCTTAATGCCAGGAGGGCACAGCACTGGGCGACACGAATGTTCTAATTAGACCATTAGCTCCATAATGACCGCATTAAGAAAGAAGGGAGGGGGTGGAACCCACACAGCGTTCTAACTCTACAGCAATTGCTGCAAGCATTTTTTCGAATTACTGCTGCCCTCATTTTTTTTCAGACCTGCAGCTTGGATGCGGTGCCTGTCAGAGGTGCTGCTGGCCATGTGAGCAATTTGCAGCGAGCAGGTTCGAGCTGGTGCCGCTCCGGTGGGCCGGGTCGGCTGGTCCGTTGCCTTGACCGGCCCAGGCTGTCGCGGGCTAGCTTCTGGTTGGTGTAGTACAGAATCCTGCCCTTCCCGAGAGGGCTGTTCACCAGATCTGTGGGGGAGTGGGGACCGCGTGTCACTTAACGGCCGGGGCTACAGTGATGCCTTTTTATGGAGTGGACACAACCAAGATCCCAGCCTTGTCAAGGATTGGTCCTTTTAACGAATTACACGTCAAGGCTAATGAGCCCGCTACAACCTTGACTGTATCTTTCCATGTGAGATGCACAGGATCGGCCATTCAGCATACTTTCTCTTGGAGGCACATTTCTTTGTTTTTCCTTCATTAAATAAATAAAGCCAAGCTACCTATCTTTAGGTAATGTATTTTCACTTTCCCCCCACCCTGCTGTGACTCTATTAAGACTAGCTGTTTTAGCCAACCTACACTGGCTGGCACCCGGCTCTCCCAGGGGGTGAGGAAGGGGTACAGGGCCGCAGGGGGGCTGGGCCAGGCCAATCTCCACGGTGTCCTCGATGTTTGACAATATTCGGATTAAATGAGCTGTGGAGAATGTGCCAGAGGGAGACTGTATTGCTTGTAGAGTGTCAGGGCGGGACTAGTTGGAGTTCAGTAACTGCAGGATTCCTTAACAACTCTGGGATTTTATGGTGAGGCGGCTGACTATTTCAAATGTTTGTTTAGCAATTTCCTGAAGTAGAAGTTGGTTGAATAAAACAAACTGAAACATCAGCCTTCACTGGCTTTCACTGGCTTCCCTGGCTGCCTGTCTCCAAATAGCTCTACTGTGTTCCTGATCACAGGGGGAGCGAGGGCTTGGGTGGGGGCCACTGCTTTTCCTCACGTGACTTCTCCTAATGTCACATCAGTTTGTCTCCTTATCCCTGCAGCTCTAGGATTGTAACCTTCAGGTGGAGATTCCCGGGGCTTCCTTGTAAAGCTGTGAGGGAATCAAGAGACCAATCACAATCCTCAAGTTCCCGTTTCTCAGGAGACCAGAGGAAGAGGGGCCTTGATGTTCTCTGCACATTCTTCTGCAAGCTTCCCATTTTGCCTCAGGGGAGGGCATTTTCTCATCCGCTCTGTCGGTCCTGTTCTTTTCTTGAAATGTCATGGGGGTGATCTGATGTCCTTGTTGGACTCAGCTTCCTTTCTCTTTCTCGGCTGATGATGAGTGACCTTAAGTTCTCTTCCACCATTGCTCTGCTTGTCTCCCATAGGGGCACGTGGGCAGAATGTCTGAGTCTAACTTCTTGCAATTAGGTTGTGTTTTACGGAGTTCGAGTATGGAGAATGGAAATCAGAAGTAAACACCTTCCTTGCTGCCTCCATCAGGGGTGACCCTCTTCCCCTGACTAGAAGATCCTCCTGCTAAGAGAGACACGAGGACATTAGGTGACTCCACCGGGTCCCTTCATTTACTGTTCCACAGGATGCACTTCCTTTACCCTGGATATGGGATATTTCCCCTCTTATTGTTTTGTGATACGTGTTACTTTTAGAACTGGCTGAAATACCTAAACTCTGTGCCAACTCTTTTCAGTAGATGTTACTTTTCATTGGGAGAGTCATTCAGTTAGACCCAGTGACCTCTAAGTTGGGTATCGCATTGAAAATTACAGAACACCCAGTTAAATTTGAATTTCAGATAAACAACAAATAGCATGATTTTCCCCTTGAAATTTAAGTTTATCTGGCAATCCTACCTCTACAGCTACTACCCAAACACACTCTGTCTGAGAATTCTTCTCTAAGAATACCTTGATAGTGAGGATTCCCTTTTCTCTCTGCGTCAAGAACATCCCCAAGAAGGCCCATCTCTACTCTTCATTTTGAATTATAGAGGAAGAAACCCTCTACCTTGTTGAAATTCTTGTGATTTGCACACATTCCTACCCAGTTGACGTTGGTGACTGCATTAAATATATTCCTGAAATATGTACACTAAATTATTAGAGCAAACGAGAAGGGTGGGTGCATTTGTGTTTTGAAACCACTATCGAAGTTAAGAGCAACGTTCTCAGGTTGCCCGATTTGGTATAATCACAGGCATCTCTTTGCCTCTGCAGCTCATTTGCAGTGAATGTCTTTTGTGATGAATTAAATGGATTCAGCCCGCTTCAGCATTTAAATAATCACAGCTGTTGTTTATTGCTTCGCATTCTAAAAGCAATAGAAGTGCTTGCTTAAATAGCCCTTTATGCCAAAACACTCAGAAGTGTAGGATGCTTGTAGGTGGCAAAGGGGCATGGTTATTTTCCCGGCAAATGGAACCTTTTCTGGAATAGTGACAGAACATCTGTATTTACCAAAGAACCTCAATCCTCTTATCAGGACTTGGGAAGTAAGATTCCCCCCAACGCCCAAGGTGGCTACTCTTTTGTAGTGGAAACAGGAGGAAACTTGAAGACAAGGGAGGGTGGTGGGTGGGGTCTGAAGCTACCATGGCTTTTATATGAATTGCCAATCATACTCTGAAGGCAGAGGCACTGTGGGCCTGGGACTCTGAACATAAAAATGGAACGTCGGACACCCCAATATTATGCTGCTTATACTCACTTTTCCACTTAATAGGGTGTGGTTTGTGTTTTGTTTTTCTTCCCCTTTGCTCTTGAGTTTCCTTTCTTTTATGTGTAGTGTTTTGCATATAGTAAGTTCTGAGCACTTGCTGGCTTTTTTTTTTTTTTTTTTTTGCATATTCTCAGGTGGTAAAAACACTAATTAAAAGACTCTCTTGAAGACCGGGAGAGGCCAGCTAATTAGCTGTCAAGAATTCTCATCAGTCTTTGACAAATGGTATTGGGAAAACTGGATGTCCCTATGCAAAAGAATGAAATTCTTCTCCCCCTTTTCGTACACTGTTCACAAAACTCAACTCACTATGGATTAAATATTTAAATGTAAGACCTGAATCTATAAAACTCCTAAGGTAAACATAGGGGCAAAGCTTCACGACATTGGTCTAGGCAATGATTAAGGTTCTTGAATCTATCACCAAAACCACAGGCAACAAAAGCAAAACTAGGTTTAAATAGGCCAGTGGGGCTACATCAAACTAAAAAGTTGCTACTTGGAAAAGGGAAGAGCAGAGTAGAAAGCGATCAATAGGGAGATTTTTTTTTTTTTACAAGCCGTATGTATCTGATAATAGGTGAATATCCAACAATTCAATAGTAGAAAGAACCCCCAAATAACCTGATTTAAAAATGGGCAAGGGACTTGAATAGACATTTCTTCAAAGAAGACACAAAAGTGGCCGGCACGTGCATGAAAGGATGGTCCCATATCGGCAGGAATCATCAGAATTGTGAGGAAATGCAAATCAACATCACAAGGAGAGATGGTCTCACACAAATGAGGACGGCTACCTTAAAAAACAACAAAAGATAACAAGTGTTAGAATGTAACGTTTAAACCCTTGTACACTGTTGGGTTTTAAGCAGTGTAAGCTAGTGTTGAAAAATAGTGAAGTCACTAAGGAAAACAATGTGGAGGTTCTCAAAAAATTATGCTAGCACTACCCTACTGTTCAGAGTCCCACATGCAGGTATTAAAAAGAATTGAAATCAGGATCTCAAAGAGATATTAGCGCTCCCCTGTCCATTGCAGCAATGTTCGCTATCGCTAAGACGTGGAAACAGCCTGAATATCCGTGGACAGAGGAGTAGATAGAGAGAATGTGGTACATGCATACAATGGGATATTACTCAGCATTAAACAAGGGAATCCTGCCATCTGCAACAACGTGGCTGAATCTTGAGGACATTATGCCGAGTGACGTAAGCCAGTCGCAGATGGACAGGTACTGCCCAATTCCACTTACGTAAGGTGTCTAAAATAGTCGAACTCCCAGAAACAGAGGGGATGCTGGTGGTTACCAGGGGTGAGGGGACAGGAGACGAGGGAACTGCCATCCAGTGGGTACAGAGTTTCCGTCACACAAGGTGAATGAGCTCTACAGGTCTGTTGTACGATACCACCCAGGGTTAACAGGGCTGGAGAGTGCACTGAATTTGTCAAGAGAGTGGAGCTTACGTTAAGTGTCTCTCTCTCTCTCTCTCTCTCTCTCTCTCTCTCTCACACACACACACACACACACACACACACACACACACAGACTTCTTACCTCGAGTCTTTTTTTTTAAACTCCCAATCTTATTCCTTTTTTAAAAATTTAAATTCAAGTTAGTTAACATCCAGTGTATTCTTGGCTTCAGGAGTAGAACCCAGCGATTCAATTTTATACTGTAAATTACCCCCTCTTGGACCTTACCTCCAGAGTGCAAAAGGAGACTTTTAGCTAATGACAAACTGAGTCGCTATATATGGATGTTATAATTTGAGGTTTTCCTAAGATTTGACAGTCTGTTGATACACATAAAGTCAAATAATGCTGACTAATAATTGTACTGGCCCCTCTCCTCCAGGCTCACTTGAACCAAGGTAACTTGGACCCCTGAAAATTTTTCTCTCCCTGCTCACAGCAAAAGCATTTCAGTCTCCAAAGTCAATCTTATGTGTGGTTATTGGCCCTGGGACTGCTGACTCAGTCTCATAGTACACAAGAGCCTGATGTATCAAATCCTATTGCCCTAATTAATTTATAATGAAGACTGTAATTGCCGTAAGGACAAGAAAATCACATTCTCTCTAGCGCATTCTCCTGCTGAAGCTGAGTCATGTGGAGGCCAGATTATATTCGGACAGTGAGCGTGGTGAGCATGGAACTGAGAGCAAGGAGGGCCTGTCACATGACTCAAGTATTCATGGCACGTGAGGGTCGTCTGCTGCTGCGTCCGGGTCTGCAAATAGATGCCTTCCGCTATGAGAACTGGAGTGCCAGAACTGGTACTGAGAATCGATTACTCACTTTTTTTCTTTGTGGCTTTCTTATTTCTAAGCCTCTATACTTCTAGATCAGACACGGCTTGTGTCTCACATCCTCTCTGTGTATCTTCTACTCCATTCATATTGCTGGGAACCACTTCGCACGATGTGACCTCACGAAATTTCCCATGGTTTTGCGACCTCCTCTTTGTGTTCCAGAGCTTCTCTGAGGCTGAAGTGTGGGGCTCAGGTGTAAAGCTGGCAGTGCGAGGGGTTCACGCCTGGGCTCGGGTGCAGGCCCAACAGGATAAGGGGTTCACACCTATTGGGTCACCAGTGACAAAGGAGCTCTGATGGACAAACCTTCCTCTTTTCTAAACAGTTCTTTATACACTGAGGCGCTTTATACATCATTCCTCAGGGGGGCCCAGCAGAATCGAGCTCATGTCCACAATGGTGAACAGCTGAAAAACATACCTGTGTGTTAGTTTTCTTTCCCTGTTTTGTTCTGCTCAGCCCCCACTTTTGTTTCTGAGATCACGTGGCTCCAAAGAGTACCTGTACTGGGGTATGTCTCTGGCTCTGCTTTCAGGAAAAGACGGGGGGATGGTGTTCTAGAACTGGACCATGTTCTAGACTGAGGGGACCATGTTCTAGGGGGACTGAGTAACCGGGGTGTGAGAGCCCTGGGTGTGTAGATGTGTCCCAGTGATTCACGCTGCACCAGCAGTGATTTGGGATAAGTTTCAGCTAAGAGAGAATTATGGTCATGAGAGCTTTCTTGCTTGTGATTCAGCATCCTTCCAGGGACGTGAGGGCAGGTCCCATGGTGCTGCTGGAGTGCACCCTTGAAGCTGAGACACATAATGCACTACAGAAATGAGCTAGAGATCCCCAAATGCCTTGGCATGGTATCGAGAAGGGATCAGAAGGAAGGCTCAAGGTGGAAGAGATGTGGGGATATATTTATTATGTGAGAGCAGAAAACCTGTCACCAGAATTATGTTCCTGGGAGAGGCTCAGAGGACACACCCTTTAATAAAGCAGTATGGGAACCCTGGTGAGAGGGACAAACACCAGTGCCTTTAAGAATCCTGGAATACCATTGGCACACCTGGGTGGCTCAGTTGGTTAAGTGTCTGACTTTGGCCCAGGGCATGATCTCATGGTTCATGAGCTCGAGTCCTGCATCAGGCTCTGCACTGATGGTGCAGAGTCTGCTTGGGATTCTCTCTCTCTCTCTTTTCTCCCTCTCTGCCCCTCCCCACTTGCCTTCTCTCTCTCTCTCAAAATAAATAAATAAACTTAAAAAAGAAAATGAATCCTGGACTACCACAAGGAGACATTAACGCCCTGCGGTGGGAGATGGGTTCCATACAGAGTCAGTGGCCCAGCCACCTCGATGAGGTTTCAGGTGCCAGTTGTTTGGAGCACACTGTCTTATCCTCTTTCAGATAAATGGCAAGTGATTGCATTCACCTTCCCTACTCGTAAGAAGGAGGCATATTGCTGGGTAAGACTCTCTGGCGTTTGGAAGCAGAGTGTAGTTCAACCCATTTATCAGGTGACTCAAACGCTTTCAGTTTTGAAAGATTCCCAGAACAAAATTGAGCTTTGCAGCAGGTCTAGCTGCAGAGCAAACAGCTCTGTTGATCAGAGTGTATGACTCAGCAAGTCGGATGGGTAGAGGAGTATCCGTGGTGGACAACGGTGCTCATTAGAGGTGTAGTAACCCCCACATATAAGAGTCAGCATAGACCCCTTGAGATCCGGAGCAAGAACATACCTTCTGCAGCAAGGAACTACTACCCGCTTGAAAGGCATGTGTTTCTGGCCTGAAGGCATGGCTGGAGGTGTCTGTGGGGAGCTGGGTCTTATCAGACTCACCCAGCCAGTGGGCCAGGCAGGTGTAGCACCAGATCTTACACTGAAACTGTTTCTTTGGAGATCACTCTCGAGCAGGTCTAGAGGTCCTGTCAGCTACATGAACAGGCCTGTGCACCTGTGCACCTGTGTCACACTAACACCTTGGCTTACAGCTGTGGCCTTGGAGGTTTGCTGTGACCACTAACAGGAGAAGAAAGACCCGGGCCTTGTTCCTGGACAGTGGGCTCCATATCGTGGTGCTAGAAGAGAATGGAGTTCAGCCACTGCGGCCTCACTCAGGGGCAGCCTGGGAGCTCGATCAGCCACTTTGGATGGAGTGGACGCGTTCCAGGTACTGGTATGTTTGCAGACTTCTGGCCTGTGTCAGATGGCTTGGCTGTTGCTCAGGGACTCAAAGGAAGATGACAGGATGCACGTAAATTTAGGAAGAGGGCGTCAGTGGTCTCGTGGCAGTGGGAACATACGTGAGCACCTTGTGGAATGCTAAGTAATGGCACCGGCCACAAAGGTGACTGCTCCGTGGGTGTCAGCCAGCCTCTGTCCTTAGCCCCAGTGCCTTAGGACGGGCCGTGAAGAGAGTTGGTTAAGGTGTTGGGCGTGAAGGCCAAGTACAAGCTGTCGGCATGTCTCCCACGCCATGGCAGATTTAGATAACACCACCATTGCTGCCCAACTTGTCATCAGCGAAGTGACATGGTGGCTTGTGTGGGGGCCAGCCACTTGGGGGCAGGTGCTGCTCAGGGGACCAGCTTTGCCCCAGGTGGGATAATCACGCTTACCCTGCCCGGAGAATGGAAGGGTGTCCTGGAGGCGGGGCAAAGTCCAGTTCTGTGGCAGAGCCTTTAGGACTGCAGCTGGGTCAAGGGGGGCTACGGACAGTAGGCCCATGGGAGCCACTGCTCCGACTGGATCTCTTTGTCCAGCCTCCGCTACAAAGACCTGACAGGCGGTGGTGGTAGCAGATGTGGTGGCAGAAGTGACTCACTTTACTCAGCACCCTGTGTGCCTCCCAACCGTCCGTGGGATCAAGTGCTCCTGTTATGCCCATTTACTGAGGAGGATGTGGAGGCAGAGAGTCATTAGGTAACTTGCCCATGTTTATTGGCACCCCTGGAGAGACTGGATTGGAATCCAGCGTCGGCCTCCCGGCCGGGACTCTCAACTGCCTTCTGGTGTTGGTTCGCTCTGTGAGGTGTGTGTGGTCCCGGAGCCCTGCTGGAGGAACTCTACAGCTCCAGTTCTGGGCTCTGAGTTCTTGCTGTGGATACACCACACTCTGTCCATGCACTGTTTGACTGTTCTAGAACCCAGATTTGGTGAAACTTTTAGATCCTGCGAAATCACTCCGTAGACTGGTTTCCAATCTCTGTTATTGGCAGGTGCAGGCTGGTGTGTGCTTCCAAGGGAACTTTCAAGTAATGAACAGATATTTTTAGGTAAGGTTCTATATTTCAGACCTTTCACTAATTAATATTGGCCTTTCAGTTAACCCAAATCAGCAAGGGTTCGTACGTATTGATTTGCACTTATTTTTGGTTTTCTCCTGTGAGTATTCTCATGTGTTACCTTTTTCATTTGTCTATTGTGTCCCCAAGGACATCTCAAGTTCAGAAAAGCTTAATTTGATGGAAATATTCCTTCTCTATTAGTGATGACTTTCTTGTAAGCGTCAACTATTTCCTGATCTGTTTGGAATCTCTCCTCCCTCTGGGCCCTGTGCCCAGTAAACTACTCCAAGCAAACACTTGATAGGCACCGGTGGCCCACAGTGCCACAGCAGCCACGCTTACCACTGCCTTCAAGAACTTGTTTATTGATCCATGTTTCTCCTATTACTGATCTGAATATTTCCTAACCTGCCTTCTTTTAAAAAGAAGGTATCTTAAGAAAAAGACAGCATGGGGCACCTGGATGGCTCAGTTGGTTGAGCTTCAGACTTTGGCTCGGGTCATGATCTCACAGTTCATGGGTTCAAGCCCTGTGCCAGGCTCTGTGCTGACAGCTCAGAGCCTGGAGCCTGCTTCGGATTCTGTGCCTTCCTCTCTCTCTGTCCCTCTCCCACTTGCACTCTGTCTCTCTCTGCCTCTCAAAAATAAATAAATGTTTTTAAATAAAAAAGCAATTGGCATCTATTTCATGTTGATAAAAGGACTTTACTGTAGCTGCTTTCTCTTCTGTTTTGGAAACAAAGACAGAATGACTTTTATTCTTTTTTAAGTTTATTTATTTATTTTGAGAGAGACAGAGAGAGAGAGAGAGAGAGAGAGAGAGAGAGAGAGAGAGAATCCCAAGCAGGCTCCACTCTGTCAATACAGAGCCCAACATGGGGCTCGAACTCATGGAACCGTGAGATTATGACCTGAGCTGAAACCAAGAGCCAGACTCTTAACTGACTGAGTCACCTAGGAACCCCAGAATGACTTTTTTAAAAAAATTTTTTTTAACGTTTATTTATTTTTGAGACAGAGAGAGACAGAGCATGAACGGGGGAGGGTCAGAGAGAGAGGGAGACACAGAATCGGAAACAGGCTCCAGGCTCTGAGCTGTCAGCACAGAGCCTGACGCGGGGCTCGAACTCACGGACCGTGAGATCATGACCTGAGCCGAAGTCGGCCGCTTAACCGACTGAGCCACCCAGGCGCCCCCAGAATGACTCTTTTTTAATGCCCCACTTCCAGTCTGGCAGACAAAAGTATTGCTTAGGATAAGCTGCTTCAGGGCTGGGGTTGATCCTACTATGTTCATGCCCCTGCAGCATGGTGCCAGGAGAGACAGACAGAGACAGAGGGACAGAGGGGGGCAGAGAGATAGAGACAGACACAGAAAGGGGGGAGACAGAGAGATAAGGGAGGGAGAGATAGAGAAACAGAGAGACAGAGAGAGAGAGACAAGGAGACAGGGAGGGAGAAAGAAGAGAAGAGAAAAGAGGACAAAAGAATAGAAGAGAAGAGAAAGAGAAGGGAAGGGCAGGAAAGGACACCATTGCTGGGAGCAGCATGTAGAAGGTCTGCATGAAACCATCCCTGTTCCTCCTCCTGCCGCATCTGTCCTCGTCCTTGCTGCTCTGGGGCTCAGCTGCCCTTGTCCCCAGAAGCACCATGTCCAAGGCTATAGTGACAGCTGGGTCAGAGACAGGAATTACAGAGGACAGAAGTAAAATAATTGATAAAATGGTGGGTAACAAGTGTGTGCACTAAATTCACCTGATTGACTTAATTTATGAGTTTTGAGAAAAATTTAAAAGCTGTTTATTAGTTTGCTGGGGCTGCCGTGACAAATGATCACAAACTGAGTGGCTTAAGACAACAGAAATGTATTCTCTCACAGCTCTGGGGGCTGCGGACGGAAATTAAAGTGCCAGCCGGTTTGCTTCCTTCTGGAGAACCTGTTTCAGGCCTCTCTTAGCTTCTGGGGTTGCCGGCCACCCTTGGCCTTCCCTGTCTCGTAGACCCTCCACCCAATCTGTCTCTGTCTTCACATGGCCTTCTCTCTCTGTGTCTCTGTGCCGAGCTGCACCCTGAAGGAGGAAACAGTCATTGCATTGGGGCCCACCCTCACCTACTAGGACTGCATTGTAACTTGATCATATCTATGAAGATCCTTTTTCAAACAAAATCACATTCACAGGTTCCCTGGGTTTGAACTTGGACATATCATTTTTGGAGGCAGAATTCAATCCACCATAGATGCTTATGAAGAAAAGTGTCAATTGGAAATAAAATAATAAATTAAAGTAGCAGTTTTTAAATATTTTAAAATGTTTTTTTTTTTTAATTTATATTTTAGAGAGAGGGAGAGAGGGAGAGAGACAGAGTGCCAACAGAGCAGGGGCAGAGAGAGAGGGGAAGACACAGAATCTGAAGAATGATCCAGGCTCTGAACTGTTGGCACAGAGCCCAAAGTGGCTCCTGAACCCACGAACCATGATATCATGACCTGAACCAAAGTCAGACGCCTAACTGAGCCACCCAGGCACCCCAAAATAGCAGTTTTTAAACGTATCCCTTTCCTCCCATGGAAAAAGAAACAAAAGAGGTACCATGAGTCCTACCACAAGAAAGCTCTTGTGTGGAGTCTGTCGGATCCTAGTTTTGCTCTCTGTGTCCTTGATGACCGCTACCCCCAAGGTAAGGCCTGTGATGGGGAAATGAAGTACCTTGCAAGGACAGTGGCAGTCATTCAGTGGGATTCCTGGACCCTCCTGTCGCCTCTTCTCCCAGCACGTGTGTCCCAGGAGGTGAGTTCTGCTTTGGTCCCGGAGGCCTTCCCGCTACCATGGTAGCGTTCTTCCTTCGTGGCCATGCTGTGTGCCCATTTAGTTTGTCCTCTTCTTACCATTGCTGCTGCCTCAGCCATTGGAGAGAAATCTTCCCTCAAGAAGAAGGACCTCAGATACCCCCGATGATGTCAACACTCCACATGGCTCCTCCTCCTCCGGCTCACTCCAGGGAAAAACCCTGTGCCTCCAGCTTGTCCCTGGAAGGGCTTGAACTACACATCTGGCACCATGACTGTTCCAGCTCTTGTCTGACTTCCAACCCGCCAATCTCTGAGGCTGACATGCAGGCAATTGCTTCTCCCCAGGATCTACTGTGAATAAAGGGGCAAGTTTTGAATGGCCCAGCTCTTCCTTCTGGTTCCCCCCAGCTGCTCACTGAGTTAGTTTTCCTGTTCCTACAAAGGAGCCTGGCACCATCGGGTATACGGCATCCCCTGCCCTGACTGGGAGCCTGGGGCGAGTTCCCCAGAGCTGTGTGCAAAGCAGGTGTGTGAGGTGTGCAAGGGGTGTGTGTGTGTGTGAGACAGACTCAGACCCATGCCTTCCTAACGAGGAACTGCCGTCCACAAGTGGGGCTGTGTCTTCTGTCTCGCCCTTCCCCACTGTCTTTGCCAGGCCACCCTCCCCCTCTAGTTCAGAGGCCTAATTCTGGTGCTCAGAACCCTAGTTTTGAATCCAAAGCTCCCTTTACTGTTCTTTGCAGCTTTCTACTAAAAGTGGCATTCATGGAAATCTTTCCTCTAACCCAAGGGGACATTGTAGACCAGACCCCTATCATGACATTTGTCACTCTTCCAATAGCTTCAAAGGTAAAGCAATCTCATTATATACATTATCTGGGATACAGAAAATGCTGAGAACCCTCACTGGAATAGGTCTTGCCCAGATCGGAACAGGGCTGTGAATTTATTGCAGACACATTTCCAGTGGCTTCCCTGCCATGTTTTACCTTCGCCAAGTTTTATTCTTACATTAGTTAGTCAGGAAATGACTGTTTCCAAGAAACTCTGACAACATCCTGAGAAAGAATGACTGAGTCAGAGTTTTGCATAATCAGGAATCCTGAGGAATGTGGAAGCCCATGGACAGGATGCAGCAAAAACACAATTTGCTAAGTGGCTGTGCCTGGGTTTGAGGAAAGTACAACTTTCAAAATGCTTCTCATAATTTGAAAATAGGATGGGAAAGATAGGCTTTTGATTTTGGACTACAAATAGCTTTCTTTCAAGGATCACTGTGGCTAGTGGTCATCGGGACCTCTTCCCTTTGGTGGGGTCCCAACCCCAACTTAGGCACATTTGACCACTAGTGTCCAAGGAACAACAGATAAGTGCCATTCTGGATTAATTTTTGATGCATCTGTCCAAAGTAAAAAATTAACCTGAAGCTGCTTTCCAGTGTTGCCAAATTTGCTGCTTTTAGGAGATTTGAAATAGCTGCTTGAACCAGGAGGGATTCTTAGAAGTGCTTCAACCTTTAGGCAGAATGCTTAGAGTGTTTAATGACAACCTCTAGAAAATTCTGAGGGCCAAAGCTGATGGCAAATGTGGCCTGAGCTGGTTTCTCAAACTCTTCCCTGACTACGTGGGTAGCCATCTGGAACAAGTGTGGGAACACAGAAGAAATCCTTGGCCTTATAGAGCCCACCCTTAGCTTCCCTGCTCCAACATGCCTCCCTGTACAGATGGAGATTATTTCATTAGAGCAAAATGCCAGAATAGTAACATTCTTTTTCTTTCCCATGTTCTGTGATACGCTTTTTATCTCTTTGCTGAATTAAACCTTCAGTTCTGAGTGTGTCTTTGGAAAGCCTGCTCTCCTAGTAGGCTCTCACATGTTCAAAGGCAGGTAAGTAGGTGAGGAAGGAGGAGTTGTACAGGGTGAGGGCCCAGCTGATACGCATAATCTCCCACAGACCTAGAAGACCTCAGGCATGTTAGAAAGTCTAAGGAAACCTTTTTGTTCTCTGGCCAGCATCAATCAAATTATAGTTGGAGTGATTTTCCAGCATCTTGCACAAACTGGGAGCTAATTTTGAAGCATTTGCATCTTTTAATTTCTTCTTGCCCACCTCCTGTCCCAAAGGGGTAAAAATGCTGGCATGGTCAGAGACTAAGAGCAAGCCGAAGGCTAGGGCTGCAGATACGGGGCAGAGACCAAGCAAGGGAAGGGGAAGCTGCAGGAGAAAGCCAGTCAGGAGTGCACAGCCAACAGGGCTGCAGACTGTAGCCATGGGGAGGGACAGAAATCAAGTCCAAGTGGCATCAGAGGAGATTCGGTTTAGTGGAAGGCAGTGAGCAGTGTGGTGGCTGAGCCTGGCAGTAGGGTCAGAGCAACGCTTCTGGGGTAGAGGAAAATCTTCCTGAAGTGTGGAAGTCCCTTCTTACAGTGGGTCCAGTCAGGGCATTCCTTGAATTAAGGGAAAAGAATAAATGGAACTCACAAGATGAGGACGTGGGAATGAGTCCGAAAATCAGACTCCAGCCTACTGACTAGGGTTTCAGAGACACATAAACAGACCATGTGCATGGAGGACAAAGGGGCCCCCAAGTGACTTCCATGTACGACACAGTTCAGAGATGCAGAGCCATTGTTCTCAGCTGTGGTCAGGTCCAAAGTCTGCTGGCTGGTGGGTACAGGGCTTGTGCTGTCCCCTGAGATGCTGTAGGGTTGGGGAGAGACTGTGCAGAGTTGATGGTAAACATGACCTGTAGAGGAGCTGGTGTGGACCCAGGAGCTGAGCTTCACACATCCACTTCTTGCCTTCTAGAAACCTGCCCTAGTAACAGTAGCTGTGCACCCTTTGTGCCGCTCCTCTGCCCGAGGTGGACAGTGCTCATTGGTCACAGCAGTACAGCAGAGTGGTTAAGGGCACGTGTTCTGGAGTTAGGCCTGTGTCTTCAACAGCTTCTCCTCTAACAATGCATGGGTAAGTTACCTCATAAAATGAAGAGTCCTCATCTGCACATATTACCCATCTCAAAAGTTTTTAGGAAGAGGGAATGAAATAATTGTGTAAAATATTTAGCACAGGACCTGGCCCACTATTTGCTCTTAATAAACAGAATCCCTGACAATGAAATATTTATGAAATTATGTGTGAAGTCATTAATAATAAAATCATTACTAACATTCTTCGTATTTCCTACTGCTGAGTGAAGAATTGGCTTTACCCAAAGGGATGTCTGGCCTTTGTCCCTGGCTCCTGGGAGGTAACCTCTAAATCCGTGGAATTATCCCAGGGATCGGCACCTCTTCGTGATTTGTGGTGGGCTGCTTGACCAGATCTGATAGCTCATGCTTAGATGACTCAGGGTGAGGAGCTGGCCAAACCAGAAAGATCAACCATGTGATGTGAGGGGTGGCACTTTGGACAGCCACATGGGACATGGTTCAATCAGTCATGCCTGTGTAATGAAACCCCAAACACAGACTATGGACACCGAGCTCAGGGGCCCCGAGGTGTTAATGCTCTGTCTGCATATTTCCGTAGATAGACACTGAGAAGGTGTCCCGGAGGGCATGGAACCTTCCTATTCCCCGATTCAACCCTATGTGTCTTAGTCCATTTGGGCTGCTGTGACAAAACTACCACAAACTGGGTGGCTCGTAACAACATAAATTCATTTCTCACAGTTCTGGAGGCTGGGAAATCCAAGATCATGACACTGGCAGATATGGTATGTAGGGAGAGCTTCCGGACCATGGATGTTCTACACGTCCTTACATGGTGGAAAGGGTGAGGGAACTCTCTGGGGCCTTTTTATAAGAGCACTAATCCCATTCATGAGAGTGCCACCCTCATGATCTTATCACCTCCCCAAAGCCCTCCTCCTAATATCGTCTCACTAGGGGTTAAGTGTTATACGAATTTGGGAGACACAGACATTCAGTCTGTAGTAGTGTCTCTTCCTTTAGCAGGCACTGATTGTTATCCCTTTGCTATAGAAAGCCCCTGTGATTGTAGCATGGTGTTTTTCCTGAGTTCTGTGAGTCATTCTAGCAAATTTTCAAATCTGAGAGAGTCCATGGGCATCCGTGAATTTGTAGCTAGGTGATCTGAAGGGAGGGTGTCCATGGACATCTGAGTACCGGTGGCTGGTGTCAGAAGTCTTGGACAGACCTGGCAGCCTGGAGCACAATGCTCTTAACCTGGACTTTCATTCCAGGTACGTGCTGGTCTCACAGCCTCAGAGTCCTGCTTAACACAAGGCTCTGGGCATCCATTACATCATTTGAATTGCATTTGAGAAGTCTGCTTGCAGTCCTTGTCCTCTTCTAGCATTCCTGTGCTTAAAGTCCTTCTAGAAATGCCCACCTCCTATTAAATTACCCGCTGCAATTATTCACATATTCTAAAACCACATCATCACACTTGTGTGCAGTTGCAAACTTCCAGTTCCTTCGTGTACTTTCTGGAAACCCCATATTCCTTGTACAATCCTATGAAGCATATACTACCTTGTACAAATAGGGCGTGCAATGACATTGAATTGACTGCATAACTATTGACTCAACTTTTGTGAAGTGCAAGGCATTGCTAAATGGTCATATGGCCAAGCCATAAACATACAAGGGACAACAGTTCATTCTATGTCTCCGAGAACCGAGTTATCTCACCCCTGCCCAGAGAGAACTTGCTTTCATTGTGTCACTCTTGGCTCTCAGTTAAGCCCATCGCTTTCTACAGAGTGAGTGCAGGGTATCCTCCATGGAAGAGAGGGGCACCTTTTATTCAGAGCACCTCCTATATTTACTTCCAGCCTCCCCATACTCTCTTGGTATGTGCTTCGTTCTAGATGGTGGGCAGTGAAGTCTTTAATTACTGGCATGCAGCCTTCAAGCTCTCTCCTGTCATGCAGTTAAGGGGTCCATGTGCTAGAGGTGGCATAGTTCCCAGATGGTGAAGCCACTGGTGTCCTGTGTCCCTGAGTATTTGTGGAGCAGTGACCCCACCCACGCTTTTTGGACATGTAATGTTAATGAGAAATTCATCTTTGTTTTCCTCTTTAGTTTTGGTTTATTTGTTTTGTTTCCACAGAATGACCTAATGTTATCTTGATCAATGGACAGACTCACAGTTCATGGTAGTGTGTCCAACCACACTGCAGCTACTAGCTGTGACTTGAAAGTAAAAGAAAACAGAGATTAGCATTTGTCCTGAGTGGTGGTAAAACCAATAATAAAGGAAAGAAGAGGCAAAATTCATATATTTTTGTTATGCTTCTGTTATTTCATCTTTAAATTGGAGAAAAAGCTGTTTAAAATACTAGTTTTGCAATATATACTTGGGAAGCTAGATGTGGTATAAAGCCAGGTTTCTCAAACCTGGCTTTATTGATATTTGGGATGGGTAATTCTATGTTATAGAGACTGTTGTTATACACCGTCAGTGTTTAACAGCATCCCTGGTCTCTACCCACCAGATGACGATAGCATCACTCACTACCCCCTCCGAGTTGACAATCACAGATGTCTTCAGACATTGCCAGTGGCCCCTGCTATGCAATGTCATCCTCTGGTTGAGAACCACTGGCACAGAAGAAAGAAACTCTGGCTTAGAATGGGAGGGCTTCTTAAGTTTTTATTTCTGCCACTCACTAGCTCCCTGATCCTGGGTAACCGAGGCCATGGAGGCTCCAGTTTTCTCATCTATAAAACTGAAATAATAACCACTATTCAGAGCATTCAGAAATTCATGTACACAACACGTTCACTTTTTAAGCTGTAAGGCACTGTGCATATGGAAGTTAAACTCCTCAGGTTGCCATTTATTTTCTATGTTGTGCACAAAAAATGCTTTTAACATAAGAATGTGTACTTCGTGATTTTCTTATCCTCATGATTGAGGGATGCTTCATAGATCATCTTGGGCTGTCAGGTTCGTGTGGGATACCTTCCTGCTTGACTTTCATCCCCTCCCTTTTGATGCCTGTGCCTGTCTTCATATTTCTCCCACCTGCTGGATCTTGTCTTTGGTACCCAGAATACCTTGAAGGTTTTCTACGCTTCACTCATCTGAACCTTTCTTGCTCAATCTAAAGGAACATGTTTCCCCTCCTGCAAAAGCATCAAACCTCATTCCCTTCAGGTTTGGCTCCCGGCCACTGAAAGTGCTAGATAGTAATGTGATGAACAGGTTGAAAGCTAAGACGGCGAGGCTGATTGGCTTCTACATCTCTCGAGCATCATCTCTCCACAGTTCCATTCCATTTACCCTTACCAACGTTACAATTGCTTTGTGTCCTTGTCAGTACTTGGTGTTACCATTCTCTTCAGTTTCAGCAATTCCGGTAGGTCTGTGTTGGTATTTCATTTTGGTTTTAAGAAGGCATTCTCAGAGGTGTGTTCCCTGACCTAAAGAAAAGAGTAATCCCTCGTTACAGGATATGTTGAGAGACTATAGCATCGTGGACTTTCAGGAGACAGGAGGACACATTTTTTGTGAACTTGCTACGTGTTAAACACAACATGAGACATTCCACCCAAATGATTACATTTACTGCTTCCAACTGTTCTATACATGAAGCTTCACTTTTCCCCCTTTATGGATTAAAAAAACAGACTTTGGAAATATTTAATAATTTACCCCAAATCTCATATTTATGAAGTTTTGGCTCACGGCATATCATGCAGATGACTGCAGGTTCCTTCTCACATTGGCACTGATATGGGGAATTGCCTCTTTCTATCGCAGAGAGAGAATAAAATGCTGCCTGTGGAGAGAGGAGAAGTTCAGGGCATTTCGAAGCCATGTTGGGCTTTGTGTGGGAAAGGCAAGAATTGGACCTGGCTGTCAATATGCTCGGGGCACTTCTGGGCACACCTGTCCACATTCCTTTGCAAAAACGCACACTCTGACCGGGTAGGCAGTCATGCTTTCTGGCTTGCTCTTTAAATGCTTTAATATCCCTTACCTCCTGGTCCCCAAAGCCCCGAGAAGAGATATGGCAGATCCTATCTTCATGTTTGGATTGAGCAGCTGGTACTGGGAATATTTTAGTGATTGTTCAAGGTCACAGAGTAGACAGAGACAGAGCAAGAATCAAGTTCAGGACCCTGTCTGTGTAAAAAATGTCATGATGTAATCCCACATGACCTGTTTTCTCAAGGGTCCTCTGTGGCATGCTTAGGTCCGATCGTCTCATAGTTGTCCTATTTTGTTGATCTGACGTTGGATTCAGGAGGGACACAGTAAGTGCAGCAGCACCCATGGTAACAGTTCCTACAGCCAACATTCTCTGACTGCTTCCTCTGTGAGGGACTTTGGCCACACACATGCTCATGGTAGCACCTCGGGTCTGTCTCCAGATGAGAAGACAGAGCCATGCAGAGGGTCAGACATCTTGCCCAAGGACTGAGCTGGAAACCCAGGCATGTGAGGCACATGAAACACCACGTGTGTTACGCAGCCTTCTGTGAGTATGAAATGTGGTTTTACAGACGGGTCTTCAGGGATCATGAGCGTGGGGCTGGATGGTGTGATTTCAGAACCTGGGCTCAGGGAGACTCCGTGATGAAGCCTTGCCTGCCAGCTTTCACGCGCTTTCCTTGTAACTTCTTTTTTTTTTTATTTTTTTTTTCAACGTTTATTTATTTTTGTGACAGAGAGAGACAGAGCATGAACGGGGGAGGGGCAGAGAGAGAGGGAGACACAGAATCGGAAACAGGCTCCAGGCTCTGAGCCATCAGCCCAGAGCCTGACGTGGGGCTCGAACTCCCGGACCGCGAGATCATGACCTGGCTGAAGTCGGACGCTTAACCGACTGTGCCACCCAGGCGCCCCTTTCCTTGTAACTTCTAACTGAACCAGATAAAGCAGCCACATTCTCTACTTCCTCTCCTCTCTGCTCTTCCCACTTCCTTGTCTTCTTAGTTTTTGGATGGAAACGGCATTATGGTTCATGCACCTTTCTGTAGTGCAGATAAATCAGCTGGCCCTACCCAGAAAGCACTGCTCCACTGTGAGCCCGACTATTCCTTTTGTTACAAATGAAACATTTTGAACATACTCTGGGTTATTGATGCCCATGTACCCAGTGCTGAGATTTTTAACACATGTGAATATCTGCAGTATTTGCCCTACAACTTTTAAATTAAGAAATGAGATGTTTCAGGTTAGGTTGAGAGTATACCATCCACCCCAGATCAACTTCACAAAACAAAACTTCTGATTTCCCACCAAATATGTTCATGCCTCAGACTCCTCCCTGTCAGTAAAAGGTGTTCACATTCCCCCACCTGCTTAGCATGAAGGATCTTTCCCTGACTCCCGTCTTTCCTTCATGCCGCACCCCTGCAGTACATCAAATTGATTTCTCCCAAATACACAGTCTCCCTGTATCATCATCTCCCTCCCAGGCTTTGGTGATCATCTCCCAGATGGTCCCCCTGTTTCCCCCCATCTTCTACAGTCAGTCTGTCACACCACAACCCAGTGATTCCTAAAGAGCAAGTTATATCCAGTCACTGCCAGCTGTGGACTGAACATTTGTGTCCCTAAAATTCCTGTTAAAACCTAATCCCCAGAGCGAGGTAGTAGGAGGCGGGGCCTTTGGGAAAGGCCTGGGCAGAGCCCAGGCACGAGGCCAGGCTCGAGGCCAGGCTTTGAGCCCAGGCTCGAAGGCACGAGGGCAGAGCCTTCACGAATGGGATTAGGGCCCTAATGAGAGAACCCACGGAGCTCCCTAGCTCCTTCCCCCAGGTGAGGACACATCGAGAAGATGGCCATCTGGAAAGTGGGTTCTCACCAGACCCTGAATCTGCTTGCACCTTGATCTTGGACTTCCGGCCTCCAGAACTGTGAGAAATAAATGTCTGTTGTTTATAAGACGCCGAGTCTGTGGTATTCTATAATAGTAGCCTGAACGGACTGAGACACTCCTCATATCGTATTCAGAAATGATCCACATTTGTCATGGTGGCTACCAGGGGCCAACACCATCTGGGCTATTGGTCTGTCTGGCCTCTTGCCTCCCTCCAGCTCTGGCCTGTTTGCTGCTCCTTGAGCACGTCAAGCTCATTCCTGCTCTGGGCTCTTCTTTCCAGAGAGCTTGTTCCCCAGATCTTCACTGGCTCCTTCCCTTCCTTCCCTCAGATCCCCACTCAAGGGCATGTCCTCTGGGAGATATTCCCACACAGATTCCCTGCATCAGTACACTGCATTCTCTCCTTCTGCTCCATTTTTCCCATTGTGTTTATAAACAACTGAGATCATTACATATTCATTGGTTTGTCTCTCTCACATCCCTGGACTCGGAATATAAACTTCGTAAATTTGTCTTGTTCTTCACAGCATCCCTCATACCTATGTGTCTGGCACAGAGTAAATCCTTAATACGCACTTATTGAATGGGTGACCAGATCTCATTAGCTTGCTTTCCTCCAAAAGTGGCTACTATTTTTAAGTTGATTGGTTTTAAGCCTACTTCCACATTGCTATATTTATCACATATTTATGTACCCATGTAGATTTCGTGTAAACCTGAGTGCAAAATTTTCACACAAATGACATCATATTGTACATATTGCTTTGCAACTTGACTTTTCTTTTCTGATCCCAAAATGTCTTTAGGATTAATCCATGTTGACCCTTGTAGGTTTAGTTATACAACATAACTGTTGTATAGTGTTCCACTGAATGAATAAATGGTTTATTTATCCATCCCCCTACTGAGTTATAGTTAAGTTGTGTTTATTTTGGAGGGAGGGGTCTCTCATGCGCATGGGTGAGAGTTCCTCTAGATAAGACCCATAGAAGTAGAACCATTGGACCAGAGGTTAAGGGCAACTGCAACGTTGCTGGATCTATCAAGTGGCCAAAACTGTTGGTATCATTTTATAAAGTATAATTCCATTTCCCACATCCTAATCAACATTTCTAGTTATCATATTTAAAAATTTTACATATTTGACAGGTGTCTTATGTATCTCATTTTCATCTTGCATTTCCCCCATTATTACACTTGTGTCTTTCTCCTCCCCATATGCTTATTGGTCATTCAAGTTTCTTCCCTTCTAGGTTCCTTGTTCATATTTGTGCCTGTTTTGCTCTTGGGTTGTTTGTCCCTTATTGGTTTGAAGGGGCTGTTTATGAATGCTCTATAAAAATACTTGGTGGTTTATTCGCATTGCAAATATCATCTCACAATCTGTGGGTTTCTTTTCAATTTATTTATAGTGTCTTTTTTTCTGTATGTGTCTCAAATTTAATGCAGTATTGTCCTTCATGTTTGACTTGTCTCTATATATTTTAAAGAAATCCTTCCTAGCTCTTATATTATAAAAATGTTCTCCTATATTTTCTTCTAAACTCTGAAGTTTGCTTTCTTTTCTTATCTTTTCAGTATGGTATGTGATAGGGATCTAATTTATTTTTGTTTTTATTATTTTTTTAAATGTTTTAAAAAAATGTTTATTTTTGAGAGAGAGAGAGAGAGCAGGGAAGGGGCAGAGAGAGAGGGAGACACAGAATCCAAAGCAGGGTCCAGGCTCTGAGCTGTTAGCACAGAGCCTGACGCAGGGCTTGAACTCACGAACCATGAGATCATGACCTGAGCCAAAGTCAGATGCTTAACCGGCTGAGCCACCCAGGTGCCCCATAATTTCTTTTGATTTTTAACACATGTAGCCATGTGAGCCAGCACCATTTAAATAATTTAACTTAGTTTTCTGAATAGGTAACACATTCTTTTGGTTCGAAGACCAGAATAATGTTACAAAATACATACTGAGTGATTTTGTTCCTAGCTTTACCCCACGCACCCTCTCCTCCTCATCCTGCATTGTTCTGGGTTTCTCCATGCAAATAAATAGGAAAAGATATTCTTATTTTCCCTTTCTTAAATAAGAATGACATGTTTCCATATCAGGCTTAAACCTCGCTTTTCTCAGTTAGCCATTTTTCCTAGAGCCCCTTTCGTGTGAGTGAGCAGGGAGGGTTTTATCTCTCTTCCATCTGAGTAGGGTTCTGTTGTGTGGAGCTCTCAGAGTGTGCTTCACCAGTGACCTATGGATGGACATTGGGACGTCCTAGGCCTTTTCTAGTTATTGCTGACTGAGCAGCAGTGAATGACATTATACACACATCCTTTCGCATGTGGCAAATTCCCTGAAGTGGGATGTCTGGGTGAAAGGGTGCCCGCATGTGCATCTGTAATTGTGATAGACGTCGCCAATCAGCCTTCATAGCCACTGGGTTCCTCTATCTGTTGGCAGAATACGTGACAGCATGTCTTTCCTCACAGCTCGTCAACAGGAGGTCATCAGACTTGTAAACTGTTGACAGACAAGAAAGGGAATCAAGGAGATTCTTGACATTTTCCTCCTTTCATTGTCCATTTTAGATTTTTTAAACTTCGAGTTATAATGAACATTAAGTACACAAATCTAAACTCTACAGTTATATGACATTTTACATTTTACTCATGCACCCTCCACTCAGGTAAAATACAGATATTTTCCACTTCTCTAGAAGGTTCTTTTACTCTGTCCCAGTCATTGCACCCCACCGATAGCAATCACTATTCAGATTGTTATTGTCACATTAATTTCCCCTTATTTTGAATTTTATGTCATTGGAATCATAGAATATATTCTCTTCTGTGTAAGATTTCTTTTCCTCATCTTATGTTTGTGAGATACATCCTTATTATTTTTTTTAAAGTTTATTTTGAGAGAGAGAGAGAGAGACAGCGAGCGAGCAGGGGAGGTGCAGAGAAAGGGGGAGAGGGAGAGAATCCCAAGCAGGCTCCGCACTGCCAGTGTGGAGCCCGACATGGGGCTCGATGCAGGGTTTGAACTCATGAACCGTGAGATCATGACCTGAGCCGATGTTTGATGCTTAACTGACCGAGCCACCCAGCTGCCCCTAGATACATCCATATTCTTATAGGTATCAGTAGTTTATTTATTTTCCTTGTTGTGTGGTATTTCATTGTATGAATATACCACAGCTTATTTATTCTATGTTGGTGGATATTTTGATTGTTTACAGTTTGGAATATTTAGAATATAGCTGCCATCAACATTTTTGTGTATGTCTTTTGGTGCATAGTAGTGTTTATGTTGATGAGTATAAACTCTCTATCTTTATCTCTATCTCTATGTCTTTATATATAATCTATATCTATATCTACATATATCTATATATTTATCTATGTGTAATGTTATCTATATCTATATCTATATCTATATCTATATCTATATCTATATCTATATCTATCTGTATTTGTATCTAAAGATTTGGTTGGTTAGAGGTACTGCAAATTTTACATAACTGTTGTCAAGAACCCTGAGGTCTGAGGTTTTATCCTTGTTGGAAGCCAACACATTGGCCTGCCAAGTTTCATCCACAGAACTACTGGATCAGCAATGAAGGCAATTTATTAGAGTGAGCATGTCTGATGAAGGGCTGTTACCCAAAGTATAGAAAGGACTCTTAAAACTCAACAATGAGAAAACAAACAATCTGATTAAAAAACCCACCAGAGACCTTAGCAAACACCTCACCAAAGAAGATACACAAATGGTGAATAAACATATGAAAAGATGCTTCACAACAATTGTCAGGGAAATGAAAATTACAACAACAATGAGCTATCACAACACACCAATCAGAATGCGCCAAATCCAGAGCAGTGGCAACACTACATTCTGCTGAGGTTGTGGAGAAGCAGGAACTCTCATTTATTGCCAATGGGAATGCAAAATGGAAGACAGTTTGATGATTATTATAAAACTAAGCCTACTCTTGCCATACCATCCAGCAATGGCACCCCTTGGTATTTCTCCAAAGGAGTTAAAGAGAGTTATGTCCAGATAAAAGCCTGCATATGGATGTTTACAGCAGCTTTATTTATAATTGCCAAAACTTGGAAGCAGCTGAGATATCCTTCAGTAGGTGACTGGACAAATAAACTGTACCTACAGATATTGGAATATTATTTAGCACTAAAAAGAAATGAACTATCAACCCAGGAAAAGTCATGGAGGAAACTTAAGTGCATGTCACTTAGTGAAGGATGCCAACCTGAGACGGCTGCGTACGGTATGGTCCAACTGTGGGACATTATGGGAAAAGCCAAACTATGGAGACAATAAAAAAATGAAGGTTGCTAGGATGAATAGGTGGAGCATGGGGGGATTTCTAGTAATGTGAAACTGCTCTGTCTTGACACCATCATGATGGGAACACGTCATTGTACGTTTGTCCAGACCTGTAGAATGTACACCATCAAGAGTGAACCCTACGGTAGACTATAGACCATAAGGTTTGGGTGATTGTGATGTATCAGCGCAAGTTCACCAGCTGCGAGAAGTGTACCCCTCCAGTGGGGGCTGTTGATCACGTGGGAGCGGAGGGTATATGGGAAAATCTCTGTACCTTTGATGGATCTTAGTGTTTTCTATTATGTCATCTCTGGTCCTGGGTTGCAAATGCTACAGGTGAGGAGTACATGTACTATCCTCCATAGTGCATTGCTCTTCATGGTTAATGATGGCAAAATTGGAATACATTTCGGATGAGGCATCAGCCTTGCCTAAATATAGTTTTAACAATTAAGAAAGTGATTTGATTGTCTGTAAGTTTTTCAATGTAAAATCTTTAGAAAGTTCTGTTAAATATAACGGTCTATCAAAAAATTGTGATATTTAAGAAATGGATTGTTAAAATTTTCTCATGTCTGAAATCAAATGTTCTATAAAGTTCTATAAACATGACCAGACTGAGAAAGAGCCAGAACGATTGGTGCCCTGGCAAAAAATATGGGTGTATTTATTTTGAGAAATTCCTCTGTTTTTGGCCTAGGGTCATTTCTTCTAAGTAAGGTCCAGCACCAGGAGCCCACCTAAAACACTCAGAGGGGACATGGAGGGAAAATGATTTCTGTGAAATAGATTGGAAATAATCATGAGGTGGGGGTGTTTTTTTTTTTTTTAATTTAAATGGCTTGACCTTAAACATCATCAAAATAAATTATGGGGTTTTAACTACTTTTAATTTTATCCTTACACACTTCACTACTGATCTTCAGCTTTCTCTGTGTTAGGAGTGGAAATAATCTGTAATTCTTTATTCCCTGTAATGAGAACCGTAACACTTTCCTGACACTTTAAGCGATCTGAGGTCTAAGGTGAGGTAAGTTTACTCTCCATCCCTTGCTTACTGTGAATAAATAATGAACAATAAAAACCATCCAGTGTTACAACAGGAAATGCTGGCCCATATTTCTCTTATTTGTACTTGTAATGAGAATTGCTGTCCTCATTTTCACTAGACATATGCCAATTTACCAGTCAGAGTGCAAGTTTAATGGCATTTTTGTGGCCCATTTTGTATGAAGTTTGTTTAAATCTTTAGATTTATTATCTCTCTACGAAGGTTTATTAGGTTTTTTTTTTTTTTGTACTGTCTTTGCACAGACTTTCCCACAAATTTTATTACAAATTAGATCCTTCCAATTAGGAGATAGTTTTGATTATTACTTGGGGTGTTTACTGGCACAGGAGAAGTGAAATGAATAGCAAAAGGAAACTTCATTTTATTTAAAATTTAAATAGGCATCAAGAGTCTTTGTTGAAGAAAGTCAGTTCATATGGCAAAGGGACCAAAATAGGCACAAAAAACACACTTTTTCTCTTAAATAGTTTATGTCTGCAGTAACTCACAGTTACTCGCAGTAACTGCTAGGCCGATTGTTTTCTGTGCTCCTTCTATGTCCAAATTACTTTCTTTGCAAAACGTGAAATGCTAAAAAAAATACATAATGTAATCTTTTGGAAAAATTTACATTCCTAAAATTTACAAATATCAAAAACTTACTCTTTTTGCTACTATTCTGATGTTCATAATGCATTTGAGAAATAATGACAAGAAATGTGAGCTTTAACATTAACACACAAATTATAGTATTTATAAAATATTTTTTGTAGAATGTTTTCTTTTTACCATCTGCCATTCTGAACCTATATTCACAAATAAAATAGAGTTTACATAATCTTCTGAGAATAATCTACTGTTTCATATATTACAAAACCATAGGAATTCCAAATCTGAATATTATTTAGTTGTTATATAATTTGAAATTTAAAAACACACCTTTATCTTAAAGCCTATAAAATATAGACGTGAATGTATGAATGACATAAAATGTTATTCTCTTGAGATCACTTATCAGACAGAATTGGGCATAGTTAAACCAGTCTTTAAATATCATATACCTGGGGCACTTGGGTGGCTCAGTCATTTGAGCATCTGACTTTGGCTCAGGTCACGATCTCATGGTTTGTGAGTCTGAGCCCGCATTGGGCTCTCTGCTGTCAGCCTGTCAATGCAGAGTCCACTTCGGATCCTCTGCCCCCTCGCTGTGTCCCCCTGCCCCCACTGCTGGCACTCTCCCCAAAATCAACAAATGTTAAAAAAAAAAAGTAAATATCATATATTTGTATTAATCTTTTAAAGTAGAAATGCTGGGTGCTACTATCCTCATCGTCCTTCTCAAACTACTAGGCATGTCTTGAGCACCTGCTGTAAGGCCTGTCTTAGATGCGAGGACACAGAAAGGCGCAAGGTAATAATAGTAATCTAACATTTCCTTTTTAAAAAAATTTTTTAATTTTTATTTATTTTTGAGAGAGAGAGAGAGAGAGAGAGACAGAGCACAAGCAGGGGAGGGGCAGAGAGAGAGGGAGACACAGAAACCGAAGCAGGCTCCAGGCTCTGAGCTATCAACACAGAGCCCGAAGCGGGGCTCGAACTCACGAGCTGTGACATCATGATCTGAGCCGAAGTCAGACGCTTAACCGACTGAGCCACCCAGGCACCCCATTAATCTAACATTTCTAAGCACCATGGCTGGCGTTAGAGGGAAGGCAGGAGGTAGTTGCCTCAGGTGCAAAGCTTGAGGGGGTGCCCAAATTTCAGCAACCAAGATAAAGAATATTCACTTGCCTCACCCTAGTTTCCACCCCGTTCAGCACTTACTACATGCAGGGTCCTGTGCTAAGAACTTTATTTGCAATTTTCCTATAACTTCTTAGGAAGGTCCCGACCTGATTTTAATGGTGGAGTCACTTATGGCCAAGTTGACACAGTAATTGGTAAAAGTAAAATTGGGACCCAGGTTTTATATTGTGAATAGACTTTTTTTTTTTTCCTTTTAGAAGTTGAATGTCTATATAGCACAGGCAGGGATGGAGGTCAACAAAGGTGAACAAAGACAAGTCTGGATGGATGGATGAATGGATAGCACAAGGGAATATTATTCAGCCTTTAAAAAGGAAATCCTGCCATGTGTGACAACATGGATGAGCCTGAAGGACATTGTGCTGATTGACATAAGCCAGGCATGGAAAGACGAATACCGCATAAGGTCACTTATATGTGGAATTGGAAAATGTCAAACGCACAGAAGCAGAGGGTGGAATGGTGGAATGCCAGACACTGGGGGTGGGGGTGGGGGTGGGGACGGGGACGATGTGGAGACGTCAGTCAAAGGGTACAAGGTTTCAGTTTTGCAGGATAAGTAAGTTCTGGAGATAGACTATATTGCATGATGACGATAGTTGAGAACACTTGAAATCTGCTGAGGGTAATAAGTGTTTTCACCACACACACACACACACACACACACACACACACACACACACACACACAAAACACAGAAGCGAAAAGGAAGGAGAATGGGGACTGCGAGGCAATGGGTTTGTTCATTAGCTCGCGAGCGCAGTAATCATTTCACCGTGTAGGTATTTCAAAACATCAAGTTGTATACCTTAAATATATATAATTCCTACTGGTGATTTACACTAAATAAAACTGAACACAAGTACTTTTGCTTAACTTCTCTAAGAAGACTTGGCACTCACTTTAAGGCTGTAGTCTCATATATTTTCATGTTAACCATGTACATCTGACCACTCTGACTCGAGGACCTTTGACAAATTTTCTCTTGGTGTTTTCTGTTCTGTTAAAAAAATCACCCCCTTCTCTTTTCCATATGTCTCTAATAAAATTTCTGCATCCTTAAACCTTTGAATGCGTTTAAATGCTCTGTCTTCTATTTCCATGTTCGAGCCACAGCCTTAAAATAAAGGTGTGAAGAGATTTGAAAACAGGGTTCTAGCTGATTACTTCTTTCCATCAATCTTGAGGATGCTTGTCAAAGTGAAGCTTTGAAAGAAAGGTTGTTTTTCAGAAGAAAAGCTGAATACTTAAATGAACAAGGAGCAAAAGAACTTTTGTATTTTACTTCTGTGCAATTGCTACACTTGAACATTATTATTGACTTTTATTTTTTCCTTTGAGGGAACATTGTGAAGAATTGAGTGATTAAAGAAAACCTTTTCAGTTTGTGCTGTTTGCTCCCAATAACGTGAATCAAAATTACACTCTGTAATCATAAGGCTTAAAGGAATGGATTCTGCCTTGGCAATTTTTAGACTTCTTCCTTGTTTTTTTTTGTTTTTTCCTAAGGAAAAACCCACCTAAGGACTCTGAAATAATAAGACAAAAGACAGAGGAAAACAATAGAGATAATGTGTGGCTCCTCCTTCACCCTCCTGCTGGCAGGTGTTATCATCCCTACTTTGTTGATGAAAAAATTAGTCTCAAAGGCACAAATGAGCCTCATACATCAGTTTTCCTTTAAGTGATTTCTCTTTCTTCTCAAGTATAACAAAATCATAGAGAAAAATACTTGAAATTACCCCTATCCTCCAAATGCTAGATTTATTCAACAAACATGTGTTGAAATCCTCTGTTCTGAGTGGAGACAACTTGTATACCACCTCAGAGGGATCGTGGTGCAAGAGGGCGAGGCGACGCCCCAGGGGGCATCAGGCCAGCTTACCGTGTGCCAGGCAGCCCTGCCCGTCGTATGGCTGAGCATCACAAATGATCAGGATCGATGATCCTCTCTGCTACTGTGTTCAGTGCGTTCAGACACTTCCAAATATGGCTAAGCAAGGGTCTCTTTCCTACACACTGCACCCATGAACTATAACTGTATACGGCACTATCAAATTTGGGCAGTGTGATGAAAGGCATGATTTGGCCCCATTTCTTGATGAGCCTTCATAGGCAATTTTGAAAACCTAATTGCATCTCAATACTCTCAACTGTAAAACCGAATGCTGATCATGATGATGCCTGACTTCTCCATGGGTTCTGGATGGAAAGGATGAAAGAAAATAAATGTATATGAAAGCGTGATCCGAATCTGGGTTCCCTTCTTGGTGACCGTCAAGCCAAAAGACACAACCAAAGATCAGAAAAGGAAGAATTCGACTTGGAACAAGTAAGGAGAACACCAGGGATATTTCCCAAAGCGGTGTCTCCCAGAACGACAAAATTGGGGTGCGTGCATATTCACGAAGGGGCTGCAAAGGAGAGTTCGTTATAGAATTGGGGAAAATTCATCCTACTTGACAGAGTAGGTCAAGGATGACTGAAATCAGGAGGGCCAGCAAGGGGCAGCATCATTAATTCTCTGGCTTCAGTTAGGCCGGCGTTTGAGTGCTCAAAGGGGTTTAAATCCTGCAAAAATGACTCAAGAATGTGTGTTGGGTCAACTTTTAGTTCTTAAACAGTACTGGGAGTTTTACCACTGATTTATTGTCTCTGATATGGCTAGGTTATTTCCTGGCCTGGTAGAGACTGCTGGTTTTGGCATTCCTTTGGTCCCTTAAAATTCTTAACTCCTGAGGTTTTGGTCTTCCTTTGTAATTCCAACACCTCCTAGGAAGTTCTGCAGGAAGTGCTTTTGGCAAATAGAGCCAGTTGCTATAGATTGTGAAAATAGCTGTGGGCCTAAAACAACTTCTGTTAAGTCAACAAAGCTGTATCTCATCTCTTTTTTTTTTTTTTTTTTTTTTTTTTTAGGGAACCCCTAACTCTTTCTGCTTACAGAAGTACTTGTCAAGTCTACATTTTTAATGTTTCCATTATCATTGTTTTTAGTTTATTATAGAATCCTGTTCTAAAATTAACCTCATTAAAAACATTCACTAAAGGGGTGGAAAGATTAAAGATCTACATTTTTTTTCCCAGTTGGTGTTGCTTCTAATAGAAATGATTAGCATTTGTCATTTTATAAATTTAAAGACCACTTTGGGTACCTATATTATTCTATTTCAATCTTACGAAAAGCCTGAAACAGATAAGTACTAAATTACTAAATTTTTAGCCCTTTTTCATGTGATGAAAAAATGGGCTCCCAAAGTGCAGTGTGCATGACATCAGTTTACCAATAACGAGTGAATGTCCCATATCCCGGTTTTAAACATGAAAATGCCAAGGGTAGGGGCGCCTGAGTGGCTCAGTCGGATAAGCGTTCAACTTCAGCTCAGGTCATGATCTCGTGGTTTGTGAGTTCAAGCCCTGCATCAGGCTATGTGCTGACAGCTCAGTGCCTGGAGCCTGCTTTGGATTCTGTGTCTCCTTCTCTCTCTGCCCCTCCCCCCCTCGCATTCTCTATCTCTTAAAAATAAATAGTAAACATTAAAAGAAAAAAGAAAATGCAAGGCTATCTTTAGGGCACAGTATTCCTTGGCTAGTCTCTGCCTGTGATCTGTGATTCAGGAGGCTCAATGGAATAGCACCTTCAGTTATGTTCTGCTCCCAGGGGGGTCCCAACCGCTTTGAGGATGAACGGGATCTGGTTTTTAGGTAATAGTGGTGGGGTTTGAGCACATTTATAGGGTATATGCCTAAGGAATTTGCATGTATGCTTAAATGAGGAAAAATATTGACTTTTATTTACTAATAAGATTAAGTACCTAAAATGTCATATTTTTGAAGTGCAAGCAATTCTGTCATTAATCCTTTAAAAAGACAACTCTATCTGTTGAGTAAATTAAAACCCAAGGCTTATGATGAGGATTTTCAATATAGCCTCCACTAGTGCAACCTTAATGTCATTATTGTGATACTATATATATATATATATATATATATATATATATATATATATACACATACACACACATATGTATACACGCATATATGTGTACACATATATATGTGTATATATACGCATATATACACATATATATGTACATATACACACGTATACATATATATACACACATCTATATGTATATACATATATACACACATATATGTATATATATACATACATACATATACATATTATATATATACATACATACATATACATATGTATATATATACATACATATATTTATGTATATATATATATATAATATACACTGTTTTTATAGCACCAGGAGTATAAATTTAGGCATTAATAATTTGCCATTTTTAATTTTTTCTTATTATTACATATTTTAAAAAATTCAGCCCAATTTAACATAGGGCGTAATAATAATTTCAGGAATAGAATTTAGTGATTCATCACTTACATATAACACCCAGTGCTCATCCCAAGTGTCGTCCTTAATGCCCATCACCCCTTTAGCCCTTCCCCCACCTACCACCCCACCGGCAACCCTCAGTTTGTTCTCTGTATTTAAGAGTCTCTTATGGCTTGTCTCCCTCCCTGTTTTTATATTATTTTTGCTTCCCTTCCCTTATGTTCATCTGTTTTGTATCTTAAATGCCACATATCAGTGAAATCATATTTGTCTTTCTCTGAATGACTTATTTCACTTAGCATAATACACTCTAGTTTCATCCACATTATTGCAAATTGAATTTGCCATGTCTTAAATGGCTGTTTTCAAATCATTGTCATTATATGGTACATCCATGATCAAGATGAAAATAAGGAGCTGTTCACTCTGAAAGCTTATATACAGTCCTATGAATTTTCTGTTGTTTCTGGTGGAACTTTCTATTCATCATCAGGGTGAAAAAGGCATCTTCATTTCAATACGAGAATGAATCTGTGTGGTGTTACATCTGTAACAAATGTGTTTTATTGAAGTCATGAGGTGGTACCAAGTAGTAGTGAAAGGAAGGTAGAACCATGCTGTACTTGCAGCCTAGGGTCCAAGGACAGTCCATCCCCAAGATGGGCCATTTTGGTATGAAGATTATTTTGAGTTAAAGGCAATCAAAATTCAGCACATTCAGGAAAAGTTCTTTACCTACCCCTCAACTGCCAGTAGGACCTGGAATAGAGTTATTAACAGAGATTCCTCCTGACCTAAGAAACTTATCTGCATAACAAGGCAACCTTAGTTTTCCAAACATCTCTCACTTTCCTCCTAGTGGTCTTCCTCCCCTTTGTATCCCTTAACCCTCTCCTGAGGTCAGGATGTCATACAAGCCTTATGTTGCCTTTGGAATTCCCTACTGGAATTCCCAGTAGGGAGAACATTAAATTTGATTTTCTCCTGCTAATCTGTGTCATGTCAATTTGATTCTTAGCCTAGCTAGAAGGATGTTAAAAGGCAGAGGAAATTTTTTCCCCCAACAACAGCATGGCAAAGATACAGAGTGAGGCACTCCACCAAGCCAAGTCACACACTCATATTTGTAGAGGAGGAAAAATAAGTTTTTCTCTACTTTTCTAGTTTTCTTGGCTGAGACCCTCCCTCCCCTGTAATAAAAGATAGATTAAAAAGAGAAAAACAGGCAGAAGTTTAATAACATGCATGCCTCCTGTATACATGGGAGAGCCCCAGGAAAACTGAGTAACTTCCCCAATGCTCCAAGCCACCAATTTAAAGACCATCTCCAGCTGAAGACAAAGGAAAGATGTGGAGGGATGCAGGGAGGTGGTGGTGGGGGGGGGGCAGCCAGTGATGGAAGAAAAACACAGTAAAGGAGGGTAAGGTGTTATGCAGATTCAAGTCCTTGCCTTCCCTCTGATAAAAGTTTCTAGAGATTTAGTCATCCTCCTCTTCTTGGTACAAAGAGGAGACCCCCTTACAAATAGAGATTTCCCTTATAAATGTAAGTTTTCCTCACAAACAGGCAACTTCTATTGTGTCTGTAGCCTTTCAAAAATAATCAGCCTAAAATAACCACTATGCCAGAGATATATTTTAGGGAAGTTTGTTTTTCTTCCTTTCAAAGGTTTGTACATTTCTACAGACATGAATCTTTTAAGTTTGAGAAAAGCCTTATATACTACTTACAAACTATACACTTACACTAATATTTATAAAAGTATACATACAAATGGGGTACCTGGGTGGCTCAGTCGGTTGAGCGACCGACTTCAGCTCATGTCATGATCTCATGGTTTGTGAGTTCGAGCCCCGTGTTGGGCTCTGTGCTGACAGCTCAGAACCTGGAGCCTGCTTTGGATTCTGTTTCCCTCTCTCTCTGCCCCTCCCCTGCTCATGCTCTGTGTCTCTCTGTCTCAAAAATAAATCAAAACATTAAAAAATTTAAAAAAAGTATACACACAAACACATATATATGTATATATAATATATACACTTTTATTAGTGTGTGTAATATTGTGACTTATAAGATATATATTTGGACATTCAGATGACCAAAATAAGCCAAAAGACCAAGAGCAATGGGAACATCTTTTGACACAGTATTTGGTCTCTTGTCCTCAGTTCCAGAAATTTCTCCAGAATCATAAAGGTGAATGAGTGTCTTGTTATTTATAACAAGCTCCTCTCCTCCACAACTGGGTTTATGTTAATGAGGTGAGTTCTGGAAAGCACCTAAGGATGGGGGCTGGTTACCAAGGGAACCAACCATGAATGGAGGGTTGGAAATTTCAATTCTACTCCTTGATCTCCAAGGAGGGGAGAGGGACTGCAAGTTGAGTTGATCACCAAAGGCCAATTATTTAATTAATCATGCCCATTTAATGAAGCCTCCAAGAATGCGGTTTGGAGAGATCCTGGCTTGGTGAGCACATGAAGGTGCTGGAAGAGAGGTGCACCCGAAGAGGGCATGAAAGCTCCCATGTCCTCCATCTGGTTGTCACTGAGTTGTATCTTTTTATAGTAAACTGGTAATTTAGTAAGTAAAATATTTCTCTGAGTTCCATGAGCCACTCTAGCAAATTAATCAAACCAGAGGAGGGGACCATGGGAACCTCTAATTTCATAACTAGTTTTATAGCTGAACTTACAACTGGCATCTGAATCGGGTTGGGAGGGCAGTTTTGTAGGTCTGAGACCTTAACCTGTGGGATTGGATGCTATCTTGGGGTAGATAGTGTCAGAATTGAGTTAAATGTAGGACATCCAGCTGGTGTCACAAAGAATTATCGGTGTGGAGGACCCCCCTCCCTACATTAGAAATTGGTGATCAGACACCTTTTAATAAGTATACAGTATAAGTATATATATGTATACCATAAACATATTTGCATATCATTATATGTAATATATAATACTATAATATATACTCATATATATGAATATATAATATACCATATATAATGCATACTCATATATATTATATTCATACACATCTATGTATTTACACTATACATGATACTACTTACAGCATAATTAAATGAAAGGATTTTGAATCAATTAACCAATCTTTAGTCTAAAACTTTATATAACAAGGTCTTCTCATAGCAACTTCATTAAAACCATTTTCCTCCATAGATCTTGAAGACCTAACCCAAAGCACTTCCAAAATTTAATTATATCCAATTATTATTGGATATATCCAATAATATCACTTCTCCTCTCCCTTTATAGTATTTGCCCTTCAGAGACTTTGGAAAATGTCACAAGAGGATCTTCCCTACTCCATTTCCTGCCTTTCGTTTCATTGATTCTCTCTTCTAAAGTCAGATAAGTACACAACGATATCAGAAGGATGCAGTTTTTTCAGCTTTTACAGCGAAAATAATGGTATTTTCTAGCAGATGCTCAAATACTGCTCATGGATTGTTTGCAAGTTTCATAGACATATAATTTCAAGCTGAAAGAAAAGAGCTCCCATGCTGAACACTGACAAGAGGCTTCTATAACCTACTGGATGGTGACAGCTTGGAGTCCTGATGTTGTCTTGTGCCAGAGGACAATGGCATAAGTAAGGCACTCCTTTTCACGTTTTGTTGTTCTTGTTCTTGTCATTATTATTGTTATTCTGTAAAATGAAAGTATATTCGGGGAGGGAGATCAAAGTAAAGTAAGCAAGGACTAGAATCCAGGAGGCTGAATGGCACTCTGGAGTAGGTGACCTGGGTTTGTGTCCCAGTTCTGCCACCGATTCGCTGTGTGGGTGCACACAACTCATGTGACAGCCTCAGCTTCTGCTATCTGGTCTCTAAGCTGGTGTTAATAATGGTACCAACCATCCAGGGAGTTAGTGAGTATGCATGCTAGAATGTTTATAGCGCCCAGAGCAGTGCCTGGCACATAGGAACATTATATAAATACTAGTTATTGCTATTGCTTTTCTACTATACCTAAGAGAGCTATGATGAATAACTAAAGAAAAATTAAAGGCATTATAAATAAAAACTCAGTTGTCATTCTAACCACTGCTAAGTGGGACAGCACATCCTGAGCGCAGTGTGGAGAGAAGTTTCCTTCTTTCTGTGGTCTTGCAGACAGAGAACCTCATTAAAAACAGGCATGTCACAGCTGATTGTCAACAGCATCCTCCAAGGAAGGACATAATGCTAGCTTGATATTGTCTTGACCCTCTGGTTGAGACCTAATAAGCATCCAGATATGTTTCAATTCAATTCTTAGGCTGTGGATCCTAACCACTGGTCTGGAAAACAAAACCTACCTTATGAAGAACCGGGTATGTGTGCGTTTATTGAAGGAAGAAGCAATGAAGGGCAACAGAGATCCCATCTATAAGCTACAAATCCGCTAAGATTACGTAAACGAGTTGCTCCTAACAGAGATGTTCAAGGGGATATGCGGGGAATGTGACCTTTCAAGAAATGCAGTTAAGTGAAAGGTTCTTTTGAACCAAGGGAAATATGTACTTTTCACATTATTAGAGAAATAAAATCGTTTCCATCCCTAAAGAAAAGCCCATGACAGAGATTCAAGTGTTTGGAGTCTGTGAGGGAAGGGAGTTCCCTTGCAGGGACTGAGGAGGTCTGCTTAGTGAGCATGGGGATAAAATGTGCTCCATCTGGAAGGACCATGAATGAACCCCACACGGTTATACAGTCATATAATTTATTGCCTACTTAGGGTCATTTTTGAGCATGAAGGACACTAATCATACTTGTTCTGGGACAGGTGTTATAAACTGGGACAGTGCAGGCAAACCAGAGGGGCTCTATATGTTAAAAAAGAAATCTAGGGGCACTTGGGTGGTTTAGTTGGTTAAGTGTCTGACTTCATCTCTGGTCATGATCTCACAGTTTTGAGTTTGAGCCCCACGTCCGGCTCTGTGCTGACAGCTCAGAGCCTGGAGCCTGCTTTGGATTCTGTGTCTCCCTCTCTCTCTGTCCCTCCCCTGCTCACACTCCATCTCTCTCAAAAATAACTAAACACTAAAAAAAAAATTTAAAGAAAGAAAAAAAAGAAACCCAGTGTGGTTAATACTGGGCAAAATGCCATTAACTCTTAAATACCTGGATTCTGTCCAGATGAGTCCCAGATACCAGAGCCTTCCAGAACCAGGGATGGGCATAGGGATACTCTTTGGTCTACTGTACAACTAACCGAAGGAGAAGCAATTACATAAATAGGATGCAATATTTCTGGTTCCCTCTCTGGTGATTTCTCTTTCTGTAGATGACTCACTTGAGTGTGGGTGTCTGTGAAACAGTATTGAGTAGTAATAAACGAGTATAAAGTTTATATAGCTTACTGGATTCTCGTAAAAACCAGCAGTACAGTTGTAAAGAGCATATAGAGAGAGTTTTTAATTTCTTAATTCCCTTCATTTATTGAACAGCCTTGGGCATTGATCAAGTACTTCCCCAAGTTTATCAGAATTGTTTCCGTGTTCCTCCTCCTCAGAATTGTGGGAAATAGCAGTAAAATTGTTTTGTACTCAGAAGGGAAAGACAAAAATATATAACTCACAGGAGAAGACTTTCACCCAGATCTTCATATATGAACGGAAGAGCATTGAGGGGGGACAAAGGGCATTAAAAATCTTCGTGAAGCCGAATTTTCATGTAATGCATCATGGTGGCCTCCGAACCAGAATGGGACAGTGTTGAATGCATTCTGCTGGTGTCCATTTTTGCTCGAAGGCACACTCAGGCTCATTATTTTACTTACTATGACATTAAAAGGTACAGTTCTTTCTACGCTCTGAAGGAGTCAAAGCTTTCATTTCCTTTAGGATGGAGCTAATTATTTTGGAAGTTTTCCATTCCAATTATTATTATTATTATTATTTTTTAATTTTTTTTTTCAACGTTTATTTATTTTTTTGGGACAGAGAGAGACAGAGCATGAATGGGGGAGGGGCAGAGAGAGAGGGAGACACAGAATCGGAAACAGGCTCCAGGCTCTGAGCCATCAGCCCAGAGCCTGATGCGGGGCTCGAACTCACGGACCGTGAGATCGTGACCTGGCTGAAGTCGGACGCTTAACCGACTGCGCCACCCAGGCGCCCCCATTCCAATTATTTTTAAAAGGTTGATGCTTTAGTGCTTGCAAGGTGTGGTTTAAGGAATAAAAAGCAAAATGAGAAGTGAGCTCCAGTCCAAGCCAAAAGAAGAGTTTTGCCTTGCTAGCCAAGTGTCTGACATGTCACAAGCACTTGATAAATAATACTATTATTGTTATTATTACCAGAATTATTTTTTTCCATTGTTTGAACTATCTCAGTAAGTCCTATGGCTGTCTGTATGTGAATCACTCCAAATTTATTTCTCGGGTCCCGATTTCTCAGGACCTTGTACAGCAAGCTGTTCACCTGACATCTCATGTACCTCTTTGAGAAAATACCTCATGCTCGATGGACTCACAACAGACAGGAGTTTCACCTCCTAACTGTCCCTTCTCAGGTCTTTATCCCTTTATTTATTGCTTTCCTGAAATGTTTACTGAACGTCTACTATGTGGCAAGCACTGATATGGACATTGTTGATGAAGCCGTGGTCTAGATAGACAAAACATTGGCTTTAATGGCGTTTGCTTACTGATGCAGGAAATGATCAAGGAAATGAATAAAGATCTGCTGTAATTCCAAAGAGTGATAATTATTCTGAAGAAAGATAAAACTATATGAAGGTCCTTAGAACAGCATCCATGTGAGCATTTGATATTGTAATAAGGAAATCTCTCTTTTTCAAATTCTCCAATAACCCAGAGCAAAAATGACCCAAAGTCTTTATGGTTTTACAACCTTTGGTCTCTAGTTTTATCTCATTTTATGATTCCCTGTGCTCAGTGTGTTCAAGCCACACCTTCTTCACCCCGTTCCCTGACTTTTCCAAACCTTTTCACACTTGCCCTTTCCTCCTGGCTGCTCTGTTCACAGTCATGCTCTGCATGATTTCCCACGGTTGTTTCCTTTAGTTCTGGTCTTGGCTCCAATGCTGCCCACAGAGAGAGGCATTCCTGGTATCCTCGCTGAATCCTCCCATCCCCATCAATGGTACACGCTGTCATGTACTGTTTCGGAACACTTGTCTTATTGTTTACATGTTTATGGTATGCTTCTCCCCCCCAGGATTTAGGTTCAATAACCCACAAACCTCTGTTTCTTCAGAGCTGTATCATCGCTGCTTAGAGCAGGTGATCGGTAAATATGCGTTCGATGAATGAAATATACTGTTCCTTTGAAGATTTGGGGTGCAATTTGAAAAAGTAAAAACTCAAGTCCCTCCTAAGACCCAACCCAGTGGAATATTATTGTTCATTTGTTGGAAAACACTGACTAGTTTACGCCATATGGCAGTGAGCGTATCATCAAAAAAGCACGGTGAGGTTGAAATCAGGGAAGGCATCCGAGGCGTCTTTCGAGAATGCCAGTAGGTTAAGGCTCCAGTAGGTTAAGGCACAGCCACTGCTGTGTCATGTTGCAGGCATGGTGCCAGGAGACCAACGCTGTGAAATGATGAGTCGGAGCAAGTCTGATTTGCTGGCTGTGTCGCATGGTCAAAAGCAGACAGTGCGTATGCACACATCTTTAATATACTGCAGTGTTTTGTTTGTTTTGTTTTGTTTTGTTTTGTTTCAGATGAAAACATGAAAAGACAGGTTGGACATCAAAACTTATGAGAAAGGAAAGGGGAAAAATGTTTCTTGGAAAGTTTTTTTGATAAAGATCTTTATGTAGAAAAACGTGTGCCGTTGTCAGATGAATGTCACTGGTTGTCCCCACAAGTGCGTTTTCTGTATTAACTTGAATTTTTGAAGATGCTAGAAATGTCTGTGGCCCGGATTCTGTTTTATCCACAGTTCCAACAAAATAGAGGAGGTCTGTGGTATCTAAATCACACAGGTCGAAGGTCCTTCAGAGTTTTAGGCCCTTAAAAGCCATGGGAACAATGTTTAGGTGTTTGTGAGACAATTCACTTAGTGAGTCCCTTTTCTAAGTGAGCCCCAAGTGTGCCCTTCAGAGGCTGCATTTCCCCTGCCCGGCAGATTGTAAATGGTGGTATGATCCTTACAGGCTAAGCAGATCTCGGGGTTTCTCCACCTGCCAACATGAAGTGTGTCCTGAGTTCCTGAGGTTGGCGGGTCTTTGGCTGCCCCGCCACCAATGTGTACAGGTGCACCATGTGAACTGCACTGCAGGGAAGCCTCACTCTGTGTCTGGGCTCCAAGCATCTCTCCGGAACATTCTATGCCAGGAAATGAAACAGGGAGAGCCAGCATGAGCGCTAATACCTTCTGACATAGGTGAGGAGTCATTTGTTCTTCTAAACTCTGTTTAGCATCCTTTCCCAAGAGGCTTCCTTGACTTATTGATTGCAGAATAAGTAAAGACTCAACCTTATTTAAACCCCTGTGCCTCACTGGCTCACAGTTCAAGCTTGGTTGTTTGGGATGCTTTCCAAGACAGCAGTCCTCAGAGGAAAGCTTTGGCACCATGGATCACTTCTAACAATAAGTCTTGACCTTTCAGGTAAATGGGACACCTTTCCCTTTACCCTGTTGACAAATTTCCTGTGTATATAGTTTGGTTGTGTCTTTCTTTTCTTCTCTTTTCTTCTTACCCCTACTTTGTGAGAGCTGCTACCAAGGTCTTCCTGCCCCACGCTAGCCTGGTTCTGAGGTCAACTAGACCCTGTGGGTGGAGATGCCTCCCCCAGCCAGCAGCAACATGACCCTGTGAAGTCCCTGGACCCCAGAGAAGACGCTTTATCAACCCTCTCTGCCCCTTTCCGGGATAAGTGACCCCTGATTTCATGTGGGCACGTGTTCTGATTAAATCACGTCTTCCTGGGTCTTGAGCCTAACTTGCACTTGGATTGTTGGGCAGGAATTTGGTCACTCACTGTGCTTTACCTTTAGATCTTGTGACACCTCATCTCTGGAGGGCTGGCTTTTCACTGCTGCCGGATCACGTGTCCCCCTTTTATTTAAGAGCTGATTGGTTTTAACTAGAAAAGGCTTAAAAGCACTGCTGAGTCTCTGGCACCTAAAAGATGCATGGTATTGTTCCGGAAGTGCTTGTTACTGGCCAGGTTGATTGTGGCCTCCCTTCCCTTGCACGTGGCTCGGCCTGTTCAGCACTCCAGGCTCTGGTTTTTACTAATCTCTGCCCAACACCCCTCATACCGGTGTTTCTTCTCTTCCCCATCCCCGGGCCTGTCTTACTTTTCTGACTCTGGCTTCAGTGGCTGCAATCTACTGCCACCGTCTTCTGGGTGCTCACAGCCGAATTAGATTTTGTTGACGTTAATTAGTTAATTTGATGTAAACCAGAGTGCTCAGCCAGAATCCAGCTGGACGTTCAGTCTTGCTGTTGGGGACCCAACCTTCCCTTTTGGGATTAAAATACATATGGGAGGCAGACATTTTTCACTCTCAGGTGAAAAGAGAAGCAAAGTCTGCCTACTTTAAATAATTATAATATAAAATGGTATAATTTCAGGAGTGTTACAATCTTATTAATAAGTGTTTAATATTCTCTTATAATTCACATTCTCTGTAGATGAACATTGGTTGAATTGGTGACTTTAAACAGAGGCAAAGAAAATAGAACAGTTATAAGTCTAAACATCCAAAATGGGCAAAACAATGAAGACAATTCTAAATTGGTTAATGTATTTTTTTGTTATAATTCCTAAAATACCTAATGCCTCATTTCTATTAAAGAAGATTTTGCTTAATATGAACATTAAGCTTCATTATACATTTCTAAATAATAATCTACTTCTACCGGTTTTTAAATTTAAGTCCTGGAATTAAATCTTAGAATCCTTAAAAGTATAATTTTTGCTAAGTAAGATTTATAGACTTAGAAATTGCATTAGAGTTTTGAAGGTGTAAATGGTGAAAAATGGATTACAATGGCATAAATGAAACATTCCTCAGGATCTATGATTTGTTGAAGAGATGTTTTATAACTAGATGGGGCCACAGTTTCCTGTATCTGTAGGGGTTTGGTAAGGACATAAATTGGAACCTAAATTCTTGGCCATAAACATTCCCTATTGGGCCACAGGGCCCAGTGAGGACAGCCACAGACTACCAAATGCATAATTTGCCTAAGAGCATGCAAATTAAATTAATTTAAAAACAACCACCTGAGGTTCTGGCTAAACAAACACGTACGAAAAACAGAGAAAGACCAACAGGTCACCAGTCTGCAAAAACTTGGCAAAAATTGTGATAATGTGATTATATTTTTGAATCCACAAATAGCATACATTTAGAATGTGAATATATAAGACAAACTTTGTCTACATAAGTACTTCAAATACTGAAGTTGACATGATCAAATGATCATTGCATATCACTTTTCCCTTAATAAAGAGCAAAGAGTAGAGACCTGGTCACGTGCAGGATCATGAAACTCAGTTTAAGTTTTTATTGTTATTTCTTTTAGAGAGAGAGAATGTGAATGGGGGAAAGGGGCAGAGGGACAGAGAGAGAGAACTTCAAGCAGTCTCCGCACTCAGCGTGGAGACTGACGTGGGACTCAATCCTACCACCCTGGGATCATGGCCTGAGCCAAAATCAAGAGTCAGGCGCTCAACCGACTGAGCCACCCAAGCACCCCAAAACTCAGTTTAATTGTTCAGGCTGTGTCAGATGCCCAGTTTCTGGAGCTAGGCTCAGTACAGGCATCCTCAGTTTGTGCACAGGTCCTGGCACACAGAGCTTGGTAAGGGGCATCTTCACTCTGTGTGCCTCCCACTGCATCAAGGGGGTGTGTATATTCTTAGGGACAGACACATTCTGATCTCTCCTGTGCCCCTTTCTCCCTGCCCTCCCTAAAGAGTAGGATTCTGGGGAAAGAGCTTAACTCTGATTTTATGCACATTAGCATATTACCAATATTTGTAGGAATGGTGAGGATGTTTTACCTTACTTGTGCAGCAAACAAAAATAATCATGTTAGGGGCACCTGGGTGGCTTAGTCAGTTGAGTGTCTGACTTCAGCTCAGGTCATGATCTCGTGGTTCATGAGTTCGAGCCTCACATCAGGCTCTGTGCTGACAGCTCAGAGCCTGGAGACTGCTTGGGATTCTGTGTCCCCCTCTCTCTCTGCCCCTCCCCAGCTCACACTCTGTCTCTCTCAAGAATACATAAACATTAAAAAAATTGAAAAAATAGTCATGTTACTTCTGCACAGCTGAAGAGTAGCTTGAAAATGTATGTGCACGTGTGTGTGTGTGTGTGTGTGTGTGTGTAGAGAAAGAGAGGGGGAGAGGTTGATTTGAACTTACTGTTAATATTTGCCTAGGATACAAAAAAAAAATTCCAGAAAAACTTTAGTGGGAAGCAATAATGGTGTAAAAAAGTATTACAAAACAGTGTGTAAATAAATAATTTGTTATTAACACCAGGTTTTGTATAATCAGAATTTTCTCCAGCATCTCTCAAAGCATAATAGCTCTTTAAGTATTGGGTGAATAATCGATTATGAATACACCTTGGAATGTTACAAAGTAAACAAGCATCTATTTATTGCCTCCATTTTCCAGAATTAGTTACAAGGAAAGTTGGCTAAACAGCAGAGCAAAGTTCAAGTTGTTAAAGGGTAATATGGAATAAATATGTGGGTTTCAGGACTATCTCCTATAGGCAGACGGGAGAGAGAGAGGGATTAGAAGCATGTGTTGGTGCGAACAGTTTCAAAATTCACAGCGGAGTCTGTGCTGCTTTGTGGAGAGAGGACATGGATGAGGGAGTATCTCTCCGGGACCTTTGTGGGGCAGGGACCCCTCCCATCCTACAATTGCCATCTGTGGGAACAGACCACCCTGCTGCAGGGCCCAGGTCCCAGCTGCTCACTAAGTGTAGTTCTGTCTGTTTCCAGATCTTCTGTCCGTGGTGAGGTCCCAGGGAAAAACTGATAGTAAAGTCATTTCATGTATATCTAAACTCCAGAGCCAGACTTCCTGGATGCAAATCTGAGCCCAAGTGGGTGCTTCTGAGTAGTAGGCTGGCCTCTCCAAGGTTCTGTTTCCTAGTCTGCAAAAGGGGAAAAATAAGAAGTTGGTTTTTCTGAGGATTCACTGTCACTTGCGAAAGATTTACCCATCTTACTGCACTCTGGGCATGTGTACTGTCTTGTCTTCATCTACTGGAAGGGCCGCTGATTAGCAGACAGCAGGCACGCCCCCAGAAAGAGATGAAAACAACTATATACTCACAAAACAAGCAAGGCACGGTCATATATCTTCCAATGCTTTGGCCAGTTCAAGGACTGAACTACTTTATGTTTATGGCTCTAATAATGTGTTTATCTAACCTACTATCCACAAATCCTGCTGGTTTGGGATAGCATGGGTCTGGCTGGATAGATGTCAGTGAGCAGCTCTCACGTCCTCTGGAGCGTGTCTGGGGTTCCTTTCCCTCTCTGCTATCGCCATTGAATTTTTCCTGCACATCTAATTTCTTCTTGGAAGCAAAGGCAATGCCAGGGGACAAGGCTCTGAGCTGTTTTGCCTTTCCTGTGGAAATGACGGGGTGACCTTTAACACGCTACAAAGGTAACCTCAGTGGGAAGGTTGTGCTGCGCTTGCTTAACAGTGCTGAGTGAGAGGGTTGTGCTGCGCTTGCTTGACGGTGCTCAGTGGGAGGGTTGTGCTGCGCTTGCTTGACGGTGCTCAGTGGGAGGGTTGTGCTGCGCTTGCTTAACGGTGCTCAGGAGAACATGCGGTGATGTGAGCCACCTGGCTCCACTCCACGAAGGCAAGATTGGCTTCAGAATGTCATCCCTTCAGTGACCTAAAAGGAAGCTTCACTAAAATGGCAAACCATAGCTGTGGTCATAATAGGGGAAGGGTGTTCGGACCTGGTGGTTGAAACTGAGGGTAAGAAGCTCCTGGATCTGGTAGCATTTCCTGAAGGAAAAATGAAGGCTCTTCCTTTTACCTGAGTAGTGTGTGGGGGAAGGAGAAATGTTTGGCAGGTGTTCACAATGGGGTGCATTTTCCTTGTTGAATGAGGGGATTCAGCTCTTGCATCATTAGCATTTCAGGTAGAGATATAGAAGAGGCGATTGGCAAAGTGCTCATTTCATCTTTTCTACATCGTCTAGAATCCGAGACCTTGAGGCAATTTACTTGAAGTGAATTCCCAAATTCTTAGGTCTGCCTTTGTAGCCGGCAAGTCCCCACTGCTGTCAGGGAGGTGAAGATACTCCTTCCTAACGCCTTCCTCCTTCTTCACCACCACCCCTCCATTTCATTAATCAGGGAATACAGAAGGTAGTCTAGTTCTATAATGAGTTGAACTTTATTGAAAGGCATATGTATAACTTGGGAAAATAGTATTTTAGATGGGCCGACCATTTTTGAGTCCAGGAAGGAGGTACATAGAATTGGCAGCTGAGAGTGTCAATTGAAAATGTGTCTAGGACAAATGTAGGTGAAATTAGTTTATTGCTAACTCAGTAACTGTGTCGAGAAGATGGGGCCAGGTAAGGTTTAAGAAAGCCCACCAATATCACAGCAGCTAGGAAGGTTAGTCCTATTGACCAAGTCCAGTGGATATATGAGAACTTTATGTATCTGCCTGAATGAGATCTCCTATTTTGACCATTTTTGTGACTGTGGTATAAACGCATGTTTATAGAATGTTTAATTGATACAAAATTATAGATTGTAATATTGGCATGGACTTATCAATGTTCTAGACTATTATAGGTAGGTGCTTATCAAAAGTATTTAACCAAAAGGTCTGGTTATAAAATGGTCCTGGTAAATCATGCTATAGAAACTGAGAACCCGGTAAGAAAGTAAGGGAAAAAAAGGAATGTTAATGGTAATACTGACCTTGAGATAACAGAATTTCCAGAATTTTCTATCAGAGTTGGGCTTTATCTGAGTTCAGTCAGTTTAGCCAAGTATTCTGGCCTTCCTCTGCCTACTTTTCACCCTAAGCTCTCTTGTGAGCAGAGTCCTGACATCCACTGTTTGTGCCAGGTGGCTTTCTATACCAGCTGGGTCTCCTGGCAGTGACCTTTTGGTTTTGGTCCTCATCAGTGAATACAAGGGCTCCTAACAGCTGTCCTAAAAGCAGTAGGAAGAAGGTCCTTGATCAGCAGGAGGATTTCAGAATCCTTCGGTCCAAAATAAATGTCTATACACAGACATCAAGAGCGACAGTTCATCAAAGCTTTGAGGTCACCCTGCTTATTTGCATTTTTATAAGACATACATCATGCAGACTGTCTCTTTGTAAGATTATCATTCACCCCTTGCATGGCCCAGAGCACTAGAGTTAATGTAACTCAAAGGTATACATTAGACCAGAAGGTGAAAAAGACCAGACATTGTCATGACATATGTAAGCAGCCAGGCTCCGCCTCCTACTCTCCATCCTGTCTTCTTCTTCTCCCCCTGACTTGTGTCAGAACATTTCCTTCCATTTTTCAGACCTCTGCCCTAGAAACATAAGCAGATGTGTGCATCTAAAATTTGGGTTTTAAAAAATCCTAGATCTTTACCTACTTCTAAGACGGTGTCTACGAAAAAGTTCCCAGTTTTCCATAACTAAAAGAATTGGATCTAAGCAAAGGGAAACGTGCTGATTTTCACCATGCAGACTCTACCTGACCTGGCTGGGCACTACAGACTCAATTGCTTCTGAAGCCACATTTTTGTCTATCCGAAGAAACCCATCACCACAGCACTGCTGTTTGTGAGAACAGCCCCATGGTGTTAGGGGCACCTGGAATATGGCTAGCCTGAACTGAGATGTGCTTCAGGCATAAAGTAGACATTGGATTTCTAAGACTTATGGTGAAAAAAAAGAGTGTAAAATATCTTACTGATAATTTTTAATTGTTTGCATGTTGAATGAGAATACTTTGAATACATGAGGGTAAAGAAAATGTGTTACGGAAATTAATTTTATTTGTTTATTTTTTACTTTTATACTGTAGCTACTAGAAAAGTTACTATTACATATCTGGCTTGCATCACATGTGTATGGACTATATATGTGTACTGACTATACATTAAATGTCTTTTTTTTTTTTTTTATCATACAGGACATTTATTTGGCAACTTCTATTTTTAAGAGTATGTTGTGAATGTCTTTCCATGCCATTAGATACCTTTCTGTGACAGTTTGTTTTTACTGCCCATTTAGGTTGTTTTTTTTGGTTTTGTTTTGTGTTTGCAAAAATACATTAAATGTCTTTAGGGGAATGACAAAATGTTCTTAAATGATTATCTTATAGAAGCAAGAACTAAAAAGAAATTACCCTGAAAAAAAATGACTTTCAAAGGGATTCAGTATTGACTATCTGTTTCTGATTAGGTGACAGTGAGGTCACATGCCAGGGAGAAAGTTGCCTGAGAGTTTACGGGGGCACAGACAGAAAAGCAGGAGACCATCTGTTACATTCTAGGTAACAGACAATGATGGCTGGATTTACATGATGACTTAATTTGGATGGTAAAGAAACAATCATAAAGGTATGGATTCTTCCAAATATCTAGAGCCACACAGCCAATAAGGGAGGATTATGTAGCTGACAATGCAAATAGGTTTTTAGTGAATTATTTTCAGATTTTATTGCTTAGATAGTCAAACAAAGCTAATACTGGGAAAATTGTAGCCACTACCAGTATCAAAGGAATCATGAGTTATATGGAGTGGAAAGTTATACAAAAATGAAGGCTGCAATCAGAAAAGTAAAGAAGTATAAATTACTTCAAAGAAGTAATAAAGGGTCTTCCTAGTACCTACCAGGATTAATTTGTGAAGAGGAGAATGGGGTTATCTGTCTGGCCCATTGAGATTTTTAGTTAAGATTGAAATTTTCCATGTATTTTTACTATTCCAAGGAGATATGGGGTGATCATATCCCCCACAACAAATGGCCACATAGGGGTCAAATTAACAATTAAGAGCACAGATTTTCAGATACTGAAAGAGAATTTAAAATGAGGATTATTGATTCTTCATCAACGTGGGGTTCTTATTTGTTATAGAGTTTTTCTCTTCAACTTCCACAAAATAAAATGTTTTCATTTTTAAGTGTACAACTGGATGAGGTTTGAGAATATGGGCAGTCATGTACCACCACCCCAGTCAGGACGTAGAACAACTCTGGCACTCCAAAGAGTTCTTTGGGATCCTTTACAAGAATCCTTTAACCCCCTCTCCAGGCCATTGGTGATATAATTCATAACACTGGAGATCAGTTTTGCCTCTTCTAGAACTTCCTATAAATGAAATCATGTACTTCTTTGGTATCCAGTTTCTTTACTCAAGATAAATGCTTAGTATATATCAGTACTTAATGCCTTTTTGTTGTTGCGTAGCATTTGATTGTATGGATAAACACATTTTGTGTATCCTTTAATCTCCTGGTGGACATTTGGGTTGTTTCCAGTTTTTGATTATTATGAATTAAGCTGCTATAAATATTCACAGGCAGGTTTTGTGTGGACACAGGTTTTCAAATCAGTTGGGTGAGTATCTAGGAGTGAGACTGTTGATTGTATGGTAAGAGTATGTGTAGTTTTGTAAGAAACTGACAAACTGCTTTCCAAAGTGGCTGCACCATTTTGAACTTCCAACAGCATGGATGAGAGTCCCTCTGTACACTTGCCAGTGTGAAGTGTCTGTTCAGATCTTTTGCCCACTTTTTAATTTGGCTGTTGTTTTCTTATTGTTGAATTCTAAAGAATTTTTGTGTATTTTGGATACAAATCCTTTATTATATATGTGTTTTGAGAACATTGTATCCAAAACTATGGCTTAGCTTATGTTTTAACAGGAGGAGGAGTTTTAAATTTTAATAAATTCCAACTTACCAATATATTTTTTTTGGATTGGGCTTTTGATGTCATGTCTAAAAACTCATCACTTGCTATTGTTTGAATCTATCTCCCCCCACCCCCAAATTCATATGTTGAGTTCCTAGCCCCCCAAATTATGGTATTAGGGGGTGAGGGCTTTGGTAGGTGCTTAGTAAGTCATAAGCGTGGAGCCCTCATGAAGGGGATTAGTGCCCTTATTAGAGAAGTTCCAACTTACACCTTGGAAGAGGAACTTCTCCTGGCCATGCAGGCACCCTGATCCAAAAACTTCCAGCCTCCAGAACTATAAGCAATAAATTTTTGTTTACAAACTACCCAGTCTGTGATATTTTGTCATAGCAACCAAAATAGACTAAGATACCACCAAACCCATGCTCACCCATATTTTCCTTTATGATTTTAGAGGTATTCAGATTTTCTATGTCTTCTTGAGTAAGTTTCAGTAGTTTGTGCTTTTTTGGGGAATTAATACATTTTACCTAAATTATATAAATAGGTCATTATACAGTCATTCATAGACTTTCTTTATAATTCTTTTTTGAGTTGACAGTCATAGTCCCACCTTCATTTAATTTTAGTAAATTAAGTTTTCTCTATTTTTCCTGGTTAGTCTAGTGAAAGATGTCAATTTTGTCGATGCTTTTGGAGAACCAACTTTTGGTTTTGTCGATCTCAATTGTTTTTCTATTCTCTTTCACTGATTTCACTCTAATCCCATTTTCCCCCCTTTCCTTTTTCTTATTTTGGATTTGATTTGCTCGTTTTTTTCCCCGTGTCTCAAGGTGGAATGTTAGGTTGTAGACTTGAGATCTTTTTTGACATTTAGTATATTTTTTACTGCTATAAATTGCCCTCTAGGCAATGCTTTAGCTACATCCTCTACATTTTAGTATGCTGTGTCTTAATTTTAATTCATGTCAAAGTATTTAAAAAATTTTTAATGTTTATTTATTCTTGAGAGAGAGAGAGAGAGAGAGAGAGAGAGAGAGAGAACGAGCAGGGGAGGGGCAGAGAGAGAGGGAGACAGAATCCAAAGCAGGCTCCAGGCTTCAAGCTGTCAGCACAGAGCCTGATGCGGGGCTCAAATCCACAAACCATGAGATTGTGACCTGAGCCAAAGTCGGATGCTTAACTGACTGAACCACCCAGGCACTCCTCAAAGTATTTTTTAAATTTCCCATATGATTTCTTCTTGATCCATTGGTTACTTAGTGATATGTTGCTTAATTTCCACATATTTATAAATTTTCTATTTTTTCTGTTGTTAATTCCTAATTTTACACAAGTGTAATCAGAGAATATACTTTGTCCAATTTCAATTCTTTTAAATTTATTGAGGATTAGTTTATGGCCTAAATTACAATTTACCCTGGAGAACATTCCATGCACTCTTTAAAAGAATGTGTGTTCTTCTCTTGTAAGTTGGAATGTTAACAGATGTCTGTTGGGTCCAGTTTGTACATAGTGTTGTTTAAGTCTTTTGTGTCCTTGCTGATTACCTCCTGGCTCATTCTATACATTATTGAAAATAGAGTATTGAAGTCCTCAACTGTTATTGTAAAATTGTTTTTTGCTACCTTCAATTCTATTAGCTTTTGCTTCATGAATTTTGGGACACTATTATTAGATGCACTTATGTTTATATTCTTAGAACTTTTGATGGATTGCCCCCCTATCATTATATAATTTATCTCTTTATCTCTAGTAACATTTTTATTTAAAGTCTATTTTGTTTGATATTAGTATAGCCATTCCAGATTACTTAAAGCTGCTGTTCACATGGTATATCTCTTTTCCATCCTTTTACTTCAGCCTATTTGTATCTTTGAATCTACTGTGTGTCTTCTGTGAATTTATTATCTTACAGCTTCTGTTGAGGCTCTGGAAAAGAATCAGAGTTCATTCATGTTGTTGGTTAAATTCAGTTTCTTGCATATGTAGGACTGGGGTCCCAATTCCTCAATTGACTGTCATCCAGGGGCTGGTGTTTGCTTCTAGGTGCTACCCACATTCCTACTCATGCTTTCCATATAGCCCCTCCAGCAAAAGGGGGCTCAGTCCTTCACACTTCAAGCCTCTCTGACTTCCCCTTCTACAGTATACCTCTGACTCCAGGGCCTGTGTGATTAGAGTAGGTCCACCTGGATAATCCAGGATAATCTTCTTATTTTCATGACTGTAATTACATCTGCAAAGTCCCTTTTGCCATGGGGCAAAATGTACTCACAGGTCTCTAGAATTAGAATCTGGACATTTTTGGAGGGTCATTCTGGCTACAATAATCCACCATCTGGAACATAAAGACTCATTTCATGAGACATGTAGAAAACAAAAAGTAAAATGGCATACATAAACCCAACTATATATTTTTTAAAAAATTGTTTTAATGTTTATTTATTATTGAGAGACAGAGAGACACAGCGTGAGCAGGGGAGGGGTGGAGAGAAGGCGAGACACAGAATCTGAAGCAGGCTCCAGGCTCCAAGCTGTCAGCACAGAGCCCGACGCAGGGCTCGAACCCACAAATAGTGAGATCATGACCTGAGCTGAAGTCAGTTGCCTAACCAACTGAGCCACCCAGGTGCCCCCATAAACCCAACAATATTAATAATAACATTAAATATGAATGAACTAAACAGTCCGATCACACTGGGTAAATAAAACAAAACAAGATCCAACTGTATGCTGTTTGTAGAAGGTCTCAGCCTTGTGAGACCTTTGGGCACAGGACCCAGCCAAGTCTATGCAAACTTCTGACCTACAGAAGTTGCAAGATAATAAATTCACATTGTTTTAGGTTGTGTGCTAATTCGTTACAGCTGCATTAGAAGCCAGTATGCATATAATGAGGTGTTTGTTGTTATGTCAGGTGGATTAAGTACATTAGAAGAGACTTAAAGCCAGTCAAGGATGGATGTTTGAGGTGGACTCCACAAAGAGAAACAGGAGCCATTTAGGGAAAGATGGGTCACATATGTAGAACTAAAAGTAGGCAATATGGAGAAGAGAATTTGCTGATCAACGTTGATGTTAAAAATTGTTGAAAGTGAAATATTATGTGTAGAATGTTACGCATGGGTGCCTGTGCCTTTTGCTCAGAGGGGAAGAATCTTAGAATGTCCTTTATTAATGAATGGTCTTTACCCCTTTTAAACATGAGGTTTATACTTTTGTTTAAGACACTGAGATCTTACTTATTGAATTGGAAAGGAGAGGGGATCAGCATATCAACAGAGATAGGATTTTTCTCATCCAATCCTGAATAGTGTAATAATTCAAATAGAAAATACAAATAGCATATGGGCTGGGTTAAACATTCTCTAGTAATAGGGCAATTTTTGCATTCATTAATTCTTGTTATTAAAGGATGGGAATAGAGTATGGGAAAACTGATGTCTCAAAAATTCTGACATGGATTGGAATTTCAATCCTTCACATTTCCCTGTTCCCCTAGTGTTGTTTGGGTCACAGTGACGTTTTACAGCAGCAACTTATCAAAAATATTGCATCAATCTTCAATCATCTTTTTCTTTCTAGTGACTTATTCCACATACTCTTAAATCAAGTGAAAATGTGAATCTTGACGTCCTTCTGATACAATTCTCCCAAGTAATAAAAAAGGTGAGAGATGGGGGGGCTCAGCTAGGGGATGAGAACTGCCAGTATAAATCCAGCCAGCTGGGGTGGGGCACTGTGATTAACTGCACAGCACCCAGGTGGGTCTCTCGGGATTGCCACCGTATGCAAGGCGAAGTGATTTCTCACCACTTCCCAACGTTTCTCCCCATAGATCATTGCGTTGATCTATCAATCTCACGAAGGTTAAAAGGGACAACACTCAAAACCTGGCCTGGAGAGGTGGAATTTCAATAGGCTGTTATGTCATTGAGTTTGAGGCTTTTTAAAGGGAAAGGTTATAGTTATTTTAAGGTTGAAACCAAATGCCATTTAACCTTCTCTCCTCAATCTCCCCACAAGGCATTATAATTATGGCAGCTAATTCATCTGCTGGCTCCTCTTTTTCATTTCCCAGTTTCTACAAATGAATCTATAATTGGTCAACATAAATATAAGCCTTTGTTGTTGTTGTTGTTGTTGTTCAGTGGTTCGCCTAGAATTAAATCCCTATCTGAAATGGAAATAACGTGTCTTCATCTGCTTAAATGCCTTTTGGTTATTTCTGACCACATTAACATCACAAAAATGTCTGCACATAATCTATAGCAGATGTTTCTCATGCCAGGAATCAATTACAATGGCTACTGGGGGAAAAATTGTTTTCTGTTTTCTGTGCTTTTTTCAGACGAAAGGTTCTTCATTGGGAATAGCAGACCCTTATGGGCCCGAGTTATTTGTTGGCTTTTAGCCTTTAATTAGAGGAAACTGTATTATGCTCTACAGTTGAAATAAACAATGGCTTCATTAATAAATATTACCTATATCCTCAAGATGGAGCATGTGTCTATACACCGTGTTTTGAGGTTTTCTGAGAGTCTGTCTTGCAAAATCGTTCTCGCTCTCCTGGCTTCTGGAAGTGCCGCCATCACCTCCTTCTTTGATTGAGGCTTTTTCCCCGGTTGGATGTGAACACTCGCAACTATGTTAATGCACGTAACTCTACTGCCACCTAGTCTTACTGCGCATGGGTTGAGGTGACCGAATTCGTCATATCATCTCTTAAAGCACTTTGTATGGGGGCGAGGCGGAAAAGCACAGGGCATTGACCAGTGGGTCAGGGAGCTTCTCTCTGGAAAGACTAAGCAGGGGAGATAGGGCTGAAGACAAACCTCATGTATTTGATTATTTTTCTCGAGATTCGTCTTGCTTTGAAAATAAATGTTTTGCTTTCCTCTGTAATTTGCCCTTTCTTTTAAAACTAAATGTATGGAATGTTATGAATGAATGAATAAAACGTCTTCACAGATACCAATTAGTGAAGCTAAAGATGACCCTGAGAACATTTCTTCTTTTTTTTCTTGGCATGAAAGAAAGCTTTTCTTACAGTGAACCCCTCCCTCAACCAGTCATAACAAGTCAAGAAAGACAGAGATGAGATGTTATGGGAAACGTTCCCAAAACTCAAGTTTGGGCTGAACCTTCTTTTCTCTCCCTCTATTTTTTATAGTCTGGTTTTATTTTCACTGATGGCAATACCTATGGCAGTAACCTATTATAAATAGCAGACTCTTCTTTTTTTGTTAGGTTTTTATTTTTGTTAGTTTAATATTTATTCTTTTATTTTTTAGCACTTGACTGTGAACATTACAATGAAGGTATGTAACATTTATTTTACTTTATTTATTTATTTATTTATTGGTACTTGCTATTCTCTCTCTTTTTTTAGAAAATATAACTTATTGTCAAATCGGTTTCCATACAACACCCAGTGCCCATCCCAACAAGTGCGCTCCTCAATGCCCATCACTCACTTTCTCCTCTCCCCCACCCCTCATCAACCCTCAGTTTGTTCTCAGTACTTAAGAGTCTCTTATGGTTTGCCTCCCTCCCTCTCTGTAACTTTTTTTCCCCTTCCCCTCCCCCATGATCTTCTGTTAAATTTCTCAGGATCCACATATGAGTGAAACATACAATGTCTGTCATTCTTTGACTGACTTATATCACTTAGCATAATACCCTCCGGTTCCATCCAGACTCTTCTTCTTACTGTAAGCTGTATTTTTGGCTTCTTTTGCTTACTTGTGGCTCTTATAGACGTCTTAATTTCCTTTTTTACAATACTGGGTGTATGAGCCACGCAAGGCAAAAGTGCTATACTACAGCAGAGCATCTAGCTTTATTTCTGGAGTATCGCTTGTAACTGGAACTAAATGGAGGCCCAATTTTCCTCAATTGGAATACAGAGGTAGGGCTTTCAACATCTATATATCTAATTATAAAGAACCAAAAACATGCCCTATTAGGATTTTTCAGTTAACTTTTTCTTTTTCTTTTGAAAGTTAGAGCTTTTTCCCCCTCCCTTAAGTTATATCCAGAGGATTGCCTGTTAATGATAAATATTTAAAATTTATAGCACTTACAAGGATTTAGATAAAGATTTGGAACTATAAGCTTCTAAAATCTTTAAAAGCTATAAAAGTGAGATAAAGGTATAGAAATATAGAACTTAGACATGGCTATGGATGATTATGAAGCCTTTAAGAGATATCACAGATACAAACTACCTTCTGAATCATTCAAAGAAAAGTAACTCACTAATCTAAAAATAATATTGTGGATTTTTTTTTTTTTTTTTGGAAATTGACATGTATGGGAAATTGGCTAGAATGATAATTATCATGTACTGGGGACAATTTCTTTTTCTTTCTCCCCTATTTTACCTTGAACCATAAAAAGGAGCTTTTTATGCTTCTCTGGGAAGCACTGAGGAGAAATCTTCAGTGTTTCATGTCTTCATCCCATCCCTGTCTTTTCCCCATGAGACAAGGACTGACTTAACTGCCTGACCTGGTTCACTATGGCAGCCCACCCACCCACGGCAAGTGTTGTCCTGTCTTCCAGCGGCCTCTTGCAAGGAGGACCCACCACGCAGCACAGAGACACCTCCTGTGCCTCAGATGGGGAGCTTCCCTCCAGGGCCATACCCATAGCTGTTTTGGTCTTAGAGCTTCATCCTTCAATCCATCAATGCCACAAATAAGGCTGCCATTTTGTTCCCCAACTCTTGTACCAGTCTAATTGTTCCTGAACTTCAGAAAAGGTTGTAACAGTCCAAATCCCAAGAAAAACTTTGGAATGATCTGACTAGTCTCTGTGGAAAGAGAGAGATTGGTGCACAGCCCAGTGTTACATTGCCAGTGCAGATTCAAGGAAACCCGGGTGCTGAGTTCAGTGTCACCAGGCAAAGGGGATGGCCATTTCTCAGGGGCTGACTCATAATGATAACACGTACACAGAATAATGGCTAAAATGGGAGATGCCAGTTTACTTATTCTTGATGATAAACATTCCCGTAGAGACAACTGGCAGTCTTTCGGGTGGACTTACGCATCTTCTCTCCTTGGACAGACCTCTATCAGAGGCCACGTTAGAATCCACAGGCTTCCTGGTGAGGACAGAGGGAGAGTCTGCAGATCCCATTGGCGCCAGTCATCAAGTGATGCTCAGGAACTTTTCAATGAGTCAGGGGGAGCCCCGAGGTCCATCTTTCTGACTCTCCTGTTTCCATTACTTCATACCGATAATTCTCTCTGATGGACACATCCTTGGTGTAGGTGTCAGAATCTCCCACTAGGCCAGTCAGGGCTTGGGGAAGAGGCTTGCTGTCTTTTTCCAGACACCATGTAAATCTGCTCTGACCCACTTGTCAAGGGGCAGCCAACTCAACAAGGGCTCCCGTTTACACCCTGGCACCAGATGTCTTTTGCACCTTGGTGAACATCAGCTTCTGCCATACTTGAGCTGCTAACAGATATCACTTGTGTCTCTTTGAAGGAGGACTGCCACATGTGTAGAACTCAAGATCTGCAGGATGGCAGGCAGGCTGGGGACCCAGGGAAGATTTGATGGCACAACTTGAGTCTGAAAGCCATTTGCTGGCAGAATTCCATCTTCCTTGGGGGAGATCAGTCCTTTCCTTTTAAGGTCTTCCACTGATGGGATGAGGCCCACCCACATTATGGAGAAAGACTTGTTGTATTCAAAATCCACTGAATTAAATGTTGATCTCTTCCGAGAAATAGTTTCACAGCAGCAGCATCTGGACTGGTATTTGACCACATATCTGGTGCAGTGACTTAGCCGAGGTGACACCTACCATTGACTATCACACCGCTCCTTACTGGGAAATCAGAATCTTTGTGCGATTGGCAGGCAGTATCCGGGCCAGTTAGCCAGGTCTGGATGAGTGCTCAGGGGGCCCAGGGGACCTACAGGATGTGTGGATGTGGAACACTCACCTCAGCCTCCTCTCAGCAGTGCTGCTGCCATGGCAGCTGGCCCAGGTTCATCTTCAACACTGACATCCCATGAGCCTAGGTAGAAATTTGTGTATTAAGACTGATTTAAAAACTAACTATCAAGGGGCGCCTGGGTGGCTCAGTCCATTAAGCGCCCGACTTTGGCCCAGGTCATGATCTCATGGTTTGTGAGTTCAAGCCCCGCGTCGAGCTCTTGGCTGACAGCTCAGAGCCTGGAGCCTGCTTACGATTCTGTGTCTCCTTCTCTCTCTCTTTCTCCCCCTCCCCAACTCATGCTCTCTCTCTCTCTCTCTCTCTCTCTCTCTCTCTCTCTCTCAAAAACAAATAAACAAAAAAAACTTTTAAAAAAGAGCAACTATCAAGACCAAGTTTGAGTTCTTTTTGACTTATGCATTGAGAGGCATTAGAAATTTTGTTTAATTTGATACTCACTTCATCCACTTGCCATTAATTCTACAAGATTAAAAAAAAGTATCTTCAGGAGAGAAGATTATTACACAAGAGAAAACTGGCTCAAGACTGGTTTATGGGTCACACATTGGTATGATTAGTTAGTAGATACAGTTTAATATCTTTGAGGTCAGTAATGTAATTCTAAGGTCAAAATATTGCATATTATAGGAACAACTGCAGATAGGCTGAGCCAGAAAACATTGTGGATTATTTAACTTTGTTTATTTTTATTATGACATCTCCATTCCCATCTATTGTATTTTGCTCCTGTGTCAAACTTCCACCCTTCCCTCTTCCTCCATCGCTTTCCTCCTCTTTCCGCGTGTGCCTGGCCATCTCACCCGTCTTTTGACTCTTCTCGCCCCTTTCTCACATCCCCATTTCCTGTGCTCTGACCAGTGCTTCTCAGAAGTGCTCTCCAGACCATCCACACTAAAATCTTTTTGGGAGCTTGTTAAAAATGCAGATATCTGTCTTTGAACATCTTGGTGTCGCCAGCTCACATTTACCCACCTGTGTACCGTTTATTCATGGAAATATTTTATTTGCAGGTGACCGTAGCTCACCGCATTGTTTCTGCAGGTTGGTAACCCAGGGGGGTAGCTATGGTGTCAAGTTTTGAGAGGTGGGTGTTGGGGAGCATGAGGGGCCTCTTATGCCACCTGGAGGGGAAGCTGATCCTGCCCGTGTGTGGGATCAAGTCAACATGTCCCCATCTAGAGAATTGCAGTTTTCCTGATTTCTTGTTCAAGTTCTCCAGTGGTAGTTGCAGGTAGAAGGGAAAGAAAATAAAAGCTACAGTTGACCGTCAAACTGCATGGGTTGAACTGTATGGCCCACTTATATGTGGATGTTTTTCAGTAAATACAGTACAGCACTGTAAATGTATTCCCTCTTCCTTACAATTTTCTTAATGAAATATTTTTTCTCTGGCTTACTTTATTGTAAGAATATAGTATATAATACACATAACATACAAAATCGATGTTAACTGACTATTTATTGGTAAGGCTTCTGGTCAGCAGTAGGCTATTAGTGAAGTTTTGGGAAGTAAAAAAAATTATACATGGATTTTTGACGGCTTGGGGAAGTTGGTGTCACAACCCCCATGTTGTTCAAGGATCAACCGTATATATTGAAGGGATAAGCTTGGTAGAAACTTTTAGGATATAGGTCAAAATACACATTGAAATTATCATTTTGAAATATAATTGGCTATTTTATGCCTCCTTGACATAACTGTTATTCCTTTATCTCATGACGTAGCTTTTCACATCTTAGTAAGTTCGTGGGCACATTGGAAAGGTAACAATACTAATGAAACCATACCCGTGATATACTATTTATTACCTTTACATCATTCCAATTAAAGCCTGTTTTCCCTAATAACAAAGGAAAACCTTAAGAATAATTGCAGTGATCACAGTATTTTAATTTGTATGAAAACAAGTAAAAAGTAGCAAATGCTTCTCAGTTAAAATCTTTCTTGTGTTTGGAGTTGCACAGATTTCTGGCTGAAAGGAGAAAAGTTAGAAAACTTTAGGGGCGCCTGGGTGGCGCAGTCGGTTAAGCGTCCGACTTCAACCAGGTCACGATCTCGCGGTCCCTGAGTTCGAGCCCCGCGTCAGGCTCTGGGCTGATGGCTCAGAGCCTGGAGCCTGTTTCCGATTCTGTGTCTCCCTCTCTCTCTGCCCCTACCCCGTTCATGCTCTCTCTCTGTCCCAAAAATAAATAAACGTTAAAAAAAAAAAAAAAAAAAGAAAACTTTATGTTTCCTATGAAATGCTAAAATATGAATTATTTTGTCAAGATTCTTGCAGCAAAGCTTAAAAAGCTCCATTTCACTTGCTGCAATGAATTTTCCTCTCTCTCCTTTCCTTTCTCTCTCAACATAAATTATGTTTGATTTTTTTCCTGACCAGATAGCACAGCATTGCTGTTACAGGACTTAGAGGTACATGGGCCATTCAAGATTTAAAAAATATGTCTCCCCTAAGAAATGTGCATTATAATCGGAAATATAAATCTCTGATTACGTCTCAGATTTTCAAATTAAACACATGATTAAAAACTATTTGTTGTTAATCTAAAAATCTCAACAGGTGCCTGTCAACTCTGGACATTATCATCCACTTGGTTCCATGCTACCCCATGCCATGTTATGAGAGCTTTTGCCTGGATTCAGCAGAAATCATGATTCTCAGACATCATAAGATATAAAGAGTAGTGTATCTGATGTGACACCAGTAGAAGTATGAAAATATTGTTACAGAAATGGGTTATTTTAAATTGACATTCTAGTAAATTCAGGTCCCAAATTATTCACACAGGTTTAGTGGTCAGTAGGAAATGATATTTCCTGGATGCTCATTATGGAAAAATCCACTAGAAAAATATCATATTCTCTTTTTTATTCTGACGGTAACAAGCTTCCCTAAGAGACCAAGTGTCAAGAATTTTTCCTGTAGCTCCAATTAGCAAAGTGATTCATAGCCCAACGTTGGACCTGCTTTGATGTAATCAATATTTACATCAAGAATGCCACGTATTTGCTGCTTTAGGAGAAGAAAGAAATAGTAGAATATGATTAATAATGAGTTTTATGCTGGCTTAAAAAGGCAAAACTAAATAAAAATTCCATTGCCTTCGCTTTCAATATGGGACAGTAGAGATATCTCTCTCCTCTTTCTTTCTTAACAATCATCCCAAAATACAAGAAGAAAAGAACCCCAGAAAACACAAAGTCCATCATCAGTGAAAATGAAAAGGAATTGAGCAGGTGGAGGGGTGATATGAAAAGCAAGAGTAAGACAAAGCTGGTTTGCCACACAACTTTGGAAAGACAAGAATGGCAAGTGTTGGACATGATGGCACCAGGATTGTGGGGGGGGGGGCAGAGTTTCAGACACAGGTGTCAGGCACAGAGAAGGGCAGGTGACAGGAGCTGAATGGCATGAGGTTGTTAAGTATGGTCTGCAGTTTGGATGAAAGCCCTTCCACTTCCTCTCTCCCTCAGTGTCAGATTATAGCCAGGATGATGCCCCTCCAGATAAGGGACAGGAAGATCTTTCTCTGGAGAAACCGAAACACCCCACAGAAAAGACCTACAGATACTGACAACTGGGGATCCCCAACAAAAATTGGTCCAACTTGTCCATTGTCCTTCCCCAGTCTACAGCTCTGCCTGCCCTGAGAACTTCCAATCAGCATTTGGGTGCTTCACCCTCCAATAGAGAGAGACACACAAGGATCATCAGAAGGTAAGGAGTGCTAGAAGGAAAAGGCTAAATCAAGAGCAAATAGCAAATAAGGGGTGCCTGGCTAAGCGTAGACTCTTGATTTCAGCTCAGGTCATGGTGTCTGGGTTGTGGGATTGAGCCCTGCTTCAGGCTCTGTGCTGAGTGTGGATCCTGCTTGAGATTCTCTCTCTCTCTCCCTCCCTGCCCCTCTCCCCTTCCCCCACTCACACTCTCTCTCACCCTCTCTCTTTAAAAAAAAAGAAAGAACAAATAAGTAGAAAAGGGGGTGCAAAGGAAACAGGGAGCGGGGAACTATTTCAGAGAGGCCATAGTTAAATTCTCAAGAAGTTGAAAGATAATCTCTTCATGAATAGAGAAGTGGATGTTCTTTAAATAATCAAATAGCAAAGAAGAGCTCTTCTAAATACAAAATATATAAAAGCCTAAATATGATATTTAAGAAAGCCTTAAGGTTTGGGTACAAAAAGACATGGAAATGAACACTGGAGAGGAAGGAAGGAGAATCAGAAGATTGATGTAGGTGGTCTGGCATCTGACCGGAGGAGCCCCAAGAAGAGTAAGCAGGAAACTGTATGGATAAGCCACAGAACAGCACAGGGGGCATTCCTAGAGCCGATGAAGACCTGTTCCAGAGGGAGATAGTCCACTGAATGCCAAGCACAATGAATAAAATAAAAGACCTGTCCCAGGTTATGTCTCATAAATTTCAGAACAATAATAAGGAAAAATTCTGAGAAAACCCCAAAGGAGGACGATCAAAGAATCTGGAAAACATGGAAGACATCAGGCTTCTCGGTGATGACACTGGAATCTGGAAGATGAAGGAAAAGCTCTTCTGAAATTCGTATTTTCAACCTAAACTTCTGTATTTATGTATTTATTTTGAGAGAGACAGAGAGTGTGTGCACATGAGCCTGTGCAGGGGAGGGGCAGGGAGAGGGGGAGGGAGAGAGAGAATCCCAAGTAGGCTCCACGCTGTCAGCGTAGAGCCCAATGCGGGGCTCCAACCCACAACCGTGAGCTCATGACCTGAGCCGAAATCAAGTCGGACGCTTAACTGAGCCACCCAGGTGCCACTCAACTTCTATATTTAAACAGATTGCCTTTCCAGAGTTGAGGGCAGAATACAAAAATGTGGCTATGTGAAAAGTGTTAGGGATTAACTTATTCTGCATGTTTTCTCAGGAAAGACGTTATTTCCACAAAATGAAAGGGATTGGGGGATGAGAAAGAGAAAGACGGACTGGTGGGGGGACAGAAACTATAACACAGGATAGGGGGGTAAGTTCAGCAGCGACAGCAGAGCCTGGTTCAGGCCAGTAGCCGGTCAGCAAGCCGAGAGGTGACCAGTCCAGAGAGTTGCAAATAGAGACAGGGGGAGAAGTAGATGGAACTGATGTATTTCCTGATGTGTCTGCATGTTTGGGAAAATAATGTTGAGCGGGTTTTGCACAACTGTCAAAGGGTGTAAAAAGACTGAGTAAACATTCCCAGAAAATGAGCGAAAATGATGAAAGGACACACAGCGACTGTAGTTTAAATCCAAGGTGGCATAAAAATGAAAACAGAATCACAACATATATATTGATTAGAAATAAACGGCTATGTGTGTACAACTATATAGATACTCCTTTGGGGTTAATTAAAAATAAAATTATATTGAAAGGTTGAAGACGGAAAAAGAGCATACCAGTGTGCTAAAATTCTCAGTTCTGAGAATTTTGGATTGCTATTGCGTAACACTGAGTCATCGGAAAAGCATTTTTGCATTGCTATATATATCTTTTGGAAATATCAGGGAGGGGGGAGATAGCTGCAAAGTTGAACGTGCTTTCCTCTGGGGAGAAGAATGAGGTAGAAGATGAGGAGACAAAGAATGTAGTTTTGGTTTTGTGATAACACTTCTTGGAACTCCTTAATGTTCAACACTATTTGCAAATAAAATTACTTTAACTCAACTTGAAATAAAACAAACATTAATAAAAAAATAAAGTTAAAAAAATACAGCCCAGCATTTCTAAGACCTCAAGACACAACAGAACCAGCCTCATGAGCAATTACTTGGTCAGAACCTGGAAGTCACATCCCGCTGTGGAATCTGAAATCAGTCGGAGAGATCTGCTTGCACTGGACCCTATTGAACAGCAAAATGTTCAATAAAAATGCAAACAAACAAATCCTGAAAGATTATCTCCTGTCACTGCTACACATCAGGAATACTTTATTGTGACTCGCTTATCGGTTGGGTTTCAGCCACTGGGTGGGCCTGAAGGGGAAATCACTTTTGTTGTGAGGCACAAGGTGAGTGTGCAGCCCGAGGAAATGTTCACGAGGATTATCAGCCCCTCAACCTGTCACCCAGGGCCCGGCGTGAACACTGTGCTTCGGGCTTCAGTGAAATGCAGAGATTAGGGAAAATGGCACGTGTAAATAATGGAAAGGCTCCTGGATTCAGATTTCAAATGACTGCTGAATTATATGAAAGAATCCATAGTTTACAGCAAATTATCCTCAATATTTTTTTAATGTTTATTTATTTTTGAGAGAGAGAGAGAGAGAGAGAGAGAGAAAGAGAAAGAGACAGAGAAACAGAGTGCGAGCAGGGGAGGGGCAGAGAGAAAGGGAGACACAGAATCCGAAGCAGGCTCCAGGCTCCGAGCTGTCAGCACAGAGCCCGACGTGGGGCTCGAACTCAAAACAGTGAGATCGTGACCTGAGTCTAAGTCGGACGCTCAACTGACTGAGCCACCCAGCTGCCCCTATACTTTTTAATTAAAGAATAATCTAAGTACAATCTGTATACCTATTTCTGTGGCACAGCTGTTACTGCTCATTAAACTAATTTTTTTTAAAGCAAGAATACACTTCTCTTTTATCCCTTGTTGAATTTAGGCCTTTCAGAAAGGGTTGGATCTTTACCACTTCAAATTAGAATCTTTAATTTCCCCTATAAAACATGTGCAGAACATACATGGCTAAGTATTTTTTCTCTTCCCCATCAAGTGATCACTGGAAGGCGATAGCTCTAAACAGGAGGGGACCGACAGACAGCCTATATTTATCCCCTCTACCTGGCAGTCTTGTCATGCGAATATCTACTGGATACCAGACACAAGAACAATCATGCCATCTGTTCATGCACAGGTCACCAGCCAGCAGATGGTACACTTGGGCAAGGTGGTTGTTCTATTTCGAGATTTACTGAGAACAGGGGAGTTCATTCTGTCTCTGTCTCTATCTCTGTCTCTAATACTGGAAAAGCCGTCTTCATTTTTGGAGAGTGTCAAAGTTCTAAAATAAAAACCCACTTCTTTTATAATTGAAATAAAAAGTCTTCTAAGGCCCATCCTGCTGCTATGTGAGGGCTGTTAAGTGTTTGTCAGGGGTCTAGGTTTGCAGGGAAGGAGCGGGTTATATGCCAGTGATTGTAGATGTCTGTGGAAGGTCACAGACAGAAAGCTTGGGGTCAGGGCAGCCGCTGGTACACACACATTTGGATTTCTGTGACAAAAGTTCAAGCCGCCCTGCTGTCTTTGTTGAGCTCTAGGAGACTATTGGCAGTCCTATCAAAGACCAAATTTAAATGGTACCCCTTCCCTATTCTGTTTAGCCTGAAGTTCTCAGTTCACCGGCTGGGAACACCAGGATTCAAAAGTTGATGTCCTGAGACCCAACCCGTCCTCAGCCTGAAGGTGAGAAGTCCTGTCTTGGTATGGCTCTGAGCATCCCCACAGGTGCTTATTTGTGTCTAAAAGAAACCCGTCCTCAGCTCTAGATGCCATCCCCCCGGTCACCCCTTGTCACCTGCAGGTTCATTGTTCTTGTGAAGCAGAAGATTTCTGTTTGCATTATGATCATCTGAGTGGGTAGAGGGGGGTTTGGCTTGAGCCCCAGGTATTGAGCATTCATGATGTAGCTCTCTCACATTGTTCTGTTGGTGGCTAGCCAAGTTCAAGTGTGTAACATCCCACAGTCCTATTTTGGTCAAGCTACCCGTATCGATGGTTTGGGTTGTTGCAGGTGGTTCTGATATCAGTGATGCCATGGGAGCCTATGGCTTCGCAGGAACACAGGGCGCTTGGGGTCCAGGCTACCCAATGGGTCAAGTGCATGCTGCTGCTTTGGTTTAACCAAGCATTTCAGCTGCCCTCCCTGCCCCTGCTGCCACCTCAGCTGTGCCTGCCTTGATGTAGCCTCTCCACTGATCCTCCCAAGCTGTGCTACTTCCCTGATGGGAGAAGAGTTCTTCTTTCTGTATCACACTTAAGCAAGGCATGTCCCATAGCGACATCTCTTAGATCCATACAGTCACCTTCCTCCTGCGAGCCTAGAAATGCTTGCTGGAATGAATGGCTTTGGGCAAGTTTGGTCTCACTGTGCCCAGGATAAACTCTTACTCTATGTACTTGAGTCCTTTCAGCACGCAGTAAATCCTGTGTCGAGGGGCCCAAATATGCCTCCACAATCCGGCTTCTCTGATTTCCATGTTCTGATGTCTGACAGTCACGCCTCTAACCCCAAGACCCAGTGATAGACAGGCTCCCACAACCTGAGTGTTCAGCTCAAAGTCAGAGAGACCTATATGCTAAGGGTCACGACTCAACTCCACTGCTGGAAACATCTGAATCCTGCAGCAGATGGTTTGCAGAGAAAGGTATGGTGTTTAACCACTTTCAAGGAATAGGAGGAGGGTAATTCTGGTTCCATCTTGTCAGGAAGCGGGAGTTCCAAAAGTAATTCTGGTGCCAACTCTTAACAGAATAAAATTATCACCTTGAAACGTCAACATGTATATAACAGTTGATAGTTTACAAAGCTGTGGAGAAAGTAGCCGTTTCTTCCTAAATTCGGACTTTAAAAATTTCTCTAAAAGTCTAATGGGTTGTTTCTGCTGCTTTACAAAAAGTCCCTTTTACTTAACTACTTCTCTGCTCTTCAACATGAATTACATCTTATTTTGGTATTACTGTTTTGTTAAGTCTAATGTGGAACAGTCTCAGGGTAGGGCATGCACTGATCAATAATCAAGATACTCATTTCCTGCATATGTACAAAGAGTCTTCCAATATTATTGCTAAATTCAGGTAGTCAGGCATTGATGCCCAAGGCATTCTCTCACTGGGTCCTCCAAAAATATTGTAACGGATTAATGGGTTACTTCTGTGAATAAAACTGATTATCTCTGTTTTAACATGTTTGGTGTTGCTATATGATTTAAAAACATGCACAAGGAATAAAAGCCCTACTCCATCAAAATGTAACTGATAGCTTCAATTTTTCCCCTCTCCCATTTAAATATGTATGTAGAATTGCTGGCTTTTAAAGATCAACTTTAGCATGTAAATGCATTTGTAATGAATATAATTTCTTGCACTGGACGTTAACTTCCCCAGGATCTGAGGGCAGCATTTACTGAAGGTTAACACAGGAGATAGTGTTCCATATAGTGGATGTTGTAAGATACAGTCCAGGGTGAAAAAAAATTGCTTTGCTTTATAGAATTTAAATGAATTTCAATCTTTGTGCTTCCTGACTGAAAAGGAAGAAAATTGTTTCCAGGAGAGTTTAGAAACATGTTATGTTTGTCATTGTGAACCCGTGGCTCAAGCCTATCCTGGGATTTTAAGGACATTGTGTCGGGCCAGTTCCTGGGGAACTGGGGAAACAGATGTCTGAACATGATGCTCCGGGCGTGTAGCAGTTGCCGAAGAAACACGGTAAAATATAATGAACCTTGTGTTACAACCCTTGGTCCAAAGGGAGTTCCGTCCCGGGGCGGATGTCCAGGGAGAGAGCATGGGGCCTGAGGGCCCATTTTGTGTCTGCGTCTCAGTTTTCACTAGTTGTGTGATCTTAGGGAAGTCGTTTAACTTATTGGAATTCAATTTCACCATCTGTGAATAGTTCACCTTTTGCCTATTTGTGATTTTTTTCGAGAGACAGAAGTTCTTAATTTTTATGTGGCAAAGTGGGTCACGTTTCTCCTTTACACTCAGTGTTGTTCTGGGAAGTGTCTAAGAAATCTTTCCCAAGGTAGAGGTCATGACAAGATCTGCATGTATTATCTTCTAAAAGTTCAATGTTTTGCTTTTCGTATAACATCTACGCTCAGTCTGGAGTTAATTTCTGGGCAAATTGTAAGATTTGCCTTCTGACCACTACCCATTTCTCCTCCTGTAGGCAAACTCTATCCTAATTCCATGTACTAGCTTTCCCTGATGGTTTTTAAAAACTCTGTTACATTCCACTGGCCTTTAGTTCTACTCTTCCATTAATAGTACACTGTCTTAGTTACTATTTCATTATAATCATTGGGTAGCCAGTAAGGTAAACTTTCTAACTTTGTACTTTTTTTTAATAGACTTTATTTTTTAGAGCAGTTTTAGATTCATAGCAAAAATGAGTACAAGGTACAGGGATTCCCGGTACACACTCTGTCCCAGCATGCATAACCTCTCCCATTATCAGCTTCACTCACCAGATTAGTAATTTGATACAGTTGATCAACCTGTATTCATGCATTATAATCACTCAATGTCCAAAGTTTACCTCAAGGTTCACTCTTTCTATTGCACATTCTATGGGTTTGGACAAATGGATGTCATATATCTATCATTATGTTATCATACAGAGTATTTTCACTGCTCTGTGCTCTGCCTGTTCAGTGCACCCCATCCCCACCTCCAGGTGACTCCTGATCTTTGTACTGTCTCTAACCTTTTGACTTTTCCAGGATGTCACAGAGTCGGAATCAGAGAGCATGTAGCCTTTTCAGATAGGCTACTTTCACTTAGAAATATGCATTTTAGGTTTGTACTTCTTTTTAAATATTGTTTTGGGTATTATGACACTGCATTTCCAGATAAATTTCAGAACTAGTTTATCAGTTTATACACACACACACACACACACACACACACACATGCACACACACACAGGCACACATGCATGCACAAATACCCATTGGAATTTTTATGGGGATAGTATTAAACGTATAGATCAATTTGGGGAAAATTGTTATGTTAGATTTAGAATATTGAGTCTTTAATTTTGTCCATTAATTTATTTACATCTTCATTAATTTCTTTCCATAATGTCTTACACTTTTCTTTGTAGGGATGTTGCACATTTTACAACTATTTTGGCTTTATTTTTTTTTAATATGAAATTTATTGTCAAATTGGTTTCCATACAACACCCAGTGCTACTCCCAACAGGTGCCCTCCTTGATGCCCATCACCCACCCTCCCCTCCCTCCCACCCGATCTTGTCTTTCTAATTGGCTTTCATAAATTGTATTTTACTAGAAGTTGGCCAATTTCCCTACATTTAAATATTCATTGGCATAAATGTGCTCAAAATATCCTTTTAAAATATTTTCAATACGTTCAGTTTCTATTAGGATGTTCCTCTTTTCATTTACAATACTGATCATTTGGACCCTCTGTTGTTTTACCTCTTGATCATTACCATGAGAAGTTCATAAGTTTTTTTAAATGTTCATTTATTTTTGAGAAAGAGAGGGAGATAGAGTATGAGTGGGGGAGGGGCAGAGAGAGAGGGAGACACAGAATCCAAAGCAGGCTTCGAACTTTGAGCTGTCAGCACAGAACCTGATGTGGGGCTCCAACTCATGAACTGCAAGATCGTGACCTGAGCCAAAGGCAGACACTTAACTGACTGAGCCACCCAGGTGCCTCAAAAGTCCATTAGTTTTTTTCAAGGAGGCCAAGTTTGATTGTGTTGTTCCTTTGTCTTGTATATTTGTTTATAATTTATATATTTTTTCTTCTTCTATTATTTTCTTTCTTCTACTTTCTTTGAATGTACTTTTCTGTCCTTTATGTGACTTCCTTGCATGCCTTCTCATTAGCTCATTGATTTTCAGCTTGTCTACCCTGGCCTGCTGGGCTGAAGTTTCTGTTTTTATATACATGAATTTAGGTTTACTTTTCCTTCATTCTTCCTTATAGTCTCATTAGCTATAGAACAGTAGATGACATATTTCCTAATGTCACATGCTCATGCACACACACACATGCACACATGTATATATTAGTAGTGACTTACTGAAGTGTGATCTCAGGTTTTTTGGAAAGGATTTGTGCAAAAAACTGAGTTTCTCAAATGAAACTTGGACTGTGACCTTGACCTCACCACCATGGGCAGATGATTTTTATACCCAGCACATTTACACAGCAGATAAGCCTGTTGAGAACTTTGAAGAAGAATCACATTTGCTTTTACTCTTCCTCCATAAAATTCTCACTCTCTTCCTCCTTCTGTTCTTCCTCATCTCCTTTTCTTTTTGTGGTCATTCTCAGCTCATTTTTTTCCAGATTATGAGAAGATTGATTTTGTGCCTGGAGAGTTCCTTGGATCGTAACTAAACACTTCTTTAGTTAGTTTTTCATATTGTTAGTACCCTTCCAAGGGCCCATCAGCCAGTTCCCATATATATTTGGAATGATTTATTGGCCAGATCAAACTTCAGCACTAGGTATGCAGTTTTCCTCAAAAACAAGTTCACAAAAAATGGTATGGTATATAAAAATAGTTTTGGGATATGACTGCCAAAGCTAGTAATAGGAGCCAACCCAGCAACACAGCAGCAGCTGGGACCGGAAGCGGAATGAATTGCTGTGTAGGAACATTTCCTAACTTAGCACTGCAGGATTGGCTTGGTTGCCAGGAGCAAGCAGAGCAACCCGAAGGCTCTGAATCAAATGGCACAGGATGTGAAGCCAGACAGCAAGGAGCTGAGAGGTGAGATGTGCATTATCACCCTCACCGCCCCTATACCTCTCAATCATGTCAATTATAGAAGTTGTTTCTTTCCTCTTTCCAATATGGGAAAACAACGTTTCTCCCTAGTTGGTTCTTCCGACATCTTTTTTAAGTTCCTCTTTAACCATCAATCTAGTTTTTCTTTACTTCAAATCAGAAGAAAAGTATTGGTAATTTAAGAGCAATGAAAAATTTCCTAGATAAGGTGGCTCAAGAAAGTGATAAAGGGATTTCACAACTCTGTACTATCTGACTGATTAGTCTGTGAAAAAAGAAAGCTTTGATGAGGCTCTATTCTTCCCTTTGGAATGTATTCTTTGTTGGTTTGCTTTTATTCACAATTCTTGTTTGCAGTACAACAATGTAACATTATGTTAGATAAAAATTTTAAACTATAATTTTATGCCTACTACTATATCTTAGACATTGGTCTCCAAAAGAATTAAGTCTTACCATGTGGTTGGGAATCTACTCTCCATGGTATTGTGAGATAAACCCATTAAGGGATATAGTATAAGCTATGTTGACTAACTTAAAAACAATTCCAGAAATTCCACCCAATGTCACTCGGTATTTCAACTTATTTACCTTTATATATTTAGGAAAATGAATTCTGTATCTCCCACAATTGCATCTCAAATTAAGCAATGCCCCTTCAACAGCAATCCAGGAGCCTACACTTTCCTCTGGAGATGTTTGAGTTCAGAATGTGACATGTAGATCTTCTGGGATGATCCTCAGAAGGATTAGCACATTCCTTCCAGTATTCATAGAGACAGTAAGAGTTACCATCAGAGGGTGAATTTCAGATCTGGCCAGATTCCATAAAATAAAGCCAATATACCAATAAAACCAACTGTACTGATTAAGCCAAACAGCATACTTTCTGATTAGTAAAACTGGGCAAGTAAAAATAATAAAATTCATGTTTTCATTATGTTGTTTGTGCATTGTGCCACAAATCAATTCTTCTAAGTGAATTTTTACATCTATTTGGGACACTAGCAGCCTCATTTGAAAAACTGTTTAGCTTTCACATGAGCATTCTAAAAGATAATACCTTTCCAGACACATACTGCACTTAGAAAAAAATATTTCACGTGGTATCATACTATGTGCTGGCAGAGTGAAACAAGACTGGCAGAATTGAGAAAGGCTGTATGTGATTCACTTGAAAGCCCTTCTGTCTTTGGTTATTTTCATGTTGGTTGCAGTTTTCATTGAACTCTGTCGAGTCCCTTTGCAAGCACCTTGGACTGTCTTTTCTAACCTTTTGAGTGCCTTTTGGATGTGCAAGAAATAAAAGCTCTCAGGATGAGAAGAAACATTAAAAATAACTTCCAAAACTCCTTTGGAAATGTGATTGTCTTTAATAAAATAAGTGGGGGCACGGCAGGGATGCCCACACAATTTGAGCTCAAATCAAATGCAGGTCATTATCAAGTGATCTCTGGCTCTGAGGACACTACAGCTCATTAAAATGTCACAGTTTCTATGTTATAGTGTCAGGGGATAGGGGTACTGCAGGGTCTCTGGCATTAGTAGGTGAAGACTCAGCAAATTTTGTCGTAATTTTTTTCGACTAAACATAGCACAGAAATTTATGAACAGACTCCATTGTGAAAATGCTCTTTTCAGAAAAAAAAAAACACAAAAAACTAAAAACCTCAGTCCTGTACACTTTCAGGAGAATTGAAAAGTTTATACTGTGTAGTGATTAAATGCAGATAAAGCAATTCATTTTCCCAGTGTTGTTTGGAATACAGTTTGCTGTAAAAGATAATCCCACAATTTATAATCTGGACATTTTATTATTAGGCTTTAGAAGGCTTTTATAAAATGGACTGGACATTTGGTAATTATATTCTCCTCCTTTTAAGCTCTTTCCTGCTTCCCAACCCTTACCCCAGAGTGACCTTTGCAGGGAATTTGGCTTGGTGCCACCGAGTGGGCATTAGAGTCAGAACATAGAGGAATAGAACTGGGAGGAGTGTGTGTCCTACAGGCTCACCCAAAACAGAATCTCTTCGATGTGTTTCCCTCAGTTGCTTTTGGGGCCCAATTCCAAATTAATACTCTGTGCTTTAAGCAGATGGAAAGACAAAAAGACAAAGAGTATTTCTTACTTTCCAGATGTGCTTTTGAAATGTGAGATTTGTAATGGATACTGATATAAATAAACTGTGCATGTACATGAACAGACATTTCCCTACAGGTTAGTTATGGAAGAAAAACCCTCACATCACATGAGGGACTTTTGTCGTGTCCTACATCACACATGCTTAGGGACATAAACTATGAATAGAACTCATGCTCGTCATTATGTTAGTATAGACTTAGAGATTACTAGTAAGCTATTGATTCATGTAAATTATTTCTGTTGGTTTCTTACTTCACAGGGAAAAATAAGGATCTGAATAAAAGGTTTTCAGACCCACACACTTAATTAGTATACTTTGTGAACCCCCAAGGTTTTTACAAAGTAGAAGTGTATATTTTTGGAGAAGCTATTAGTTCTCAACAAATAAGTCTTTTATTTTTTGCCATGCTAAATATAGCATATTGTAAATGGGTTTGCTACTCCTTCTAAACTTCAATACCTGGAGAGGAATTTAGATTCAGAATGTGGGCTGCCAATTGTTCAGAAAGAACACATATCTGTTTAAGGAATTGCCCCAAGAATCAAATAAAAATTATTTCATTAATTTATAAGTTTTCCACAGTGCAGAGAGTAATCGGAGAACAGAAGCCTGTCTGGTGCTGGGCCTAGAGAGTCAAGCAAATTTTCCTTCCTAGGGTGAGTTGGTACAAGACAACAAACTAGCTGAGCTGGAAGGTCTGGGGGGAAACAGTTGCCTCAATCTTGGAAATCAGGGCAGAGAGGAAAGGAAGTGTGTTCCAGATTTGAGCAAAGATTTTCTTTCCCACGGCTTTCCCACAGGGTTCTTAATTTGCCCTGTCTTGAAAAGCGAATGTCTATCTGTTTAGTCCTTTTGCTGCCCTGGGTAATGGGGATACAGTGGTGCAAGAGATTTGGGCCTCTGTTTTCACGACCTTACAGGGGCCCGTGTGCATGTATGGGGGGATGTTTTAGATGATAGGATGCAGTGTAAACAGTCCCCCTGGGGGTGGGGAGTCTAGTTCAAAGATTGGGGGCCTAGTTCTGAGAGCAGAGATCCCCACCAAGCCTATATTTATGTAGGAGACCACAGGCCAATTTCAGCTTCTTGGAGGAAGTTATCAAACTGAGACCTTGGAGGCGCACTCTGGTGCAGCAGAGCCACTGAGGAAGAGAATCCGAAACAGAAGGAACAGCAAGCCTAGAAACCTGAAGACAGGGCAGAATACGTTTTTGAGGAACTGAGTGAATTTCAGAATTGCTGGAGCCTGGAATATGGCAGTGTGGGGGGCCATGGCAGAGGGATGGAAAGCAGGAAGAAGACAGAATGTGGAGGCCAATGAAGGGCTTTTATAGGATGAAGAAAGAAACGTACACTGAATGAAAGTCGGTAACTCTTGAGGGATTTGAAGGAGAGTAACCCAATTAGAACTGAATTTTAACAGCTCATTCTTTTACCCTCTCTCTGCAATCCTTCTAATATTTGGAGACCTGCTCCATCCCTGTTTCTTTCATTCTTCATGTGGGATGGTCATGATCCCTTCATGATCTCTTCATGATCACCTTCTTCTGAGCAAATTTCTCTATGTTCCTCTTACAAGAGGGAATCCCAAGCAGAAAAAAACCTGTATAGAGCATAGTAGGATTTTGTTTCATCTTTTGCTTGGATATTATTCTTTTATTAGAGAAAAGTAAAATTTTTATGGCATACTGTTTATCCGTTTTGAGCGTTTAGTAAACTAAAACAAAATCGACACCTTTTTCTAAGTGACACTGATGTTTAGTTGTCTCTCCTGTCTTGTCTGAGTATGATTTCACATACCCCTGTTAAATGTCATGCTAATGGTGTCAGTCCATCATTCATGTCTATCAGGATTGTTTTGAATCTTGGCTGTGTCGTTTGAGGCATTGGCCATCCGTCTTAGCCTGTGTCAGCTGCAAATTTAATAAAGATGATTCCTACATCTTTATCCAACTAACAGCTGCTCTCTGGAGCTTCCTCTTCTGGTTGATAAGAATCGTATTTTCTACCTCAATTTATTCAGCCAGATATAAACCCACTCAAGTATTTTCAAACCACATCTCCTTATAAGATTCTAAAATATTATAAAGAACTTGGCCAAATGTCTTGCTGAAATCAATTCACACGATTTCTTTTATATTCTCTGCATCTTGTAGCAGAGTAAGCCCTTTGAAAATGGTTTTACTGAAGAACCCATTCTGGTTCCTAGTAAGCATCTTTTTACCTTTATAACCATCTGCTAAAAGTACTTCTGAAACTTTGCCAGGTATCTGCATCAATCTCCCTTTACTTAGTTTTGGGGTTGGATTATTTCTTCCTATCTGGAATGACCCATCTGTCATCTCCATGATTTCCTCTATGATTTCTTTTGTCCTCTGTGATTTCTTGAGAATTACAAGTGGTGTGGTCCCCTGATGGCACTTCTCACACTGGATTGTAATGGATAGCTAACTTCTATTCACACCCACCCTCTCCTGTGACTGACCTTAAGCTCATGAACCTATCCATATTTATGCACAGCGTAGCTTCAAGGGACATATTTGGATAGGTATCACTTCCATCCACAGAAAATACCACAAACTAAATACTAAAATACCACAAATTAAAAACTTCCTTTTTTGGTAAAGTCAATCCTGGTAACTCACCAACCAAGTCAGACATCCTACTGGTTTGTCAGTTTCAAGTTAGTTATGAGATGGAAAACATATGTTTTGCTGGAATGACCATGGTCAGAATCTATTTTCCATTTTAATTCATTTATTACCATTGAATTGCCTGGTTGTTAAACTTTCAGAAAATATATCCACTTAATAGATAGAAGTTTTATGTTAAACCATATATAAAATACATAATAAATATGCCTTCTTAAAATAAATTTTATTAAGCCAAAATTATATTGTCACATTTTCCCTTTGGTAGTTTCTGCCAGAGTTGTTCCACGTAATAATTCTTTGCCTTCTGTTCCAACAGAAAGGATACCCCCATACAAAAGACATGATCAGAAGGCACAAAAGGGTGGGTATGAAGTTTGGTTACAGAGTAAGGCTGTTTTAATCAGCAAGGAGCTTTGGCCATTCACGCTATAATAGATACAGGTGCATCACGTTGCGGTGGGGACAAAGTCTAAACCATTCTAAGAACGCTTCATTTCCCCCATCTCCAACACCATTGTTCTGGTTCTGACTTAACTTAATTTTAGGGATTATTGGGAAGAATTAAATATGTTGTGTATAAAAGGCAGGCACATAGTCGTAGCTAATATCTGGTAGCTATTATGGCTTACTGCTGCTAAGTCCTCTCTCTGAATAGTACAGCCAGAGAGAAAGAGCTAAATAGACTAAACCAAAAAGCACAAAAGAGAGAAAGCAGACACCAACAGGTCAGGTGCTAGGTGGTTATAAGAGATTAGAAAACTGGAAAGAGCCCATATTCATTCCTGCCTCTTCTGTCTAGGAGTTGAGTCTAAGTGTGGGAATGGACAAATCAGAGAGAGCCTTTACGGAAATTTGAGGAAAATGAAGTTAGCGTTGCTATCAACGTTTCTGCCTGGGTGTCCTGTCCAGGTGTTGTCTGTGGGCGACTACTGCTAAATGCTGACTTTTCCTGAGTGAGCTTTCTTGGGTTCCATCGTGGCTCCGCAGAGCAGGCCAATTCCCAGCATGTGGAGCCAATGCCATCCCAGGCTGGGCTTCCTCGCCTGCCATGCTTTATCTGGGCTGGGACAAGCGAAGTGGTCTTGAGGTGACCCTAAAGCTGTCTGTGCAGGTGTCTGGAGGGGTCTGTTAGTAGCATTCAGGTAGCTTTCCCATTTACCTCTTGTTTCTTGACTGTTTTCCAGCTCCCCACTGTTGCCCGGGAGTGTTGTCACACCCTGATGGGATGCAGAATTCTTCCTGCCAGAGACTGATTAGTTTTTGTTTAGAAGTCAACAATCTGGGATTGAAGCCACTTCAGAAAGAGGAATTAGGTTGGGAAGAAACAAGTGTTTGTGTGTATATGCCTTGTCCTGTTTAGAAAAAAAAGAACAAACAAAAAAAGACAAATCAGCCCTCAAACTTTCCTTTAGCATCAAGAAGAATTCCTGGTGTAGTGAAGCCGAGCATCAAGTCTCTGAAAAAAAAACTGCTGATAACCAGGAGAGAGTATTCTTACCGACTCTGTAAGCACAGCATGCAGCTTACCTCTGTTTGCACATCCAAAATTCATTCCCCTTCCTTCCTTGCAAACAGAATTACCTGCGTCTGGTAACTCACCTTCCTCTACAATGTAAGACATGTGTAATGTTTAATATTTAAAAGGAAAAAGGAAAGAAAATAAGATAATACCTTTATCCTCTGGATGAAGGAGAAAAACAGAGAGAGAGAGAGACAGAGAGACAGAGAGACAGAGAAATTCTCCTTGAGTTGATATGAGGGCATTGAATGCTGTCATTGGCAAAATAATGCCACCAACAGATGCCCACGTCCTAATCCTTGGGACCCATGACTGCATTAGTTGACGTGGAAAGGGGAATGAGGGGTGCTCATCAGCTGACCTTAAGCGAGGGAAGTTCTCCCGGATTCCCAGGGTCATGTGACCACGGTGCTCTCCTAAGTGGAAGAGAGGCAAAGAGTGAGCAACAGGACACGAGAAAGACAACCCCATTTGCTGGTTGTCAATATGGAAGAAGGGGCCACAAGCCAAGGGGTGCAGGTGACCCCCAGAAGCTGGGAAAGGCAGGGAAACCAGTGCTTTCCCTTTGCCCCAGAAAGGAGAACAGCCCTGCTGATGCCTTGGTTTTAGCCCGGGAAGACCTGAATGAGAGCAGTTTTAACCGAACTGAGAGTGATAAGTGTGTGTTGATTCACACCACTCAGTGGTAGCTTTTATGGAGATGTCCCCTGACACATTCAGTGTATTCCACACATGGCTTCTTTCCCTCCTCAAGTGCTCCGCGCTGGCTCCATCCCAAAGTGCTGGCCTGCTCTGGCTCCTCTGCCTGGAAAGCTCTTCCCCCCCTCCACCCACCTCGCCCCTTCCTTGTCCTTCATGGCTCTGCCTCAAGGTCACCAGCACCAGCGGCCTCCAACCACCTGACGTACAACATGTTCTTTCTCCCGCCCGTTACTTTGGTCTCCTCTATCCTGTTCTTTCCTTCACAGCATGCATTAAAAATTCTAAGTTATATATTATTATTCCCTTGTTTGCTATCTATCTATCTTTGCCACTAGACAGAGAGACTCACGAAGTTGGGAACCGCATCTCTTGTTTTCTGATGTGTACCCAGAGCTGACACGGCACCTGCTCCATAGGTGCGCACAAGTATTTGATGGTTTCAAAAGAAACAAAAGCAATTTAAATTAACTTCACAGTAATTTTCTTTCTGAGCTACTGATTTTATGATATTTACCTATCTGTGACTCTGGGCATAACTCTTGTAATGTTAAAAATATTTAATATAAGGTAGGAAACTACCCCCTCATCTAATTTCTAAAATTTGCCTTGCTATTCTTAACGTGCAGGCTTTTTTCTTATCAGCTTGATAATCATTCTATTATGTTCTCTAAAAATCATATTGAGATTTTGATTGGTAGTAAAGTCAATATGTGAATTAATTTGGGGAGGAATCCTTATTCTTCCACGGTGCTGCCTTCTCATTACAAGTCACAGTATGCTTCTCTTTTTATTCAAGTATTTTTAAATAAAGGTTTTGAATCCTAATTTCTTTACTAGGCTTACTCAGTGGTATTTTCTTTTAAATGTTGCTGCTGTAAACTGATTTTGTTGTTGTTGTTATTACATTTTCTTTTTCTTTTACGTTGATTTATTTGTTTTGAGAGAGAGAGAGAGAGAGAGAGAGAGAGAGAGAGAACAAGTGGGGGAGGGGCAGGGAGAGAGAGAATCTCAAGCAGGCTGCACACTGAGGTTGCAGCCCCACACAGGGCTCTGTCTCACGACCACGAGATCGTGACCTAAGCGGAAATCAAGAGTAGGACGCTTAACTAACCGAGCCACCCAGGTGCCCTGCTATTATGTTTTCTACTAGTTGATTGCCAATATATAGGAAGAGATTTTGGTCTTTCTTCTTTGGTTCAGCTGCATAGCTGAACATTTTTATCAATTCGAAGAGATTATTTTTAATATACTCTGTGGGATTTGGGGAAGGTTGAAGAACACTGGTATATATGAAATGGTTATCATATTGTTTTACAAATAATAAGTCTTCAGTAAGCATTTATTTTTCTTCTTCTCCCTGTCCTCCCTCTCTTCGTCCTTGTCATGACACGAATCTGTTTGAAATGGTGTGGAGGCATTTTTTTCCCCTGCTTTTGGTAGTTACGGCTCTTATTTTGTTTCACATGTTGCTAATTTGCTAGAACTTCAAAAAGAGTTTTAAATAGCAGGGGCTATTAATAATAGTCTGTTTAAAGAAGCATCTTACAATTCCTGGTTTCCCAAAAGAATTTTTTTCCAGGAGTATATTTTTAATTTTATCATATTTTTTTCTAAGTGTCTTTCTGGATCTTTTGATATGATTCATTATATGTATGTATTTTGGAATAATCTATTGTCCTTAAATTTTTACTTGGTCACAGGGTAATGTATTTTTAATGTTATATTGATTTGGGTTTGTAAGTATTTTGTTTAGAGTGTTGGCCTCTCTCATATAAGTAAAAGGGCCTAGGTCTTTCTATCTGTTTTAGGTTTTCATGTTAGAGTGATGTTAACTTCAAAAGGTGAACGGAGAGACTTTGTGACCGCCTCTGGTGTCCTGAGGTCTCTCTGTCTCCTGCACTTCAGTCAATGACACGATCATATACCCAGTTATTCAAGCAACTTAGGAGTTACCTTGGTCCATCAAATATAAAATACCATGACTCTTAAACTAGATCATTAGTCTGTGTGCCAGTCAGAAAGGAGGAAAATGAAGCCTGTCGAACTGTGACCCAAAGGCATCTTGTCACTTAGCATTTTTCTTGCATAGTGATTAAAAACTTGTTTAGATCTCTTAGAAACACAGGTTGAAAGAATCCGATGTTAGTGTATGTAACAAATAAGAATGTATGTAAAATAAATGTAAGGATTTCCTCATTTCTTTCACATCCTGGAGCCACAGTCTCCTGGGTCTCCAGACCCCATGTGGTTGTGGTCCACACAACACCATCATCCAATCAACGGTGCGCAGGTGAGTCATAGCCCACCATTGTCTCCGGGCGTTTCCCCAGCTCCTGGAGGCCTTCTGCGAGTAGGCTGTGCAGCCCCAGCAACAGCAGCCGCTCTGTACCTGTGCCAGACACAGTCATTTCAGATGCACGGTGACTCCAGAGGTGGTAAAATTGGAGAAAGATCATGTCTTAGTATGAACGAACCATGCTGTCTGATTTCTCTCTTCCTCACCCTCCACATCCAAACTGTTAGTGAGCAAGTGCTTTCAATTCTGTCTCAAGTAATTTATAGTGTGTAGTTCTCATATCTGCTTATTTCTGTCCATCCCCACTGTTGCACCCTTGGTGTGGTTGACCGTGAATGTCATCTGGGTGATGCCAACCCTCTAAGTGGCTCCCTGTCTCCGCCGCCCCCCAACGGCCCTAAAGTCTCAACTTCACAGGGCACCACAAGTTTCCTTAAACTCCTTCCCATGGCCCTCGGGCCACTCCATGTCTGGTCCCTTCGTAAATGCCATATTTTAGTTTCTCAGATATGCCAACCTTCATCCAACTTTCACATATGCCTTTTTCTCAGCCTGAAATGCTTTCCCTCACATTCCTCCCATTTCCTGGGTGTCAGCCTGAATGTCGTTTCTCCAGAGACATCTTCCTGATGTGCCTACTGAACTTTTGTGCACTTGCTTTTGATAGGGTCTATTCCCCAAAGCATCTCAGGAATAGTTTGTGGGTAGTATTTTCTCAACATGTGCATCCTTGAGAATGTCTTTTGATCATCTCCTGTCATGAATGACAGCGAGGCAGAGGGCATGGCATGGGCCAGAGTTTCTCTCCAACCTCATCATCTACGTGGTGTGGCTCAGCTTGACAAGGGAAGTATAATCCCAACCCTGTGGTCTGGAGCTGCCAAGCTGTGAAACACACAGTCCAGTCCACCGGCTGGTCAGTGACTAATTAAGTCGTCTTTGTGAGTAACTTGAAGTAAGAGATGTAAAGAAGATGGTTATTCTGTGGTTGAGGTTTGATCTGCAAAGCCACATGGAGTTAGCACCAGGCAAGAAAGCACCAACAGGTGGTGGAAGCCAGAGGAGGGGTGGGAGAGAGAAGCAGACCAGCCGGAGGAGCAGGTTGACAGCACGTGTCTTTGAAAAGGAGGCGGGGCGGGACGGAGGCCAAGAAACCCAGAGGCACCACTGCATCATGGACTTTAATTCTCTTTTTCATCAGAAACAGCAACTTGTTTGAGTTCTACCCCGGATACACACGGTATATGCGTGTACGTGTGTCCAGGCACCTGTCCGCCCGCATAGTCTCCTCTTGTCTGTCTCCTGAACTTCACACGTTTGATATTCAAATATCCTGCAATACATTCTTTAGGAGCTTGGCCAGGGGGGTTTCTCAGGGCCCGTACGTACCCAGCATGCATGTGGTTGGGTCATGCTCTCTCTAGCCTGTTTGATAGTCCTCAGCTAGGAGCCCTGCTAGGTCCTGTGAAAACCAGCTCAGGAGACGAAATCATCCTGCCCCTCCTAACTCTCTCTTCTTCACAACTATCACTTTCGAGTGATGCCCACACCGCCACTCCTACTCCTGCCCCTGCCCTCCTGTGTCTTTGTGAGAGACCACACTACCAGAATGCAGGGCCCCTGTGTCCTGCCTTGTCCCAGCCTTTTCCAGGAAGACGCGTGGCCTCTGATCTGAGTTGGAGTCAAAAGGCAGTGATGGCCATGAGCACAATGCTGGAGAGGACTTAGCAGCAGGACCTCCGGAACGAAGGCCTTCCTGGCCTCGGGGTGCTGTGGACTCTGCTTTGGAGCTGGAGGCCGACGCCAAGGGCGGACACCGTCTTCCTCTGTCCTCGGCAGGCAAAGCCAGCGTTGCCAGCCGAAAAGCCAGTGTTTTCCACTGACTTTATTCTTTTCTTCATCTATGTTGATTCCCTTTGGAGTTAGTGGCCATTCCTCCGATACTGAGAACAGATTCACTCAGGTTAACTGCTGGTCCTGTTGGTTGTTTTGCGAATGTTCTTTTAGTTTTCATCCTTCTACGCATTTTCACGGGTACTTTGGCGGTGACTGCAAGAGCTGTGTCCGGGGCTGCCGCGGGGTTATCAGTTAAGCCCCAGGCCCCAGACTGTCCAAAGTGCACCTGATTCCTCGCAGAACCTGGCAGATCTATGCCCTTCGGAATCCAAGTTTAGCCAAGGAATCTGCTCACAATCCTGTGTATTCATTTCACAAGCTGGGAGCCATCCTGAAAGTATGTAGACATTTTAAAATAGTTCTCTCTTATTTAGAAAAAAAAAGTCTGCTTTCATTTAAAGAGTCTCCCTTTTCTTCTTGTTTCATATAAACCAACACAATTGGTTTTGTAATGCAAATGTTTCTTTGTTCTTCCAAGAAATTGTAGAGGATACGATATCTCAACTTCTAAAATCTTGCATAGCATCAATGCAAAAATTGCACTGGCCACAGTTCGACATGGAAGGAAGACTTCGTTCAAGGCTCCTGCAACAGAAAGGGGGGCCAGGACTCGTTCTGAGCTGAACTCCCCTGAAACAAAGGCTGGACAGATTTAAGAGCTAGGGTGGGGGTTCCTTGGCCACACGTGTTCATCAGCTGGGCTTTCCCCAAGGAAAAATGAACGTGCTCAAATCAGAAGGTAGTTTTACAGCTCAGTCAGGTGCCTCTGACTTTGGCTCTTGTCTTCCCACAGAGCCTGGGGGATGGGGGAGCTATGTTCCTTGATGATGACATTTCAAAGGGACCCAAGTCCCTGAGAAAGGCAGCCCCAGGTTGTAAAACAGACATGAGCCTTTTAAAAAGATTATGTCTCAAAGGAGCATTTGCAATTATAAGTTTTTTTTTAAAACATAAATGCTGAACGGGTACCTGGGTGGCTCAGTCAGTTGAGCTTCTGACTCTTGATTTTGGCTCAAGTCATGAGCGTGGAGCCTGCTTGGGATTCTCTCTCTTTCAGGGTGCCTGGGTGGCTCAGTTGGTTAAGCATCTGACTCTTTTCTTTTTTTTACATTTATTTATTTTTGAGAGACAGAGACAGAGCATGAGCAGGGGAGGAACAGAGAGAGAGGGAGACACAGAATCTGAAGCAGGCTCTAGGCTCTGAGCTGTCAGCACAGAGCCCGACACAGGGCTTGGACTCAGGAACCATTAAGATCATGACCTGAGGCAAAATCAGGTGCTTAACCGATCCACCCAGGCACCCCTAAAAACCTTATTTTTATTTTGTCTTTAACAGGGCATATAATATAATGATTAAAGTAGTTATTACTTGATGTAGAACATGATTATTTTTTAAAAATTCTTTTTAATGTTTATTTTTGAAAGAGAGAGAGAGAGGTGGGGGAAGGGTCAGAGAGAGAGGGAGACACAGAATCTGAAGCAGGTCCCAGGCTCTGAGCTATCAGCACAGAGCCCAACATGGGGCTTGAACTCACGAACCACAAGATCCCTGAGCCGAGGTCCCCCGCTTAACCAATTGAGCCACCCAGGCACCCGAGCATCCAAGTCTTGATATTGGCTCAGGTCATGACCTCACCATCATGATATTGAGCCCCAGGTTGGACTCTGCATTGACAGTGAGGAGCCTGCTTGGGATTGTCTCTTTCCCTCTCTCCCTCTGCCTTCCTCCATTCTCACAGTTCTCTCTCTGTCTGTCAAAATAAATATAAATAAACTTAAAAAAAAAGATTCTATCTCTCTTCCCTCTACCCTTCTCCCCTGCTTGTGTTCTCTCCCTGTCTCTAAAAAATAAATAAGTAAAGATAATACTCAAGAGGGAAGAGGAGGGCAGGGCAGGGCCTAGAGCTTGGAAGGAGCCTGTGTGAAGGCTGGTCAAGCTGAGGGGAACAGCAAGGCCACCTTGGTCAACAGGGAATCAACAAATGAAAGGGCTGAGAGATGATGGCGAATTCCCCACTTTGGGGTATGTGTGTGCATGTGCGTGAGTGAATGTGTGTTTTCCCCGCGAGCCACAACAGCCACCCGGCTTGTAGATCTGTGGGACGCTTCTCTCTGTGGCACTGCCTCTGGGCACTTTGTGCTCCGGGTGTCAGGTAACAAAGCCTCGGGTGGCCCTTTGGGCTGAAGACAGGAGAGCTGGGACACGAGGAGACGCTTCAGAGCCCAAACCTAGTGTTGGCTCAGTGGCTGTCCATCAGGGCTATTCCTGGGGCCACTGAGGGGTGAGCGGCCTCATGGGGAAGGCGCTGCCAGCTCGCCCTGTGCTGTGCCTTCTGTGCTGTGTGTGTCACCTGCTCAGAGCTCCAGCTCCACGGCTCTTCCAGAAGCCCTGACCTCTGGGTTTCCTCCCAGATGCACATCGGGCGAGCTGGGGCATGCAGATTTCCCCAGGTAGCTTCTGCAGGTGCAGGGGGGACCGTGGTGCCCAGGCTGTTAGAAGAAAGGCGACCTGGAAGGGAGGTGACAGGAAATCCATGGAGCTTAGTAGGTCAATTGTAATTAAGAAGGAGCTTCCCCCTTATCTGTTTTTTCCAGACCATCTCAAACATCTTCCTGAGACTAAACAGACCTTATCTGTAATACAATCTGACAGGCTGTTAATACACAGAGAGTGTGATGTGATATCAGTCGGGAAGGAGGTTTGCAGTTGACAAGAGTCTCTTTTTTCCCAAAGCCACTTTCTGTTGTGCGACCCAGGATCCCTCCAGTCACACAAAGGCAGCTGCTCCTTAAGGGGAAGTGAGCCAGCTCTGCTGTGCCCTCATCTGGAGGGTCTGTGCAGTTAGGCTGGTGTGGTGGCCTGGGGACAGAGGACCTGGGCAGCCATGAGGGAACCCCCTGATTGCACGGAGCCTGTTCCTGTTCCGAGGAAGGCAGACTCCCGAAGACCGAGAAGAGGCTCCAATGTCTGTTGGGATTTCCTTGGGCCGGAGGCCCGGTTGGTGGGAGCACAGCCCTGGTCTGTGTGTGAATCACACCCCCCCCCCCAGGGTGGCCCTGGCCCCCCTCTCCTCCTTACAGCAGAGTGTCCCCCCCCACTTCCTGCAGCCTGGAAGCCTGGGTGTGGGACTCACCTTCCACATGGGACAATTGTGGTTTCCCAGGGCTCCCTGCTCACTTCTGTTGTCCCCCGAGTATTACAAGTAGATGTCCTGGGTGCACCCCTTTCTTGTGGTATTGAGAACCCCAGATGCCCTTGTATCACTACCTGAAGAGTCACCTTTAGAGCCCAAGAAGGGGGTCCTTGCTGGTGCTTCAAGAAAGAAAAGTTTTCTGATGCCTTGTGCAAGATGGTGATTTCTGTGGCTCTTCTAAAGCCAGCTGGAATCTTACCTCCTGATGGAGATGGTATTGCCGTGGTCCTACCCGTCAGATCTAGATCCCCTGGGAGGCTTTCATTTATATGTTGGCACTAACCATGTGTCTTCTCTTAGGGGGGGTGTGTGCCTCTAAATCCTGAACCCACAGAAGTTGGGGACTGTGTCTTAATTTTCTTCATATGCTTTAACATAGTGAATGTTTAATAAGCAAGCATTGAATTATTGTTCAACAGAGTTTACAGTCTTCCTGGCTCTGAAGAGAAAAATCACGCTAGCTATATTCCTTGTGGAACCTTCTTCCGAGAGTAACACTTCCTCCTAGGCCATTGCTCCAGGGTGTCGCTGGTGAAGCTTGTGCGTAGGAGTAGGTAAGACCCCGGAGGGATTCTTCTTGTTTACTTTAGCGAGAGTATTAATTCCCAACATGACCTACAAACCTATTGTAAGAGTTAATATTGAAAAGATACAAGGGTGTTGTCAAAAGTCGATTTTAGGGGAGCGGCTCTGTGGACGGTGATGCTGGTGGAGAGGGGGCTGCTGTGATCCAGGTCACAGATGTTGGTGGCCTGAACCTGGGTGGTAGCAGCCGGGAGGAGAGGTTGTTAGGGAGCAACCAGCTCGGTTTGTTCCTGGAGGAGAGGAAGTGAGTTTTCCCTCCTACCACAAGTGCTTCTGCAACCCGGGTTGATGGTGGGACCACCTGCTAAGCCACGAAACGTGGGAGGAGAAAACTTGGGGGGGGGGAAATATTTGAGTTTTTGACTCTTGATTTAAAGATACCGTGAGACATCCCGGTGGAAAAGTACTTCTCTTCTTGGACGGGTGTCTGGAAGCTTCAGGACAAAGCCTGGCTGACAACAGACGTGTGTGTGAGTCACCAGCATCTATATGCAAAGAGCCCTTGATGAGGGAGGTCTGGTTCTATGTCAAAGGTTTCATTCACTGGTCAACTGAAAAATAAGAAACATGAACATAACTTATTAACATTTAATAAAGCTAATTTAAAAGAATGTGCTTTATTCTACGATCAGGACCTTCCCTAATACTTGTTATTAAAATGTCTTGGAAAAACTAAAACCTGGTATTCATATTTTGGCTCCCTAGGGATTATAGTTTGATTTTCTGTTTCATCCTATGGGAAATTAGTAGGCATGTATGGAGGGTTTAAAGCAGGGAGTGGCAGAGAGCCTGGGTGGTTCAGTTGGGTTGAGCAAGTGTCTGACTTCAGCTCAGGTCATGATTTCAGGGTTCGTGGGTTCGAGCCCCATGTCGGGCTCTGTGCTGACAGATCAGAGCCTGGACCCTGCTTCGGATTCTGTGTCTCCCTCTTTCTCTGCCCCTCCCTTGCTCATGCTGTCTCTTTCTCTCTCTTTCTCCCTCTCAAAAATAAACATTAAATTTTTTTTAAAAAAAATAAGGCAAGGAGTGACATGACATATAAAGCATATGAGAGTGGAGATTCTATCCACTACCCCCCACTTGAACCCAGCAGATTACCAGGTTAATTCGTACGGCAGAGAGATTAATTTTAGGTTGTCCTTGCAGACATGGTCCTTCACCTGGCCCCAAGCTGCTCAGTCCGCACCTGTTACCACTATGGCGGGCTTGAAGCAGATAGCAGCGCTTAGGTCATTTTTGGTTGTAACAAACGTAGGTGCCAGAGCCAATCTTCTGCTGAGTTAGATCTGACACACCTTAGAGGAAAATCTATTTGGAAACGTAAAACACGGTTTTAATTCGATTAATTACATTGTATTAGACGCGATTATCTTCTCCTTTGACTAACAGTGTTCCAACATCTGCACCAATGTGGGATCGCTAACTCTGGAAACGGCAGACATTGTTTCTATCGTTTCCAAAATGTATGGCACTAAATGTAGCTTGGAAGTTTCCAGAATTTTCTTCTGCGGTTCATTCATTCCCAATGCATGGGTACGCCCCTAAAATGAGCGGGGGCGGTCTTTCCGTGCTTTGCCCCTGAAGTCTGGCGGGTCTGCTACCAGGTTCCTCTGGACCCTTGGTCACCTCGGGAAGTGATGTGCTGTTTGTGAAGGCGTTTTCTGGAGAAAGTGCACTTATCACCATAAATTCGTTTTACATGACTCCTATAGCAGGAAATTTAAATAGCTGCTTTCTCCTCATGATCCTTTCTGTTTTCCTGCTGATGCTTTGCACAGTCTGTTGATTACAAGGAGCTTGTTCCTAAAATAAGATGCTAAACCACTGAATGGCAAAGGAACACATTGAACAAAAGTCCTTGTAAATCCTGTATGAGTTTAGCGAATGCCTGCTCCACTTTAACATGGAGACAGACAGAATGACAAATTAGATGCCAAGAAGGCAGAGACATATTCTGATACCAAATGCTCCAAGTGCTGACGACATTTTCCTAGTGTTTCTGTAATCCTTAATGTTAGGAGGATTCTATCAATTTTTGCTGCAAATTAAAGGGCAACAGGGCACCGATCAGTGTTTCCCTGGTGGAAAAATTGGGTCACAGGTTGTGCTTCCAGTAATCCACCAAAGGTGACATGGGCCAGCCCAGAATGTCAGCCACATTTCAGCATATATGGGAATACTCCATTCAAATGACTTTGATGACATCTAGCCTACTCCACACTAGATACTATGGGGATTGTTGAGCTTATGTTGGTGAATGGGAAACCATTCTTACCTTGAAGAAAGAGAATGTTTGCTACTGGAAATAAGCAAGATAGAATTGGGCGTAGCATATTGTGAAATGTCCCAAACTTGCTGAATATAAGCAAATATGAAGAAGGGGCTATTTTCTTTTTCTGGGGCCAAAACATCTGACTTGAGCTTCTAAGTTTGTATAGAGGGAGCCAGGACATAAGAGTCATGGCAGGCAAAGGAAACAGCAGCCTGAGTTTTCTGGTCCACATAAAAAGATTCGGAAAATGTCTCACACTGTAACATATCATTTGAAGAAAGGATTCCACTGCTAATAAAACCACTGATTTAGGGGAACTCGGTACTTTCCAGACTTGGATGGAGTGAATAAAAAGGACTTTGTCTATGATCTGGTTATCATTTCTTCCAATATTGAAGAGAGAGGGAAAGACTAAATAAGAATCTGTCCTGACACATGGACTAAGAATTCTATAACTCAGGGTTTAGAGCAGCAGTTTGAATTCTCTGCAACTGTCACAATCTCAGAAAGTGCAATCAAGCTAAATTTGGTCTTGAGACTCTCTGCTAGTCTTATATTTCAGGCAGAAAAAATGCGGTGCAGATAAAGACAGAAGTAGTAAAAACGTATTTTGGAATTTACGTAGAGGCATATTTAGTTTTCTGGCAAGTAGTGTTGGGTTTAACTGCTCTGTTTATCACTAAATATTTAAATCAATGTTGTATGTCTCTGAGCAGATGTGACAAATCTGTGGTGAGTACAAGAGAATGTCTTTTATTTCATTGTAACAAATCCAAGGGGTGATGGTCCAGGTACGCCGGCTCTGGCTTGGGGTAAAGTGTGAGGACGGTGTGATACAGTGAGAGTGTGACACAATACAGGGGAGAGACACAGCACAGGAGCCAGAGTCAGACAGCCCTGGTTGGGGCTTCTGACCCAGCCACTTACCAAAAACACATCTAACCAGCGAGCACGACTCAGAGATCACCTTGTAAGTGGATGCCTTGTCAAGATGCCGTAAGCATTAAGTGAGATTGTAGGAGAAATGAGTTTGTCTCTTTGCCTTGGCGGGAAGCAGTCTGAAATGAAGTGTATAACATATTTCTGGTTGATTAGCAAACAAGAAGATATAAAGAATAAATAGGGGCACCTGGGTGGCTCAGTTGGTTGGGCGTCCGACTTCGGCTCAGGTCATGATCTCACAGTTTGTGGGTTCAGGCACCGCATCAAGCTCTGTGCTGACAGCTCAGAGCCTGGAGCCTGCTTTGGATTCTGTGTCTCCCTCTCTCTCTCTGCCCCTCCCCTGCTCACGCTCTGTTTCTCTCTCTCAAAAATAAATAATAAACATTAAAAAAAATTTTTTAATAATGAATAATTAAATAAACCCTTTAGGAGCAAATTGTGTTTGATTATATTATTTTCTGAAGGTGCTCAGTTCTCTTCCCTCAAGGCGGAGGACTATGCTTCTCTGCCACAGGGGTGTTGGCCTGGTCATGGAACTTGTTCTGGAACACGCATGACTATGAAAAATGATGGATGGAGCAGAGGCTTTAAATGTACTTGTGTGGTTCAGTGTGTTGTTTTTTTCCTCCTGTTTTCTGCATGCAAAGATCATGTCCTAGGTATCTTCCTATCCCTCACCCTGGATTGTGGAATGGGGCAGACAGAAAACAGGCCTGAACTCTGCTCGTACCCTGGAGCGTGGCCTCCAGTCGAACCACAAAGCCACAAGTGAGAAATAAATGTTTATTGTTGTAAACCACGGAGATTTGGGAGATATTTGTTACTGCATCAAAAGCTGGCTAATACACCTAACATATCTTTTATGTTGTCACATGGAAAGAAATGCTTTTAGGGTAGAGAAGCATAAGAAAAAGATTATAAACCGTGAACCCCTGAAATTTAACTTATTACAATTCTAGTCATCCCCCAGTGGGAGAAAATCCATGGGTCTGCTGGCATAAAGACTTTAATAAGCTCATTTTAAAGTAGGCATTTCCATTGGATCTGGGCAAATATTTATAAAAAGTTGCAAGTTTGTGAAACCAGAAGTTCCTGGGGCTGGAAGCACAACACCTTTATCAATGCACTCACTTGGGATACTGTAGAATGATTTGGATATTAAAATGTCTATTCCTGAAATATGAGATTGATTTCCATACCTTGTCATATGGTTACAAAACATAGCATCATTTTAAAAGTCTTGGTCCTTAAAAGTCAAAAGATCAGATTTTTATTCCTATAACATGTCAGCTCTGTGTGGGCTGGTGTATTTGTACTTTGTTTTCTGTTTTCATATATATTTCTTCTTATCTTACATAAAAAATTCAGTACAGTTGTAGTATGATTTGCTATGCACTTGTTGACTATGGAATTATATTACCTTTAAATTTGTTACAGCATGAGTAGAACATTCTGTCTGTCCCATCTAAGAGCAAGGATGATACCAAGAGATGTATTAAGAGGTGTTACCCTTCATTTCCTTTTCCTCCTCACTAGAGATGGGAGGTAATTAAAAAACAAAGAAGTTTTCCTCCCTATCTTATATATCACATTCCCATTTCTCTTTCTGTGTAGAGATCATGGCACATTTCATACTCTGTAAGAATGTGTCCGAAGACAAGGCTGGCTATAGCTTTCAAGAAGTCATGTGACAATTTTGTGGCAGGTCCTGCGATGCGCCTACGGCAGAGGCAGTAAGCATCCTCATCCACCCATATGCTTCTTGAGTACCCACTCTGCCCGTGGAATTATACCGGAGTACTTGAATGCTGGTAAATGAAGTGAAAGGGATGCTTTCTCACCTTCTGTGATAGATGCGCTGATGAAAGGTTTAGCATAATTATGAGTTAGTCTACAGAACTGAGGCCCAATTGTGAGATCCCTTTTAAATGCAAAGGACGAACACCTCCAATGTGAAGTCAGGTTACATTTCTCACTCTGGTACTAACTAATGATTCTGTTTCAGTTTTATTTTATGCTTTAAAAATTTTTAATACCATTTATTATTTTTGAGAGGAAGAGACAGAACATGAGCAGGGGAGGAACAGAAAGAGAGAGAGAGAGAGAGAGAGAGAGAGAGAGAATTCAAAACAGGCTCCAGCCTCTGAGCTGTCCACATGGAGCCCTATGTGGGGCCCGAACTCATGGACTGTGAGATCATGACCTGAGCCGAAGTCAGATGCTCACCCGACGGAGCCACCCAGGCGTCCCTGTCTCAGTTTTATAATATCAAGAATTTGGGTTCTTTTGGCAATTATCTTATATATGTGATTTCTTTTTTTTCCTTTTTTTCTTTTTTCTTTTACTTAGGTGAATTTTTAAATCTAGACGAATAAACACCAACACAGTATGGAAAGAGAAGTAGGATTATTGGGATCTAATTTGGGAAGCAAGCACGTAAAAGAATCATTCATAAGATGCTGGGTGAAGTGCAGCTCCCACGCAGGTAAGAGGCAATATACCGAAGCAGAGAACCGCGCTCCTAGCAGGTGGCTTGTGGAGACAGGAATCAGTGAGCATTCTGGGCCTGGGTGCCACTGATAGTTCTGAGGCTCCAGCGCAGGCCAGTGAGAAAGTGCTGGTGTGACAGCATTCTGATTCAGTTCATCTCTGAGAACGGAGAGTTGGGAGAACTTGAACCACAGAAAGCCATTTTACACGTCTTTCGTTCCAACTGTCTTTGTAAACTCATATGTAAATCAAATCACCGCGAAGAAATGGACCCCCTTTTGTAGCGGCGTATGTTTGAGACATTTTGGTGTTCTGGTCCACTGGCATGTCCTCTCCTGACAGGTCACAATAATGCTTTTCAAAATAATACCTGGCAGGTACGTGTCAGTTTGTGATAGTCAGGGTGTACTCAAATCCATTCACTCCTTTGGTCTTTGCGGCTAGCATGCCTTATTTTAACATTCATTCAGCAAACATAGGCTGTGCGTTTGTCATGTGGCAGGTGAGTTACTTGATGGGATAAATGACATAAATATAAAAAAGAGACATAGTCTCAGCCTCCACCAAATGTTCAGCTTCATGGTCAAAATTCACAACACTAGTATACGACAGACACAAATCTTAGAAATCAAAAACGTTTAACAGAGACACTAAATAAAATCTTGCAGACTTAAGCAGGCAGTGAATATTATAACTTAGGTTAAAACATTGACTCTTGATTGAGTACTTAGATAGCCTAGTGTTAATACCATGTTTTTTAAAAATATAAAATGTATGTTTTGAAGAATATACTTTTGACAAAGAATAAATTTGTTTTCAATGCCACTTAGTTATTTTAGGGGGGGGGGAGTAAAAAACAAAAACAAAAACAAAACCCTTTTGTCAATGAACCTTCATTAGCCAAGGCAAAAACAAAGATGTAACAGTGAAAAGCTGTCTTTGCCTCTGGTCAGAACGAAGGAGACTGAGTACTGACCAGAGACCTTTAATGGGGAGCAACATGACTGCAGCATTAACCAGGGGGTTAGTGTGCAGTTCGGGACCACAGTGACCCCTCTGTGTGTCTTGCCCTTCATGTGATAGTTAGAACTCACATTCTGGACTTGAAAGCTGGGGTCAGTTCTTAGAGTCTGGGATCTTAGGAAAGTGTCTTAAGCGTCGTAAGCTTGTTTTATTGATTGCCCTTTGATGTCGTGCCAGATCCCAGTAAGGAACAGAAAGTAAACCAAGTCAGTGATTCAATGTTGCCATGATTGAGGGTATAATAATAAGGCATCTAGAAAGTAGCACAACTTGGCGGCATTTTGGAAACTCTTGTAAGAACAATTGATTAGGGGAACAACATCAAATACCCAGTTATCCAAGGATACAGGTGCCCGTGGGCCTATGATACTGCAATTCATTTTGATTGCCTTGAATAGTGAGGCTAGCTTAATATATTGACATTAATTAAAAAACCAAAAACAAAAAAATATAGACCGGGTATACAGCCAAACATGTTTAAGAGTTACAATTCCAAGATTAAAAATTTTTATTAGAAATATCCATGCTAGGGGCACCTGGGTGGCTCAGTCGGTTAAGCGTCTGACTTCGGCTCAGGTCACGATCTCACAGTTTGTGGGTTCGAACCCTGCACTGGGTTCTGTGCTGACAGCTCAGGGCCTGGAGCCTGCTTGGGAGTCTGGGTCTCCCCTTCTCTCTGCCCCTTCTATGCTCATGCTCTGTGTCTTTCTGTTTCTCAGTAATAAATAAATGTTAAAAAAAAAGAAATATCCATGGTAAATTCTGTCTAATTTGTGCTACTTAAGCAGCATGTTACTAAATCATTCACAGGTAGACCAAAAACTGAGTTTCACCTGGTAACAGAAAAGTACATTGAGCTCAGGCTGCAGTCAGAGTGGCTTTTTGTTGACGTCAGATCTGCTAGAGGAAAAAGGAAATCTCTGAAAATACAAGAATCTTGGTTGCTTCTTGGTCCTGGAGATTTTCGAGGTCTGATCCAACCTCAGTCTTCCCTACACCGACCACTAAGGTCTTCACCCTGCTTTCAAGCAGCCGAGACAACTCGGCAAAATGGTCCTGCAGCGAATAAATCCATTGTCATTGTTGCATTTGTGGTGTCTTTCCACTCAGCACGAGGCGGCGGCCATGCTGACCTTGAGCACCATGGTTTCAGCAGCACGGAATCTAATGCTTGGCACAGGAAGCAGTTATAACTGTCACTGAACATTATCCATGCCACTTTCCCTATTGTCTTTATTCCCAACAATGCTGGTTTGCGTGAATTCTCCTTTTCTTAATTTCCGGCAGACAACTCTTAGCATCTGTTACACCGTCCGGGTCAGGCCATCACACTGGTGATACATCCGTTGGCCGCTTGTGACCTCAGTTTCTTTGCCTTCTTTCCTCTTAGAGGCCTCCCCTCCTCTTTAGAGCTAACCCGTTGTCGGAGCAAATGCAGACTTTTAACTAAGAGGCTAATACTCTGCTGAAAATATGAGGAGAGATTTACTGCTTCCCGTTTTTAGAGCTTTTACCGTAGAAAACTCGTAAGCAGTTTTCCTGTCTCTTTACAATGTATGGAGATCTTTTTAAAAAAATGGGTGGTTGGGGCGCCTGGGTGGCGCAGTCGGTTAAGCGTCCGACTTCAGCCAGGTCACGATCTCGCGGTCCGGGAGTTCGAGCCCCGCGTCGGGCTCTGGGCTGATGGCTCAGAGCCTGGAGCCTGTTTCCGATTCTGTGTCTCCCTCTCTCTCTGCCCCTCCCCCGTTCATGCTCTGTCTCTCTCTGTCCCAAAAAAATAAATAAACGTTGAAAAAAAAATGGGTGGTTTAAGGGGCGCCTGGGTGGCTCAGTCAGTTGAGCGGCCGACTTTGGCTCAGGTCATGATCTCGCGGTCCGTGGGTTCAAGCCCCGCGTCGGACTCTGTGCTGACAGCTCAGAGCCTGGAGCCTGTTTCAGATTCTGTGTCTCCCTCTCTCTGACCCTCCCCCATTCATGCTCTGTCTCTCCCTGTCTCAAAAATAAATAAACATTAAAAAAAATTAAAAAAAAATTAAAATAAAAAAAAAGGGTGGTTTAGTCGGTTAAGTGTGTGACTCTTGGTTTCAGCTCAAGACATGATCTCATGGTTTGTGAGTTTGAGCCCTGCATCGGTCTCTGTGCTGCTGGTGTGGAACCTGCTTGGGATTCTCTCTGCCCCTCCCCTGCTCTCTCTCTCTTTCAAAATAAATAAATACACTTAAAAAAAAAAAAAAACCAACCATAGGAGATAAATGGTATTATGGAAACAAACAAACAAACAACAAACAACTAAGTAAGACTCCAGCCAGCTTCACGACCCAGGACTGTCTTTCTCAAAGACCCAGAAATCACCCTTCCGAAATGCAGCCATCTCCCGGTGTCTGTGGGAGGGTAGGAGCCTAACTTTGGTGGGCTTCTTGCTCCAAGTTGCCAAACCACCTCCTGTTATGAAGATAGGAAGACAGAAGTTTATTTTTCCTCTGCACAAAGCCAGTTAGCCAACGCGGACAATCACCCCCATTACCAGGTGAATCTAGGATGAGTTGTTTGTGACCATGGTGTGTCGCATCCTCTTCCTGGAGGACTAGTCAGTGTTTGTCTCGAGAACATATATGCAATGGGCTGTATCTGCTTGGATATACAAAGGTGGGATTTCTTTCGTCTTTGCAATTTCCAGGGAGATATCTGTGATGCATATAATGTTCTGCCTTAATATTCACTCAATAATAAAATTGTTTTCTTTCTCTTCTACCTTTGTGGAGAGGTTCCGAGCTTGTTGAAAGGTTTTATTCTTAATTATATTTCCCCAACATGTATGCCATTGAGCCTATCAGCAACCTCCTAGCAGGCATCTACTTTATGCCCGATAAATGCTACTTATATTAATACCTGACTTAATTTTTACAATTTATTGAAGCAGGTTTTCATAAACCACCACTTTACAGTTGAAGAAACTGGGACATTAAAAAAAATACATTAAGTAGTTTGTCTAAAGCCCGTTAGCTTTAACTGGCAAAAACCACAGTTTGAAATCCCTGCTGACCACAAACCTGTGCTTTTCAGCACTACATTCTATTTCTGCAGTTCTCTCTCTTGAGACTTTGGTGCCTGCTTTTCAAAGACTGAGGTGTAGACTTACCTACAGAACCTGAGAGAGACTGGAGCTCTTCAGAGTCACAGAGACTACCAGCCTGGGATGTGGGAGGCACATGACTGGGGCCTGAGGTCCTTGTTGGAACTTCCTAAGCAGGTGGGAGCGGAGGGTGGGTGTGTGTGATTAGACGTGAGATGCTGTGGTCAGCAATTTCTATCATTAGTTCTCACAGAAGAGTGATGAGAAGGAAGCTGCTATTATCCTCATTTTGAATATGTAGGCGTTAGGCTTGTTACAGAACTCGCAGCAGGTTGACCAGCTGGTATGGAGCAAGCTAACCCACATGTCCTTAAGACTATTAAGGCAACAGCAACAGCAATAGCATTTCCTACCTGGTCATAAGAATTGTATCAGTACTTCTTAAAAATACTGAACGATCAGGACATTTCACCGGAGAGCCCTGTTTAGTACTTTTGCCAAATGCCCCTTGTGGGTCTCTAGTAAGTAAGTAGAGACGTCAGCCACAGAGGGTTCTGAGAGATGAGAGGTTGACGGAGTGGGGGTGCACACGGGGTTGTTGGAGCAGGTGGTGTTGACTTCCAATAGAGTGGTCTTTAGAGTGACAGTGGTAGAACCGTCACGAAAAGTAAGGAATCCTTTGGGTTCCTTTCTTAGGTGATGAATTTGGGAGCTTGGAGAGAACTTGTATTGGAAAGAGATGTGAGTGAGGGGTGGCCGCGTGGGAAAGATGTTAGACGTGAGATGTCTGCTGACTCTGCAGACCCAACTAGACCCCAAATTCCAAGGTCTCAACCAAAGCAGCTTTCTCCTCTATAATTAACGAGAAGCCCAATGAATTAGCAAGCAACACAGGGTTAGATCCTAGGGCAAAGAAGTGTGTGGTTAAAACAAGGGAAAGCAAAGCAGTTTAGCATAGCCATTGAAGGTGTGTTCCAGAAGATCCATGAGAGGTGAATGAAAACATGTAATTCATGAGCATTAGCAAGAGTCTTCCTGATACAGGAGTGCTGATGCATAGGGGCACTTGTACCCCAATGTTTCTAGCAGCACTCTCAACAATAGCCAAATTATGGAAAGAGCCTAAATGTCCATCAACTGATGAATGGATAAAGAAATTGTGGTTTATATACACAATGGAGTACTACATGGCAATGAGAAAGAATGAAATATGGCCCTTTGTAACAACGTGGATGGAACTGGAGAGTGTGATGCTAAGTAAAATAAGCCATACAGAGAAAGACAGATAACCATATATTTTCACTCTTATGTGGATCCTGAGAAACTTAACAGAAACCCATGGGGGAGGGGAAGGAAAAAAAAAAAGAGGTTAGATTGGGAGAGAGCCAAAACATAAGAGACTCTTAAAAACTGAGAACAAACTGAGGGTTGATGGGGGGTGGGAGGGAGGGGAGGGTGGGTGATGGGTATTAAAGAGGGCATCTTTTGGGATGAGCACTGGGTGTTGTATGGAAACCAATTTGACAATAAATTTCATATATTAAAAAAAAAAGAGTCTTCCTGGATTTGGAAACAAATGAATTGATAGTGAGTCATGGGATGTTAACACTGAAGTGAACCCTAACAACAAACATCAATTCCAGGTCCCTCGTGTTATAATGAAGCCAAGACCCAGGGTTGGATGCAAGCTTAACTCCCCTAGTTCTGTGTTTGCCTGGACAACACACTCAGCCAGCGTCCTACAGGCTCTGGGCCCTGCCCAGGCACTTCCCGGGGCTCGGTGCACAAAAGGGTGAAACAGACTGTGGGCTGGTCTTGTCTTACTCATTTATAATAATAACTTTTCAGGTTAATCAAAGACACTAACAACTCAACGTTATTTCTCTGTGCATTTATGCCCTACAAATTCAGAGAGCCATGCTTAATGTGGCTTTAGATCCACAGCAACCTCTGCCTTTGTTCTACCTTTACTTCCCAGTGTAAAGTAATTCTGTGTTCCTTTGATGAATAACAAGGTAAAGCATTTCACCTTCGAGTGAAAAACCGACATGTAAACAACTTCTCTCTGATTCTTGCTTGGTTTTCTCCCCCTCTGCCTTTGGTTATATTCCTCAATGAGAGTTCAATAATATCCCCACATTCCCTCTGCCTTCAGCAATTTTGCTAGCAGTTGTTAGTGGTCACGAATTTATTCCTGCTGCCTGAAACATTTCTTTGCTATTTGCTATTTGAAGATACTGGGGAAAAGATTTTAAAATCATGAAACAGAGCCTACACTAGAAGATAAGACGCAATAGAAAGTTCAACTGTGTAGTGAGCTCAAGTTCAGTATTTGTAATCAGTGAATGGGGAACCCTTTAAGTTGACTAAAATGTAGCCTTGGGCAGCATCACTTAAAATTACTTACTCTAGTGTGAGGAACAGTAATGAAAAGATTGGGCTGCCCTGAATGCACGAGGGGGTGCTGGACCCACACTTTCCTTAAAGAAGAATGCCAAGTAACAGTAGGTTTCCTTGAGGATAATGGCTGAAAATGTACGGAAATTGCTAATAGTTGAGAATAAAGAGGCATCACTACCCCCCTGGAATGGAAATGCAAACTTTGGAGTTAGCCTGGATTTTAAACTCTGTTATTTTGGGCTGGGCATACATGATCTAGCCATTTAACCCCTTTTGTAGCATTCTTAAAAATCCATTGGAGTTCTCAAGTTAGGGAAGCACAGAAGTATACAATAACTAACGCTCTGGGAAGGGTTAGCTGGCCGAGGAATCAAAGCCAGTTACTGAACTGAGGATTTTCTCCTGTTGACTCTCCCTCTCTTCTTCCTGGTGTCGATTCTTTGGCATTTATTCTCCACTTGCAAGATGGCGTGGAGAGGGTAGCAGCAGGCTTGAAATGTAAGTGAATTCAGTTTGCAACCTGCTCATGTTTTTGGAAAGCACTTTGCTTATAATTTTGTTCTTACTTGTCATATGATAGGGACTTTGGAAGTGAAAACACCTAGGTAATAAATGTACTTGTATAAATGGCTATAAGATGGCTCCTACTAGGTTATCAGCACCTTGGGGCCAGGGAACATCTCTTGCTGTTATATTTTGTGGCCATTAGAAGACTTCTTTTATGGAACCGGGGCTTGGTCAATCTTTCACAAATTATGGTCCTTTTTTTTAGAAAATTTCCAGGGGACCAAATTATACTTCTTTTGGTTTCCAGATTCCCGAAAACACCTAGCTGTCGCGTAATTATCAGAATTTTGTGGTAGGATCCAATGACCTAATACTGCTTCCCACTACCTCTGTTAAATTTGGTAAAGAGGTTTTTATAGGGTAGGCTTAGTGTCATAATAAACTATCTCCAAATCTCAGTAGTAGTAGTTTATTTCTTGCTCGTGTAACAGGACAATGTGGACATTCAACAAGCAGTCTTCCATGTAGTATATCAGGGACCCGGTCACTTCTGCTTTGTGGCTTCAGGAGCCCCAGTGCCCTGAATCTCTGCATTGGCTGGCAGGTGAGAAAAAGAGGGAGAGTGCGGGATTGTTGTGGGAGGGCCTCATGGGTCAATCTTCAAAGGAGGAACCATCACTTCTGCCCACATTCTCTGCCCAGAGCTATCACAAGACTATTCCTGTCTGTAAGACAGACAGGGGCATGCCGGCCAGTTGTGTGCTCAGCCGAAGGAAAGTGGTTTCGTGAACACATTGAAGTATCTGCCAGGTAAGGGATAGAGAAACAGGAATGGGAAACGGTCACTAGGATTTTCTCAAACCCAAAGAAAAGTAGGAGAGAAAGTCTGTGTGTCTCCTTCATCTTGACTGTCCCTGCTGATGGCTGAGTCCTTCACTAGAGTTGAAGACAGAGGGGAAAGGAAAGTCTGCTAAAGGGGCAGAGAAACAAGGAGGGTTGCTTCTTCTCGAAAGTTGATTCCGCAAACCAGACATTAATGCCACTTCAGTTTGTTCCTCTCCGGCAGGGCTGTGGGTGAGTCATCTCAGTTCATTATTCTTTAAAAATAACTCAGGAGAGGTGGAACAATGGGAGGAAAGTCACCTCTGGCATTTAAGAAACCCATTGGCGTCTGGCTCCCACGGGCTGAGGCGTGGACCCTGGCACTCCAGGAGTGGTGTGCCATCTTCAAATAGAGACCCAGCTGCATGGGAGGGAGGCTTCTGCCCACATTGACAAAAACCTTTGGCAGATTTTCACAATCCAGCTCTGCGATGCACTTTGCCAAATCTTTTCAAGAAAGGAATAGTTTCTTAATTTTCCTGGAGATACAATGCAAAATTATCAGCATCTTTTAGGTTCCATTTCCTGAATAAATCAGCTGCTTGTCAATTTATTTCTGGCAGAGGGGTAAATGAAAGGGAAGAATCACTTATTCTGCCCTTGAAGAATTAATTTATATACATGGGATCATTCCTAGTCTTGTAAATCTCATCAATGTAGAATTGATTCTTTGTCTTCCTCCCTCCCCCTTTCCCTCCCTCCCTCCCTCCCTCCTTCCTTCCTTCCTTCCTTCCTTCCTTCCTTCCTTCCTCCCATCCTTCCTCATTTCCTCCCTCCCTTCCTTCCTTCCTTCCTTCCTTCCTTCCTTCCTTCCTTCCTTCCTTCCTTCCTCCTTCCTCCTTTCCTCCTTTCCTCTCTTACTCCCTTCCTCCCTTTCTTTCATTTGTTAAATATCCAGGGACTTTTCTCAGTGCAGGGTAAAAATTGGTGAAGGAAAAAAAATATTCCTAAAGAGGTACTAGTCGAGTGGGGGTGTTCAATAGAAGCATATTATGAGACACCTAAGTACACTTAAATTCTGCAGTAGCCACATTAAAAAAGAACTTAAACAAAAGAGGTAAAATAAATTAAATTGTATATTTTATTAAACCATATACATCCTAAAGTGTTATCACTGACATAGTCTTTTTATTTGGCATTAAACCCTCAAAATCTGGTGTATATATACCAGATTTTTTTTCTAAGTCTTACTAATTTTATTTCTGTCTTAAGTTTTTCTTCTAATCTTTGTTCTTATTGCAGGCCACTTTGAATGAAGAATTCTGAACCTACCCCCAGGTTATATATTGAGATATAAGTGACAGATAACATTGTAGCAGTTTAAAGTATACAACACAATGATTTGATACACTTATGTGTTGCAAAATGATTACCAAATAGGGTTGATTAACTTCCATCACCTCACATAATTATCTGTGTGTGTGTGTGTGTGTGTGTATGAAAATTTAACATCAACTATCTCAGCAAATTTCAAGTATATACTACAGTATTTTTAACTATAGTCACCATACTGTAAATTCGATCCTCAGAGATTATTCATCCTCTAACTGAAGGTTTCCCCACCTCCCAAACCCTAGTAACCACTACTCTACTCTCTGTTTCTCTGAGTTTGGCTTTTTCAGATTTCACATATAAGTGAAATCTTACAGTGTTTGTCTTTGTCTGACTTATTCCACTTAGAATAATGCCATCCACGTTCTCAAAAATGACAGGATTTTCTTCTTTCTCATGGCTGAATAATATATAATAAATTCCATTATACACACACACACACACACACACACACACACACACACACACACACACACTTAGATTGTTTCCATATCTTCACTATGGTGAATAAAGCTGTGACAAACACAGAGTGTAAATATCAGATTTTTTTTTTTTGAGATTGTTTCACTTCATTTGGACCTATAACCAGAAATGGGATTGCTGCATCGTGTAGTTGTTTTATTTTTATTTTTTTCAGGAAACTCCATATCGTTTTCCATAATGGCCATTCTAATTTACATTCCCACCAATAGTGCACAAAGATTCCTTTTTCTCCTTATCTTCCCTAACACTTGTTATTTCTTGTCCTTTTGCTAATAGCTATTCTACCAGGTGTAAGGTGACGTCTCGTTGTGGATTTGGTTTGCATTTCCTTGATATTAGTCATGTTGAGCATCTTTTCATAAGCCTGTTGGTCATTTATGTCTTCTTTGGAAAAATGTCTGTTCAGGTCCTCTGCCATTTTAAAATCAGATTATTTGTTATTTTGCTACTGAGTTGAATGAGGTCCTTATATATTTTGGATATTAACCTCTTATCATGTAGATGATTTGCCAATATTTTGTTCCATGGAAAGGCTGCCTTTCCATTTTAGATGGTTTCTTGTTTGTGCGTAAGCTTTTTAGTTTGCTCTTTTACCAGTTGGCAATGGCATTTGTTTTTCTTTTGTTGCTTGTACTTTTGTGTCATATCCAAAAAATGTCAAGGAATATTTGCATTTGTTTTCTTCTAGTAGCTGTGTGGTTTCAGGTCTTATGTTTATCTCTAACCCATTTCAAACTGATTTTTGGGAGTGGTATAAGATTGGAGTTCAGTTTCATTATTCCACCTGTGATTTCAGTTTTCCCATTTATCAGTTTTCTTCACTTAATGAGTAAGCTCCCTTATCAAATATTAGTTGATTATATATATGGGTTTAGTTCTAGGCCTTCAATTCTGTTTCATGGTCTATGCCAGCACCATACTATTTTGATTACTATAACTTTGTAATATAATTGGAAACCATGAGTAGATGTCTCCAACTCTTTTCTTTCTCAGGATTGCTTTGGCTATTTGGGGTCTTTTGTGGCTCTACACAAAGTTTGAGATTATTTTTTTTCTATTTCTGTGAAAAATGCCACTGGAATTTTGGTACAAAGTGATTTGAGTCTATAGATGGCTTTAGGTAGTATTGACATTTTAAGAATATTAATTTTTCTGATCTATGCTCAGAATGGATTAGACAATTATAAGACAACAAATTGGACAACCTAGAAAAAAGTGAGTAAAGTCCAAGAAACATACAACCTACCAAAACTAAATCATGAAAAAATAGAAAAACTAAACGAACCAATAAGTAAGGAGATTTATTTGTATTTCCATTTATTTGTGTTTTTTCAATTTCTTCTATCAAAGCCTTAGAGTTTTCAGTGTACAGATCTTTCACATCCTTGGTTAAATTTATTCCTAAATATTTCATTGTTTTTGGTGCTATTATAAGTGGGGTTGTTTTCTTTATTTCTTTTTCAGATATTTTATTGTTAGTGTATAGAAATAACTAATTTCCATATGTTGATTTTCTATCCTGAAATTTTGATTAATTCATTGATAAGTTCTTTTTGTAAACTTTATACAAAATTTTTTAGGTTTATTTTTGAGAGAAAGAGAGAGATACAGACAGACAGAGTGTGAGCACGGGAGAAGCAGAGGGAGACACAGAATCCGAAGCAGTCTCTAGGATCTGAGCTGTCAGCACAGACCTGAACATGGGGCTCAAACCCATGAACTGCAAGACCATGACCTAAGCAAAGTTGGACACTTAACCTACTTAGCCACCCAGGAGCCCCAGTGAATTCATTAATAAGTTCTAACAGGTGTGTGTGTGTGTGTGTGTGTGTGTGTGTGTGTGTGTGTGTGTAGTACTTACTATATTCTAAATGTAAAATCATATACAGAGACATTTTTATTTTTTTCTTTTCTGATTTGGATGCTTTTTATTTTTCTTGCCTAATTGAGCTGGCTAGGACTTCTAATATTGTGTTGAATATAAATGGACAGTGGGCATCCATGTTTTGTTCCTGATCTTAGAAGAAAAAATTTCAAACTTTCACTATTGAGTCTGAAGTTAGCTGTGGTCTTTTCATATATGGTCTTTATTATGTTGAGGTATGTTCTTCTCTACCTAATTTATTGAGAGTGTTTATCTTGAAGTGGTGTTGAATTTATCAAATGCTTTTTATTCATTTATTCAGCTGGTTATATTATTTTTATTTTTTTTAATGTGGTATATCACATTTATTGATTTGCGTATGTTGAAACATCCTTACATCCCCAGGATAATCCCATCTGGTCATGGTGTATGATCCTTTTAATGTATTATTTATTTTGTTAATATTTTGTTATATTTTTATATCTATATTCATATGGGATTTTAGCCTGTAGTTTTCTTCTAATGTAGTGTTCTTGTCAGGCTTTGATATTAGGGTATAGCTTGCCCCATAAAATGATTTTGGAAGTGTTGCCTCCTATTACATTTTTTTGGAGTAGTTTGAGAATAATTGTGATGAATTCTTCTTTAAATGTTTGATAGAATTTACCCATGAAGCTGTCTTGTCCTGGGATTTTATTGTTGTTTTTGGAAAGTTTTTGATTACTGATTAAATCTCCTTACTTCTTATTGGTTTGTTTCGACTTTCTATTTTTTTTTTTTTTTCATGATTTAGTTTTGGTAGGTTGTATGTTTCTCGGCCTTCATTATTTTTTTCCCTAGGTTGTCCTATTTGTTGTCTTATAATTGTCAATAATAGTCCCTTATTAACTTTTATATTTCTGTGGTATAAGTTGTAATGTTTCCTCTTTCATTTCTGATTTTATTTAAGTCTTAACCTTTTTTTTTAGTCTAGCTAAAGTTTTGTTTCACCTTTTTTTAAAAAAAACAGCTCTTAATTTTGTTGATTTTTAAAATTGTTTTTCTGGTCTCTATTTTATTTATTTTTGTGCTGATCTTTGTTATTTCCTTCCTTTTGGTAACTTTAGTCTGAGTTTGTTTTTATTTTTCTAACTCCTTGAAATATAATGTTAAGTTGTTTGTTTGAGATCTTTATTTTTTTCTTAATGTAGGTGTTTACTGCTATAAACGTCCTTCTTAGAACTGCTTTTGCTACATACCATTAGTTTTGGTATGTTTTCATTTTCATTTGTTTCAAGATATTTTTTTTTGATTTACATTTTGATTTCCTCTTGGATCCATTAAGTGTTAATAGATCATCAATATGTTGTTTAATTTGCACATATTTGTTACTTTCCCAGTTTTCTTCCTATTACTGATTTTAGTTTCATAGCACTGTTTTTTGAAAAAAATACTTGGTGCAATTCCAATCTTCTTGTTTTGTGACCTAATATGTATGATATATCCTTGAGAATGTTCCTTGTGCGTTTGAGAAGAATGTGTATTCTCTTGCTGTTGGATGGAGTGTTCTGTAGTTGTCTGTTAGGTCCATTTGGTCTAAAGTGTAGTTCAGGTCCAATGTTTCCTCATTGATTTTCTGTCTGGATGATCTATCAGTCATTGAAAGTGGGTATTGAAGTCCCGTATGATTATTGTATCATTGACTATTTTCCCCTTCAGATCTGTTAGTATTTGCTTAATATATTTAGGTGCTCTGATGTTGATTATATATGCATTTATTATTTTTATATCCTCTTCATGAACTGACCCTTTCATCATCATATAATGACCATTTTGGTCTCTTGTTACAGCTTTTGAATTAGTCTATTTTGTCTGATATAAATAGGTAACTTTTGGCTTCCACTTGTGTGGTATATCTTTTTCTGTCTCTTCACTTTGAGTGTCTATGTATCCCTACAGTGAAGTGAATTTCATGTAGGCAACATATAGTTGGGCCTTATGTTTTTGTTCATCCAGCTACTCTATTCTTTTATATTGGAGAATATAATCCATTATATTTAGAGTAATTATTAATAGATACAGACTTACTAATACCATCTTCTTAATTGTTTTTTGGCTTTTCTCCCAGCTACTCACTCCTGCCCTCCCTGAATTGTGCAGCTCATGACTCAGTACTCTGGATGGGGAAGAAAGAGAAACGTGCTCTTTGTCAGTGTCTCTCACAGCTGGGAAAGCCGGTCACTAACTTACATGCTTATTTTCCTCCATGGGAGAAATCATGGACCGATAATGGCTCTCTTGGCACTGAGCTCCACCTCTTTGGAAGAGGGGTGACATGGGAAAGTCAAACTATTCATCTTCTCTCTGCAATGCATCCAAACTCAGAAGTTTTTTTGCTATAAACTTGTGCTAGAACTTTTCCACTGCGGTGGATTTACAAAAAGACTCTCTTGTCTGTGGGTGATTGTCAAAGTCATTGTTCTCCAGGGGCTTTTGGACCACATCTGAGAGGGTCTGAGGCAAGTTCACAGACCACTGCAGAGTGCACAGCTGGGAACAAGATTACCAGAAACATGGTGGGCAAGGCTTTACCCGGGTCCCTTGGCCTCCGGTACTGGCTCCCACAATTTTTACAAAGGCAATTTTGCCTGTGGGTGGATGCCGGATTGCTGTTGTTGACAAGGGGATATGATGAGGGGTATCTTAGTCAGCCATCTTGCTGATGTCACCTGGTGTATATTTTACACTGCCATCTTGATTTGGATTAGCCATATGTCAAGTGTCCAGTAGTCACCTGTGAGTAGTGGCTGCCTCTTTGGGGAGTGAAGGTCTAGTGGAAGATATTGATGAATAAGTAGGCACTAAGGTAATAAGAGAGCGCCTGGGTGACTTGTCAGTTAAGCATCTGACTCTTGGTTTCAGCTCATGTCATGATTTCACAGTTTGTCAGTTCAAGCCCTGCATTGGGTTCTGTGCTGACAGCGTGGAGACTGTGATTTTTCTTTCTCCCTCCCTCTCTGACCCTCCTCTGTTCTCTCTTTTGCTATAAATAAATAAATAAATAAACTCTAATAAGGACCATAGTCTAAGTTTCAGTGAGGCACAAAAGAGTCATTTGACATAGGTTTAGGGGTCAGAGATGGCTTCCCAGAGGAAGCTGTCAGCTGGGACATTAATGAGAGTTATCAAATGAGTTGGTAGAGAGTGCAAGTGGGCAAAGAAGGATGTTCCAGGAAGAAGGCATAGTCTACAGTGGTGAGAGAGTATATCTTCTGTCAAAGAATCAAAAGGTCTGAGTGATTTAGAGAGCAAGGGCATGAGTTTGGGGTAGAATGGTGAAATTGAAATTGGAGAGATGAACAGTGGCTCTTAAAGCCACATTAGGGACTGGCAGATTCATATCACCCCTTCCTCATTTTAAGTCCATTTCCAGATATTGTTCCAGACTGTTGGAACAAGGACAGACTAGGGGCAGGGAGATAATCAGCAGGCCCTCGCAATAGTCAAGGCACAAGTTGAAGAAGGGTAACTTATTTAGGACTGTAGAGGTTGTAAAGAAATATTTAGGGGCACCTGGGTGGCTCAGTCGGTTAAGCATCCGACTTCGGCTCAGGTCACGATCTCACGGTCTGTGAGTTTGAGCCCCGCGTCGGGCTCTGGGCTGATGGCTCAGAGCCTGGAGCCTGCTTCAGATTCTGTGTCTCCTTCTCTCTCTGCCCCTCCCCCATTCATGCTCGGTCTCTCTCTGTCTCAAAAATAAATAAAAACGTTAAAAAAAAAAAAAGAAAGAAATATTTAGCAGGTGGAAAAAAGAAAATGGTAGCACCACAAAATCAGTTTCTATTTAGTGAGATAATATTAAAAGTGGTTTCTGCATCAGCAGTTCCCTTCCCTTCAAAATGAATCATCGAGTTAGCATGTGACCTAGCAGTTGCTTTTTGGGGACATTTATCAGGGGGAAATGGAGACTTATTTTCATGCAGGAAACTGTACACAAATGTTTTTATCAGCTTTATTCATAATGGTCAACACCCTAAATGTCCAATGGGTAAATGGTTATGCAAACCATGGAATACTACTCAGTAATGAAAAGGAATTAACAGTTGATTGGTGCTCTGATGAAATGCAAGGAAATTGTGCTGAATGGAGAAAGTCAGTATCAAAAGGATACATGCCGCATGATTTCACTGATGTAACACTCATGACATAATTTTAGACATAAAGAACAAATTGGCGGTTTCCAGGGGTCAGGGATGGTGGGGGGGAGGGTATGGGTGCGCCTGTACAGGGGTAATGAGAAGATGTCTTCTGGTGACAAGAGAAAGTACCTCGATTGTGGTAGTAGTTATACAGGGTGATACATGTCATAAAAATGCATGGACTTATACACACACATACAAACAGGGGTGCATGTGTACATGATAAAACCTGAATAAACTCTATGGATTGTACCAATGCCAAGTTCTTGACTTAAGTATTGCACTTTAGATATGCAAGGTGTTCTCAGTGGGGAGGCTGGAGGAAGGACCTCCGTGAACTTTTTTTTTGTTTTGCAATCCCCTGTGATTCCATAAGAAACAAATCTCAATAAAATGTTAAAACATGGCTTCTAAAAATGAATGGCTTTGCCTTTGCATTGGTTCCTTTAAGGGAGTCCTAGAAAATGTTTCAGTACTTCTTACATGAGTGCAATCAAAGAGCTTTCTGCTACTTTAACTGTTTTATCATCAGGATTTGGTCATCAAGGACCTTTATTAAGTACAGTGGGTGCTGTATGCAGACATAAAACCTGGAGGCCACTTGCACACTCTGGTGCGTGACTGGCTTATGATCAAGCTTGGCTCTACTCCCCTTTAGTCCAAATCTTTGAAATGTACAGCCTGACAATAACTAGTTTTTTCTTTGTTCACCCTGTCCCTTTTAAGAGTCTGAGCTTCGTCTAGCATCACCCTGTATAACCACTACCACAATCGAGCTCTGGGTTTTGTGTGGGATTCAGATGACTCCTGCTTATGTAGAGACACTGGCCCACAGTGATCCCTGCTAGTACTTGGACTGCCGGTGAATGTTGTCTCTGAACTCTCTTCTCAGGGTGGATTGAAGGGGTGAGGTGGGGATAGAGTGTATAAAGGATCCTGGTGCTGAGAGTTTTTCAGTGCACACAGTGTGTAAAAGTACTTAGATAGCTTTCATCTTTCCCTACTCAAACCACAGGGTCCATGCTGACAAACCACATTTTCTTTTACTCAGTCTCCACAGCATTGGACGCAGATCACTCTTCCTTCATTCTTGGGACCTTTTCTTTGCTCAGCTCCCAAGGCGCTGCCTTGATTTATTTCTTCCTCTCGAATGGATATTCCTCACTTCTCATGCTTCTTGGATGGTCCCGTTCCTCTTCCCACTCTCCAAATAGCTGAATCTTCAAAGGCAGCAGTGCCCAGGCCTCTTCTCCAGCTACATTCACTATCTGAATGACCTCATGTGGTCCCATGGCTTGAGACATGATCCATTACCCCAGGGATCACAAATTTATATCTCTGGCCCATCCGCTTCCCACCCCTCCACCCACCTCCAGACTTTGGACAGCTGCCTTAGCATCTCAAAGTCGACATGGCCAGATCAGAACATGAGATTTATTCTTCATCAATCCCTGCTCCACGACCTGATCCTTCTCCACATTTCTCTGCTTTAGAAAGCTGCACTGCCATTAACAGCATTTCCACAGCCCCTATCTTGAAGCCATCTGCTCCCGTCACACAATGTATCCAAGAACCAGCAAAGGCTGTTGGGATTACCTTCACATATGTTCTAAATGAGGCTTCACCACCTCCATGGCAACACTTTAGTTCAAGGCATGATCATCTCTCATTAGAACTCTGTGGATACCCTACTATAGGCTGATTTGTGTCCCCTCAGAATGTCTACGTGCAAGTCCTAACCCCCAGACCCTCAGGATGTGACTGTATTTGAGGAAAAGACCTTTAAAAAAGTAATTAAGGTAAAATGAGGTCATTAGGGTGGGCTTTAATCCAATGTAATTGTCTTATAAGGGGAGAAGATTAGGGCACAGACATCCAGTAAGGATTGATCTTTTTGAAACCTACATTGAATCTTACTCCCTTGCTCAGAAGCCTGCAATGGCTTTTCATCGCACTTGGAAAAAATTCTGAATTCCTTGCTAGAACTTGTAAGGCCCTACATGGGCATGTGGGCCCAGCCCTCAGTCTCCATCTCAGACCACTGTCATCTTCACCTGCCTGATCAGCCCCACCGGACCTTTGGGTTCTCCTGGAGCACACAGCCCAGCCCATGCTCTTTGTCAGAGCCTTTGCTCTGTGGATCCTCTGCTCTCAGTGCTCCCACAGATGCTCATAGGTCTTGCTGGATCCCCATATCCAGATCTCAGCTCAGAGGCAAACTTCTCCAAATGGACTTCACCAGGCACCCACCTGCTTCCTGGTCCATCTACTTCCTGCTCTGGTTTTTGCTGACTTCATCATAGCTATCACTATCTGTCATTCTATTTGGTAATGATTTGATCTTTTTTCTGTTCTCTCTCTTCCTTTTACTAATGGTTGAACACATAATCCATGAAGGGTCTTCTCGGTCTTCTCTATCTTGTTCACTGCAGTGTCCTTGTGCTTAAAAAAATAATAGGCAAATGCATGAATTCAAAACTGTATGGCTGGATTCCAACCCCTTATTTGACTTTGAAGCAGGTGTTCAATTTTTGGCCACTTTGGGAGGAAAGCTTTATCTTGTATAAATTTGGCTGGTGTCAATATGTTCATCAACATCTTGACAGTTTTATGAATAGGCTGGTTTTTACTCCTATTTGAATTTGTTCTATTATCTCACAGGAGCATTTGCTCACTATTAGGACCTAGTATATTAAATCCTCAAAGTGGATACAGAGATGCATTCCCTGTGACCATGAGCTTGGGAGTCATTTATACAGATTGGAAGGTAGTTAGGGATTCCAGCAACCTGCTTGGCTGTTTGCAGGGGTGAGCATGTTCTTCAGCTACTGAGACGATGGCTTAGAGCATGAGGTATGGGACAGAAATCAGAGCTTGGGTGCAGGAAGTGCAGGCCACAATCTAATTGATACTGGTATCACAAAATGGCAGATTCAATATGAATTTTCTTAAATTATAGGTGTAACTATGAAGAAAGTAAATGTATAGGAGTAAATGAAAGCCTCTCTCTCTCTCTCTCTCTCTTTTTCCTTTATGAAGTAATCTTATCACCCCATTATTTATAGACCACTTTATTGCTTTCTTACGGGCTGACTATGGAAATGGTTCTCTAAGGATGAAGGTAGAAACCTCCGGAATTATAGCCTGTCTACACAATTAGCGTTATGTAATCCTCCAACGGCCTCCCTCTGCCTCCGAGCTCTGAAATAGCAGCACGCAGGAGTGGGTGGTAAAACTGTCTAATAGTTAGCTGTTAGAAGACTGATTTGCATTCATTCTGTTCGCCAAATTATTTTGGGAAAGGAGTCTTAATTGACAGCATCAGCACAAGAAGCCTAAATTTTAGCTCAGTGTACTGGCCACTCCTGCACCAACCACATCTTGGGCTTTATGGGCCAGGTGGGTCCCCCCCCCCCAGGGGCGGGGATGCACATGCCCCCAAGGGACCTGCCCTTTGTAGACCTCCCTCTGGCTGAACCCTACTGAAGCCTTTGCTATGACACCTCCTGTCCATGTGGCTTTATCCTTTAATCATCTGCTTGTCCCATATGTTCCCAGGAAACATGGGGAGTCATATTAAATAGGTAAGTGTATCTCATTGTTGGTTTGTTTATAGTCGCCAACTACTTACAAAAGAGCTCACCCTGGAACAGGAAAGGAGAATCTTTGTGTGTAAACAAAGTATTGAAACACACACACACACACACACACACACACACACACACACACACTCACCACCCTAGGCATGGGTCACAGGTCTCTATCTTACCCTAGATGTCTGTCTGCTGTAAGTTTGAAGGGTAAACCTTTCCTTCAGGAGGGTTTCCCATAATGCTAAAAAAAATCAGTTTCAAATAAGCAAAGGAATTCCTACTTTATATAGCTCAATAATTAGCAATAACAAAAAACTTTAGCTAAAGAAAGTGACAAAAATAAAATTTGGTACATATAAAACCATATGATTTCTTGGTGTTGTTATCTCTAAAAATACAGTGATGTTTAGAATGAGCTTTGGAAAAAATAACAATTACACAAATAAAATAGGCTTTAGTATTAATCAAATTGATGTGTTTAACTCATGTATTCCCAAAATAAAGCTAATTTTTATAGGGTTAGAGAAGATTTAACTGAATTTTTTTGGGTTGATGTCTTCCTTCCATAATTGATCTCTTCTTTACATTGTTAAAACTCTGGCCACTAAAATATGTTTTTCCTAGAATTGTTTTCTGCTACTCCTCAGATAAGCTTTAGGCCGAATTTGCCTCACACCTGCTTGGGACCACTGAATATTTTGCCTCCTACAGAAACAAAAAGCAAGGGTCCTGAGTGGCTCAGTCAGTTAAGCCTCCAACTCTTGATTTCGGCTCAGCTCATGATCTCCCGGTTCATGAGTTTGAGCCCCACGTCGGGCTCTGTGCTGACAGGGCAGAATCCCTGCTTGGGATTCTCTCTCTCACTCTTTCTCTGTCCCTACCCCACTAGCATTTGTGCTCTCTCTCTCTCTCTCAAAACAAATAAATATTTTAAAAAAGAGAAATAAATGGCAAAGGACATGGCTGCCTCTTAAAACCCTTCTTTCTTTTTTTTTTTTAATTTTTTTTTAAACGTTTATTTAATTTTTGAGACAGAGAGACAGAGCATGAACGGGGGAGGGTCAGAGAGAGAGGGAGACACAGAATCGGAAGCAGGCTCCAGGCTCTGAGCTGTCAGCACAGAGCCCGACGCGGGGCTCGAACTCACAGACCGCGAGATCATGACCTGAGCCAAAGTCGGGCGCTCAACCGACTGAGCCACCCAGGTGCCCCTAAAACCCTTATTTCTTAGAGAGTTTTCCCTATGGAAATTTATGTCAATTGTTTTGGTTTTCCCTTGTTCTAAAGCTTGAGTCTCTAAATTTCTAGCAGATACTTAAATTCATTCCTTGAACCTGTTTTTAATTTTCTAGAAGTTGACTCTTGAAACTGAACTTATAAATGGTTCTCTGTGCCCAGAATGTAACACTTACAACCCATTTAAATAGAACTTATAAAGATTTTTAAAATGGTTTTCAAAAGTGAATTCGTTCAACCAACATTTATGAGTGCACAGTCCTTACAATTTCTTTAATTTTCAGAATAGCATTTTTAGATTCTGAACAATTTTGCCACCTAAATTGCATTTGCTTTCATGTTACTGCTTCAGAGAATAGTACCTGTTTTACTTTTATTCTAAACGACTTTCTCTACTTTGTCATCACCCATAATCTCTAGAGTGTATCCGGCCATTATACGAAGAGTGCCAGAAGAAATGTAAAAGGAGACTGAAAGGCAACGGAAAGTTATTTGATCATTGTACTTCTTTTTATTCTAGCACCTGAATAGAAAAGATGAAGAAATCGAAGCACTGCATTTATTTTTCTAGGAAAAACTTAGAAAAGTAATTGTCCTCTACACGAAATCTTTTGTTACTTTTATCCTTCTCTTATTACCAGGAGATATTTTTGGGTGTGATTATCAAAAGTGGTAAAGTATAGGGACAATGAGAGGAAATTCATCTCATAATTATCCTTTGGTAAAAGAGCTTTTTTGCCCACTTGAACTGGAAGAATGAGCAGATAGCGTAGACTGTGAATTCTTTGATGCCATAAAATCGCTCTTCTGGTATAGTTTCCTTTCGCAGTTTCTCGATAGTGTCTTAGCAGGAAGCTTACTACTGTATTTGCAGCTGTCCAAACATAACCTTATTTTGTTTCAGTTGAAACAATATGGAATTGAAACAAAAGAAGGAACCCAGAATGTGCTTACTAATATGTATAGAAAATTTTAATTTCGATGAAAAATACTATGTTCTAACTGCAGTGAGAGATCACCTCACAGCTATTAGAATGGATATTATAAAAAAGACAAGAGATAACAAGTGTTCTTGAGGATGTGGAGAGAAGGGAACCCTGTCCACTGTTAAGGAGAATGTAAATTGACACAGCTATTATGGAAAACTCTATGAAAGTTCCTCAAACAATTAAAATAGAACCACCAGGGGATGCAGAAATCCTACTGCTGGTTATATATCCAAAGGAAATGAAATCAGGATCTCAAGAGGTATCTGCACTCCCATGTTTACTAAGCACTGCTCACCATAGCCAAACTATGGAAATAGGCTGTGTCTGGTGATGGATGAATATATAAAGAAAATGAAGGGGCGCCTGGTGGCTCAGTCAGTTAAGCCTCCGACTTTGGCTCAGGTCATGATCTAACAGTTCCTGAGTTCGAGCCCCATGTCGGGCTCTGTGCTGACAGCTCAGAGCCTGGAGCCTGCTTTAAATTCTGTGTCTCCTTCTCTCTGCCCCTCGCCTGATCATTCTCTCTCTCTCTCAAAATAAATAAACATTAAAAAAGAAAGAAAATGTGATATATATATACACACATACACATACACACAATGAAATATTATATATTATTCAGGAATAAAAAGCAAAGGAAATTCTGATATTTGTGACAACATGGATGAATCTGGAGGACATTATACTAAGTGACACAAGAAAGATGAATACCACATGATTTCACTTATGTGTGGAATCTATAAAAGTTGAACTCATAGAACCAGAGAGGAAAATATTGTTTGCCAGAGGCTGGGGGTGGGGGAAATGGGGAGATGTTGGTCAAAGGGTACAAACTTTTAGTTATAAGTTGAATAAGTTCTGGGGATCTAATGTATAGCATGGTAACTATGGTTAACAATACTGTATGGTATGTTTGAAATTTGCTAGACAGTAAATCATAAATGGTCTCACCACACAAAAAAGGTAATTATGTGAGGTGATGGGTATGTAATTAGCTTGAAGGCAACAATCATTTCCCAATGTATATGTATGGACTTTAAGAAAACAAAACAAAAACATCATGTACCTAAGTGTGTACAATTTTATTTGGCAATCATACTTAAAAAAAAACTAGGAAAAAAGCAATAAAGAAAGAAAACATACAGTTTTGTGACCTGAAACTGTTAAAACAAATTAAGCTGAGAATATTTCTCCAAGAGTACAAATGGGAATTTTTGTATTTAGTTTAAAAATATTGTCCCTAATTTTTATTCATGAAACAGATTTTTAACATTGAAAATGTACATTGTCCCAGGCATGTTTCTACAGGCTGGTGATACAACAGTAAAGAAACAAAGTCTTTACATCCATCTAGTGTTAAATCGGATGGAGGAATAGAGCATTGAGAGAGACAGAGGGCCGGCAATACACCCTGTGATGGAAGGATACTTCAGAAATCAATGATGGCCAGATGAGGTTCACAGGCAGGTGAGGTGTTTGGGGAGCATATAGGTAAATATGCACTGAGGAGGCCCATAGACAGCACAGGCTTTCTTAAGAAATGAAAAGCAGTTGTTGAGGTAAAGGACAAGAAGGGAGTTCGTGAAGGACACAATGAGCGAAGCCTAGACCCTTCCTGTGACTAGTGGACCATGTGTTTACACTGGAATGTACAATGGGTTGTAGTGGGTGAGGCTAAAAAGGCAGCCATCTTGGACATGAGGGTTGGACATGAGGGGAGCCATGGATGTGTTTTTACACAAAGGATTTTGTTCACTCTGGAGGCTATGGAGAGGGGCAAAGAGGTAAGGTAATGGGAAATAGTGGAGAATAGAAATGATGAGGATTTTTACTAAGATGTGGTAGTGGGCATGAGAGAGAAATTTGGAAAATGCAGAGAAGGTCAATTGACATGACCCTATGATTGAGGAAAAGAGAGTCAAAACCCTTGTTTCTTACCTATTTATCTATTAGTGAGTTTTAATGGAATATTGAAGAAATTTGAGAAAGCACTATTTTTGCAACATAAAACAATACTTCTGTATTAAGATTACTAGCAATGTTAGGGCGCTCAGTTCTAGTATGTGGGAAGTATATTGGATTGAAGAGATATTTGGGATTTGGTCTCTGGTCTGCCACTTAATATTTGTGTGATTCTCTTAATTTTATTTATTTACTTTGAGAGAGAGACACACACACAGGAAGAGAGAGGGAGAGGGAGAATCCCCAGCAGGCTCTACACTGTCAGAGCAGTCTGACACAGGGCTTGAACTCAAGTTCGAACCATGAGAGCATGACCTGAGCCAAAATCAAGAGTCGGATGCTCAACCGACTGAGCCACCCAGGCGCCCCTGTGTGATTCTTTATTTTTTTATTTATTTTTTAAAGAAAATATTTTATGTTTATTTATTTTTGAGAGAGTGAGAGAGACAGAGAGTGAGCAGGGGAGGGGCAGAGAGAGGGGGAGACACAGAATCTGAAGCAGGCTCCAGGCTCTGAGCTGTTAGCACAGAGCCTGACGCGGAGTTCGAACTCACAGACCATGAGATCATGACCTGAGCTGAATTCGGTTGCTCAATCAACTGAGCCACCCAGGCGCTCTCCACTGTGTGATTCTTTACTGGCCATTGGGTGCCCATCCATTTTTTTTTTAAATCAAAATAAAGATATCGAGAGGTAGAAATTTGAGAGGACCTGTCAGTTTTAATGTTTTCTAACTTTGTGATTATGTTTTTCCCTCACATGTTTTTTATTCAGAGTAAAGGGCAAAGTGCTGTTTGCTGAGAGAGTTTAATCAGGGGAGGTATGTCTTGTGAATCAATACAATCCAGAGCACTGATACAAAGAAGCACGTCTACTGTCATCTGTTGCCTTCATGCACGCTGACGGATGGGCAGTCCATCGACCTCTATGTGGGATGGATTGATGCTTTGAGACACCCCAGTTCTTGTTCAGACCAGTCCCTATGACACGTATCTGGTCAAATCACACTTTTAATATCATGAATGCTCTTTAATCTCTGACAGTAAATGGAAGAGATCTTTTTAAAGCCTAAGCAGTAATACAGAAAAATGAGCACAAAATGAAATGGTTGGAACAATAAATGCAAAAACATCCATTTCCCTGCCCCCGCCCCGGAGTTCTAACTGGTCCCAGATGTTCAGTTTGCTCCCCTAGATAGCTACGTCTGCAGCCCCACAAGTTTCCTAGTGTATGAAGAGGTAGCAAAAGACAATTTGACCCTTTCCAATACGTGAGTAGATGGACCTAAATTCCTTCTTAAGAGTGATTCTTGATGACCAGTTGCCCTGAGCTAGTGTTGAATTATGGCTCATGTGTGTGTTTCCCAGGGACTGTGCCTGAGATATTCCACTTTGAACATCAAATGCATCTCTTGGAGGACAGCTAGCTCCACATACTCTTCAGAACCAAATGAAAGGGACTGATGAAATCAAGAGTTCCATTCCTGGGCCACTCAGTCAAAGCTGGCTTGCAAAGGAGTATCTTCAAACTGTCTGGGTTGCATTGGGTACCAAGCACTGACCGACGCAATGGAGTGGGCTCCTGCCATCCTTCCTGCCAATGTTCAGCCCACACCTATGTCTTTTCCTTGGGCAGCTTGTGTCCACTTTTTAAGACTTCCATTTACAAATGGCCCCGTCATCCCTGACCTTTCTGAGAGATTCCTTCCAAAGCGTTACAGGAAGAAGTCTGATTCCCTCTGGATAATCCCTGTAATAGACTGCATGCTTGTGTCCTCCTAAAATTTGTATTTTGAAATCCTACCACAGTGTGGGCATTAGAAGGTGGGGCCTTTGGGAAGTGATTAAGGTTAGACGAGGTCATGAGGGTGAGGCCCCCTTGGTGGGATTGGTGTCCGTATGAGAAGGAAAGAGAGCTGAGCATCCTGTCTCTGCCAGGAGAGGGCACTTGCCAGCCTGGCACTGACGAAACCCTGATCTCAGACTCACAGCCTCCAGAACCATGAGAAACAAATGTCTATTGCATAAACACCTAGTGTATGGTATTTTGTTACAGCAGCTGGAGCTGATTAAGACAATATCCACGCTTAGGGATGTAAGAGCCTTTACAGCAGGTCTAAATTCTAGTTCGTAGGTCCCTGCAAAGGAGTATATATAAAACACCGAAGAGAGCCTGGGGTAGCATTTCCCCTCTGCTTTCAGAAATACAAGCTTTCTGAATTCTGATACTCTTCTTATCAATTCCATAAGCTCACATAATATTATACTCCTTAGCCAGTGGCTGCAACTATACTTTTTCAAAGTAGGCTTTTTACGGACATGATAGGGGCCCCTCTCAATTCTCAGTCATATTTTTCTCTATGATAAAAACCCTCACTGGCAGAGAAATCCTTGACTACAAAAAATGATATCTGTCTATGCCCTGCTGCACAACAATGAGACTGGATTTTTCCTCCGTGGCCTATGCAGTCCACTCTCATTACTTTATAGGTCTAATACATTGATAGCGTAGACACCCTGTCTAAGTCTTCCTTTATTTGGAAGGTAAATTAATGTAACCCAGGTGGAGTGAATTCGGGCAGAAATGATAATGGTTTGAGTATAGGTTGATGAATATTCTAGCTCAGCCCTTGGAGTATGGCATGCCAGATGTGACCAGGATGAAAGTAGCAGATTTTATTAAGACTCATCATACTTGGATGAAAAAGGCACCATTTTCCATGTTGTGTTTTCATTGGGTAGGGGACAATGTGCAGACAGTAAGGGTCCTCCCCACGGCTGCACGGAAAATCACTGGCAAAGCTGCCTCAATGCCATGCACATGGCCTGAGACCCATGCAGGTCTGCACAGCCTCCTCCCATGCTAGGGGCCCATGCTTGGTTTAATGTTCTGCAGCCATTTTCTTGAAATGCTTAATAATTTCTGAACAGAGAGCCACACACTTCCATTCTTCATAAGTTTTGAGTATTTTGCACACATCATTTGGACTTCATAGTCTGGAATTACAAATTATACCTTACAGCTGAATATTATTAAGAACCTAGTACAATGAGGGGAGAAATGACTTAACATTTTCCAGTTGACAGGTCAAGCCCTGAAAGCAGTGGCTCCAGGGACTTGTAAGAAGGTGGGTGAATTCGTACACATAGTTCCTAAAAAGGAAGGAGACGAGGCGTACCATAAAAAGTTGCTGTAGTGTATGCAAAGGCTTTCTCAACCCTGGCAGTAGTAACCTGAGATTTTTGCCCAAAGTTAGAAACTTTGGAATTCATTTAAAATCATGAACCAGAAGCAGAATTTGCAATGTTTGGGTTTCTGTACTATAAAGTACTATAAATAAATTGGCTGTGCATTTAGGTCTTTGAAACTTTAAGTGCATTTAAATCATAAAGTGTGGGTAGGACTGTTTGAACTGTGCTAATCCAACTTTTATTATGAATCCAAAGTGAATGAGTTTTAGTTCGTTTTTCTTGAAACCTATGGATTCTTGGTGATCGCAAAGGTGTCATCAAGTTACCGTACATTTAACTCCATTCTTTACTTAACTCCAACATGGCCCAACGTAACCCATTGCTTGACTGATCCGCCTATATGGTGTCATTCTTTTTGCCAATCTTATACTTTGCTTTGATAGAGTTATTTTAAAAAGCAGAGTATCAATGTGATAACGTCCTATTGCTTAGCGACCATTTGCCTTTTACCTATTTAGTGTCATTTTTTTTTTCAGATCGTGGTGCAAGAAAATACCCTCCTTTTATACCTTGTCTTTCTCTACTGCAGTGGTTTTCAATTAGGGGTGAATTCATTCCCCAGGGGGTCTTTGACAATGTCTGGAGGCATTTTTGATTGTCAGAATTGGGGATGCTACCGGCATTTAGTGGATAGAGGACAGGGCTGCTGCTCAACATCTTCTAGTGCCCTGAAAAACTTCCCCAACAAAGAACTCTCTGGCCCCACATTTCAATAGTGCCAAGGTGGAGAATCCCCATTCTGTAGCTTAGATTCCACCTGCAGTGTTAGTTTCTGCTGTCCTAAATAAGGTGAAAATGGGAATGCTCGTAGGTAGCTCAGCTACTTGATTACTGACAAGGCAAGTTTCAGCTAGACTGACAGTTATTTTTTTTTTTTAATTTTTTTTCAACGTTTTTTATTTTATTTTTGGGACAGAGAGAGACAGAGCATGAACGGGGGAGGGGCAGAGAGAGAGGGAGACACAGAATCGGAAACAGGCTCCAGGCTCCGAGCCATCAGCCCAGAGCCTGACGCGGGGCTCGAACTCACGGACCGCGAGATCGTGACCTGGCTGAAGTCGGACGCTTAACCGACTGCGCCACCCAGGCGCCCCATAGACTGACAGTTATTTTTTAAGGTAAAGAGCCAGGAGTGTTCCCTGCAAAAGGTACCGAGGTGTAGGCACTAGAGTTGTTTTGTACAAGGCAAACTTTGCCTAGATTAGTCTAAAGAGTGAGGCTTTCTTTGGGTCTCAGTCTGTGTTAATACTCTGGCATTCTCTGTAGAAGCATGGTTTGGGAATTTGTTGAGCGAGAGTAGCAGTTTGAAATTGGGTTTGTCTATGTGACCATTGAATTCTGTAAATGTTTGTGGAGCATCACATAGGCCATGGGCATTAGGGTGAGTATTTAAGGAATATAAATATCAGGTGTTGTCCCTACCATCAACAAGGGCAATGGCTGGCCCTCCAGGAGGCAGAGAGAAGCATGGAGGGGAAATATTTTCACCTCCCAAGCAGTTGTGACTTTGGGGGTTTATATTCATTCCCATTTCAGTAATGGTTCAATGGTCCGATTTACAGTAGTAAAGCCAAGTCGCTGGGCTTTGGAGGGACCTGGTTAGAAGCGTAAGAACTTCTTTTACATTCAGTAAGCTGGAAGTCATGTCGACATAGTCATGGTGTGAATGAGTGTAGCTCTGAGAGATTATACAGCTGGGATGTCATTAGGTCTTTTACCAATCAGGGACTGCTGATTTTCTCAGTTCTCCTCTGCTGCCGGGGCACAAGTGGGTAACTTCTCACCATCAACCAGTCATCTAGGTACTGTCACCTTTTCCATAAGATCATGAAATCCGGTGTGAGGGAAGACTGAGCCAAATTTTACAACCCAAGTAAGTGTCGCTTCTGCTGGGCAGTACATAGCTGACATGCTTGATGCAGATGAGTCCCCCACCAGATGCCAATGGAAAATAAGGGTGGCAATGTATCCGAGGTGACTTAAAGAAGGTCTTTGATCAAGTGAGTGTCAGGTGACCTCTGAGCTCTCCCACAGTCCTTGGGTTCCCAAACGGTGCCCTTCTCAGGGCTTTGCTAGGTCTGCTCACTCAAGTCCAGGGCAGCCGGCCCTCCCCGTTCTTGGGCAACCTTCCCAGAATTGATTTCCGTACTCTTCTGACAAGTTCCCTCCTTCTTTCATTTCAAACTTCAGTTTCTTATTTAGATTCAAGGAAAACCTTCATTCTTCAAAAATTGTCTCTTTTCTTCTCCTTTCCTGTCAAATCTCATCTCCCTTCAACCTGAGCCTGAAACCCAATTTTGTAGATCAGCACTATCCTGTAGCAATTCAGTGCAAACCACATATACATATTTAAAATATTCCGGCGAACACAGTACATAAATTTAAAAGAAACAAGTGCAGTAAATTTTAGAAATAAACTCTATTTAACTCAATTTATAAAAAATAATACCACTTGAACAATTGTGTGTTGGGTTGTTGTAAATAATAAATATTTAATATTAAGAACACTTATTAAGTGCTGTTATTGCTGATAACATGGTGACAGCTATTGTTTATATTTCCTTTGAGCAAAGTTCCAGGCTTCTCTCTGATCCTTGTATATTTATCCCTGGTCTGGGCAAGGGCCTGCTGGAATTTTGCCATTATGGAGTACATTTCAGAGAGCAGAGAGAATGTGGGATTGAATATGTATAAATAGAAAGATGCATATGTAAAATATCCATGACTTCTTGAGGCTCTGGCATTTCTAGAAATCTTAACATGAAAGTCATACAATTAATATTTTGGATTACAGATAATAATATTTCACATTAGCCAATTTACACACATTCCTTGAAAATAAAATCTAAGCATTATACTAGTTTTGACATTAAATAATTTTACAATAAAAAGAGATTATTTGTAGACATTCTGTCTCACTGATTCGAGTAATACTTTAACCTTGACCAATCGCCATTTCTGAGTACAGAGAGTCTAGAACACTGTATCACGAGTTTCACTAACATTTTATCTTGATTGAGCTTTTATCAAAACAGGCCTATTAGCTAGATAGTGCTTTAGTAACACCACAAACATCGTGGCTCAAACAACAGAAATTTATTTTCTCCGAGTTCCGGGGGTTGGAAGCCCAGAAAAGGTTGGTTTCTTTTGAGGCCTTTCCACATAGGTTGAAGATTTCTGACGTCTTGCTGTGTCCTCATGTGGTCTTTCTTCCGTGCAAATGTATGTCTACATCTTAATTTCTCTTCTGATGAGGACACCAGTCATATTGGACTTGGGCCCACCATAATGCCCTCCTTTTATCTTGATTAAAAGCCCTGTCTCCAAATGCAATCACAGTGTGAGGAATTGGGGGTTAGCACTTCAACATCTGAATTTTGAGGCCGTGCAGTTTAGCTCATGATGTCATTTAAGAGAGAATATCTTCTGTCTTTACCCATCCACCTTCATTAGCCATTTAGCTGTGAAACCATCGACACAAGTCTCCTATCCTTTTCTATTGACCACGTTAGGATTCTGAGGGGTTTGTTCTCTTTCCCCAGACATCTCTCTCTTTGATTAATGTCTACCTTGCAAACACATTTTCCTACCAATCTGACTATGGCTCAGAGAAGAAATTCTCTAAAAAAAAAATTTTTTTTTTTGCTTGGGATATTTTAAAATGTATAACGACACTTTCTACATTTAATTTCATGGACTGGAAAGATGATTTGGTTTTGATTTTTTTGCATTAATTTTAAGATTGAGTATCTCAGAAATCACTTGGACTCTGCTTTTAATTCTCAAACTTGCTTCAAATACGAAAATTGTTTTTCTATGGCCATATAATCAAACTAGTTTTAGACCAAATGACTCTTATTTAAATAATACTCTTGCAGGTATCTTGTGTTCTCAAATCCATACAGCTGATAAAAGACTGAAGAGTTAATATTTGACCTTTCCCCCTTACAGTTGCCATGGTCTTCTTTACGTCCTGGGTCAAATCTCTTGTCCTCTGTTTGCTCTTGTGTCTTTTAGGAAAGTTCACATTACACCCAAACTTTCTCTGGCTATGTGTGTATTCACACTATGTTAAAGGAGGTTCAATGCACGGTGTATAATCCTTATAAGTCTCAGGAAAACTAATTGATTAGCAGTTATTATGTAGAGTTCCTGTTCCTCAGTCTCTGTCTACATAATGTCAAAATGAAATGCTGGGTTGAAATGAGAAAATTTTGTCTATCAGTGATATGGTCTGACTGCATGATACTCCAAGAAAACACTCAATTAAATTTTCTTATGGTGAAGCTAGTATTATTTATAGACTTTTGGGGGGTGGGGAGCGGGAATCTATTCTTAGGTGTTTTTCTGTTACTGGCAAATTTCTATTTTTTCTAATCTGTCCTAAGACTTATGCATGGCTTCTTTGAGTCAGGGGTTGATTTTTTGTTGTTTGCTCATTTGTGGATGAGCTCTTAAGTAGCTGGCCATTATAGAGTTCGATTTTGGCCCTATAGTGATGTTCTTCTAAACAAGTTCAGTGATATTAACAGTTAGAAACAAGATACACAGGGTTCTTTTTTATTAGATGTTTGGACTTACCTACTTCAAGTGCCGTGTGGGCAGTTATTGGCCCCCAATTCACACAAGGCTTTGTCTGTGAGAGAGTGATTCCTTACCACTGCCCATTGGGTGATGGCTCCTGCAGCTTCTATTTGGAGGCATCATATGAAGTTGTTCTTCCCAGTCTCATTCCTTGATTCCATGTCCTTCTTGGCTTTTCCACTGGCTCTTTGTTTTGCACGAGACAGTTTGGAGCCATGGTGACTCATCGTTTGAGTAGAACCATCTTTCAAGTGCCACGAGATGACCACTTTTCTGCTAATGTGGTCCGTGCATTTCACAAACCCAACCTGAGTGTGTTTGTTTGGCCGGTCAACATTAAGTACGGCTTAGGCAATGGTGAGGTATCGTTTGAAAACATAAATGTTTTATTTTAGAAGGTTCAGGCTGCAAGATAAATAGAAGTTTGATATGAGGAGCACTGCATATGTTTTCAGCTTGCTCTGCATCTGTGCCACAGTGTTGCTGCCCATTTTTTGCCAAGCTTCTAGAAGGACATGTCTGGATCTGGTAGGATGGTGCTTGTCAATTTGATTATATCGAGGAGACCACTGCCTCTCTTGCTTATTGTATGAGAGATTCTTTATTGTTATCTTGTTTTCTGTAATAGTGGTTCACATTTGTTCACAGATGCACTCATTCATCTACACACACATGAGTACGCACGTTTGGCACATGTACATCTGCCTGCTGTGGGGCACTGCGTGGGCACCGGTGATCACAAGGCAAGTAACAGAGACCATTCTCAGTGGGCTCACAGTGTACTGGGAGAGAAGCACTTTCAGCCTGCTATATGGGATGATGTGCAATCAGTCCAGCCTGTACCGGTGCCCTAATGAGAACATGTCTCCATGGTGGAGTGGGAGTTAGCCAAATAAAATACGGAGAAAAGGTCTTCTAGGCCATAAAAGCATAAGTGAAGGCAGATGACGAGAGACAATCTTGTGCCTTGGAGAATTATGAGCAGTCGGTACTACTAGAGCTTCATCATGAAATAGCAAGAGGGGCTGGTTGTTGATAAGAGACGGATCTGGAGAAATAGACGGCTGGCCGGGTCACCTGGGTGGCTCAGTTGGTTGAGTGTCCGACTTCGGCTCAGGTCATGGTCTTGCAGTTCATGGGTTTGAGCCCCGCTTTGGGCTCTGTGCTAACAAACAGCTCAGAGCCTGGAGCCTGCTTCGGATGCTGTGTGTGTGTCTCTCTCTCCCCCTCCCCTGCCCATGCTCTGTCTCTCAAAAATAAATGAATGTTAAAAAAAAAAAAAAAAGAAATAGGTGGCTGGTCGTGGAGGGCACTGATTGCCTTCAAAAAGTGGCTCGGGTTTCCTCCAGTAAGACAAAGGGTCTCATCCCTACCAGGCACAGTCTCTGTGAATTACAATGGATGTTTACAAACACCCCTATTTACTGTGTTGAAATCTGCAGATCCTATAAACTATCTGCAACCTTAATTTAAAAAATCAATATAATGCTTTTACCATGATGTGAAAAAAATACAAGAAAATTAACTTGTAATAAAGTAATACTTATTTAAGGATGTAAGTCTTTGAATATAACATCATTAAGAAACACGATGAAACTGAGTGGTTTAAATGAAACATGGGATAATAGGACGTGTGACAGCTCCAAACGCAGACTGGTACAGGTGTATCATACCAATGACTCAAATGCCACGAGAACATTGCAGTGATGTGATTTCTTAAAATGTTAAATAACATTTGCTATCTTTCAGAATAAAGCAAAGTGCAAAGTAGATGCATTGCTGGGAAATATCAGCATATACTAAAACAGTACAAGTACTTTGTGTTTATGGGCAAGATATATCACATGTCACAAAACATCTGGAACCTCTGGCTTCTGTCCCCATCATTGTGATAGCCAAACATTCACACACACGTTTCCAGACAAGCAAGTGCTGTCTCTATTGAGAAATGGTGTTAGGAGACCATTCTGATTAGATCTGGGTGTAGACGGATAATTCTAGAGTGTTTTGACTTGAGTTTGAGGAACACAAGATAGCAGGCAAGAGGGCCTGTCACTGGGCGACCACAGTGATCCAGGTGAGATATTATGTGGACGGAAGATATTATGTGGAAAGAGGACAGTAGCAGGACAGCAGGAAGGGAAGAAGAGAGGGATTTGGAGAAACTTGATCTTGATGAAATAAATTTATAAGGCTCAGCCACAGACTAGTTGGAAGGGGAAGGAGTTCCCCAGTGTGAGTCCCAGAGTTCTGTCCTAAGAGATGGATCAGCTGGTCTTGGAAACTGAGAAAACACTAGAAGGGGGGCACCTGGGTGGCTCAGTCGGTTAAGTGTTCAATTCTTGTTTTCGGCTCAGGTCATGATCTCATGGTTTGTGAGTTCGAGCCCCGCGTCAGGCTCTGTGCTGACAGCACAAAGCCTGCTTGGGATTCTCTCTCCCCCTCTCCCCCTCTCTCTCTGTTCCTCCCTTGTTTCTATTTCAAAATAAATAAACTTAAAAAAAAGGAAAACTCTAGAAGAATGGATACAGAGGAAAGATAATAAAATAGTTCTGGCTGACTTTGAGTGCCCACAGATAGCCAGGAGAAGATGTTTTGCAGGTGTGTGTGTGTGTGTGTGTGTGTGTGTGTGTATGAATATGTCCAAGATTCAGTGGACAGATCAAGTTTGGAGATACAGATTTAAGAGTCACTGGCATACAGTTGATAACAAAAACTATGAGAGCATTTTCCAGAAAGAGTGTGTGGCATTGGGTTAACAGAAAACCAAGGGTGAAACATATTTTAATGTGTTTTAATCTTTACCAGATTAAAAATCATTTTAAATCTTGATCTCTCCAGAAATAAGATCTTTACTAATTTTGAATCATTCCAGTCATTTGGATAACCAAAGGAGCGGGGAATCCTATTTCTTTCACATTCACACCATTCCAAGAAACTATTTTTTCTAAGCTGTGCAGTTCGATACTTAGTCAAACAGGCGTCTAGTTTTAAGGGCTCAAAGTTAGCTTAGAGAAATTTGTTCACGAGTCGCTGGCTGCAGTTGTAAGCATGACAAGGAGAAATATCACCATCCCCATTTTACAGACAGAGATCTGGATGGTCATTCTGGAGAATGAAGCAATTTGCACATTGCCCAGAAAGTCACCCTTGGTGAGCTCTGACAGTGCTTAATTGAGCCTAGCTTGCATCAGATTGTAACAGTGTTTTATGCAGAAGATAGACAAGATGCCACTTCCCAGATCACCAAATGGCTTCATTGCCAAGAGGTCCTCCTGCTACGGAGACATGTCATGTTTGCAGAAATCAGTTTGGAAATGCAGTGTCAAATTTCATTAACACAAAGACTCCCCTTACCTTTCGGTTAATTCTCCACAATCAGTATTAGCTAGAATGGAGTTTCAGGTTTTCCCTGCAGTGAAAGAGATTCACCTTGTCAAACTCAGTAATTGGAAAAACACTGAAGACAATGGCGTGACCAGTACATTTGAATTCGACACCCTGAGCAGATCACTTTCTTTCTTTTTTTTTTTTTTTAATTTTTTTTTTTAACGTTTATTTATTTTTGAGACAGGGAGAGACAGAGCATGAACGGAGGAGGGTCAGTGAGAGAGGGAGATACAGAATCTGAAACAGGCTCCAGGCTCTGAGCTGTCAGCACAGAGCCCGACGCGGGGCTCGAACTCATGGATGGCGAGATCATGACCTGAGCCGAAGTCGGATGCCCAACCGACTGAGCCACCCAGGCGCCCCTGAGCAGATCACTTTCTAACAGGTGCCTCTCTACACAGCAGGTTAGATAACTACCACATCATACCACTGAGGAAACATTTCATTTTCTAGGTTCATTCTTCAGTTTTATTTTTTAATTTTTATTTATTTTTTGAGAGAGAATGGGAGACAGAGTGTGAGTGGGGCAGGGGCAAAGAGAGAGAGGGAGCCACAGAATCCGAAGTAGGCTCCAGGCTCCCGGCTGTCAGCAGAGAGCCCGATGCGGGGCTTGAACTCACAAGCCATGAACTCATAACCTGAGCCAAAGTCGTACGCTTAGCCAACCGAGCCACCCAGGCATCCCTTGGTTCATTCTTTAGTTTTAGGACAAATATTAACAATTATAAAGGAAGACACACGATCCATCGTAAAGTCATTCAAATCCAGTAATGTCTTCTATAAATGTTTTCTGCTTGTACCAACATTTGCTCTTACTAAACAAAAATATTATCCCTCACACTTGAAACTGCTTCACAGTATTAAAATTTAAACCCAAATAAAGAGAAAATTCCAAATGGTCACAGAGAATGACAAAAATGAAGTAACTCGATTCATTTTCTTAGTCTTTACCATCACTGTGTTGTCTTTCCATATATATCGTTTCAATGCAGCTTCTGCAGAACAGAGAAAGCATGAACTGAGTCTGAAGCAACTACACAGTTCAGAGTTGTAGCTCCAACGGCACCAATGTCATGGGAAAACTGTATAATTGGGAATCCCCCAAACGTGACTTCCATGTAGACCATGATTGTCTGTTAAAGAAGTGTGATAAAAATGGGTTAATTTGTAGCTCACATATTTATTATTAAAATTCAGTAGTAACCACAGCAACCATTTGGCACTTGGGACAACAAAGTATTTCCTTCCCCTGGGGAGGTATATTTTATCAGTGCCCTTGTTTAGAATGTTTAGTTCATGGTGATGATAAAAAGCAGACAGATTCTAGTCAGTGGTTATTCATCCTACATTTATACATTCAATACTCTCTCCCCCTCTTAGTATCCTAATGTCAGCTGTAATTATATCCAGTAATCCCAGACTTCAAAAATCTATGTCAACCAATTTACCGTTGGACACCATCTTGTATGATTGTCGTGAACTGAACGCGTGTGTACACAGCCAGTTCATATGTTGAGATGCTGGCGCCTCCCCACCCCCACCCCCCGCCCCCGGGATGGGATTAGGAGGTGTTAGAGGTACTTAGGACTGGTCATCAGAGAGCTTGCTTCCTCCCTCTGTGCCAGGTGGACACGAGGAGAACGTGGCGGTCTGCAACCTGGAAGGGTTTTTGCCTTGAGCCCTGACCTTGGATTTGCCGCTCCAGGACTTGAGGAAATAAATTTCTGTGGCTTATAAGCCACGCAGTCCATGGTAGTTTGCTATGGTGGCCTGAACTAGGACAGTGTTTTGCTTTGTGTTTTAAATAGAAGCCACGCCTCAACCTTAACGATGGTGGTGTGAATGGGCCAGTATAACGGTGATACGTGCCTTCTAACAACAGGCGTTTAAAATAAGTGTTAATGTGGCCTGAGGAACTAGATTTGGCCTTCTATCTCAGACAATAATAAAGGGTCTAAAGTAATGAAGCTTATGAAGGCTGATGGAGAAAAATAGATGCCACTGGGAATTTGAAACTACAGCCGGCAGTGAGGAAATCGTAATTCGGTCTTTCTCATAAAGTGCTCGATGTGCTAACGTCTAGCATTTTGCCAAAGGCCTTAATCATGGCTAAATGAAATCGAGGATACTCCCTCACCACCTCATCAAAAAGAAATCTGGGCATTTGGATAAGGAAGGTTAAAAACTCAGGCATCATTGTACTCCACAACCATACATGCCAGCCTCTCTTGATTGACCACGTCCTTATCGGGGCACTGACTGAATAATGGCCCTCTGGTGCGCTGAGGGGTTGGCATCACAACGGTTTCCTCACAGAAGACTCTTAGCCATTATGCAAACACCACCAGGCATCTGGAAATGGCAGCAATGTACCGAAGCAGACCTGTCCCCGTTGGCAGATAAGAAAGACAAGTGGAGGGCTCCAGAATGACCACAGAGCCGTGTCAACCATCTCTTGTCTATTAAACAAATGGCATTATAGAGACGCTAACGTGTTGACCTTGCCCGAATGTTTGTCTGGTTTCAAGCTACTTTTCCTAAAGGTTTGTTCTTTAATTTTCTAAACATTTATGTCTGAAGAACATTCTAAATGTGCAGATATTTACCTGCTATGTATGCAAACACGTTATTTGCCTCTGTCAGGGTGTTAGTTTAACCTATCTTGGTTTGGATGAAACAAACAAACAAAAACAAAACAAACAAAAAAAAAAAACTGGAATAAAAACTTTCATGGTAGTCTCCTGGAATATCCCAGAACCAGACAGTGAGGTGAGGTGGGACCTCATGTAACTTGCCCCCAACACAGTCAAACCGTTGCTTGTCGAAATACGGGTCTTCTGTCACTCTGAAGGCTGCACTTGACCTTAAGAATTTCACAGAATTTGTGTGTCTCATGTAGTGAGAAATCTCCCCCTGCGTTCCTCCCTGATTCCTCTTTGTTTCCAGTGTTTCTTCCGCTCTGATGAAATAAAAATTAAGAAGTTTGAGACCATGACTTACAGCAGCTGTTCAGCCAGAAACACAGAGATAAAGGGCCCTCAGAATGGTTGCTTTAAATGAATCTCTACCTTAGAGAAAAAGTATTGACTCTATTTCTGTTTTTCCAGATGGAGAACTAATCAGCTGCTGTGGGAATCAAATCTGACATTTCTACCTCTCAGGAAATTGCAGAAGAATTAGTAGGTGGGATTAGGGTGAAGACATTTGCTACAGACGTTGTCCTCAGCTCATCACACATATACGCTGGCCCGAATTGGGACCGGGTACCTGAAGTGAAGACATGTCACCAGAGCTGGCAGTTATGCCTGGTTGCATCTGTCATTATTACTAGACTCTGCCTTTCCATCACCCCGAAAGCATTTATAAGTGATGTTCTGTGCAGGCAAAATAAACCCTATTTTACTGTTGGAAGATCGGGCTCAGATAAGTGGAATGATCACTCAAGACACAGACAGAAAGGAGGGCACGAGCTCTAGAGTCAGTTTGGTTCAGTTTTAACTCCACCACACACCACGTGTGAGACCCAAGGCAAACTATGCAACCACTCTGTGCTTCAGTCCTTCTTTGTGAAAGAACGTCCATGAGAAGACTGAATGGGATAATGTATGCACCGAGTTAACCATAGTGCCTGACACACAGTAGGCTTTCAGTCTTAACTACTATCATGACTGTTCCCAGGACTAAATGAGAGATTGAAGTACTAAGAGCAACTGATACTATGAAGCTACTATTTTTTGACAGGTAATTTGAGGTAAGTGACTCTGTCACTTGGATGGAAGGCCCTTTTGAATTTAAATGCGATAAATTATTTCGGCTTTTTAGTTTTATGTGATTTTATTGTGGTAAGAATACTTAATATGAGATCTATCCTCTTCACAAATTTTTAACAATTAAAATTTAATTAACTATGGCATTAACTATAGCAGATGTCTAGAACTTACCTTGCAGAACAGAAAAACTCCATTTTGCCCTCCCCAAGACCCTGGTAACCACCATTCCATTCTGTTTCTATGACTTTGACTATTTTATTTATTTATTTAAAAAATTTTTTTAATGTTTTTATTTATTTTGGACACAGAGAGAGACAGAACATGAACAGGGGAGGGGCAGAGGCGGGGGAGACAGAGAATCCAAAACAGGCTCTAGGCTCTGAGCTGTCAGCACAGAGCCCAACGTGGGGCTCGAACTCATGGACTGTGAGATCATGACCTGAGCCGAAGTCGGACGCTCAACCGACTGAGCCACCCAGGCGCCCCTGACTTTGACTATTTTAGATACATCATGTACCAAGGAATGTGGGAACGGGCTCAGCCGTGCCTGATCCCTGACACCAAGTACACTCCTAGGATTGGGGTTGGGATGGGTCAAAATGGATGAAGATCAGAAGTACAGGGTGAGGGATGCGAGTAGTGCATGTATTAATGTTTTATTCTATATTTTGATGGTCAAAATGCAGTATCTACTCCTAGTCCATCTCCTCAAACAAGTTTCCAAGTCCTTCTAAAGGTAAAATCCCATATTTACCTGAACTATCTCAAAGTTTGTACTTGAATTGGCGGTGGAGAACTGCCTCAAGGGGGCAGATATTCCATGCAGCTGAGAATTGACCCAGGTCCTTATTTTCCTCCAACATCCTATTCCAATGTTCTGTTATTTAAAAAAAGTCTACAGTCTAAAAATCAGGCACAAATGTAGTGAACACCCTTGCTGACAATTACTACTTCCTTAAGACAGGCATACTTCTTTATGTCTAAATCCTTACTTTTATCTCTGCAATGCTTTCTTCCCTGAATTTATCTGTTGAAATCTTTCTGTCTTTCTTCTAGATTCATCTTGAATGGGTCTAGAATTCTATTGATCCTTGACTAAAGGGAAAAATTTAAAATTAAAGAGCTTAGAGTAAATCTTGCAAGCCGACCTACAAAATGTGTTCCATTAAACACTAGTAAGTCTCCTTGAAAAAATGGCTTTGGTGGTCAAATAAAGTTTAGGAACCACTGAGCCTCATTTCTTCCTTCTAGAAAACTGCTGGTGCTCATCATCACATTAAAGCTCCTAAGGTCTGTAACCAAGAGGACTAGTTGGTCAGGACAGTCTTCTAGAATGAATGACCATAGAGCCCAACCCCTCCCTCATTGTTCATTAAATATCCCTTAGCTTGGTTTTGCATACACAAGACTGTTTTGGGAAGCTCTTGCTCAGGGCAAGGGAGGAATCAACAGTATTAAGTGAAGGTATAACCTCGATATTGTTTACACTGAGATTACAGTAGGTCAGGTGGGGGAGCTTCAACTCCATCTTCAGTTGTTAAGAAGCTGAACAGAGAAAAGATGACAGGTACACAGAAGAGGGCGGTGTCAGTGGGCACAGATGGAGGAGAAAAAACAAAAAACAAGATGGCAGAAGTGGAATATCCTCAGGTTGGGAACTGAGTGGATGGATTACAGAGGACTTTAGAGTTTCAGGAGTAGCGGGGTGGGAAGAAGGTGGTGCCATTTCTTGACTGAGGAGTGTCCTGCTGATTTCAATTTTGGCCTGCTGAATTGTAGGTTTAAAAAATATATAAATTAAGGAGTTGGGGGGGTGGTAATTGGAAGAACACTGGCAGTAACTGGAAATTCAGGAGAGAGGCCTAACTTGGGAAAACAGAGGCTGGGAAGTTGTTTCATAAAATAAAAATGAAAATCAGATAACTGACTCTGCCCATTGTGTTTGGGTTCGGAGAAGCACAAATTTTATTTTTAAAAAAATTCAAGTTGTTTGTGGATAACCATATATATGTTCGTTGAAATTTATATAATTTTTAGAATGTTTTTCTTTTATCACCCTTTTACCACAGAAGTTCTTCTTTTTCAAAAAATGGTCATTTTAATCCTTATTTTTTTTTTTTTTTTCTATCCAGGTTCTTTTTTTTTTCAGGCTGTCAGAAGCACAAGCTGCAATGGTAATGATAGGAAGATGATGGGTGGGATGCCAGCCTTAATTAGAGACTTGATTTCTCTGTAATAAAAAGCTTATATTTGATTGGATGGTTCTGGGTTGTCAGGTAGAATGAATCAAACGTGTCTGCACGTTCATTTCAAAATGTGAAAAATGTGAACGTGCATTATTTATATTGTATTTCATGGGTATAATTAATTATGTGTCTGTGGAAATGATGTCCCCAAAGACAGTTGATTTTATGTTCAATCTGCATGTGCATTTGTAAAACTAATTTGTTCTCATTAAAAATTTTAAGGGTTTATTTGAGCTACACTCAGGAGGCCTTTCTGGGTATAAAACTCAGAAAATACAAAGCAAAGTCTAATTTCAGTTTTTACTAGTGAGTGAACTAGTCAATGCCTGAAGCGTTGTACTAAATATTATTGTAGTGAATATGGTTGGACCATAAAAATAAAGAGAAGACATACTTCCCTCCCAGAAAGTGCTTTTAAGCTTGTTTGGAAGACGAGGGTATAAAACAAATGCAGATAATGCAACGTGACCTTCTATTGCTTAGCAAAAGAATATTATGTTTAGCCAATGAAATATTAAGCCAAATGATGGAGTTGTCTGCTTGTTATTATTCACCTATAGAGATTTTGAAGTTATTTTGCTTTTTTTTGAAGTTGCCTGCCATTCCTTCCAGGTTGTATTTTCTAAAATTTCCCAATGCACTAACTACTGATATTAAAGATATTATTTCAAGTGGTATAAATAAAACATTTTTCCTTGTCATTGTCAATGGTAAGTTGACTTACCTTCAAGCAGATCCACAGTTGAATTGCAATGTTGCAAACGATTTATTTCAAGTTCATATTAATTAAACCTATTCATTGCAGTAGGATATATAATTGCAGTCTTAAAGCGACATTTACTAAAAAACATTTTTTTTCCTCATTTTCACTGCTATGATCAACAGTTCAATGGGACATGATAGGTAGTTCATAGATCTATTGGAGTTAACGTCATTTAAAATATTATTAATATTAATGTAAGTACAAAGAATATTTGTGTCTGAGGTAAACAGGTTGGCTTCCATAGATTATGAGTGTTTCATTCTTTGTCAGTATTCTTCTGTTAATTTTCCACATGATGATGATAGTAAAACAAGCTGATTCCTCTGTTTTATTTGATCCAATTTCAGAGATCAGTACCCTCAACAAGATGAAGCAATTATTTCCCTCTTTATTTGGTGTTTTCAGAGACCATTAAGCTTATTTTGTCCACATCGGGAAACAAAGTAATTTTCTATTCAAGGTATTTCTGATTCTCAACAGCTCATTTTTTCATTACTGTCAATCCCATTCTTAGAGAAGTCAGACTTCTTGGCAGGCCCAGCTCCGGCTAGAACATGGTCAGGAGCTTGGAAGTAAGAAAAATAAAGGATCTCTGATCAGTGATGGTCACAAAGCTTTGACAAATAATCCTACGGTGGTATTGGATTGCTTTCCTGTTTAAGCATAGAGATGGGTAAACGATTAGAAGCAGAGAGGGATTGCACACTGAACTAACAGTAGCTGGGGGAGGCAGAGCCGGTCACATTACAGGCCTACACCAGCAAACAGACCGAGCTCATGAGATTAACATCAGGGCGACCTTGGAGTCTGGTGATTGGGCAGGGCAATGGGACAAGGGCAGGACACCTGGAAACACCTCCAACAAAGGAGCAAGAAGCCTCAAAGAACCTATGAAGGGGACCAAGAAGTAGACACTGGGTAGGAGGAGGGCGGGACTCAAGGAAGTAAGAACATTTCAGAAAGACAGCAAATCAAATACAGCAGAGGGGCATTGCAAGATGAAAATGGGCCTTGAATCGTGTAGGATGAATATGAGCATTAACTGCTCGCAGAGTTGTCACAGCGATGCCTTAAGGGTGAAAGCTAGATTCCAGTAAGGGAAAAGTGAGGATCAGAGACAGCAAGTAAGGTCAGATCTTTCATGGGAGTTGGTTCAGTTGTGTTTCTGGTCTCGGCATATACTTGGTGCTAAATAACTGGAAATGATTAAAGTCGTTATCATCAGGAGCACTGGCTCTATGTGCAACAAGAATTAGATTCTGGGTTTTCTCATGCCTCCTAGAGATACACTGCATCGAAGGCCATAAAAATTCTCGATTCTCTTTTCTCTCTCTGCGGTTTATTTTGGGCACGTGAAGATTCTAGAACTTCACAAAATGGCTCTCCTTGAGGACTGTTATCTTGAGAATTCTGTTATCTCATCAGGCTTTACTGTATAAAAGTTTTTTTTCTTATTCTTTTTTCTTATTCTACTTTTTCTTATTCCGTCAACTTCCACACAGCCAATTAGTTGAAGAACTTCTGTTCATAAAGCAACCGATTTGCAATTCAGTCAGGACTACTTGGAATTTCAACCTGTACCATAAGCTAAATTGATCTGGGACCTTAACTACATTCATAAAATCTCTTCAGAGCAGCATTCCCGTGGATAATTAAGTCAGCAATCAGTGGTGTGTGCAGGGGTTCAGGGGGTCTTAGAATTCTACCTACCACAGGTCTTCAGTGTTCATGCCTCTGTCAAAAAAAATTTAAGTGGTTATTTATAATCAATTTTCTTAAAATTCAGTCCCCACGTCAGGTCAGGAAAGATTGTAAATCATAGTGATCTGGCATAGAGGAATCATGGAATGATGATAGAGACCAGAGGCTATTAGTTTCAGGAAGAGAACATAGAGATTATTTTTGAAGAAAAAATAGTTTCACCTATTAAAAATTGGCATTTCTAAATGTTTCTGGAGAAAAGATGTAGAAACCGACACAGTTGCTAAAGTTCAATAGAACTAAACACGCGTGCGCACACACACACGCACACGCACACACACACAAGTACAAGTAAAATGAGAAAGCTGAATAAGATGAGTAAATTTTCTCAATGTAAGTATCTTGGTTATGATGTTATACTTTAGTTTTTTACATGTGTTGACATTGGGGGAGACTGAGTAAAATGTACAAAGAACCTCTTTTGTGTGGTTTCTTAGAAACTGCATGTAAATTTATGATTATCTCAATAAATTTTCAATTAAAAAAAAAGTTAATTTCCTTCTAATCGCTGGAACATGTAATGAGGTCATCTTGGTTTTCCATCAAAGTTGGAGCATTATCACCATACACGTTAGCGCTCACAGTGGAAGCCGCTGCCTTCCTTTGCTCCCTCCGAGTTCAGAAAATGGTCTTTCCACTTATAAGGAGCTATTGAGTAGGGCTGATTCTCTCTGCTATTATGAAATCCAGAGATTTTAACAGTGTTTATCATTGTAAAAAACTGCATGCTTTTTTTTTATTCCGGACTTAAACCAGCATAGTGTTACTGTTCTCTCTGGAGGTTGTGTTTGAAACCATCTCCAACTTAAATCACTATAGCAGTCATTGTGCAAAACAGCTGAATTTGGCTTGGCAAACCATTATTTTTCTCAGGATAATGCTGAGTATGCCTGCCATCTCTCCTGTGAGAAGTTGGCAATTGGCACCCGGATTTTATTACTCTTTGTAATGCCCTTGCAAACCCTACCTGTCTGTAATTTAGCACGGCTATAATTTCTTGATATGCCTATGTTTTAAACTTTAGCTTTTGTTTTCATTGTGTTGACGGTTTTTTGACCACGGTAAAAGTCAGAGGTAATGATTTTCAATTTTTCTCTTCCACCTACTTTGGCTACAACCTTGCCCGGGTAAAACCTTATGTTTCCTACGTATCTTTTTACATTTCAGTGGGCACTCAGGTAACTTGTATAATTTAAGTCGTGGTAAACTTTGTCAGGTAGGTACTTTGATCCCTCACATACAGGTATGGAAACAGAAATTCTGGATAATTTTCTGAGCTAGGAGGCAAGACATCATGACTTGAATTTGAGGTATCCTCATTTTTAAATTGAATGTCCTTCCCACGATAATCACAATGGCTGGAGTATAACAAAGACCGCCAGGCCGACTGACTCATTTGACCTTCATGAGTAGGTGAGAGCAGGTGCTCAGAGCCTCCCATGGTGACCTCCATTGTATTCCACAGAAGCCCTTCATTATACAGAGCATAATCCAGGACAGTTAAAATACTGTGCTGGAAAGCACACGTTTTTCTTAAGCTTTACTTCCTTTTTTGGCATATGGATTTTCAAAAACATTTACTGAAAATAATATTTTAAGATTGTACTTCCGGAGTTGTTGACAAATAGGGTAACTGGTTCTCAAAATGCTCTTGCTCTGTCATGAGACAAGAATGTCTTGCAAGCCCAAGCAAATGATGACTAAATCCGTCTCCACGGAAGAAATGAACACATGAATGAATACATGAGGACTGTCACTCTGTGATGGAGAACGGGGCAGTAAGTACCTTGAAAGCAAATTCGCTTAAAGGTAACATGAAGAAAAACAAATTATGCTAACTGCTTTGAATATTGAGTATCGAAAGATGATTTTCTTCATTTGTTCAGTCTCTTAACGTTTTACATCTTTGTTGCAGGAACTTGTGTTTTCTTCCCGGGCAAATGACACATCTGTGCTGAGAGTGTCACTCTAGAGAAGGAGGTCCAATTGTATTCCCCTCTGTGGATGAACTGAATCAGCCCATCGATGTGTGTTTTTAAAAACTCAGGTACTGGAAATTTCTTTCTGTTTCCCCTGGCTTACTAGTACCTTAGAGCATCGTGAAAAGTCTGAAGAAGCACAGTACTGAGGGTTTTCACGGCTGTGTTTTATTTTTTTTAATTTTATTTAAATCCAAGTTAGTTAACATATTGTGTAATAATGGTTTTAGGAGTAGAATTTAGTCATTCATCGCGTACATATAACACCCAGTGGTCATCCCATCAAGTGCCCTCCTTAATGCCCATCACCCATTTAGTCCATCACCCCATCCAGCACCCCTCCAGCAACCCTCAGTTTATTCTCTGTATTTAAGAGTCTCTTAAAGCTTGCCTCCCTCTCTGTTTTCATCTTGTTTTTCCTTCCCTTCCCCTATGTTCATCTGTTGTGTTTCTTAAATTCCACATATGAGTGAAGTCATATTTATCTTTCTCTGACTGACTTATTTTGCTTAGCACAACACACTCTAGTTCTATCCGCATTGTTGCAAATGACAAGATTTCATTCTTTTTGATTGCTGAATAATATTCATACACACACACACACACACACACACCCCACATATTTATCCATTTGTCAGTTGATGGACATTTGGTATCTTGCCATAATTTGGTTATTGTTGATAGTGCTGCTATAACATTGGGGTGCATGTGCCCCTTTAAATCAGTATTTTTGTATCCTTTGGATAAACACTCAGTAGTACAATTGCCAGGTCATACGGTAGCTCTATTTTTAATTTTTTGAGGAATCTCCATACTGTTTCCCGAGTGACTGTACCAGTTTGCATTCCCACCAACAGTGCAAAAGGGTACCTCTTTCTCTGCATCCTCGCCAATATCTGTTGTTGCCTGAGTTGTTAATTGTAGTCATTCTGACAGGTGTAAGGTGGTATCTCATTGTGGTTTTGATTTGCAATTCCCTGATGATGAGTGATGTTCAACATCTTTTCATGTGTCCGTGAGCCACATGGATGTCTTCTTTCAAAAAGTGTCTGTTCATGATTTTGCCCATTTCTTCACTGGATTACTTGTTTTTTCTGGTGTTGAGTTTTATAATTTCTTTATATATTTTGGATACTAACTCTTTACCATATGTCATTTGTAAATACCTTCTCCCATTCTGTCAGCTGCCTTTTAGTTTTGTTGATTGTTTCCTTTGCTGTGCAGAAGATTTTTATCTCGATGAAATCCAAATAGTTCATTTTTGCTTTTGTTTCTCTTGCCTCCAGAGACATGTCTAGTAAGAAGTTGCTGTGGCCGACATCAAAGAGGTTGTTGCCAGTTTCTTCCTCCAGGATTTTTATGGTTTCTTGTCTTACACTAAGGTCTTTCATCCATTCTGAGTTTATTTTTGTGTATGGTCTAAAAAAGTGGTCCAGGTTCATTTTTCTGCATGTCGCTGTCCAGTTTTCCCAGCACCATTTGCTAAAAAGACTATCTTTTTTCCACTGGATACTTTTTCCTGCTTTGTCCAAGATTAGTTGGCCATACATTTGTGGGTCCATTTCCGGTTCTCTAATCTGTTCCATTGATATATGTGTCTGTTTTTATGCCAGTACTATATTGTCATACTGTTAATACCGCTTGAAGTCTGGAATTGTGATGCCTCCAGCTTTGGTTTTCTTTTTCAACATTACTTTTGCTATTTGGCATCTTTTCTGGTTCCATACAAATTGTAGAATTGTTTGTTCTAGCTCTGTGAAGAATGCTGGTGTTTTTTTGATGCGGATTGCATTGAATGTATAGATTGCTTTGGGTAATATTGACATTTTAACAATATTTGTTCTTCCAATTCATGAACATGGAATATTTTTCCATTTCTTTGTGCCTTCTTCAATGTTTTTTCATAAGCTTTCTATAGTTTTTAGCATACAAATATTTTACTTCTTTGGTTAGGTTTATTCCCAGGTATTTTATGGTTTTCTGTGCAATTAAAAATGGGATTGATTCCTTGATTTCTCTTTCTGCTACTTCATTATTGGTGTATAGAAATGCAATCACTTTCTGTATGTTGATTTGATACCCTGCAACTTTGCTGAATTTATGTATCAGTTCTCGCAGTTTTCAAATACAAGGTGAACTGTGTATTTTGTCCATTCCCATCCTGAGGGCTCCTCTTGAGTACCAGCCTGCAAGCTAAGGTATGGATATGAGGCTTCTTGTCCCAGCCCTGGTCACTGGGGACACAGCTGGAGAATCTGGAAAAATGGGAATAGTAGCAGTGGTCCATAGGGCTTTGTTACCTGGATTAAATAAAATAGGAGATATAAATGCTTGTGGTCCAGAATTTGATTTATAGTATGTACCCATTTAGTAGTTAAGTGGCACAAATCTCTTTTGTTTTAGCTCGGCTCCATTCACTTTTCCTTTATCCATGCCACTAACTTCTTTTTCTTTAATTTTTTTTTTTTATAGTATGTACCCATTTAAAGCTATGGCTTTTTCAGGTATCCATTTACAATTGAAAAACTAGGTTATATATAAGACAATAAAAATAATTATATAACTAGCATCCAGATATCTACCCCCTAATTAAGAAAAATAACCATGTTTTCCCGTATTCTTAATATATGGGGTCCATCTCCTTCCCTCTTACCTAAAGTAACAATTTTCCTGAATGTGGTTTTTATCAAGACGTCTCTTTTTTATGTCTCTATATATGTAGTGAGACTATACATTTGTATTTTTATTTGTATTGAATTGTATATAAATGGAGTTATATTTCATGTATGCTACAGTTTGAGTTTTTGCTCACAGTTACATGTTAAAAGATGAATGACGCAAGGGGAAAGAATAGAAACACTGCAGAGAGAGGGAAGGGGTGTCGAGAACATCAGCACTGAAGGGTGGGGTGCCCCGGATCATCCGTGGGGTGGTCAGGGTGGCTCTTGTTGAGAATTACAATAAGGCCATGCCTGGCTTCCATGCTGTGGCTACCTCTGGGAAGTCATAAATTCCCTTTTTTTTGGAGTTCTTATATTCCTTTTTTCTTGACAGAAAGTTAAGGGTTTTTAACTGATTTTCTGTTTGATCCAAACAGTTTTAGTTGTTTTTAGCCAGAGGATGGACAAAGTATCAGGACATCTGTACCACCGGAAATAAAGGCTTCTTTCTTTCTTCATTATAAGATTTATTAAATGCTTAGGACATTTTAGGACATGCTCCTCTAATTTCTATTTTCTCAATTCTTTGTTTTTTTTCTGGATAATACTTTAGCAATTTCTAACTCTGTCTCAATACGTTGAGTGCTTACATCCTTGTGTTCTTGATGTGTTGACAGCAAGGCCATTAACTACAAAAATATTTATTGTGGGTTTTTCTTTTTCCGTGGCATGCACTGTGGTAGATGTTGGGGGATATAAGGAGCAAGAGGGGCATAAAGTCTGGAGTGACCTTGGAAGGAAAGGTGGTGACCTTGAGCGCAAGCTAGCCTACTGAGGAGATTGCCGGCCAAGGTGGGGATGCTCCAGACAGATTTCCTGCCTCCAGAAGGAAATGATTTCAAGTGGAGTGTTTGAATATAGCCTTGTTAGCCTGGTCACATGCAACCTAGTCAATCAGATTAAATCTTTTTCTTTCGAACCATTTCATCATTCATATTTGAGAGTAAATCTCTAAGTGCCTTTTTGTTTCTCATCAGCTCAACCTGACGCCACAAGTCCGATCTGAAACAATTTTAGGTACATGGACATTTAAAAAAAATGTTCCTGTTGACATTTGATTTTACTGTACATAACTGGGTTACTGGCAGACATGAAGGAGGCGGGCGCGGTGGACGGAAACTGGCAAGGAGCCCCGGGTGGGCAGATCTCGGCTTCCATGCTCTCTCTCTGAGCAGCTGAACCTCCAAGGACAGCACCGGACCTCTCTGAGCTTTGGCGTCCTCACGTATGGAATAAAAGCAGGGATGCATCTCTTCTTGCAGTTCTGATGCAAATACAGATCATGAAAATGTGATGCTAAAATGATGCTTTCAAGTTTTGAATGAATTCATTTCCTGCTTAACTCTTCAACGTCTTGTCATCTTACTTGCAATAAAATCCCTTGCCTTTCTGAGCGACCTGCAGAATCTGGTGCCCTTCCCGCCCCTCCCCCTGTAATTTCTGGCCCCGTCCCTTCCTCCACCAGTGCATCCTTACAGAGACCTGTCAGTGCATCCAGTCTTTGTGTTTGCTCTTCATTCTGCCCAGATGCTTTCCTCCTGGCTTCTCATCCTTCAGGCCTCGGTGCAGACACAGCCTCTGAAGGGGTTTCTCCCTCCCCAGGGCACTGACTCATGGCCTTCTGGGCACGGACCGCACACATGTTCCTCAGGTGGCTGTCTTCTGGCTGACCCTCTAGGAGCTAAGCCCTTGCTGGCGAGGATTTTGTCCCCTCTTGGCCGGTGCTGCTGAGTTTCCAAGCTGTAAGGCGTCTAATAAATGTGTCTCAAATAATGAACCAGCAGTGACAATGAATGCATATTTAAAACTACAGCATTATTCAGATGCATGGCATTTTTGACTCGATTTTTTGTAGTTTACTTTTTTACCTAACCTGACGTTGTCAGAAAAGTCAGATTACATTGTCATTCAGATTCAGGGCCTGATGTTCCAAGCCGCAGAGCCTCTGCTGTGTGGCCGTAGGTCAGCAGCAGGGTCAACCACAGCCTGGGCTGCCGCTCTCCGCGTGGTGCTCCGAGCCAGCCCTGTGCTTGGCCAGATGGATGTTTCCAGCCGCCATCTTCAGCACATTTTCTAAAAAGGACAGTTTACCCACCGGTGGCCTCAGTGTTCTTCTGGAACTCCAAATTCAAAAGTGCACACTGGGAACTGGTACCGAGGCAATGGCTGTGTGATAGAAAATACATCAGACTCTAAACCCAGCAGGCACCGGGCCAGCAACTTCTCAGGAACCTCTTCTTTGTGCAGTAACGTCAGCAGGAGACGCTTTAATAATACATTGACGCTTTTCATGGACATTAGCAATTCCCTTTAGTACAGCCCGTTGTATCTCAAGTCGTAATTACACTCAGGCCTATTTCCGACTTCTACGATGAGCGTCCTATTACCATGTGGCACTTGGCCATTCACAGACGTCTGAAATGTATTGCCTCCTTGTGTTCCTGCAGCAGTGGGCGAGTACGTAACGTAACTGCTGCCCAAAGGTGTCAGGCCACAGGGCAATCCAGGTGGGACAAAAATGGTTTAATGTGTTCGGATGCTCTTTTCAAGCATGCCAAGCCCCAGTGGAACACGCTCCATCTCTCTGTTGACCAGATCGTTGTACTACTGAACTCATCAAGTGCCTTAGAACCCTGCCCTGGTTGTCCTGACAAAAATCCTATTGTTCAACATCGATCTGTGGCTAACATGCTGATTATTGTTCCATTACAGCTGCTGGTACTTCCTAACGCACTTCATCAGGAAGAGCCCTGTGTTTTTAAACTGTACCTTAAGGGCCTCTTTTAAGGCTTTTGATATGATGATGATGATTTATTTATTTATGTCCTTACTTATTTTGAGAGAGAGATAAAGTGTGTGAGCACGGGAGAGGCAGAGAGAGAGGGAGAGAGAATCCCAAGCAGGCTCCATGCTGACAGCATGGAGTCTCACACGGCCGCCATCTCATGAGCCAAACTCAAGAGTCGAGCGCTTCACCAACTGAGCCACCCAGGCACCCGTAGAGGCTTGACTCTTGATCACCAATTGATCTTCTTTACCTGGGAATGTTGTCTTCTGTGACCGCACATTTATTTAGAGGAAGAGACAGGGGCTGGTGAGGGGAGGGGACACCTACCTGTACCAGTGGACCAGTCAAATCTACTTGAGCGCTTATAGAACAATGGGCATAGAAACCAGGTTACACTTAAAGCCACATAAACCCGTTGAAGTCCAGTCCTGCTGTACCCTCATCATTGGCAAAATTCCATTCTCCACCGATATCCCCATCTGGGTTTGTCATGAACCCAAAGAACATTATGTTCGAATGGTATTTTAGATGATCCTTCAGTTAGTTGTTCTTACAAGGTGAAAAATGTGTCTGCCGTCTCCATCAGTTGGATTTTCTGGTCTTTGTGTGAACACACCCAGGGATGGAGAGTTTATGTCAGTCGTTTTCAGGAATGTTCTTTCTGCTCTTCAATTATATGTTCTTGTACCTTTGTTGTATCTTTACGATGTCCAGGGCAGATGGCACAGCAGTGGGCCACCTGTACTCTAGATCCAAGATAACCTGGATTTGAACCGTCACCTGGCCTCCTACTAGCTCCTGAGCTTGGCCAACTTCCTCAACCTCTCTGTAACTCAGTTTTTGCATCTATAAAGGGGGTCAAATCACAATAACAATATATACTTCAGAGGTACTGATAAGCCTGATGAGCTTAGAACATCGCCTACATATAGAAATAAGTGTCACTATTATTTTCCATCCTGGTCATCTCTAGAGCCCCATGGGATTTAGTATATTGACGTCAAACTTAAAAAGCACAAAAATATCGATCCCTATAACTTAACACTGTGGGATTTTAGAAGCAAAGCTGTAGCATATGTATTAAGTGATATACCTCCTGAATTACATATATTCAACTTTTCCCTAGGCCTTATGCTCACCCCAGCTCCGTGACGGGCTGCCACATTGCGGGTGTGGTAAACCATCAGAGTTCAGGAGGCTTTGACAATGCGTGGGTGTTCAGCAGGTGCCTGGGGCCTCAGGAGAGGCTCTGATGGAGACTTGCACAGTGGACGGGCTTCACGCCAGGGCCGAGGCGGGGGGTACCGGCCTCAGCCCATTGGCTTGGGAATGGCGTAACCAACACCGACTCTGTTCCACAGCCCGCCGCGTGCACCGAGCTGTGCTCTGGTCTCTGTGGTCAGCGTCAAAGGGGCTGCGGTGGATCAGTTAGGGACTGAACCCATAATACCCACATTACTATCTCACATTGTCTAGGTCCTGAAATCGGCTGGTCTCAGAGTCGGGGCAGCAGCTGTGCCATGCTAAGGGCTCAAGTGGCTTTTGCAGGGGGACAGGGAGCTTCTGTTTCTGCTACCTTAATGCCACCAGTCTCTGCTAGTTACAAGAGGGACGCAGAATGCCAGGTGTCGCATGCAGACGGGACAACACCATGAGAAAGGGAGGGTGTTTTTTTCAATTTGATGCCGTGAATAAGGAAGGATTTCCCCTCCAGCCACCTTAAAACCTTTCAAGTAGGACTGGGCCACGCACACACACGCTGTTATTAGAAAAGAGGCTGGAAGGAAGGCCATCTGGCATATTTGGTCTCTGAGGTTGGAGACAGGCACCAGAGGAGAGGCGGAGGGGCAGGAGGGACGAAGGGGGTCTGTCCTGTGAGTGTCGGGCCCTGTGTTTCTTTCTGGAAATGTATTTGAGAACAGAATGTAATATGCAGCCAAAGAGCTTATGGGCTGGGGGAAGAGACGCATCAGTAAGCAAGAAACTGCATTCAGGTGATAAATGAGACCATCAGTAGAGACCCGGGGAGCCGCAAAAACACTTAGGAAGGGCACTTGGCCCGGTTCCGGCAGCACGCTGAGCACAGGTGGCTTTCCCAGGAAGGTAACCCCTAAGCGTAAAGTCAAGGAGATGGAGTTCTCGGCCACATGAACAAAGAGTGATAGCTTTAACAGGGGACAGCCTCCACCTAGAAAGAGGCCACGAGTCCTGGGTAAAAGCCCACCACCACCACGAGGAGTTGTAACCGAGGCTGGCGAGAGATGGGTGGCAGGCCGCGTGGGGGAGGGGGCGACAGGAGTCCGCGAGAGGGCGGGGTCTGCCACGCGCCCTCCAAACACCTGTCTGGAGAGTCTGCAGCCCAATCGCGCAAGTCAAAATAGTGCACGAGCAGCATCTGTAACAGTTAACAGTGACAACGGATCGTTTACTCGTATCTTTCTCAGTCTTTTGTTTAATAAACCTTCACCAACGTCTATCACATGCAAACAAGAGAAAAAAGGGGTAGAGGTAAAAGGGATCATACATGTGGACTCTTGCTTTGAGGTCAGTTTACCGTGAAAACCAGCTGCGAAGCGCATGGAACACAGCACAAAAAATATAAAAGGTGTGGCAATCGCTGTATCAGTGTGAAACCTATGACTCATGTCTCATATTTAGCAAATAGTAGTACATAGGTACTTGTCAATTAAAATGCAAGCACTTGGCTTTAGAAAGTTCCATACGCCATATATTATAGGTAGAAAATTCCATATCTTAGCAAACTTGATGAACGAGGAATTTAAACCATTTTTTGTTTGTTTTCAAATTTGTATTTAAATATAGTTAAGTAACATATACTGTAGTCTTATTTTCAGGAGTCGAATTTAGTGATTCATCACTTACGTATAACACCCAGTGCTCATCCCAACAAGTGCCCTCCTTGGTGCCCATTATCATCTAGCCCATCCCCCACCCACTTCCCTCCATCAACCCTCAGTTTGTTCTCTACCTTGAGTCTCTTGTGGTTTTCCCCCTTCTCTGTTTTTTTCCCCTTCCCCTACGTTCATCTGTTTTGCCTCTTAAATTCCATATATGAGTGAAATCATATGGTGTTTGTCTTTCACTGATTGACTTATTAAACAGTTTAAAATTTTTTTTTTGATGTTTACTTATTTTTGAGACAGAGGCAGAGCATGAGCAGGGGAGGGACACAGAGAGAAGGAGACACAGAATCCAAAGCAGGCTCCAGGCTCTGAGCTGTCAGTACAGAGCCCAACGCAAGGCTCAAACTCATGAACCGCGAGATCATGACCTGAGCTGAAGTCACACAATTAACTGACTGAGCCACCGAGGCGCCCCTTATTAAACTGTTTTTAAATTGTTCTTTATTTAGAGAATAACTTTAGTCTCTAAATTTATCAACCTTGATTCATGTTACCCCCAATTTCTCAGAATCTTCTTTGATAATCCTTTTTTAAATGTTTTTATTTATTTTTGAGAGAGCGAGAAAGCACACAAGCAGGGAGAGGGCAGAGGGAGAGGGAGACACAGAACTGGAGGCAGGCTCCAGGCTTTGAGCTATCAGCACAGAGCCCAGCGCGGGGGCTCGAACTCTGAACTGCGAGATCGTGACCTGACCTGAAGTTGGATGCTTAACTGACTGAGCCACTCAGTCACCCCGTCTTTGATAATCCTTTACCTTTGAGTTTCTAAGTGTAAAACTTTCTTCCCAGCTGTTTCCAACATCCACACACATTTGGCCACTTTATGTTCAACTCTCAAACTTTATTAATACATATGGATAGCGATCGGTTCCATCACGTCTTATTAAGAACTAATGAAGCTCTTCTAGATTGAATTTTAGGACTCAGTGGCCATCTAGATTTCCTTGTATCAGCATTCACTTATGTTATCACGTGCCGTGGTAATCTCTCCTTCTCACAACCCCCGATTTTGTGACAAACGACTGCCTGGAGCCTTCCTCCCTCGGTGGGACTAAGCTCTGGACACTGCAGAAACTCTCTTCTGCACCCTGCCAGGCATTGTCTCCCCATCCCAGAGGCCTCAGGGTCAGAAGGCACAGCACGAAAATTTCATCTTTTCCCAGTCGGGAGTAGAAACAAGGCTATGAATGCGCGCTGTTGCCAAATGCATTTTCTCTGGTACCCTGTGTGTGTGTGTGTGTGTGTGTGTGTGCTCACAATTGCAGTTTTAGGAGCACGCTGTATCTCCTTGGGGGAATGAATTCAATACGATAAAAATAATTAAGCACATTTTCAGAGTTTTAGGGTTTTAAATTCTGTGTCATAACATTGATTTGCTGTCTAATAAAAAGAAGTAATGATGATGCTAATAATGACGCAGGACCGCTAATAACAAAGAATGCTCACACCATCACTGACTGCAAAGTGCTCGGGGAAAAATTACGAGCCTTTTTAATAGAGAGTTAGTGGATTTCAGGTACTAACCAACTTTTTATCTTCCTTTTCTCTTCATATAAACACTAACTCTTAAGAACAACGTATCGTAACACGTATTTATGAAAGCAATGCCCTTCTCTCTTTAGGAAAAAGGAGAGAGAACATTTCTGCAGAATATCCTAATTCCAACAAACCATTCTCTAACCTCCTTTTCCTCCTAACCTGGCAATTTCAAATTTCAGTGGACATTTGCAGTTAACTGGCCTGTATTTCAAATTCTACTTCATAGGAGCACGTAATTCAGAGGTTTTTACACGTTTTGTAAAAATGAACTGCAAGCTGGGGATGCCTGCATGACCCAGTCAGTTAAGCATCCAGCTCTGGTTTTGGCTCAGGTCACGATCTCGTGGTTTCGTGGGTTCGAGCCCCCAAATCCGCTGTTTAGCCTCTGTCTCCTTTCTCCTGCCCCTCCTCCACTCGCACTGTCTCTTTTTCAAAATAAATAAATGAACTTAAAAGAAAATGAAGTGCAAGTCAATGAAGATATTTAAAAGAGGAAAAAGGAAGTCTTCTTTGGCAATTTTTCCAAGGTGAGCCACAGGCTTATTCACCTGCAATACTTTCCCCCGTGAAAGAATCAACATCTTTTCTGCATGTTCCTTCGTGTCGCACAGTTCGTAAGCCAAGTGCTAAAAATCGATTCGACTACATGTGGATCATTGGTACGTTCAAAAAGATCCTGTGGAATAACCCATCCTGTTAATTTTTCCATGACACTGATTCCATAAATCCGCTTGCAACCTTGCTCTTACCTGTGTGTATTTGTTATTATTAAACGAATACCCTTGAGAAATTCCATTTTACCTCAATAGATGGAGAGATTTCTAAAAAGTATTCTGACGTCTTGGTTCACAAAACTCCAAGGGCTCAATATAAGCACTTAGTGGGAACCTTAATTAAGTACTGCAAAACGAATGCTCCTCTCCCACAGCAGTCTATTAACCATAGTCACAAGGAGGGAAAGGAGGTTAGCTTAGATTTTTCTAGCCTGTGCACTATCACTCTTGAACTAGAACGAGTGGGTTTGTTATTAAATCTTTCGAAAAGCACTGTGCTTGTGTGTAATGACAAGTCATTAAGATGTAGAGGAAAACATTCAATTTTCCAGATGTTCCTGCATATTCATGATAGATTCAGTGAAATCTGTTTTGAGTTCCCTGAACAGATCCAAGTGTCCTTCCTGTCTCATGGATTCCAGCAGGAGCTGGGAAGATTCCTAGGCGATTGGCACAAACCAACTCAATTTGTGGAATGTCCTGAGAAGATGAGGGCTGCATCTAGAAACAGGGATGCATTTGGGGAGCAAAGGAGCCATGGAGAGTCTGAGGGGTACGTGCCAAACATCTTAGCTGCTGGGTGCCCAAGGATGACTAAAGTGAGGCTTCTGGAATCTATCCTATAAAAACGATTCGTATTCTGTATATAACTTAATGATTTCTGTATAATATTTCTGTATAATGATTTCTGTATTATAATATTCTGTATACGTGTGTAATATTAAAAAAAAACATATGTAGCAGTCAAACGTGCTTGAAAAGACTTTGCTTTTATAAAGCTGGTATTTCGGAAATGTCTGAGAAGAGTGATTTGAGAGAGGGTGGAGTCAGAAGCCCCAGCCCTCAGGTGCTACCAGGCAACTATCAGGGGCAGGCAGTGATCTAGAAGTTTCCACATGCTCCCAGGAGGGACGGTGAACATCAGCTGGGCTGAGTCCGTGGGCCCACAGTAGGGTCACTTTGGCAGCCGGGGATTGAACCTGCCCACAGAAGAGGCTGCCCTCGGATGTGTCTGCCAGGAACCAGAGAAGCCGTGTCTGACCCCACTCATTTGTTCCAGTAGACGCGTCTCCTTCATGGTCCTCCCACTACACTTTCCTGTTCTTGCCTTCTAAATGAGTGCCTTCTGGAGTAAAATCACCCCAGGTGGAGGCATGCATTGAATAAAAAGTAAAGAATAACGAATTGGATATACACTTATAAAAAATCACCAAGAAAGTTACATGTCTCAAATCAACATTAAAAATCTCAATATTGACTTCTAGTTTCTGATCTAACCAATAAGGATCACGTAGCTGCCATTAGGCAGACCTGTGGCTTTAATTAGACCTAGGAAACAGACCACGACGGTGGTCAGCCGAGGACTCCGGAGATGGATACGCGTCCACAGGGGACCCGAGAGGCAGGTGTGCGCCTGTCCTGCTCTCACACAGTGTGACTTCGCCTGCTCCACACCAAGAGGTGGGGTCTGATCCCTCTGCCCGAGAGCCCCAGCCAGAGGAAGTGATGCTTGTACCAGTGGGACATAGCAGAGGTGACACTCTGTGAACTCCCCAGCTGGGTCGCGAAAGATTCTGCAGTTTCCACTGGGTTCTTCTGGGACACAAGACCCTGCAGTCCCTGGTTCTGGGTCCAGCTGCCACAGGAGGCCACAGGGGGCCGTCTGCTGGAGAGTCCCAGCTGAGTCCTGCCCTCGCCTTGCCCAGCTGGGGAAGCAGACAGGAGACAGAAACTTCCCTGGTGAGGCCAAACAATAGTCAGTCGACTTTTGCCTGAGTAATCTTGAAATCACGAGCCTCGGGAAGCCTCAGACACTGTGGGGTAAAGACACACTTCTCCAAGCTTCTGGCCCACAGATACCAGGGGCATAATACAATAACTGTTTTATAACACTAAGTTTAAGGTGGTTTGCGACACAAACAGATAACCAGAGCGAGGGACAGGGTGTACAGGTGGGTGTGCAGGTGAGGAAAGGCCCAGAGTGCAGTACAAGACTCCCCCGCAGACTACTTCCTCTGCCCCACTTCGCCAAGAGCATGTAAACTTGGCCTTGCAAGGAGGTACTGCTGTTGGGGCCAGGCCGGCAGAGAAGGATGGGAGCTTATTTGAGAAGAGAAACAGCCCTGGTGATGAATCTTGAACATTGAACTTGACTATCATTTCAGAAATGACTGTAATGTGTGCAAGACATTGAAACCGGAAGATACTAGAATAACCTTAACATTTGAATCCACCCCGCAGCCAGTGATGGGGTCCTCTGGGTAAGACAAGAATCCGTTCGCAAAAGAGAGAGCGCAACGCTTCCCGCACCAGTCAGCTTGTAGAGTCAGGTTGACGCTGAGAACCTGTTCCGTGACGGAGAGTCCACTAATTTCTAGAGACTGGATTTGGGAGGAGTAAAGCTGGACCGAAGTGTGAACGCCATTGGCATTTTTCATTAACACTGGACATTTTTATTCACGGAGTCGTATTGACAATTAGTGATTTATGAGAAACGTGTTAAAGCTCTACTGCTTTCGGTATTACTGTGATGTGGTTTGTTTCCTTGGTGTTTGAGTATCCCACGCAAGTGTCACACTATTAATTTATCAGATTTATGTACACCTTCTGAGGTCCATTTGCACTGACTAAATCCCTGCCAGAGAGGCACTGGCCTCTCCTAGCCTGTCTGCACTAACGTCCTTCCATCTGTAAAATGAACACAATGTGAGCAAAGGGAGACTCCATCGAGCACAAAGGAGCAAAGGAAATCTGACTTATCCGAGAACGCAGTAACTTGACATCTGGCCCATGGGGGCGAGAGACGGGAAAATAAGTCATGAGAAAAATGAACAAGGCTGTTACAAATGTTAGGTGGTTATCTAACAGAAATAGGAAGCTTTGGTTGTATTTTTTCCATCTTTGAATTTGATTCATGGTGCAAGACTTCCACAAATATGTATGTAATTTTATCGAACGTTTCCCTAGTACATGCCTCATTGAGACCAGATGTAGAATTATTCAAAACTTAGCAGTGATCCTAACAGACATGAATGATCAAATGTTGCTGCTAAGAGATGATACACGAGCTCTCTGCGGAAGGCCCAGTGACGGGGAAAGTATTCAGGTTTCTCTCTCTGTGTTACAGGAGGACGGCGCCGAATGAAGCAGAGACATCTCATCATGTGTGGTTTCGTGGTTGTTTTTGAGCCAGTAAGATTGCTCATGTCAATAAGAACTGACATAGTTGATACTTCACTAAGTTTTACCTTAAATCAGCCGGGTAAAATTAGTAAGGGATATTCACAAAGACACAAAGCAATTTTTGTAGACAATGAGGTAGACCGAGAGAAGTACATCAGAGCGTCCTGATGCTCCGGACATTAAACATCGCTGTGCTGGGGACATCGGCTTGTGTCAAGTGACCAGCCAAGATGCCTTTGTATGTCAGTAATGCTACTTTCTAGTTTTTAACACACTGATTTTTAAATGTTCGGGAAAACACCCTATTCTGTGCGTTGCAGCATCAGTGCGGTTTAACAAGATAAGGAAGAGACCCTCTTCTTTTTTGTAAATTGTCCTGTTTTCTTTCATAGCAACGATAATGAAAATAATGATGCCGCCTCAAAATTACATTGTGAGTAATGTTTTACACGTATGTTTTCTCAATTTATTTGCGTCAAACCTCGTGAGATAAGATAATCCTGAGCCAGTGCAATATCAGAAGGAAAGCTACGGGCCTTTCTGACTGCTGCTTATGGAGAAAACTCACATGGGGATATGAACTGGCCACAAGGAAGTTTGAGTCCTGTATCTAATGCCATTTTGTGACGACCTTGGTCAGTCATAAAATCGTGTTTGTTCCTTTGTTTCCTCATGCAGAGAGGTTCAATGATAAACCACTATTGATCTTGTGTGACAGTCTATTCAATAAGGAGTTAGCATACAAATATATGTAACACAACTTAGTAATTATAAAATGATTTGAACAAATATCTTTGACACACAAGTGGGTTAACGATGTATTTTCTTATATCGGTAGATTGTTCTTGCTGATGTTTAAAATGGATGAACAGATTTTGGACCCACACTGACTGGTTTTAAACCTCAGATCAGCTGGTAACCTTTACAAAAGTTACTCAGCATTTTTAGGCCTAATTCCCTTTCTCTGGGGATAATGAGATATATGCTATCATGTTGTGTAAATGAGGACAATCTTGAGGGTGAAATGAGTTGATATTATGTAATTAGAAGAGGGTTGTCACATGGTAATCACAATAGACAGGTTAGTTCTTATTAAATTCTGGGAAACATTTTCGTATCAACTGACCTGTCTTGAATTTCCACGCATAACTTATTCACTTTTACCAAACACTAGGGTTTCATTTTACTTTGCCTTATCATATTTTTCTTTCATATAATAAACTTACTTGAGTCATACTAGTACTTTTCGTCACTGTTTAGGGGGGATATTTTGAGAGCAATTTGTTTGTTGGTAATAAGGAATTGTCCAGCTTTCTGTGGTAATATACTAATATTCCATTTGTAATTTTGATCCTGCGTATAAACTCATTATTCTGATATGTGTGGTTTTAGTTTGGGGCTGGATCATTGATGGTGTAAAGCTTCCAAAGTGAGACCAATAGATGTGATTTCTGGAGAGTCATTTTTTGGGAAAGAATCTCAGAAAATGACCACACAGAATGAGCCAAATCCTGTGATATCTCTTAAACTCTCTTGAAACATTTTTAAGTTTTTTAAATGTTTTATTTGTTTTTGAGACAGAGAAAGAGATACAGAGCACAAGTGGGGGAGGGACAGAGAGAGAAGAGACACAGAATTGAAAGCAGGCTCCAGGCTCTGAGCCAGCAGCACAGAGCCTGATGCGGCACTTGAACTCATGAACCATTAGATCATGAGCTGAGCTGAAGTCAGATGCTTAACCAACTGAGCCACCCAGGTGCCCCACTTGAAACATTTCTAAAGGCAGTTGAGAGTTAGTGGTTTAAGTTTGTGACAAACTTGAAATGCTTTCCTTAAAATCTGACCCACTGATGAGTCAACTCCCTAATATTTGCTAGATTATTTCTGAATGCTAGGAAGTGTGAACAAATTTTGCATTCTATTCCATAACGTCTTGGCATTAGTATAAATAATGCATTAATTTATCTAACATGGAAGAATGCAGCACTGTATATCTCAAGATTACAGAAATCCCAGTTTGAGAAGCAGAGACAAATATATTTTGATGTTCCTAATATCTTAAACATCAATTAGAATGTGTGTGCATGCGCATTCATGCATTTATCTGTTCTTATATCCATATCTGTGTGTATAACTGACTGAAAGCAATTTGATTATCGATTTTGGCAACCATGCATAGAACCAAATATTTTAACAGATTCTATTTTTTTTTGGTTTAACTTTCTTTAATTAAAGAAGAGAATTTTACCATGGTTTCGTTCTGTAATATCTCTTTTTATTGTAATGAAATCTTAAGGCACTCTTTTGGAGCCAAATCAGTTGAAGCCATATGGTCTGTGAAGTTTTTTTGTGAGTTCATTATTTGCTAACATAGTCTGCCATACTTTAATGAAATCGAGTACAGGGGTTTGGAAAGAGGCCAACTAACAATAAATTTCTCACGTTCCTGTTGACTCACCTAGTTTACGGGTTTCAAAACATTGTGAGTTGCCAAGGAAATAATGTTTGGTCTAAATGTTGAACACGTAACAGAAAGTAAATAAGAGTTAGATAATTTGCAACTAATAAAGCATAAGAAAATAAGAAAAGTTGAGACCTCATAGATGCCACAAAAGACTTCAAATAACTTAAGATATTTCGCTAACATTTAAAGCTGGTCTGGGGGCACCTGGGTGGCTCAGTAGGTTAAGCGTTTGACTCTTAATTTTGGCTCAGGTCATGATCTCACAACTTGTGGGATCCAGCCTCGTGTTGGGCTATGCACTGACAGCGTGGAACTTGCTTGGGGTTCTCTCTCTCCCTCTCTCTCTCTCTCTCTCTCTGACCCTTCTTTCTTGTGCTCTCTCTCTCTCTCAAAATAAGTAAACATTAAAAAATAAAGCTTGTCTTATCTGTGACTTGTTGACAACTTCTGTCTTTGCCTGTGGTTAATGAATAATAACATGTAGCATGATACATAGTATACAGATTGGCTTATTCTATTAAATGGAAGAGTATTTATTTTCAGATTACTTTAAGTTAATTAAAAATAATTTGAAATTTGTACCTTCCATAGGAAAAATTGAGTTTTAGAGGTCTCAGTGAACTAGACCCCTTGTCCAAATGACATATTCAGTTTTATACTGTAGGTTGTGGCCAATGAAGCTTTTTAGTTTAAAGCATATGCTTTCAACTGTTTTATGAGAATTACTGCTGAAAGCAATGATATGAGACACTTGATCCATAATCTTCTATCCTTTTTTCATCCCTGGAAATCTTTTCAACTGATGATGCCCTATGTATGTTCCTCAAATTATTCTAAGAGCAAGCATTATACAATTATGGCTGCTTTATTCACCTTCACTATCACTGCTAAACTATCTATACTATTATAGTTTGTTTTCCTCTCTAGGGATACATAAGAAAAGAAGAATTTTATGGTGAAAACTACCAAGTTAATGAAATGGATAATGTAATTGGCACATTTTCCAGTGTAGTGTTTCTAAGATATGCAGCAAAGGTGCATTTTTTTACCTCGTTATTATACAACTTTTCTTTTAACTTTTTCCAAAAGTTTGTTGTGTTCTTTAAATATTAAAAAAGTGATCTTAATTTCAAAATGAAGATATTTAGTTTGTGTTAGGAGAAATATTTTTGATTTATGATTAAAAAACTCAGGAAACCAATCAATATCTGTGTTCATTTAACATTTATTCAACAAATGTATATTGGGAACCTGCTATATTTTTGGCACTTTGCCAAAATTGTAGCATAAGTTTTTGAGCAAAAGAAATATATACTCTCTTTCCTTGAAGGTTATAGTTAATTGGATGATCATGCCCCCCCATCTGCATTTTTAATTTCATGTAATTAGAATTTAGAGACTAGTAGAGATTAGGATTAGTAGACTAGTGGCTACTGTACTGGACAACATTGGGTTGGAGGTTGTCAGGCCAACATGCTGAGACACTACCGAGGAAGCTGGATCAACGAGCCAGCCACAGGCGGTGAAGACATGGTTTTAATCAATGGCATGGGAATGAAAGGGATTTTCAGGGAGAGGAAGAGATCTGGGTGACCACAACTTTCTGGGTGAGCAGCCAGGTCCACTGCAGTATCATTCAGGGACAAAGGGAGGAGAGCATGTGTGAATCAATGATGACTCATTATCTTTGAGATAAAGAAGAGAAGAAAGACCACGATGGAGATGTGGGACTGATATTGGAAAGGCAAATGCAGAAAACCAATAACCCATGAAAGAGATTGTTAAGTAGATGATGTAGAAGGAAACTCAGAAACTGGCATGTCACTACCTCTATGGCATTTCAAGGAAGGGTGAAGGTTTAAAAGTCAAAAGTCATAGGGCTCCTGGGTGGCTCATTTGGTTAAGCATCCAGCTCTTGATTTTGGCTCAGGTGGTGATCTCATCATTTATGAGTTCAAGCCCTGCAGCCTGGGGTTTCTCTCTCTCCTTCTCTACCAGCCACTCTCCTGCTCTAATTCTCTCTCAAATAAATAAAACTTAAAAAGATAAAATTCAAAAGTCATGGCTGAGTAAAATAAAGACTAAGGAATATCCAGTGGATTGGGAATTTGTATCTGGTAAGGGCAGGTAAATGTAAGCTATGTCTTCTTAAATTAATTAAAATAATTAAATAACTGACATGACTCAATCACTCTTTTATACAAGCATCTCTCAAACAAACTTCTGTATTAACTTATTTTCAGAAAATATACCAAATCTTCATCAGAAGCATGAGAGAATCTCAAGGAAATAACTCAGAAATAACAAGGAAGACTTGTTCATATGTATCCAAAGGGGAAATGTAATCATGACTGCTCTTTTTTCTTCAAATGGTAATTGGTATTTTGGACAAACACATTGTCTTTCATCTGCGTATGTGTAAGCCTTTTGAAAGCATTTCTTGTCCTCGGGACCATAAAGAATAATTGTCCTGGTGGGGCTAAAGTCTCACTCAGCTCAGAAGGATTTAGATACAATTGACAAAATCTAGCTAAAGAAGCAGCAAGTCAAACCATTTTAGGTGGTTTTAAAATTTGTGACGGATCTGATTCATCATTCTGTGAAGCAACTTGGCCAAAGTCTCCTCGATATCTGTGGAAGCATCTTCCCAGGGTGGGGCTCATCAGAGGGCCTTCTGGAGCTTACTGATATCTGTGGGGTAGCCTATTTTTTTTAAGTTTATTTATTTTGAGAGAGAGAGAGAGTGGGGGAGGAACAAAGAGAGGGCATTGGAGAGAGAATCCCAAGCAGACTCTGAGCTACCAGCCCAGAGCCCAACATGGGGCTCGATCCCATGAACCGGGAGATCAGGACCTGAGCTGAAATCAGGAGTTGGACACTTAACTGACTGAGCTACCCAGGCAGCCTTAAAGCAGCCTATTATTTTATAAACAGGTGAATGAGGGGCATGGGTAGAATACTAATAACTAGATATGATATAACTGCTAAGCTTTATCCCAGAGACACAGAATGGCAGAAGGGGATAGCCCTACACTGAGAGCACAGCTGGGGAAGTTCATTCTAGAAGTGATCTTACTGCTCTGGTGATATTTTCCTTGGACCTTCTCAGCAGGCTCTGTCTGACTGTGTCACCGGTTCTCAAAGGCAAGAAAATGTCTGTGTAATTTTGGAAGGGCTCTCATACTGTCATAATCAAGGTTGAAAATCAAATAGTGGTTAAAATATTTAGAATGGTATCAACTAAGCTGGGACAATGGCCAAAGCTTTATTAACTCCTACTGCTCAGATTGTAGTCTCTATCATTTTCCACTTAAAGGGAGAAGTTGTCCAAGAAATGACCAATTCCAGGACCAGTGTACAAAATGAGCTCGTTCAGCCAAAAATCAAGGTAACTAGGAGAGACTCCCAGGGTAAAGACTACCAAGGTTGTGTCAGTTGGACTTGATCATCGGTGAGGATTATGACTGTAGTGGATTGAAGAACATTGAATAAGTTTTTTTTCTGTGAATTGCATCTCAGGGCAAGCAACTAGTTGATTGATGAGCAAGGGTTTCTCTTTATGGAATTTTTCCACATAATAAAAGAAGAGGGAATGACAGAAGTAGATCACTTTTTTTTTTTGCAACCCTTAATGAAAGAATGAGTCCACATGAAGATCGTCAGTGGCTGGAAACCTCAGGAAAAGAACAACAAGCAAACACCTCATTATCCTGGTGACTGTACGTCAGGCTATCTATGGAGCATCGTTGCCAAAAAGTCAAACCTGATCTGACCAATTGTCTGTTCTAATCTATCAATTTACTGGTTAAATAAAACTGCAGTGATACAAAGAGCAGAGTCCAGGCTGGAGGAAATTCTGTAGAGCAAATAAACTGGCCCCTTCAACAAATAAGTTGTGAGCAAAAGCCAAACAAAACAAAACAAAACAAAACAACACAAAGAACTACAGATTGCAAGGAAGCATATCAAACAATGAACCTTAACTCAAACAAACTATGTAAAATTAATTTTTTGCATAAATTTTTAAGCATAGTATGGCGTTAGTCAATACTAACTTTAGGAGAATAATAATATTTCAGTTATTTTTACATTTTTACCTTTTGGAGATAAAATTGTAATATTTAATAAGTTTGAAATAATATGATGGCTGAAATTATGTTCATAGTAATCTAAGGGACAGGCAGAGTAGGTGAGAGGGACGGTATATTTTGTTAGATAGCTCAGTTCTACATAAACCTACTCCCATTCAACCACAGCTTTTAAAGGTCACACTTACAGCAACCACGTGGATGGAGGGGCTGGGTTAATATGAAGTGGAGGAAAGCTGTGTCTACACTTCCATTCGGATCTATAAATCTTCCTTTCCAATCCTATCTATCTATCTATCCATAAGAGCCCTTTCTTATCTTGAATTTGGTCCCATGTGGTATTAAGAACTACTGTTTTCTTTTGTTCCTGAACTTTCTGGCAACCTGAGTACTGACATTTGTTTTCATTTGAGTTATTTTGTAAGTAGTGCAAAAATGATTTAACTTTGAACCTGTTTTAATTTGTCAGATGTTCTGGGTTTTTTCGGCCAACTTTGTCAAATTCCAAAATTCCTTCTTAGACACTGGGTGATGAACTTTTGCTAACTTCTATATTCCTTGGTAATCAAAATCCTTCACATAGGGAACATTGGGTTTATATTTTCACAGCCTGGCAGATTGGTACCTCTACAATTCAGTCACTAAAGTCAACTGATTCCCTCAACATTGCCTGACTTTTTGCCCATCTTCCTCTGACTGCTTGCTCTCTAGCTCTCTGAAACAGTTATGTCAACCATTGTAAGTTCTATTCCAACCTCCAACCCTCCCTAAGTCTCAGCAGTGGACTGCTTGAATTTACCCCCAAATAATTAGAGAGGAACTTCATCCATGTTCCTGCACCCATAAGTAAATATAAATACGTGGTATCCGTTTTCTACCTCAGCCCTCCCTCTCCCACTGGCAAGTAACAGAAGCCAGGACCTCCCCTGGGAACTACTCCATTCATGCTTTTTAAATAAACCTGTTGATTATCTTTGCCCCATGTTTTCAGCTTTTCTCTATCTACTTGGTCTGCCTCCAAGTATTGAACAAGTATTGAACAAATAGGATTCAGTCTGTCCTGTTTTGAAAAGAAGATGAAGTGAAAATAACTCTGCCTGAGATCCCATTGTCCCCATCTAGTTGTGGCTGGTCTCTGAGGGAAAGAGCCTGTGCACCTGCTCACCCCATCGCTCCCCCATCCCTTCCGGCTTTGCCCCCTACTCAATGGAGTCTGGCATTTCCAGGGGACCCAGCAATACCAGGGTTCGTGAAGCCAGGGGTGATTTTCACCGGTTGCTGACTCAGCTTTTCAGTAACATTCAACACAGCTGAAGCTCCTGCCTTGTTGGGCACTCTCCTCCCTGAGCTTTTCTTTATTTTTTATTTTTTTAATGTTTATTTATTTTTGAGAGAATGAGAGAGAAAGAGAGGACAAGATACAGAATCCGAAGCAGGCTCCAGGCTCTGAGCTGTCAGCACAGAGCCCAATGAGGGGCTTGAGCCCATGAGCCATAAGATTATGACCTGAACCGAAGTCAGACATTTAGCCTACTGAAACACCCAGGCACCCCTCTCCCTGAGCTTTACTGACTCCCTCCTGTCTCCTCTTCTGTAACCAGTCTCCCTCATCCTCCAATACCAGCCTGTTTTCTGCTTGTTCTTTAAGCACTGGTGTTTCTCCAGATTCCGTTCTAGACTACCTTTTCTTCTTATTTTACTCTCTTCCAAGGCAATCTCATATATACCTTGTATGTAGCCCCAATTATGATATTCCAGAATATTCCATACTTTATTCTCCTGCTGTGATTTCTATTCTGAGTGCTAAGGGTTTATATTCAATACATGTCTGGTATTCTCCACGAATGTCTTAGAAGTATCTCTGTCTTGGTACCCTAAAATTGAACTCATGATTTTTCCCAAACATACGTTAGACACTCCAAAGACATCCCTCTATACATCATCCATCAAATTGTCTTAATTAGTTAAAAATAGTTTGCCTCAGATTCATTCAGATGTAGCAATTATTGCTTTCATATGAAAGTCCCAGAAGACAGCTCTTAAAGTGGAAATGGAATTCTTTTTCTGATAAAACAGAGCAAAAAATCTTTCCTTCAAATCTGGCTATCCTTATGTTTTACTGGAGTGCTAGATGATAGGAATTTCATTTTAGTCCAGTCAAATGTGATTTGTGTTATTCACAAATGACACATTGTACCTAGCTAATATTAATCATAAAAGACTGTGCTCTTATCTTTGGAATTAATCAATAGGGTAAACCTTATTTTTGGAATTGATTTCTTCCATTAGCCACCTGATATAGCCAACAGTTACATTATTTTCACCTCTACCTCTGAGGAGGATGCCAAAAAAGAGGGAGGAGGGGAAGGTAGCAGTTTGAGGCTTTTATACTTGGCATCTTAGAACGTTCCTGAAGGTCAAATTCCATTCCTTTGCCTCCAGATAATTGGGGCTAGATAAAAGAAAACTCTTGCCTTTTAAGCAGTCAGAAAATTGGGATGTTCAGCAACTTACATTGATAGACTTCTATTTTTTTAAAAAAATTTTAATGTTTATTTCTGGGTGAGAGAGAAAGAGTGTGAGAGAGGGAGGGGCAGAGAGAGAGAGGGAGACACAGAATCCGAAGCAGGCTCCAGGCTCTGAGCTGTCAGCACAAAACCCAATGTGGGACTCAAACTCATGAGCCGTGAGATCATGACCTGAGCCGAAGTTGGACGCTTAACCAACTGAACCATCCGGGAACCCCAAGACTTCTAAAATGGTTGTGGGTGGAAGGGGGGGTTAAGAAAAAAAATGGAAATTTATTACACAAGTTATTTCCACTTGACTAAGTGTGAATTGACTAAGATGTAATGAAAATAAACTTGCATTGAAGGAATCAAAATATCTGAATTTGAATCCCAGCTCTGTCGCAAAACCAAAGCTCTGCTGTCTCACGTAACAACACCTTGCCTCAGTTTCTCCAACTCAAAGATGATCAAATTCCCATTGACGGTTAATACCTGTGGAAGTGGTCTGAAATTACAGTGCTATAAAATTATAAACTCTTACTCTTTTCAAAAGTCCGTAGAGTACTAGGCCATCAAACAAGCAGATTTAGCTTCACTCAAGCTTAACGTTTTTAAAGCTTCTTGATATGAGAAACCTCCCATTTGGATATCCCGGGGGAATCCAGAGAATGATCAAAAGCTCTCCTGAATTCCGGTTCTGCTGACATTGTCAACCAAGGCAAACCCAACAAGTAGCAAACAAAGCAGGCCTGGGACTTTTGTAATCGTCCTGTGGGACCATAGACCAGAATTTTATTCCAAGGCACATATTTATTTTCATTTGTCATTTTACATTTACATCTTGGTTCTTGTAATTTCACTTAACGCAAGGATGTCAAACACAAACGTCTGCTATGAGATGCTTAGAAGAGACTGTGTTTCTTTTTCCCCAGTTGAATATTTTCCAGCTGCATAAAAAATTCTACAGGACAAAGTTACTACTAATTAAATAAACCTTAAAGAAACAATCGCGGCTTTATTTCATCCTTATTTTCGTTGAGACAATGCATACAGTCTCTTCTATTCTTTCTACGTATCTGGTTTCATTCCAGTTGGGCAGGCCCCAGTCCCCTCGCTGGTGAGGGGTCTGAAGCTCACTTCCCAGTAGCTGATGGTGTGAGACCTTCCTCAGCCAGCCCCTGCCACTCTCTGGGAGATTTGCTCGTGGTGGGGACATGTCAGTCATTCGGTCCTGTGTGCTGCTCCCTTATTACACTTTCTGTTGCATAGCTGATAGGAGACTTCTTTGATCTCAATCTACTTTCAATCACTTGGATAAGAATTGGTTAAAAACTGAAAGCAGGTGCCGAGAATAATTAAGTTTCTCCAAATGCCCGGCGGAAACCCTTAGAAATATTACTAGGCTTTAATGATCCAATTTTTCAGCAGCACTCGGAGATGGGTTTCTGTTGGTAGGTCAGTATTCCACTGGCTTTCAATTTATCAATCCATCCACCAGGAAGACTAATTGTATTTTGCTTATCTGCTCGTATATTCCTTAAACTGCTCAGCATTTGTAGGGAATGTCTGTGATTTTGTTACCAAAATGAAATATTTATTTTTGCATCATTTTGTTGCCTAATAAAAATGTAGCCTCTTCATTCTATCACTCGTTGGTGGGAAATAGATCCTCGGGATGTTACAGATATTTCAGCTACTGTCAGAGGACAGTCACCAAATACATATCCTACAGGTTCTTTTAAACACAATGGCTAATACGCATGTACAGTTGTCCCAGCTTACCTTTGAGAAAGAAAAACTAAATGCAAGAGATACAACTCACCCATAACATGGAGAAGATTAATCAGAATTCTAACAATAACGTCAACAAGGAATCTTTTATACCTTCTGGTAGCATTAAGTTTGAACAAACTTTCTGGAAGCAATTTGCTAATATTTATCAAAAGCCTCTACCCTTTGACTCAGCAATTCCACTTTTAGGAAATGATCCCCAAAAAGGGATTGAAGATGGTCAGACAATGAAGCAACCGTAAGGAAAGCATGGCAGTCTTTTTAGGAGAGACAAAAATGGGAATGATCTAAGCGTTCAAATGGTAGATGGATAGTCACAGAGATCATGGCACAGTTGGATAATGTGCCCATTAAAATGTAGGAACAGAAATAAATTTTCTCACTTGGCAATATATGGGAAATTTGCTGTTCGATAAAAAACTAAGTGATTACACAGAATGGAGAGGTTTTTTTTTTTTTTTTTTTTTTTTAATTTTCGCCTATAGAAAGTAGTTTTCTGTGGGTGGGTGAATGATGGGTGACTTTCTCTTCCTTCCCTGCTTTTATTCCCTTTGCACAGCTGTATTTTATTCTTTTTTAAACAACAAATACATGATAGTTTTTAAGTAAAGTGTTAGTTAAGTAAATGTTTTTAAACAACATCTTTATATGGAAAACCTCATCCATCTCTTTGACCCTGTCCTCCATTTCCCTCCTAATGACAGTCACCAGCAAATTAATGGAGCAAATTCATGACACTGTGGTGTGTCTATCGCTCTTGTGTTAAAAGAACACAACTCATTGACCACTTCATTAGTAACATATGAGAAAGGAAAAGGAGAGATGAGAATAGAAGATGATATTCAAATTAGGGAGAATCAGTAATTCCTTTAATTATATGATATTTTTCATTACATTCACTGAGGAAAGTATTACTATGCCAGATACCTTCTGAAGTGGGGTTTGTGTCAACGATGCAAATAAATCAGTCACCAAGTATTTTAATAGGAAACTCCTATTATCCAAGCAAGGTCACTGTGGACTTTCTCCCCCCTCCTCGCTCAGTAGTTCAAAATGTGGAAATAGGAATTTGAGTAACAACGCTTTACGCTTTCATTGTATTTAAATTTCATTAAATTATGTAAAGCCATTTACAGTCTTGGCATCAAAGTTGCTGAATCATTTTTTGGCTTGTTTTGGGCAGTGTGTGGGATTTTTCTTCGACCAGCCTGTTTTAGTAATGTTGTGAGAAGATTTCTTTCAAATAGTTTACTTAGTTTGTGCTTTATCTAGGTTCCGTTCTCCCAAATAAATAACGTTAGTACAAATTACATTTATTTTCACCCTTCTTCTCTTCTGAGATCCAACAAACCATATTGTCCTGCTTGGATCCACGGGGCATTTCCAGAATGTTGGGAGAAAACCACATTCTCTTAATTAGCCATTATGTCCTTTGAATTCGTTTCTAACGAGGCCGTGTGATTCTTTAAGCCTTTTCAGAACATTTCAACAAAGTTAACTTTTCTAAATTTAGGAAACATTTATTTGCTCAAAGCAAATTGCAAATAGAAAGAGTGACTATTGTCGCAAAAAAAAAAAAAAAAGGTAGAATCAGCCTATGTCTTCTTCAGCGTATTGCTTTTGAAAATGTCAGAGTCCGCGGCAGAGATCACTTTCAATGAGTGTATATAATGAATCTATACATTTAGCTGAGCACATATTTTCTCTTGTTTTCATGGTTTACATTATTACGAATCTGAAAACCATGTATTTGCTAACTAATCTAGTTATGCCTAAATGGAAGTAACAGTAAGTTAACTTCTCAGTAGCCTTAGCTGAATTCTCTCCCTTTCTGATACTGCTTATCAAGACTCCCGTGCCCAGAAAGAACAATAAGCAAAACCATGATCCAGGATCCTGCTGACAGATCCGTTGTGAAGCCAAGCACTTTAAGCTTCTGTAACATGCTGTGCCATAATTATGATGCCGCTTTAATCAATTCTACCCATAATTTATTGATTTGTTCAGTTCACCTCCTTGACGAGATAGAGCCAATCCATTTGAGCCTGCAGCACACAAATGCACACAAACATCACTTTCCTTTCTTTGCAACTATGCGCTTTATCAGCACCCATGGCCTAGATGGCTCTCCCTGCTGCCCATTTACATGGCGGATCATGCATTTTAATAAGCCAGGTTGACGGTGCCATTTGTTTCCTTGGGGGCAATAGTCTCGCTACGGTTTTCTTCTTGTGAAAAGGGGTCTGGCCTTACAGAAAGAAGACCCAGAAGATCTCTATAACATATATAAAAATGTGGCATTGAAAAGGCCTGGGGATCTTTTCCAAGGGGAGAAGCGGCAGCAAACCAGGGAAAAAGGGATTTATTGCTTCAAATAAGACCAAAAGTGTAAGATCTGACATTTTGTGTTCGTGGTTTAATCTTTTTACTAGTATCAAGAATCCGGGGCGCCTGGGGGGCTCAGTTGGTTGAGCATTGGCTTCGGCTCAGGTCATGATCTCACGGTTCGTGGGTTCGAGCACCGTGTCGGGCTCTGTGCCGAGGCTGGGAGCCTGGGGCCTCCTTCAGATTCGGTGTCTCCCTCTCTGTCTGCCCCTCCCCCGCTCGTGCCCTGTCTCTGTCTCTCAAAAATAAATCAACATTAAAATAAACAAATAACGGCATAATCATTAAAAAAAAAAAAAAAAAGAATCCCATCGGTGGTCCTGAAACACACCTGGTGCACATAGATAAAAATGATGCAGATCACAGAAGAGCAGCAGAATCTGGAAGATGAGAAGTTTTAACTAGTTGGTTGAAACCATAAAGTGAAATTATAATCCACTTCATGATGTCACAATTTTACAAACAACGAAAATGTATCTGAATCTATGCCATGTGGCTTTAAGTCCAGTCCCTTTCTCCGCTCCACAATCACCAGAGTTAAACCACCCTCATGAGTTTCTTGCTGCATTTGCTCTACCATGTCTTTGTGGATAATTAATCCGGAAGGGCTGGGGGTACGGTGGATGGATAAGTGTCTTGAGCAGTGTCTGAGGCTTGCTTCTCGGCTTTATGGGCCACATGGCAGTGGTACAAGGCAAGGCAACAATTCGAAGCTGCCCTGCGTCGAGCCCGATGCTCAGACGTGTTCCATCCGGAGCCGGTATCTATCTAGCCCCACGCACAGTAGGTGCACGCTTCTTGGCTGACAGCTCCAAAATGTTCAACGGGCCTGTGGAGCCCCAGCATTTACATTCCCCCTCGGATTGGAATTGGGGTCTCCTATGGGCATGGTTTTCACCTACTACATCAGGTATTCCTGAATTTCTTCAATGGGAATCTCCTGTTCTAGACATGGTTTTTTCAAAAGCGACATTCTCAGCTGCATATCTGCTGGGCCATCCAGTAGAAAACTATAAGAGCCTAGTAGGTATTATAGGTAGCAATTATTGATTTGGAACTTGGTTTGAAAGTTCTTGTCTTCCCATAGAATGGACCCAAAATAAGAAGGGACTACAAATGGCCCATAAATGTGTGAAAAGGTGTTCAACTTCTGTGAAGTCAAATAAATTCACGCATAAGCATAATAAGCCAGCGCCTATTAATAGATTGGCAAGATTAAAAAGCTTGATAGGGGCGCCTGGGTGGCGCAGTCGGTTAAGCGTCCGACTTCAGCCAGGTCACGATCTCGCGGTCCATGAGTTCGAGCCCCGCGTCGGGCTCTGGGCTGATGGCTCAGAGCCTGGAGCCTGTTTCCGATTCTGTGTCTCCCTCTCTCTCTGCCCCTCGCCCGTTCATGCTCTGTCTCTCTCTGTCCCAAAAATAAATAAACGTTGAAAAAAAAAATAAAAAGCTTGATAAATCCTAGTATTTAATGAGTTTGTGGGGAAACAGAAACTTCAAGCACATTAATGATTATATAAGTTGGAGCAAACTTGCTGGAAGGTAGTTTTCAAATAGACAGTAGGATTTCAAATACAGATGTGGAAATAGTGAAAAGCAAATGAGAGCAGACCAAACCACTTGCTCAAGTCGACCGTGGCAGTGGCATCAGGCACCATCACCTGTGTCAGGGCAGAGACCTGCAAGAGAGGGGAGGCTGTCTAGTAGAGGAAGGGAAGGCCCTGGGGTGCCCTGAGTGGAGGCTGTGGGGGGTGCAGAAACACCAGGTAGGCTGGGTGGACATGGGCATTGTCTCAGGCTCTCTGGTTGTTCCTAAATTGGAAGCAGGGACAAAAATTAGGGAAGTGGTAAGCTATTAATAAATTCCTGGCTGTTGTAGGCTGACCATTACAGGAATTATTGTCTGGCTTCCTGGCCCATTTCTAAAGCGGTCTTACTTCCTACAAGTCTGACTTGACACCTGTAGTCTGGCTTCCCCGGATAGTTGTAGCGGCTAATGGGTTGTTTCTCTGAGACGGTTGCTTCGGACTGTGGGTCAGATTCCATTTTTATTTTTTTATTTTTATTTTATTTTATTTTATTTTTTTTGGAGAAGGGGAAGAGCAGAGGGAGAGAAAGATAGAGAATCTTTATTTTATTTTATTTTATTTTATTTTATTTCATTTAGAGAGAGAATGTGTGGGAGTGAACAAGGGGGAGGGCAGAAGGAGAGAGAGAGAATTCCCAGGCAGGCTCCTTGCTCAAAAGAGAACCTGACACAGGGCTCGATCCCACAACCTTGGGATCATGACCTGGGCTGAAATCAAGAGTTGGAAGCTCAACTGACTAAGCCACCCAGGTGCCCCAAGATTCCATTTTTATACCTGGTCTGGCCACTGTCTGTTTGTATATTCAGTCTTTTGTAGGAATCCACAGGAGGAGGTAATCAAAAAACAGTTTTATTAAAGACAGTATTTGTTAGCACAGAGAACCACCAGTGAGAATTTTTATTTCCAGTCTGGCGTTATTCTAGATTGTTGCACAAAGCTCAAGCCATGGTTTGGATTCACACAAAGACGTGTGTCTCTCAAGAAGGGAAATAACAAAGGGAGACATCCCATTGGTAAACACATTCTTTATAAACTGTCACGTGAAGTTTTAGAATCCACGCTAAAAAAATCCCAGTGCCCACAGAGCACTAGGAACACAAACCGAAGAAACCAAAAGAAAACCAAAGAAAATGAGGTATGTCACCTTACTGCAGGGGGTGGGGGAAGAGGCACGCCGTGGACAATCGTGAGGTGTTTCTGTAAGAGTGTTGGGTGGGCTTGTCATACAGTTTGGGCTTTGGATATGGGGGGAGAATGTAAGGAAATAAATTTAACTTTGGATTGGATGCTGGCAGGAAGCAGGGGTGGTTGGATGACTGAGCATCTTAACACTTGTTATGGCAGAACAGCAAGGCACTGGGGCTTGAGGTGTGATCAGTAGTGCTCACACGGGCCAGGATAAGAGATGGTCAGTCACTTTGGTGGGAGCATGGTGTCGTTGTTTTAGTTTTGTTCCAACATGGCCGTGGAATGATGGCATCTGATATCGTTATTCTATGAAACTGTTAGCATGTGGTAGGAAACCTCATGACCTAGCTTCATGGCTCCCAGACAGTGTGCAGAGGTATCCCGAGGCATCACGACACACTTTGAAGGGCACGCTGGCATAGTTTAAACTTCTGAGGGAAGCCCAAGAACATCTACTGAGTATCCCATGAGCACTACCATATCGTTTGTACCCAAGAACGCAATGTATGCAACTGTTTGGTAGTTCTCTTGGCTTAAGGGCACTATAGGGAAAAAAACCCAACTGGGACACTAGGGACGCTATGAACTGAGCAAGTTTGAGACCTTCTGGTTTCCAGATACTGGGTTCCAGGTGTCAGGGCTTCGATGTTCTTCCTCATCCCTTTCTCTTCTTATCCCTCAGCAATAAAAGTTTGAAACCGTGAAAACCGCTGGTCCAGACCTCTGTTGCAAACACAGTAGCCATCTACCATAATGTCTAAAGTTAAATTTATGAACTTAAATAAAATTTAAATAATAGGTTCCTTAATGACACTTGCCATATTTTAAGGGCTCAAGAGCCGCATCTGATGCATGGTGACACCATTAGTCAGCACAGACAGAGAGCATTTGCACCCCCTCGGCATGTCTCACTGTAGAGACGGGTCAGAGGTGCTCATCCCTTAGACCGTATCATCTATGTCCACAAACCGGTCTAAGTCCTGTGGGTCCAGTCATTCCACCATAAGAAGATGCCGTTTATAAGCTTTTACTTTTCCCGTTAAAGTTTTCACATCCACTAGCCAAGACCTGCATTCCTAAGCACGGGTGTTGCCAGATTTCCTCCCCACGCTCACAGCTGGGAGACAGGCAATGAACCCCTTCTCCATACATTACAAACAACGCCTCAGGCTGCAATATTTGCCTTTGTATCATTTCAACACCGTCTTGAACATCACTCCCCAAACTAAAAGATGTGTACAACCCGAGCAATTCTTATTTCCCCAGTTAAGGCAACAATGGCAACAAATGGGAAACAAACATTGAAAACATTTTTAAAAAGTAATAAACATACTTTCTCAGCTACCAGTAATTAGAAGATCAAGACTCGAAAGTTCAGTATCGGAGCATCTTTTGAAAAGATAGGAACCAAATCACCGCGTTGTTGGCTAGTAAACACCTGGACCCCCTGAGACTCCATGTTGACCTTGCGTGACACTGAGTTTCTCCATTTCCTCGGGTGATGCTCTCAGCTTTCCCCAGGGTTAAGTTGCAGAGTAGGTAATGAGCTTAGATTAGGAGTCAGCCTGCCTCTCCGTGATTCCCAGATCCTTTGCTTTCTAAATCCGAGAACATAACAAACCCCTTAGCTCTCTGGTTACTCATCACTCATCTATGAATTTGCAAATTTATAGAGAGTAAAAAGGGATAACACCTAACCCAAGCTCATAGATTGTTCTGAGGATTAAATGACTCAATGCATGTCAAATTATGCCAGGCATATAGTGCTCATTTCATAAATGTCAGTTATGAATATCATCACATGTCAGATGCTATGAGGTGATTTCACATGATATGTGATTTCTGTCTCAAAAGGACACTGTAAGGTTACTCTCACTTATTGATTAGGAAATTAAACGTCAGAAATTGTAAATAATTCACCCCAAATCATGTGAGTTAGGTCACAAAAGTGAGATTCTTGGAGCCCTTAAATAAGGTTACGTCTGACCATAATATTCTCCCGTGGTACCCACAACATTTTCGATTACACACTCCATACACCTGCAATGGTTTGTGAAGTGTGGCTCTTCCCCAGTAGACTGTGCATATCGCGAGAACAAGTTGGTGCCTGCCTCATTCAGTATTCTACCTTAATTTCCTAGAGCACGGGGCCAGAAGCAGAGTGGGCTCTTGATAAAGTTGTATTGAGTGAATTCACAGATGACTGAGTCCGTCGAACCCCACGTCCATGTCTTTTGTCAGCGAAACACATTTTGGCTTTGTTATGGCAAGCAAACGACACGCAGCTGACATATTGTGGTAGCACCATGCCTATCCATCGTCTTCTCTGATCGTTAGATTTTCGACAGAAGTTGCAGTGTTTAAAATGCTACTCTAGACATATTCTACATTTCTTCTAAAATAGTCCCTAGCAAATTTCTGTCATCTCACATAATAAAACGTTCGCTCTTCATTACAGGCTCCCATAGGGTTTTGTTTTGTTTTGTTTTCTTCCTCAAACCATCAAAACCTATCATCTCCTTCCAAGTACAGCTGGGTAGGGTTCAGTATTTTGAAAAGCATATTTCTCACACAACTCAGCCTGGTCCATGTGTCACAGTGAAAAAGTCCCATGTTCTGGAAGCACAGGAATGCCAAACATTTTGAGCTGCCTCCTGGGGAGGCAGTGCCCCAGAGGACACCTAAAAGGAAGGGATGATATAACTCACGGTTAGCATATGGAAAATATACATAAATGTCCACTCGCTTCCCTGTCCTCTCCCGTCAGCAGAGGGATCGTGGGACAGGTAGAACCGGCTTATGTGCCTTGGCTTTGCAGGAGAGAGAGTGCAGAGGAACACGGCTAAGTATCAGCAAAGCCAGCACCCTCCGAACTCAACATTTATCGCTATTGTGCTCCAAATCTCCTTTGTTCAAATAAATCTGTGCATTGTATTCAATATATTCCTTTACAGTGAGATTTTTTTAAGTGTTTTTCTATCGTATACTATGGTTGGTACACTCACTTTTCCAAGCTTCGATCTCTTCTTTGTTCAGAGGTCAGTTTAACTTCTTACAGGTTGATTTTTTTCCCCCAATTTTGCAAAGAAAATTCAAAACTCTTCTGGGAGTTTTAGTAAAAAAAAAAAAACTAAATGATTTTTTTCCACACTCTATTTCTCTGGTTTCCCAGTGCTATTCTATCTGGGGTGAAAAGGAGGTAACAGAAGAAAAATTTAAATTTTTATTAAAGTTCTTGCTCATTTTTTTTTTTTTTTTTTTTTTTTTTTACAAAAATGACATTGGTGTGAACAAAATCTAAGTAGGTTTAGATAAGATTTGTCACGGAAATGGGTCATTGGTTTTAAAGTCGAGTGACATGTTCAATTGCAAAACTAAAGAGGCAGGACTTCGCAGTGATAAAAACCACGGAAGTGAGGGAGTGTGATGTGATCCGGGGTTAGGATGGCTAATGTCTGGACCGGGGATGTGCCTGCAGGGACAAAGAATCCATCATGATCTTTGATCTGTAATAGAAAAAAAATAGAGAGGGATTGTATGTATAGAGAAAATTCCAGTCACCTTGAGAATGCCACTTTCCATAGAATACTAAATTCCATTTAAACTCTGAAATCTCAACTCCGTGTAAAGGAAGTTGTTGCTAGGTTATATAGTCTGCAATTAACTGGCCTTTACCTTCTTTTGTTAGAAATTATAGATTCTTGCTTAATAGCCAATATGCCAACATTCAAAATCCATCACTTGTACAGAATAAGTGCAATTTAAGCATTTAAGGGGAACAATATCCGCCAAGTGCTGATAACAGATTAAAGCATTTACCCATAAGTAACGTCAGCAGAAATGAAACGTCTTGACTGAGGGGACGAAACCCTGCAGTGAAACGAGAATTACCTAAGACACTCACCTTCAACAACCGTGTGAACTCAAAGGCAAACGTGCCGTGCACTCCTCACAGGGGTGAAAGCCTTCTTCTCTCATTTATCTACAAATTCTTCTCCCTGTGATTGTCTAAAGATTAAGAAACTTTCTATTTTGGGGAAATACAAGGCATAATTTCAGCACGGTCTAGAATTATAAATGTCTTAAGAGTGAACAATCCTGAGATAAATCCTACTTGCGTTGATCTTTTATTGTAATTCTGGAATTAATTTGCAAATATTTAATCGGATGATTTTTGCTTCTGAGTTTCTAAGTTAGCTTGTAATGAATTGGGAAAATTGGCTCTTTCTTTAAACATGTTATGGACTGAATGTTTGTGTCTCCCTAGAATTCATATGTTGGAGCCCTAATGCCCCAGTGAGGCTGCATTTGGAGGTGGGTCCCTTATGGAAGTAATGAAGGGTCACAGAGGTCATAAAGGTGGTGCCTTCATCCAATAGGATTAGTGTCCTGCCTCTGTTTCTCTCTCTCCCTGTGTGTGTGTGTGTGTGTGTGTGTGTGTGTGTGTGTGCGTGTGCTTTCACAAGCATTTAGTTTCGAAAGGCCACGTGAGAACATAATGAGAAGCCAGGAAGAACAACTTTACCAGAAACCAAATCAGCTGGCAGGCACCTTGACCTCCAACTTCCCAGCCTCCATAACTCTGAGAAAATAACCTTCTGTTGTTTCAACCACCCAGTCCATGGTATTTGTCACGGCAGCCTGAGCAGAGCAAATTACTAATGATATTGAATATTTAGGTAACATAGGAATTATTTTTTTCCTGAAAGATTTGGCAGACCTGCAAGGAAAAGAAAAAGGCTTTGTCATGTTTTTAAGGGAAATTTGTAAAAATTAAAAATTATGTTTTAAATTTATTTTATGAAAATTGGTCTAATCGAGTTTTCCAACTTAAAGCAATTTTTGTAATGTATACTCTTCTAGAAAACCATCAACCTTCTTTGGAATTTTTTAATGAAAGGGTTTTTTTTTTTTTTCTTTAAGAAACTCCTCTGCATTTTCAGTTCTGGTTTCTTTTCATCCTTCTTATTTTTGTTCTTACCTTCCTCTAATCAGAATTAACAAATCTTGGCTTCAAAGCCATAATGGCTTCAAAGACCAGTTTTCAATAAACAGTGATGTTTCCAAAATTGCCATTATTTTATATCATAATCTTTCCTAATTCCACCCTTCTTTATAACTGATTATTTTTGGTTCTTTTAATAAAAGAAATCCAGGAATAAATGCCTGATACTATTACTTTCAATGTTTCTTGTTTTCAGATAAAATCGAACTCAAAGTTATAAATCTTCTAAATCCTGCTCTGAATGCAGAACGTAAATTTTGTCATCATTGTCATTTATTTCTAAATAGATGGATATTTCCATTTTGATTTTAATTCAAGAATTATTTCAAAAGGTGTTTTAAAATTTCATCTCTATTCCACATAGCAATCACAGAATATGAACTATGAGTATGATTGATTTAATTTCTACTATTTGGAATTTAATAATTTTTTCATGCCGTGAATATTTGAAATTTCATGAATATTTGAAAACCATGGGTGCTTTCAGTTTAGTGTGGATAGTTTTGTGAATGTATTTACTAAAGCAAGGTAGTTTATTCAAGCCTTTATGTTTTTCCCTATTTTTTCTAGTTGCAATTTTCTAGTTGAGGGTGTTTGCTACAATTTTGCACTGTTAAGTATGAATTATATTTATATAGCTATATATATATAACTATACATAACTATATAGGTATATATATATATATAACTATATATAACTATATGTAACTAAATATATAACTATAACTATATATATAACTATATATATACTTCTAACTTCTCTCTCTATATAAGCATATATATAATTTCTTCTAACATTTTGTGCTACATTTTCCTTATTAGGAAAATTAGTCTGCATCCAGACTAATACATCTCCTTTAACTAAAAAAGCATTTATTTGCGGTACATAAAAAGCCCAGTGGAAATCTAGCTTTTGGGGTGAGCACGTTGCCACCCCAGAATCAAATCTGCGTGTCTGAGGAAGAAGGAAAATGAATATTAGCAGTCTCTGCCACGCTTTTGTGTCTGTGGGTGTGTGCGCTTGTGTGTATTTATCACCTTGACAGTTTTCTTCTTTTATTTAAATTAATTATATTATTTAAATATTAATTAAGTATATTATGCACAATTAACATACTTATTATAAGTAACAAAGATTTTATTTTACACTGTGTTTTATACTTTCTATTGCTATGCATTTCTTGCTCCTTTCTCTCCACCCCCTTCTCTCTAATTTTATTAAATCATGTTGGGTTTCTTCTTTTGTTCCCCTGTTACCAACCATCAGCTCCCCTCCCCTTAGCTTTAACATAAAGCTTCATTAGACTCCTACATACTTGGGTGACAGTTTGGCTGAGAGCTAAAACTGTGGGCTTTAAAATTTTTTGTTGCTCATGGCGATTGTAATTCCCTTATTATGGAAAAACGCTCTATTTATGGGATTACGCTTCTCATACTTGGTGAGCTTTTACTCTGTTCCCATTCACTGTATACATAAGTTAGGGGTGCTTTTGTCTTCAAGTAAGAGAGAACTTAACTAGAGTATTTTAATCAAACATGAGCTTATTTCTTACTGAAGTTAATCTCCTGGTAGTGGTTAAATAATAGGTCAATGATGCCAGACTGAACATCTCTGTGATTGTGTTGGTCTTTCCTTATGACTGCAATATGGCTGCTGCATATCTACCATCACATTTTCATTCCAGTAGGAAGAAAGGGCCAACCGCATAGGTATAGCGTTTGTTCAGAAGACAAGAATTCTTTCACAAGTACCTTGAAAGGTACATTTGCTTACATATCCATGCTTACCCTCAGCAGCGTGAGGGAATGGGAAAGCAAGTATCCTGCCCAGGGGAAATCATATAGCTTCACAAACAAATCAGGGATATATTATTAGACAAAAATCGGCAGTGGATCTTAGGTTTGTATTTTGCCATAAGCATCATACTTGATATCTTCAGGAATTAAATCCTATGCTGCAAGATTTCCAGTGCTATTATATATTTATTTGAATTTTTATATTTTTTGCCATTGTGTCAGGATTAGGGAGGGCAGACTGTTTCCATTTGGCTTAAAAATCTGTGTGTTTTTTAAATTTCTTAGAGTCCATCTTTTTCCCACTCCGGTTCCGTTTTCTTAATTGCTCTTGAATTGCTTTTCTTTCTTTTTGAATTTCGGATAAACTCAGTTCTATTTATTATCCTTTTCTTTGAGTGGAGCTGACACTCAATGCTACGTTAGTTTCAGGTGCACAGCATAGTGATTCGACGTCTCCGTCTGTTACACTGTGCTCACTACAGTGCAACTCCTGTCCGCCACCATAAATCGCTGTGACAGTATTATCTACGGCATTCCCTATGCTGTGCCCTTTATCCTTGTGACCTGGCCATCCCGTGATTGGAAGCCTGTGCCTCCCGCTTCCCATCACTCATTTTGCTCCTTTCCCCACCCCCTTTCCCACTGGCCACCATCAATTTGTTCTCTGTATTTATAGGTCCGATTCTACTTTTTACTTGTTTGTTTGGAACCTGTTTTCTCAATAAGAAATTTGAGGCAGTTAAGTCTCTTTGGCCTCTTCATCTGCCCTTGTCTCTGTTGCTTTCTAGGCTGGGATCCCGCTTCTCTCAGAGGGCCGTGCTTATCTCCACTCTCGCCCTTTCCCGATATCAGGTTCCTGAATAGAACACACCTCTTGTCACCTCCCTGGAAAACCTCCTATTCATTGTTCAAGAACCAACTCAAGGTCCTTTTCCCATGAACCTTAAGTTCTTCAGATGTCCTGGGTCACTGCTTCTTGGGCGGTTACATTCCCCCCACCCCCAGTTATCCTCAATGGGGCTCATCTCTCTGCTCCCCAGTTGGCACTGATGGATCAGAATAGTTTGTGCGTATTTTCATCCCTGGAACTTAGCAAAGTGTATATAACTGGTAAGAACTCAAATGTACTAAATGAATAAACAAGTGAGCAAAGAAAAGCTCATCAAGGAAAGTACTTTTTCTAGATTACTAAAGAATGATTTTTTTTTTTTTGAAAACACGAAATATATCTTTTTAAATAAGACAATAATATTCCGGAAAAATCATGCCAGCACTACCTACTTTAAGAACTAATCTGTAAGCAGAGTTTTGGGATCATTTGTGAAAGTCCATCTAATCTCTATCTCTGAGTCCATCTCTGTCTCTCTCTCTGTCTCTGTCTCTGTCTCTCTCTCTCTCTCTCTCACACACACACACACACACTCACACACACACATCACATACACACAGACAAACTCAGGCAAAACCATGCCTGAACTATCTTGTACCTATGTATGTTGATTCTAAGTTTCTATTTTTCTAATAATTTATTTAAAATTATTTATTAGTCTTGGGGCGCCTGGGTGGCGCAGTCGGTTAAGCGTCCGACTTCAGCCAGGTCACGATCTCGCAGTCCGTGAGTTCGAGCCCCGCGTCAGGCTCTGGGCTGATGGCTCAGAGCCTGGAGCCTGTTTCCGATTCTGTGTCTCCCTCTCTCTCTGCCCCTCCCCCGTTCATGCTCTGTCTCTCTCTGTCCCAAAAATAAATAAATGTTGAAAAAAAAAAAAAATTAAAAAAAAAAATAAATAAAATAAAATAAAATTATTTATTAGTCTTAAAGTGTTATTTTATTTATCTCTGATACAGAATTCAAGAAATAAAAAAAACCCTTTAGTTGCTACTTTTGAAAGATGTGGGTTCTTAAATATGTTTTTAAGATAAAAATGCAAAGAAATGTGGGCAGTGACATGTCAGTGGGTGTAAACTGTGGTGTGCCAGAGAGTTTAAAGGCTTATTAAAAATGTGAAGAAAAGCTTGATTCCAAAATTCAGTTTTTATTTTCTCTGCTGTTTTATTTTGTATTTATTTTTGACTTGAAGATATTTCCTATTTAAAATGACAGGAGCCTCCTGATCCAAAATTTCCAATCTGAGAAGAAATTCCATGAAATGTTGACAGATTCCCCTTTGAATTCCCCTCACTCATGGTAACAGAATGGCCCTAACAAACCTGACCGAATAATTTGACTGTCAGAGAACTGGGTTTTATTTTGGGCAACACATCTGCCTGAAATGTGAGCCTTTACCTGATTCTCAGACTTCCTTTAAGGTGGAGGGAGAAAATAGATGTGACTGTATTAATAATAGCTAAATGTTAATACGCCACTGAGATTAGAGCATAACAGCATGTACTCTATAGCTGTCACTGAACAACAGCTCTCCCATAGGTGCATAATAAGGGAAAAAACTCGGTCAGATAATCTAGTCCATGATGGAAAGAAAAGAAAGATAAGGCGAGAAATTGCATTTCTTACATCAAAAACTTTAGTCTAAATACGACCAACTGTCTTTATTCACAGTGTGTCACTTCTTGCTTTTTAGCTGTTTTCATGGTGGAGCAGACATTAGACAGAGTTAAAGCCTTTAATTGGCCCTCCACACCCCCACTTGTTTCTTCTTCCTTCCTTGTGTCTTCAGATCAGTTGAAGTCTTTGGAATTCCATTGCTAACAACCTGTCAGATCAGAAGGCAGATGAGCTTAGAGAATTATTCCAAGAGGTAACACTGTCTATGTTCAGCATGGATTACAGGATGTAACGATCAACTGTGTCTATAATTCATGGCATCAGAAGAGTCTTAGTCAAATTAACTGTCCTACTCCTTTCTGGGCCCCATACCTCACTGGTTGTGAATATGCATGCTCTGTTTCTGTTTCTGCAATCACACCATGCCAACTGATGGTGGATTAACAATACCTCCCCCATGAAACATAAAACAAAAATGATCTAGCTTCCTGTAATTCCTGTAAACAAGAAGAAATGAATGATGCATGTTATTTTATTTTACTCCAACATTCTCACTATGGTCACTTATCTTCAGCCAGTTCCCCTGGTATTCCAGAAGATCAAGGAATAATCAGGGCTAATGAATAATGAAGGACTTCTAGTCTATGAGAGACATTGGCTCCTGCCCCTGTACACTCCCCATCCTTCCTTTTACATATGTCAGCTTCCTTCCAGCTTTGACTCATGAGAGCTACCTAGTCTCTCCTCTTATTTGATTGGAACCAAACTTCGTATATGACCTAAAATATTTGTCTGGTTCTTGCTTTTCATCTTTCCTTCTCCCTCCTCTCTTTCTCTTCTTATTTTCCTTCTTCTCTTCTACTCCTAAAATATTCCTGGGCACTGTGTACCAGGAACAGTGTGCTGGGATGTGAGCAAAACACATGCAATCCTGATAGTCCAATAGGAGAGACAAACATGTAATCACACAGATGGGAGATAATAAGAGAAAGAATAAAGGAAGGATCTCGTTGAAATAATCCATGTTATAAAGGACAACTGTTGAGGAGGAAAACTTGAGCTGAGAGCTGCAGCTTACACAGGAGTGAGCCAGGCAAGCAGAGAGAAGAGCCTCTCTGGCAGAAGGGTCAGGTGTATAAAGGTTCTGAGGTGGCAAATGTAAGCGTACAGACCCATGTGGACAAACAATAGTGGGGATGGTGGCTATTTCTGTGAGATGACGCTGGGAAGGTGGTGTTGGCAGAGATGCAGGACGATGCAGGGTGAGTAACTGATTTGGGATTTTATACTTACTGGAAAGCCAAGTATGTTTGTTTCCCATCTAGCAGAGGAGCAACATGGTTTGATTAGAACGAGACAAGTCAGGAAGGCCATTCAGAAAGGTTTTCATGAAACTGTAGCTTCCTGAGAATTGCAGGAGGAGTAGGGTGATAGCTGTAGAAATGGACGAAATGGATGGGTAATGATACGTTTTGAAATTCAGATAGATAATATCTGAATTGACTGGGAAGGGAAGGAGATAAGGAAGTCAAGGGTAACTATGAGCTTTTTAACATTTACCAACAGGATGGAATTAAAATGGACAGAGATACAGAAGATGGGGAGAGAATCAGTTGTGAGAAAAATATCAAGGGTGCACGTATTATTTGAGACCCTTGTGAGCACTCCCAAGGGAGATGTCACTAGGTCATTGGATAAGTGGGTCTAGAGTTCCAGGGAGAAACACATTTGGGGTCATCAGCATTTGGGTGGAATAGAAAGCTGCTGCAGCACATGGAATCTTGCGGGGACAAGAGTGGATTTAAAAAGCTTCCAGTACCACATTCTAAGGAACTTTGACATTTTGGCGGTTGTGCATGGAGTAGCACATTGAGGAGGAGTGGACAGTGAGATAAGAGAGCACGGTTTCATGGAAAAAAGATGAATTTCAAAAAAGAAGGAGCAGTTAGCAATGTTGAATGCTACTGGTAAGAAAGGGATCGAAACATATCCATTGGATAGAGCAAAGTGGGCATCTCTGATACCTTCCTTTGAGCAGTCTGGTTTCACATTTTATTCTCTAACATGAGGTGACCTCCCAGGACTTCTCAGTTACCTCATATCAAATGGATTTGCCTTTTTCAGCTGCTCCCAGAGTCACTTTCTGTACATTTATTCCTTCTACTAGTCTCCTGCTTCCAACCACTTCCCTCCCCCGTGACTGTTCTCAATGCCCTCTTCTCAGAAGACAGAAAAGAACAGCGTAAACTCCCTCCCCTCCCCTCCTCTCTCTCTGCGAGCTTCTGGATTCCTGTATGATGTACATTTATGTATTCCTCATGCATTCCCTTGTTCTCATCTTGCCCATTCTTCTCTGGGACATCACTTCAGCAATCACTGCCCTTTCTTTTATGCATGCAGGTTCCTGTCCTTTACTTACTTCTCTGTCTGGAACTATGCTGAGCTACTCCACCCCCAAGGTTCTTCTTGAATCTCCTGATTCTTAGGAGGCCACCCTCACTTTCCTTTCAGTGACTGACAAAATTCTAAGGGAATAAGTATCATACGCCACTGGGATTGGAGTGCAACAGCATGTACTGTATAGCTGTCACTGAACAACAGCTCTCCCATAGGTGCATAATAAGGAAAAAAAAATATGGCGGAATTCAGTCCAAGATGGAAAGAAAAGAAGGATGAAGTGAGAAATTGCATGCTTTATCCTATATTAAAAACTTTACGGGGCTCCTGTGTGGCTCAGCCGGTTAAGCATCCAACTTCGGTTCAGGTCATCATCTCATGGTTTATGAGTTTGAGCCCCGCATCAGGCTCTGTACTGACAGCTCAGAGCCTGGAGCCTATTTGGAATCTGTGTCTCCCTCTTTCTCTGCCCCTCCCCTGATCACACCCTGTCTCTCTTTCTCTCTCTCAATATTAACATAAACATTAAAAACACAAAAATTTTAGATTAAATATATATATCATATATTTCTTACATAAATATATATTTATATATATTTCTTAAATCTCCCATATAAACAGCTCTCTTCTCTGAGTTCTGTGACACTTGGATTCTATCACAGCTGTGGTATTACTCACTCAGTGTCTGTTATGCGGCTAAATTCTGTTCCCTGAGGGCAAGTGGCCACATCTTATTCATCTCTGCATGCCATTCACCAGGCCGTGCATGACATAGGGAAGTCACTCAATAATTACACGCTGAATGAATAAGTGATGCCTTAGAACGTTATTATAACTGGAAAATACTATTTTTTTAAACAAATTTTAAATGTTTTATTTATTCTTGAGAGAGAGAAAGAGCATGAGTGGGGGAGAGACACAGAGTCTGAAGCAGGCTCCAGGCTTCTGAGCTGTCAGCACAGAGCTCGATGCGGGGCTGGAACTCACAACTGCAAGATCATGACCTGAGCCAAAGTCAGACACTCAACCGACTGAGCCACCCAGGCGCCCCAGGAAAATATTATTATTAATATAAAATACTGACTTTAATAACATCCTGAAGATTATATGCCTCCACTATATCCCCATTTCCATTGGTGGACTTAATTGAACATAGACTCTACATGCTAAACCTACGACAAAATCCCTTAGAGAAAGTGCATACATACCCTTGCTCCCATGTTAAGCCAGTGTGTTCAAAATACCAGAAGACCTTGGCTGATCCCACAGTGAGAGCCGACCTACCAATATATACACTGTTAACTTTGTAGACCCTGTCTTTGAGGAGCTGTTGCAAATTCAGGTTTTGCCAAGTAGACAGCATTCTGCGTGTCTCATCCCCTGGGATTTTTTAAAACCAGCCGTTTCAACGACAGTTTAAATGAAGCTGAGTGTATTTGAAGTTGTTGTATTTACATAATTCTTCATGCATGAGGGCTTATTCGGTGTTTGTTTTTCAAAACTCATGTCACATCTCTCTTGCACACCGTATTTCTGATGACACCTTTTTCTAAATCTTAAATCTAAATATTTAGGCGCATTCAGTGTTGTTCCCTGCTCACTTGCTCAGAAGATCAATAGAATTCTGTAGAAAAGGAGGACCCTCTATCTGCGTCCAGAGGTGACACCTTGTGGCTTAGTTAAAAGGAAGACTCTTGTGGGAAAGGAGACGACCTGGCCATAAATCTGCTCTTTCCCGGTGCCCCTGGGTTGAGTGCTAAGTGTCAGAGTTAGCAGAGGGTGGTAGAATAAGAGTAATCAATCTGGTTGCTGCGTTTCTACAGGAAATGGGGAGATGTTACCGGGTTTCGATGTTTGCTCATATAGTCAGCTATTTTGCAACACCTTGTGGCGGAAACAGATTGATATGTTATGCTGAAAAAAAAAAAGGAAGTGTTTTCTCTGGTTTAAAATGAGATTTTTTAAAAACGGTGATCAGCTCTGAAACTGGAAGTTATATAAGGCTAAATAAAAAGAAAGTCACAACGTTCCTTTTTTTATGTTATTTGATTACCAGACATTATACTGATTTTTTCCATGGATCTATCTAAAGAAAATATCAAACGCCATTTTGAACATATACATATCTTATTTATATATATATGCACAAAATGTATGCAAAGGAGGGAAACTGTGTTTCTTTCCCCTACATCAAAACAGAGGTTTACAAAAGTACCATATGATTTACATTGGGTTTGTTGTTAGCATTAAAACATCACACATGTTTTTTCCTAAATAATAACAATTTTCTAACAGAACTTGGAAGGCACACCCACCAGAGCTGATTAAGTCATTTGGAATAAAACATAACTTCCCCCACTTACGAGAAAGTTCTTCTGTTACATGTGGGCCCAGATCACCTCATTCTGTGTCTTGGGGAGGGTACTGAACAAGGGTGGGGATTTGTACTGGTGTATTAGTAACATTTCTGCCACTAAATGGTTTTGGAAAATTACTTCTCCTTTTTCAGTCTCATTTTCTTCAGCTCTAACACAAAGACGTTGACTAAAAAACACCATCCTCTTCCTTTGGTAAAGAAATACTAATCAACGAGTGTAGAGTTTCCGACACACAAGAGGAGAAAGCTTGGGAGTTGTGCAGGGCAACGCCATGTCCACGGTCAACGGTCAACAATACCGTGTTGCACACGGAAACATTTAGTAAGAGGGCAGGTCTCATGTCATGGTCTTTCCACAAGAGAATACGAGTTTTAAAAAGAGAACTTGAGAGGTACATGGGGCAAGAACGCCCTGAGTGAATTTCACCTTGATTTTTGCACGTGCCCCTTTCCACGGTCAGTTGGAGCTGCCTACCACCTGGCGTTTCTTCCCTACGAACCCACCGGCTTCACTCTGTGCCTTGGCCATTCACGCCCTGGCCCCTGACCATCTGCACTGTGGGGGCCCAGCCAAACCCAAAGCAACAACCACCTATACGGTGATACCCTGTTTACAGAAAGGACCCTTGAGCCAACCTAGGTACTCACTTGCTTCTTATACCAAAGAGTGTGCTGAGGTTCAGCGGTGACTTGAATCAAGTCGCCAATAAGGTCGTTTCAGGGAAAGAACCACAACTTGTATGTATCATTCAGGAAGTGACGGCGTAACGTGTGTCTTTTGTGAACACAAACAGAGCACATCCTGGGAGCGGTCGGGGTGGCGGCTGTGCATCAAGATACCCGAGGTCCTGTCACGTGTTTGCAACCGCTTCTCAGGCTCTGGGCAAATGCCTGCCTCCGTCGTGTAATAAATAAGCGTGTTGATAATATCTGCACACTGCACATGCTTCTCCCATATGCTTGAACCCTCTGAGGTTAAGACAACAAAACACTGACAAGAACTCAGTGGGCACGATTATTCAGGAAGAGTTGGAGGAATTTTCGTCTACTTGTGGATACATCTCACAGAGAAAAAAACTTTAAAAGCACCCTTGTGGTGGCATGAATCATTGAAGTATTGGAATGATACCCAGGGACTTTCTTTTATTATTATTATCTTTTATTTTTAAGTTGATTGATTGATAGAGTGAGACAGTGAGCAGGGGCGTGGCAGAGAGAGAGAGAGGGAGAGAGAGAATCCCAAGCAGGCTCCACACCGTCAGCGCGGAGCCCCATGTGGGGCTCCAACTCAGCAACCTGTGAGCTCATGACCTGAGCAGAAATCAAGAGTCACAAGCTCAAGGGACTGAGCCCCCCAGGTGGCCCTACCTGGGGACTTTCTGATCCACATCCCTGGCAGGGACAGCAGTGAAAGCTGTGATGTGCCCAGCAGGTGCCCGACTGAGGTGGTAATAAAGAGGGAAGGCAGCGGGGGCTGCAGAGAAAATCGCAGAGAAACTGTTAAGGAAACAGGAGACCGAACCACGAACACGTTTTAGTTCCCAAATGCCTCACCGTCGGAGCAGCACAGCTAGTTTGGGATCTGCGGGCGAAGGAAGACGCGAAACGACAGCGGGTCAGGGTGAGGTCTGGGTATTGCCCCAAGTGGAGATGTGAACACTAGAATCGGAGAGGTTAATGCTGTGCACCTGCTACAAAGACTGCAGCGGTGGTTTGCAGCGTGGTTTCGGGCCGATAAGTGTAGGCGTGCGTCTCGGGGACACGGAAGGGCAGCGAGAAAGAGCATCCTGGGGAGATTTATAGGGGAGGGCGCTCCGGAGCCCCCGCTTGCCGCAGCCCAGCTCAACATCTGGCCTAGGCGGTGGGGACGCAGCAGGGGCACCCGACGTGCGTCACAGCTCAGCTTTCCTGGTGGAGCAAGAGCTGGGCCACTCATTTAGCGAAACCTAAGCTACCCAGACCGGTGGTGTTCCTGGCTGGGGCAAACGGACGCAGAGTAATTGGAGTGAAGAGGAGAATAGTCAACTACTCTCGGGCCCACAACAATGGTTTCCTTTAGAGTAGCAACTTGAGTTTTACACGTATTTTTAGTTATTTACTGGAAGGTGTTGCTAAGCGCCTGACAGTCAATGCACTTGAGTCTTGCACACAAAGAATCACTGGTCGCAGAGATGAAGCGATGAGGTGTTGTCCGCTGGGAGGGCACCGTAGCTGCTGACTCGATGGGTCATTAGGTCCCACTGAATTGTGTGTGTGCGTGTGTGTCTGTGTGTGAGATTCCCTTCATTCTCCAGTTATTGGTCCACAGAGGAGTTACTAACCGTAATGCGACTTTAATTAAAGATGTATTTCCTTCTCATTCCTGTGGGGCCCCTTGTGGTACCAGCACCCTGACTTCTGTCTCCACCGGCTTGTGTATAGTGAGCTGATGGTAATGGGCGTTATTTATGATATAACGATGTTTCACCACATTTTTTTTTGACCCAGAATGATACAAACCACTTTTAGCATCATCACATAATATTGGCCTCTGAAATAGCAGTTCTCTTTTCGAACTAATGTTAATGCAATTTGTGAATCAGATACCTCTACGACTCATCAAGAGGCTTTCCTTAACCATAAATAAAATATGCTTAACAAGAGACAACTATTTTAGCAGACAAATTCCATTGCTAAAAACAAGACACACAGATCTGACACGCAAGCATCAGTTAGCTATTAGCCAAATAAACTGAACTGTCTAAAAATGCATGAATTCAAACACGATTTTTTTTTCTTTTAAAAAAAGAGAAATCAATGTGACAAGTAGGTGGTTTAAATTCTAATACTCATTGGTAGCAGCCTCCTTTTTAGACTCCAGACAAATGACTTGATATCAGAGATTCTCTTTTCTTTTTCAGTGAACAGTGACAAAACCCTTTGGCAACAGAGTTGGTAAAGACGACAGGGTCCTTCTCCCCATTTGGGCCGGGTGCCTATTGTGTGCGACAATTATTGTAGGAAGATCAGCACTGGACTTTACACTGTGAACGCCACGGTAACCCTGGGAAGATCGTGTATGGAATTCCTGCCAGGGAACAGGTGAGCCCAGAAACGTGCACACAAGACTTGTGGTGATGTAGACATAGATGTGATCTCGATATAAAATTTGTGCTAGCATATTAGAGGATGTAAAATTGGTTCAGTCAAAAAATTTGCAATTTTTGCCACGACACAATAAAGCTTCATTGTTCTGGGCACTGAGAAATTGAAGAACTTTGTCTTCCTAGCACATAGTTATCACCTGTTACAATAATGTTTATGGTCAGACCATGTGTTTTCATTATCTTCAATCCATGCAAGTTTTCAGGGCAAAGCTTCTTAATGCAATAATAATACTGCAACATGGTAATATACAAAGAATAATTTTAAAAATAGTACAGTGTTAGAGAAACTCAAGAAATGAAGAATTTATAAGGCTTACTACTTATTTATATGTTTGTAAGTCAGGAGACAGATAGTTAAACATGAAAACTATAAGAATATTCATTATGCAGTGTTCCGTAATTAGCACAAGGCATGTTGGGGAATAATACTCAAGCTTTCTGACTTCAAGTCAAATGAGCTTGAGAATAGATCTATAATCGACCTGTAGTATCCAAAATTATTTCAAAAAATATCACAAATAATTGATCCTTTTATGCATATGTAAAATTTTATGTGCATGTAATATTTCTGTAGGGCTTTATGTATGTGTGTATTTGAGAATATTTTTATAAACATAACCTCATTTTATCTTCACAAAAATTTTGTGGCTTGGGTGCCATTGTTATTCTCACATAAACATAAGCAAACCAAGGCCCAGTGACTTGCCAAACTCATGCAACCTTTTAGAAGCCCAGATGCAGAAAAATAATTATACAATGCAGGTGAGAGGCATAGACATTAATCTTCATGAGACGTACAGACATTAACCTATCGTAACAGCCACATTTTTATAATTCTGTATTGTTTAAATTGTCTGTGCAACTGATCCTAAATTTAGTTTTTCTAATTAGACTGATGGCCATAAATATATTTTTATTTTAATTAAAAAAAATTTTTTTAATGTTTATTTTTCACAGAGAGAGAGAGAGAGAGAGAGACAGAGCATGAGCGGGGGAGGGGAAGAGACAGAGGGAGACACAGAATCCTAAGCAGGCTCCAGGCTCTCAGCTGTCAGCACAGAGCCCGACGCAGGGCTCGAACCCACGAACCGCAAGATCATGACCTGAGCTGAAGTCGGGTCATAAATATATTTTTAATTTGTAAGTTACTTTCCAACTTCAACTTGAAAACCTATGGTTTCACATCACAGCCCAAAGCTATTTCCATTTTGGCTGAGGCAGGGGGCCAATGGGCTAGAAATCTTAGGTACCTCAGTAATGTCTCTCAATGAACTTTTTGAAAATAAGTATTGTCTTTAAAAGCTATACGTGGGGTTTAAGTATTTTCTGATGCACATGAAAAGGAAGCAATTATTTTCAAAACCTCTTCCAATGGAAAGCAGCCAAGGCCGAACATGATCTTGGATTGTTTTATATGCTCAATGATGGCTCTCTATCATTTGAAAATGGCCCCTTACCTACCCATGGGATATCTTTAACCAATATTTGTAAATAGACCACAGAGCGGTTGGAATCTCCGGAAAGGTCAGCTGCTTGTGTTCATGATGATTCTTCTTTGGGTGGTTTCTCACATTACAGTCACCCTGGTTAGACCCCAGTCAGGACACCTTTCTTCACCTTGCTTGAAATGTACTTTATTCCACTTTTAGGACTTCCGGTACAAAAAATGGCAATAGAAACATATCTAGTGTTTTACAAACAAACATGCTGTGCAGGGACCACGCAGTAGTTTTTTCAAGGAAAAACCTTCTCAGGGTGGGATCTTCTGATGATTTGCACTAGAATTTTCTTTTTTTTATTTTTATTTTATTTTATTTTATTTTTTTAATTTTTTTTTCAACGTTTATTTATTTTTGGGACAGAGAGAGACAGAGCATGAATGGGGGAGGGGCAGAGAGAGAGGGAGACACAGAATTGGAAACAGGCTCCAGGCTCTGAGCCATCAGCCCAGAGCCCGACGCGGGGCTCGAACTCACGGACCGCAAGATCGTGACCTGGCTGAAGTCGGACGCTTAACCGACTGCACCACCCAGGCACCCCTGCACTAGAATTTTCTAAGAGTAGGTCAGGAACGTTGAGTTTCAGCACTCCCCTTTGTCACACAAAAATGTGACAGTCATTGGTACAGGACAGCGCCTCTAGACATTATATGTTCCTTTTGATGTTTAGCAACGATTTGCACGTAGGGCTATAAAGATATGTTTTTTAACATATTTTTTTTTAATTTTTTTTTCAACGTTTATTTATTTTTGGGACAGAGAGAGACAGAGCATGAATGGGGGAGGGGCAGAGAGAGAGGGAGACACAGAATCAGAAACAGGCTCCAGGCTCCGAGCCATCAGCCCAGAGCCTGACGCGGGGCTCGAACTCACGGACCGCGAGATCGTGACCTGGCTGAAGTCGGACGCTTAACCGACTGCGCCACCCAGGCGCCCCTATAAAGATATGTTTTAAAAAAGCACTTGCAAGCATTTAACATTAAGGTTCACACAATTTTGTTAACATTGCTGAAACAATTGTAGAGGTTTGTCTTTATGGTCCATGCGCTGATTGCGTGGCTCATGCAATCATAAAGTGAGGATACCTCATGGCATAATATACACACAGGGCTCTATCACTGCTAATCATCTTGCATGTAAACCCATGTTTCTAGAGGGATAATCATTTTTTGATGGGTTTGTATCAGGTCATAGATTGTCCCTTAGTTTAATCTTGCCGTGGAGCTGATGAAGGTTCTCGTGAAACGTGGTGCATCAGGCTTTGCCTTTTTTGTGCTATATCATCTCTAATAATCAGTTGCCCAATGCCTAACTTTTTGGAGTGGATGCCAGACGAGTGAAAAAATTGTGTGTTTTTCTGTGAAGCCTCAGCTTTGCCCTGGCTTTCCCATTTAGCCTTTTCTTCCGTGGCTTCTTTTCAAGAATCTTCCATAACTAAACATTGCTTTGTAGGGATCGGTTCAGTTACAATCAGGTCACACAACCTCTTCAACCTTCCTAAGTGATTGTACCTAAAACTGTAAACTTTAAGAAAAGCCAATGGTCAGCCCCTCTCCCCCACCCGTCCTGGGTGCTCACGTTCTTCCCTTGGGACAACTTGCATCCTGAGTGTAGGAGCCCAGCCCGGGCTTCAACCAGGTGAATGTGCCGGTGCCCACCTGTGCATCATGCAGTAGCAAAGCCCAATGTATGTCTCCTCTTTCAAACGACACCATACCAGTAGAGGCTCCCCATTTCCCTCCTGTCCCTCCGTGGGTCACTCTGGGCTCTCCCTGAACTCCTATACATAACCTCTACACTGTGGAGACCACCATGCTTTGGAGACAGGAAAACTGTATCAGTCAAACCAATTTTTAATTTAGGTATGTCTCAAATGTTGTACATACTTTACATTAAGTAGGCAAAAGCTATTTTCAAAAGAACAGGACAGATGCTTTCTTAGAGCTGCAGACAATCCCACAACTGCTGGCTGCTCCAATCGCTGTCATCTAGTTGCTCAAACAATGAGCAGATCCTGGAATATAATATCCCCATAAGAATAGCATAGTAAGTTATATTTAAGTTTCCCTCTGGTGACAAAGACACAAAAAATAGTAAGAAAGAGTGTCTTAATGGTTAAGGTGAAATAAATAACCATCTGACCGCCTTTATGGTATTTAGTGTGTATATGTTGATAACACAGCAGGGAAAGAGATATGCTTCCTTTGTAAAAGATATTTTATAAAGTACGAACCAATCTTTTGGGTAGATAAGCTGTTTTAAAATTGTGCAATACAGACGCGTGCCTCTCTGCACTCAAATGGGATGTTTAAATAGGTAACACATTTATCAACTGGTGATACATCTAAATCCTGGTATAAAATATATTCCCATCTCCGTGCATGGCAATTTTCATGCTAATTAGTTTTTTTTGCCTTTCCACAATAGGCATAAATTAGCATGAATATCTGACTATATGTCTAGGCTGGATATGAAAATGCTTTGAAAGCAAAGAATAACTTGCAGAGTTTAGGGTGAGGTAAGAAAGACTGTTTAATATTTGTAAATATATCATTTCCATAATAAAACTTTATTATATAAATAATGCGTGTTCAATAAACTTTGGACTGCAGTTATTTGCAAATTATTAATGGTGCTTATTAACAATGCCGAGAAACCGATCGCAAAATAAAACTGGAAAATCTCCACAATTTTGGCTCTTGTGTGAAATCATACGCTGAGCATGCTTCTAGAATTCTGGTCCCATGTAAGACAACCTAACAAACCCAGACCTTCCCATTTGCTTTTCTATGCAAAATTTCTAGATTTGAAAATGAGTGCAAGATGTTTGACATACTCGCTGACACCCTGTCTGGGCATACAGAGAGTGGGCTGTCAAGGAAAGCAGCTTTGCATTATTCCGACTTGAGGGGCACCTGCTTCCTGAGGGCTTGGTGTTTGCTCTGAAGAGCTCATCTTCAACACAGGGGCTCGTGTATTTTTCATAAGGAGATACCTAAGGAATCCTTGAGATGCGGCAGGAAGTAACTGTAAGAACACAAATCAGCAGCGTTGATCTATCAGGTGGTCTAGAACCTTCTGCTTGTTCTGTGGGACTTTTGTACCTCTCTCCCTTTCGTCTTGTGTTGCTCAAAGGGAAGATGAGATCAGTTTGCCCAATTCCCACGGTGGCTTGACCAGTTCTGGGAACACCAAACTGTAGCTATCCCAGCTGACGCTCCTGAGCTATTGTTAACCTAAAAAGGTTTTATTATTATAACATTTTTATGTTTCCTGTGGCACTGCTACAAATGTGCAATCTATATTACGCCATGGATTTTTATGTTTATACGTTTGTTTTTCACGTATGCACATTTTATATACTTTTATGTTATGTTACATATTCATTTTATAAATTTTACATATTTTTCACCTTCTTACTTCATCTTTGAAGGGTGTACTTATAATGGAGTGCACAGAGAGGGCTTCCGTATTCAGCACTGCCAATGAACAGCTGGGCCAGGAAAGGCGACTACTGTTTGCCGTGGGGGTGATACAATGCCAGCACATTCTATAGACCGCATCGTCAGATCTCATTTTAACTCTTGGAAGTAGGTATATTTATCTTCATTTTTGCAGACAAGGGGGCAGAGATATTAAGTTGCAAACCTAGAAGAAGCAAACTCTCAGAGCCAGCAAATGGTAATGCTGGAGTTGAAGCTAGACTAACCTCAAAGCCTGAGACTTTTCATTACACCAGCTTATTCCCTTTAACATAACTGCTTTGAAAGTATTTGATTCATTTTAAAGATAATTTTACCACAACCCGGATGGTTTCTTTTTTTCTAAGCTTATTGCTTGTAGCTATACAGTTCTGATACCTGAGTTCCTAAGTTTCGAGTCTGAACTAAGGGATGCTGCTTACACATTAGGAGGATGAGTCACTGGTAAATTCCAGGTTATTGCTGTTGCTGCTGCTGCTGCTGGTGGTGCTGTGTGTGTGTGTGTGTGTGTGTGTGTAATTATTGGTTTGGTCAAGTTTCATTTAAGATCACAAACAGTCTTCTGGATGTTTGAAACATTTTACAAACACTTTCGCACTGATATTGTGAAATATATCATAGTAGTTATCTACATCGATGGGACAGACTACTCCAAAACCTGACTTAAAACCACCATCATTTTGTCAATCGTGACCCTGAGAGGACAAACGTGGTCTGGGGTCAGCGGGGTGTGTTTTCTGCTCCCTGTGGTGTTGAGCAGACCCATGCATGCATTTGCAGTCGGTTAGGGTATAACGCTCGTCTCAGAGGATGTTACGGGGGCCTAACGTCGTTGACATGTGGGGTGGTCGGGGCTGCTGGACCTCTCTCCTGGAAGGTCTTTCTCTCCACTTGGTGGGTCATCCTCACTGAGACCAGCCCAGACTTGCCACAGGGGGGCAGGCAGGATTACAAGAGGGTGAGAACATGAACTGAGGCCAATGCCTGAACTCACACAACATCACAGGTGCCACATTCTCTTCCTCAAAGCATGTCACGGGGCCAGCCCCCATCCAAGGGGTAGAGGAAGAGACAGACCTCACTTCTTCGCAGGAGGAGATGAAAAGAATTTGTTGTCATTTTTAATCCACCACGAACATAGCAATTTAGAACGCAGTTCTCTTCAGGAAGCTTTCAATCCCAAACAACCCCAAGGAATCAAAATATTCTCTGTTTGAAATAAAAATGAGCCCTGCATTTTCCCCTTCCAGATACAATATGTACATCTTTACTAGTTCTAGCACTTATTTATTTGTTCAGATAACCTCTTCTAATATAAACATTCAGTGATATGACTTATCTGATATTGAGAGTTCAGCTGGAGGCAGAACAGATCAAGTTCTGACATTGACTGTTGAAAGCAGTCTACTTGATTTCCTCTCCACGTGTGAATAAAGAGATTGATGTGTCAGCTGGAGTCCTGGAGTCCTGGCACCTTTTCAGCCTAGCCTGCTACCTGATAAATAAGAAGGGGCTCACTGAGAAGAAATATTATTTATTCACACGAATCCAGAATGCATGAATCCTAGCAAGGGTTATTTTCACTTAAATCAGATACAGAATGATGTCTGATTCTAGGTACAATTCTACCATGAACCTCAGATACTTCCAAGCAGATTATGACGATACAGTTAGCACCTAATGCAACACGTGAAGCCTGCAGTTGAAGAACTAGAAAAAAAATGACATCGAGAAATCAATATTCTTTGTGCAACACAGACTGTCCAGAGCAGAGTACTGAATTAGGTTATAAGTGCTTCATAGGCTTTTCCTATATGTTTATTTTTAAAAAAAGTTACCCTTGTCACTTGATAAGCCTCTTCAAATTTTAATATTTTGTTAATAATTGGCTTCTAGATCAGAAATTTGCTATGGTGAAGCTGCTAATTATCTTACCAGTAAGTAACTGAGAGACCTACCAGTGAGACTCTGACCATGTGATACAGAAGGTGATGTCGTATTCGGATGGAAAGAATCCATTAGCTGGACATCCCATTCTTCAGCGCTGCTAGGTTCACGAAGATGTTACCAAACCAAAAGCGTTTTATAAACACGAACATGAAGTAGATGACTTTCAAAATTGTTTAGAGAGGCTCGGATGGGGCCGTAGACAAAAGAACGCCAGGTTGGAAAAAGACGGTAAATTTGAAAATATCACTGTAACTGACACCGATTCAATTTGATAATCACATCACTGTCCATTCAGTAATGAAGCAATAGCTCCTATAAGCAAAATCGGTCCTTTACTGCAATTATTATATTGGCAGCAACGCTTCTATCAGCAATTTCTCAAACAATCCAATCTCCAGGTCTTTCCACCGCTGTTCGTTTTTTAGAGGATTGACCCCGGAGGTGACATTTTAACCTTTATTTGCTTTGGCCACAGTTTTAGATCACTTACCTTATTACACTGATTGTATTGGTTTCAGAGTTTCGCTAAGGATCATAACATTTTAAACACGATCTGGACTCTTAGAACTTTTAACGTTTTTCCTATTTTAATTAACGGAAGGTGTAAGAGTAGAGCAGTTTGAGTTGATCGAAAATGTGCAGCACACCAATGCTGTCAGTTCAAGAAGCCCCTTCACATAGTACACACTTGTTATTCTCTTGTTCACTTGTTCACTTGTTATTCTCTTTTCAGTGCCACAAAGCTGTGTGAGTATCATCATTTATTTTGAAAAATTCTCATATATATTCCCAGCTGTAGTTTTATAACTTTTCCCCTTTATTGGACTGCTAAATTAATTTTTTAAATTTTTAAAATGTTTACTTATTTTTGAGATAGAGAGAGAGAGAGAGAGATTGAGTATGAGTGCGGGAGGGGCCACAGGGATGGAGAGGGAGACACAGAATCTGAAACAGGCTCCAGGCCTATCAGCACAGAGCCCGACGTGGGGCTCGAACTCACGGACCTCGAGATCATGACCCAAGCTGAGGTCAGATGCTTAACCTACTGAGCCACCCAGGTGCCCCTGAATTAATTTTAATTGGAATTCTGAAAGGGATACACAGTTTCTGAGATTGAAAATGTTACCTTTTATCTCTTACTCTCATTAAACTTTTATGTTTGATTTAACATGTTAGTAAAAAGCCCTATATTCAGCATCAACATATTGCCCTTTATACCCCCGACATAGGATTATTGATTTTACCAACCTATATAATCTATACATTGCATTTGACCAAAGGGATAGAACAAAGAGAAATAATACTCCATAAGGTAATTGAAAGCCAAATTTCATCCAAATTTGTTTACTTTGTGTTTGCTTCCTGACTGTAACTTCATATAAAAGAGAAGTAGAGTACACATATCTATAAAAAGAATAAAGACAAATGTGCAAATCATCATTTTTGTATCAGTCTACGTAGATACTTAGTACAGAGAATTTTTTTCTACATCCTTCCCCTGCTATTTAACTTCTCATATTTGGTGTTGTAATACAGATTTCATTTACATTTAATAATAGATTTTGCAATCCAAGAAAGACAATGTACAACTCATTCAAAGTGGCTGAAGAAAATGCTTCCAAATTATTTACACCTAATTATTTATAGTAATCTCTCTGTGTCTTAAAACAATATTAATCGTTGTAATTACTATACCAACTATGAAATAGGGATATTTGAATTTCAACTAGAAAAGTATTAAGGTAAAAAAAAAAAAAGAACACTTTCTCTTCTCAAGGATACTGGTGATAATAGCTCATCACATTTAGTCAGTTAACACACATTTATCAAGTAACCAGTGAATGCTGGTATGTTGAAATCCTAGACCCCAGGACTCAGACTGGGATCTTATTTAGAAATAGAGATGACGTAGGTATAGTTAGCCAAGATGAGGCCACATTGAAAGAGTGTGGCCCCTTATATTCGATTAGGATTGGGGCAGGCCCCTCATCAGACATGATTGGTGCTCTCGTAAGAAGACGGCCCTGGGAAGACAGGGGGCCCACGGAGACAAGACTGTGTGACCACAGAATCAAACACTGGAGTGGTCCACCCACAAGTCAAGAAACGCCTGGAATTGCCAGGACCCAGGAGAAACCGGAAGAGGCAAGGAAGGAGGCTCCCCTAGAGCATTTGGAGAGAGAGCTCGGCCCTGCCATACCTCGATTTGGACTTCTAACCTCCAAAACTGTGAGACAATAGATTTCTGTTGTTTTTCGGTCACGTATTTGGTGGCACTTTATTACAACAGTTCCAGGAAACCAATATCCTGAGCAATAACCAGGGAAGTGCATCAGCCACTGAGCTAAGGGCACGGGCTGGCCTCCGCTGCCTTGAATACCCTTTAAGTGGTGAGGCCACTGTAGTCCTCACCTGAGCTTTGATTCTTGTCATTAAGGTCACTCCTGTGGCCGGTTGAAGCCTGAAGGTCTGTGCATCAGAGAGGGGAGGAGATGGGGGTCTAACGAATGCGTCGAGTGCTGCACAAACTGGGGCAACATCTTTGTTCTCCATCGTGGCGTCACCTTTCTGTTCAGTACCTGGGCCAGTGCCCGAAATACACGGAGAGCTCGATACATGTCTTTCTTCGAATGAGAACTCCAGGAGGACCCCCAAGGTACGGTTCCAGGACTGCCAAGGAAAAGCGCATCCCCTGTCTCCATGCCTTACAAGATCACACATCCCAGCAGTCATGGTCCTCAAGGGCAACTTAGACTTGCTGAAAATTCAGCAGAGCTCTGAGCCCAGATTTACTTCTCTTTCTTCATAACTCAGTTGACGGTCCAGGGAGCATGCAGAGTTCTCTTTCCAGGACCCCCTCTGTCATCACACTCCCTTCCTTCTGTGTGTTTCTTTAAAACCCATCCCCCCTCAGCATGGCTCCTCAACTCTAAACCAGAGTTTTTCCACCTTCAGCAGGATGCTTAGTGGGAATTCTTTGAACATCTATTTCCTCATCTATAAAATAAATACATTGACACCAACCACACAGCGGTGCTGTGAGAAACAAATGTTCATGTATATTAAATGAATTCAGAGGTAACTGGTTACTCAAAAAAAAAATAGTGCAGATATGGCTATTTTTTTTGAATTTTCAGAACCTATTCATGTATCACTTATTTTGTGTTTCCTGTTTCCTCCTCTTCTGTATACTTAATGTTCTGTCTATATAGCTTTTACTTTTCTTATCCCATTGTTTTTTCGTTGTTTATTGTCTGCCTTTCTTCTTGTGTCAGGGGCTGCAGCAAAAACAATTCCCCACAGGAAACAGGTCTCAAGGTTGGAATTTCGAATGGGTTTAAGGTTGAGAATCTTGTTGACGATCCAAAGGCAACAGAGAGATCCAGATATTTGTGTGAGTGAAAAAGGTATGAATTTCTGGAGGGTCAGTGCTGAAAAGGATGGGATTCTGAAAACAGTAAAGAAATCAAAACCAAAATTGGCTGTCTTGATTTTGCCTGGGGCCAGCCCTCCTATTAAACACTTCTGTCGTCAGCCAAAATTTATACGATGATTCCTCGGTTTTCTGTAGATTTTAGATATTCTGAACGCTTCAGCTTGCCATCTGGTTTTAGCACAGGAAAAGAAGAAATTGCAATCTAACATTCCTTTAACTAGAATATGAGCATTTTAAGTCATTCTGCTTAGTCATTGCTTTCCTCTCCTTCCTTCAGGCGATTAAACATGTTGCGCGTCATGCTACAAAAGCATTTTCCAGATCAAAAGGGCTTTTTGATGTTCAGAGTGAGCCTCATGTCTCTCTTGGGGTGATTCCATAATGGTTGATACATGGGGTAGGGCTCTGGGTGGCTGGAGGAAAGAGAACAAAGGTCCGGACACACCTGTTGCTGGTTCTGCAGAAGACATAATTTAGACACTTCCCAGTCTTTTATAGAGGATGCAAATCTTCAGGGTACCACAGAAGAGAACAAAAATGTCTTATGAGAAATGAAGTGTAATTCCCCCACTTCCAATAAAATTGAGAAATGATCGATTTCAAGGGTTTAACTCTGGGTATCTGGATGGCTTAGGTAATGTTCCTGTTAGGAAGAACTCATAAATAATAATACAATTCTGAGGAATATCTTTTACTGGATATTAATTTTCTTATTGTTTTAAAGCTTGCCATTTTTCCTCTGCGCTCAGTGGGGAATTAAGAGCACAAATTGACCAGCAACAATAAATACCCTGCTTTCTGTTATACCTTTGCCCCATCTGAAATTTAGAGCTATAACTTCCATCTGAAAAGCTCGATGAGGGAGGTCAAGTGGCTTTTTTGTTTTCTTTTGTTTTGGTTTCAGTTTATAGTCATCATTGAGAAATGAGAACATTGACTGATTGTCTTACATCAAATAAGAAAATGACATTCTCTGTTATAGCATGGTTTATAAGCATTCACTGCCTATGGAAGTTTGGTTAGTAGCCTAAATCATGTGCTTGTTATTTTACATTTGTTCCTCCAGATCCATTGTTCAGTCTTCTTGCCTGCTCTATGGTCTGAGATGGCGTCGTCTTGTTTATACCATTGAGACCCTTTACCATCTGGCTCCAAGTTGTGTTTGGCCAATGGCAAGTAGGAGAAGAATTTGAGAAGGTGGAAAGAGAAAGATGTAAGAGTATTCATTCTTCCCACTTATTCCCTCCTTGTGGCCGCAGATCGTTTTGGATCATGGCTATAATTTTCTTTGGGTTCTTCAGAAATAATGGTTTCCTATTGTTGGTAGTCCCTAAATAATTCACTATTTCTCCTCCATTCCTTTAATCCTTTTACAACTCTGCAAATAATCTCTTGTTTAGTTAATTGCCCCTCCCCAAGTTAGCCATTTATTTTTTCTTTTCTTTTCTTTTTTCTTCTTTCTTCTTTCTTTCTTTCTTTCTTTCTTTCTTTCTTTCTTTCTTTCTTTCTTTCTTCTTTCTTTCTTTCTTTCTTTCCCAAATATGATGCAGAATTAGATGCCAAGAGAGGACCTAGGAAACCGGGTTCCAGAATGAGATTCTGGGATTACATTGCTCACATGTGTGATGAGTTCACAGAATAATATCCAGATTACTTAAATTTCTATGGATGCTGACATGGGATGGAAGGAAGGATGAGACATTTCAGCGATCAATATACTGTGGTACTTGGTCACCATAGAGGTGTATTAGTTGTCCATTGCTGCATAACAAATAATCCCAAAAATGTAGTGGCTTAAAACAAGAGACACTATTTCGCAATTTCTGTGGGTCAGGAAATCAGTGCAGTCTTAGCTAGGTGGTTCTAATAACTCAGAAACCATAAGGAGATAGCCATCAAGATATCTATTGGAGTTGCTGAGGCTAGGGAATCTGCATGTAAGATACATCACTTAGATGAGTTTTGGTAAGAGACCTGTTGTTCTTGCTGGTTATTGGTAGGAAGGCTTAATTCCTTATCATACAGGCCTTTTCATACCGATTGTCTGAATGATGGCATGTAAATGGCTCCTCCCTGAGTGAGTGATGCAAGAGAGAGGGCAAAGAGGGAGCCATATGCCTTTTTTTGTGGAATTGTGTGGTGTGGAAGCTACAAACCATCGCTCCTACCTAATTCTATCCATTAGAAATCACTGAGTTCAGCCTACACACAACAAGAAGGAAATTAGATCCTACCTTTTAAAGACAATGTGAAAAACATGTGTGGACGTATTTTACACCATCACAGGTAGCAATAGTGATGACAATGATTTTGAAATAGCTGGCCTTTCCTGATTGTTCATGAAAATCTACATGTTTCAATGGGCAATGAACCAATGAAGACAAATTGACAACCTGGAGCTCCTGCCTCAATGCCTGGGTGATGAATCATAAAGCCTCTTTGATGACTAGTAGAATGTGTTATTTCCTGTAATCACGGGTCCTACATGGCTGAGGATTAAATCTGAGGACAGTTTTTGAGTGTCAAAGGGTTGCAAGGCAAAAATGTACTCAACCCCATCAGATCTCTTGTGCACTTGTTGGAAAGGGATGGCAGCTAAGTCATGAGATGAGAGCCTTGGAGAGACAGAGAAATCCCCAGCCCATAAGTCTTTCTTGTTTCTATCCAAGAAACCACCCTTCTCTTGCAATATATATGGAGATATAAACTTAATAGTCATTAGCATCTGGGATGATTAGGTGTCAGATTTTCTGGAAGTGTCTGATATAAAGTGAGAGAAGGAATGGGTTGAAGACAGAGTCTACCTGGTGAAGAGTCCATGGCGAGAAGTGCTGTGGGAGACAGGAGACAGCCACTGGAATAGAACAACCCCAAAGCACAGGGAGAGGAGGGTATTACAAGGAAGAGGAGATTAATAATGTTAACACTCCAGGAAAGCCCATTGGCTTTGATAATAAACTATTCATTCCACCTCCTAATTCTCTCAACTCTTGGACACTTCTCTGCAGTCCCTTTGACACTCTTATGTGCATACCATCATTGTTCCTGTGGTCAGGCCTCATAACTGGTTTTCCCATGTCCAGGCTGGGTCTTCACTCTAATGTGTTCTCTGTAAGCTATAGTGATGTGTGCTCTAAAATGAACTGTGCTGATGATTGCACAATCTGTCAGTTTATTAAAAATATAGTTGTACACTTTAATTGGGTGAAGCGTAGTTTGTAAACTACAATTCAATAAAGCTGTTACAAAAAAATAAATAAGGGTCATATGCCAGATATTAATAAGATTATTTCAAATGGAAAGGGGAGGTGCGAAGATTGGTTTTTGAGTGACAAGAGAACAGAACGTGAGTTCAGTCGTGTCAGGGACTTGTGTCAGTCCCACAGGGTTGCAGACACTCTTCTGTGTTAAAACAGTGACTGGAACAGAGAAGGTGCTCAGTAGACACTTCTTGAATGACTGGATGAATGAGTAAGCAAGAGATAAAAGAAAGTGAGGGGTAAGGGAGGACTTTTTGTTTTGGGGTGAGGTTGAGTGTGTTTTTAGACTGAAAAGTGATAGTTGGGAAGGAATAGCTGAAAAGAAAGGAGAGAAAAAAAAATCACTTCCTGGGACTAACTTCCTTGGTAGAAACTGGAATTGATCTATCTCTGTATTTGCACCCGCATATTTAGAAGTGGACAAAGGAACACTTTTTCCAATGAGGTTTTGTGAAAAATGAGCACCGGTAATTTATTGTGATGAGGTGGTGGTTATTTTCAGTGCCTCCCTACTGAGAAATTTTATGTTCTCATTTGATTGTCCTTCTTCCTACAGACTATTCGCTATTGAATAAGATGCTTTCTTGTTTATTGTAGCTTTGTGATTAACTTATTGGTCTCTATTGTATTTATTTCTTCTGACGGCAAGTAAAACAGTGGACAAGAGGGCTTTTTGGGCTTTTTTTTTTTAGAAAATTTTTTGTTTATTTATTTATTTATTTATTTATTTATTTATTTATTGAGAAAGAGATACAGAGAGAGAGAGACAGAGAGAGAGTAAGCCAGGAGGGGCAAAGAGAGAAAGGGAGAGAGAGAACCCCAAGCAGGCTCTGCACTGTATCTGCAGACCCCAGTGCAGGGCTCGAACTCACAAACCCTGAGATCATGACCTGAGCTGAAACCAAGAGTCAGATGCTCAACTGACTGAGCCACCCAGGTACCCCAGAATTTTTTTTAGTTGAGAAAGAGATAACAGGGGAGGGGGGAAGAGGGAGAGAGAGAAAGAAACCCAAGGAGGCTCCATGCTCAGTATGGACCCTGATATGGGGCTTGATCCCATGACTCTGGGATCATGACCTGAGCCAAAATCCAGATTTTGATGCTCAACCAACTGAACTATCCAGGCGCCCCATGGACAAGGGGTTTATGCAGAGTTGTGAGAGTTGCACCCCACATGCTATAGGTTAACTACTGCTAATTCTAATACAAGTCATTAATATGCCCCGATCACAATTGTTCTCTGAGAAGGAATTATAATCGCAACTTCTCAACTACTAACCTTGATTTTTCATTTGTGTTTATTCTCGTTAAGCGTTTCATGTGAAATTATATTTTTCAAGAAATATTATTTCTAAGAGAGGTCTGGCATTTGGCAATTATTGACATGTATTGTATCTCCGAGGTTACAAAAAACAGTGCAGTAATGAGAAAGGAAGTAAGGAGAAAGCCCTACAGGAAGCCTTAAACACCATCTCATTATTCCCTAGAAAACTGAAGAAAGACCATGTCTTATCTCTTTTTTTAATTTGTTTATTCATCTATTTTGTTTCTTAAGTTCCATATCAGTGAAATCGCGGTATTTCTCTTTCTCTGTCTGATTTATTTCATTTAGCATCATGCTCTCTAGGTCCTTCCATGTTGTTGCAAGTGGAAAGATTTCATTCTTTTTTATGCCTGAGTAGCATATTAACTATGCTTAAAAAAACATGGCTGACATTGTGATCACATAAGGATCAAGAGTATATTGTTCTACAGGCTTGTTCTGTGGGTAGATTTTTGTGAAGGAACTAATCATGAAAAATAATCCAGCATAAAAGGAAGGGGATGAGGAAAAGTAGAAGAGGTTGAAGAAAGTGGGAGTGAGGAAGGAGGGGAAGGATGAAGGACAGAAGCACCCCAGGAAGAAAAGGGTAAAGAGAGAAGAAGGACTTGGAGTCAGAAGAGAAGGAAGAGAGCAGTTGGGGCCCTAAGATATGCAATGCAAATTCAGTAAGAGGAATGCACACAGAACTTTCAGGAAGCTGCCTTAAAGTCAGTCAGGGCTGCCACAACAAAGTGCACCAGGAACTGGAAGGCTTGAACAACAAGCATTCATTTTCTCACAGTTCTGGAGGCTGGAAGTCAGAGTTCAGGGTGCCATCATGTTTGGTTTCTGGGGAGAGCTCTTTTTCTGGTTGCAGATGGTGTCTTTATGTTGTGTGTCCAAATGGTAGAGGGCAGAGTGGGAAGAAGGGGGAGGGAGGCAGGGAGGAAGGGGAGAGAGAGGGAGGGGGAGGTAGGAGGAAGTGAGAGGGGAGAAAAGGGAGGAGGAGGGGGGAAAGGGGAGGTGAAGAGAGAGGGCAGGGAGAGGGGGTAGGGAGAGGTGGTGAGAGAGGGGAGGGGGAGCAGGAGACAGAAGCAGGGGGAGGCTGAGGGAGAGGGGACTGGGAGGGGGAGGGGAGGGGAGTGGAAGGGAGTAGGGGGAAGGGGAGGAAAGGTAGGGTGAAAGGGAAAGGGATGGAAGGGAAGGGAAGAGGGAGGGGGCAAGGGGGAAGTGAGAGAGAGGGAGAGGGAGGAACAGAAAGGGGGAGGCAGGGAGGGGGTTAGGAAGAACTCTCCAGACACTTACAAGGGCACTAATCCTATTCATAGAGGCTCCAGTTGACCCCGTCTAATCCTAATCACCTCCCCCAAACCCCACCTCCTAAAATGATCACCTTGGAGGTTAGGTTTCAACGTGTAAACCTAGGGGGACACAAGAATGGAGTCCATAGCAGAAGACTTCTGAATTGTGTAAGGATGATGATAGTAATCTGAATGTACGTAGTTATTATAGTGTGTCAGGAACAGCTTTTAAGGTCAGGGTTACTAAGGTATAATTTATGTGCAGTAAAGCCATGGCGTTATGTGCACAGTTCCACGCATTCTGACCAAAGTGTAGTCTGTCCCCAGTACAGTCCACATGCCAGGACAGTTTCAACCTCACTCACTTAGCACAGTGAGTGACGAGGCAGGACCCTTTATGATCCTCGCTGTACAGTCAGGAAACTACCGCACAGAGAGTTAGGTGCACCGGTGACAGAACAGGGTAAGACCTTGGAGAGTTTGATTTCAGAGGCTGTGTTTTGATGAATGCAGACCCTTGCTTCGCATTTCGTTGACAAACTTTAACAAGTTAAGTTTGTTTTCTAAACTTTTTAGACCTGGGTTTGTGTTTTTCTCGCACAAAACAATACGCTGAGAACGACCAAAGAAGCAGTTTTATTATGAAGACAAATGGATAAATAGAAAATAGACATGGGTGTTCATGAAGGTCTAGAGATATAGGCACTGATATTCTGCTCTTTAGTTATTCCCTCTGCAATATACACTTAATTGGAATAAGCAACCCTTCCTTAATACAGGTCTCAATGTGAAATTTGGAAAGAGATGAAGGCTTCTGAGAATCTGTTTCTATAATTAAATGTACTGTAATTTGGTATGACCTTCTTAAATGTAAATGCATGTCAACAGCCACGTGATATTAGCACTGTCCAATCCCATCAGAAATTCTGGCAATAACATGACAGACAACGAGGAAGATATACCCTTGTCTTTAACACTCAGTTGCTTAAAATACACACACACACACCCAAACACACACACACACACACACACACACACACACACACACACAGGACAAAGGTTGATTTCCAAGAAATTAGTGGCAGTGTGAGTCAGTAGCACTGGATTAGAAACCAAGAGAGGGAAATGTCAGTATCTCACATTGATGCTGATGCTCTTAGCAGCGCGGCCAGTGTGTGAGGGCTGGACCAGACCCTTCCTGCCTGCCCCACACCAGGGCCTTAGGATCCCATCATCCAAACAGATGCTAAAGACCTGGGTCTGTCGACTGCACCCTGTGACGTCCTGTCCTACACACAAGGGCGTTCCTAGTGCAAGCCTAGTTCTCCATGAAATAGACAAAGATGAGCTTCTGATCCATTGCGAATGTAGGGCGGTTTTGGATGTGTTCTCATGCGTGGTAACCCGTTCCACAGTGTGCATCAGAGAACAGGAACGCTGGTCTGTCACCAAGTGTGTGACATCGTTGGGCGTGTTCTGCAATTTGGAGGAGATTTATGGATTGCAGGGATTATCTATAATCCCAAGGATATTTACTCTACGTCTATATATTTACATTTACATTTTATAGAAGTGAATGTATTATATATGTATGTATTTATGTTTGTATACTTTAAATAGGTGTGTGTGTGTGTGTGTGTGTGTGTGTGTGTGCTGTTTATTCTCTTTTTGCATTTTCTCCTTTTGAGTCGAACATTTATGATATAATTCATGAGTTAAGAGTGTGTCTTTATTAAACAGGTATAAGTACAAATAGTCTTAAAATTATCATTTACGGAATGCCTAATATATGGCAGACATGCTTAAAATTTTTGTCAGGTAGGCCCTATTGCTATCCCAATTGGACTAAAAGTAACTTGAGTTCAAAGGAGTTGATTTTCACAGCGCTCCAGCTAGGGAATTATGGGGTTTGAATCCAAACAATCTGACGCTTAGTATTGTGACATTGAGGTTACACTCCAGATACTCACACCCTCCCCCCCCACTCCACACATACCACACAGTCACACACACACACAGCGCAAGCACCAAACTAAGGAGTCGTTCTTGTCTACAGGAGTGATATCTTAAAAAGAATTCGTTCCCATTATTACTTTCTAACCTTTTGTTGAATGTACTGCATTAGGCTGTAGCAGGGATACAGAAACCCTTTTCATAGCTGGCTTTGATATGTGTCCTCTCACAATTATTAGTTTTTATTTATAAATATTTAGCTCAATGCGGCATGCTTGGTTTCTAGTCATTGCTGCTCGGCGGCATTGAAAGTTAATCAGAAGGTGTGAAAAATGTAACTTCATTTTCTTCCTGTCATCCAAGGGCTTTGCTCGGGCTGCAGCTATTTTTAAGCCTCAAAGGGCACACATATATTATTTGTTCCTTTGACCAGCCGTGTGTCTTAATAACAAGTACCTATGGCTTAGCTTTCTAAAGAGCCTGAAATAATAGCTTGTGTATGTTTTATCTTGCGACTCAGAAGATTAACTGATCGATTAGTCTCAGGACGATTTCACTTGATGAAGCATTTTTTTCTTTTCGTCGACAAGTCACACTTTTCATTTATATTAATATCAGTGTTTTCCCTTCACTTACAAACTTGGTTATTTTCACTACACCCTGGATTCCTCTAGGGATTCATGGCTCTAGGGAAGAGCTAGCTCGCTAATCTAGCGGTAAATGAGACTCTCTCCCTCCCTCTTTTCTCCCTTCTCCTCCTCCCCTCCTCCCTTCCTGGCCTTCCTCCCCCTCTTCCTCCACTCCCCCTCCATTCCCTGCTTTATTGTCCTGCCTGTCACCATCTGGTTGCATGACACCACCTCCCCACTGTCATAGCTACAGTTGCTTGAATTAGTTTTCTACTCCAGGCCAGTGGTGAGAACTTTGCACCCACTGTATTGTTTAGTCTTCAGAATAATCCTGAGAATTCAGAATAATTCTAAGGGATAAGTATTGGCATCACATTTTCACAGGGGAGCGGTCCATGATTCAGGAGCCACAGGATTCCGCACTTTGAGTTTCTGATTACAGCCAACCTGAAAATTGGGAATAAATATATGTGAGCAGAGTTAAGGAAAAATAGAAATGTATTGGAGAGCTTGAAATTCATGAACTGATTTTTAAGTCTATGTACACACATCTAACTTACGATGCAAATTGTATTCTGCCTTCGAAAACATGGCTCTTCTTTATGTAAACTATGTGCATGTGGACATCATTGCTGAAAAGAACATTATCTAATGAGCAAATAATCACATTCTGGAAGTCGTTGTGTAGAATATAACTTAAGGCTTTTTGATTAACTTTTCAGTCCTACCTATGAGTCACCACTCAATACAATTTAGTCATGAGAAAGTCATTGTGCAAGAAATTATGGGTTTCATTTAACCTAAGTTAAAAAAAAACAACTTTCAGAATATTTTTCATTATCGTATTTTATTTCACACAAATGTGATAATTCCCATACATCTGTCTTAATTCAGTCAGTTTATTTTTGTTTTGTCTTATTCCTATTGCTAAGTACTTTTTATTTGGGCATATTTTAGCTTGGAAGTTCAGGTTTATATTTTTACCCTCTTCTGTATTTTTTAACATATATTTATGGATTCAGAAAACTTAATCAAACATAATTTCTTTATGACAGAATGTGGGATTGAATTTTAAGTGTGGAGAGATTTGGATAATGAGGCATCTGTGGTGTAAAACCTTGAAGAGATGTATTTTTAGAAAAAATATACCTGAAAATATATGTTTTGAAATGATTGCACGCAGGGATCATTAATTATAATATATCTAAACTGAAGAGAATCTTAGAGATCATTTTACTTCCATCTTCTTGTTTTATAGCTAAAGAATGACCTTTTGAATTTAAATGAACTTCCCAATTACACTAACGCCTGCTCATTTTCTCCTAGAAGTTGATATTGAAAACCTACTTTCACAGACAAACTAATGAAAAAATAAAGCACCAATTCCTTTAATCTTCAGTCTTCAACAAGACTTAATAACCAAGCCAATATAGGAAGCAAGAGGAAGGAAAGACTTGAGCTTGGTCCCTGGCCTCCTGACTTGGGTGACTACTCACCAAGATGAAGCTTTGGGAGGGGTGTTGATGGAGCTATTGAACTAACATTGGGGTACAGTGGATTGGAGGTGGAGGTCTCAGGAGGTAGGTGTTTATGCAGGCCTTGGAAGTCAGCAGACAGGCTTAACGATGGCTTTCTCCAACGGGACACATCCCCTTTGGTGTTTGATGGGAGAAGGTGAGTCCCCTGGGCTGATGTGGGGCCTTATGCTGAGAGGTTGCTAGGAGGGCACTGAAGGTGCACCATGGCAGCCCTGGGGGCACAATGACAGGAACCCCAGAGAAAGGGATCTGGAGACAGGCAAAGAGGTAGTCTTGACAAAGTCAAACGAGAGATGTAATGGGAGCGATTTTGAGGATTCATAATTTATGCAAGTACAGTATAATGGGGCTAAGTATTCCAGAAGTGGGACTCTTGAGAGATGAAAAAGAAGCACATGTTGGCCCTGGGAGGGGTTCCTGAGGCAGTGGAGGCAGGCCAGGCTTGGATGATGTTAGGTGACCTATCATCTCCCTTGCATCCCTACTGTTCCTGTTTTAGTTCCAGCTGTTCCGTCCCTTTCCTGGATCATTCACTAGTGTCCCAATTTCTTTCCTTTCCCTCCCATCCTTCTGTTTCAATTCGTGTGTTACACTGTGGCTGGAGAGATTCTGCCAACCTACAAAGTTCCAGGCTCACTCCACCGCCCTCGGAGGGCTTTCCCCTCTTTGGTTAGATTTCATCTATTTCAGACATTCCATTACGTATTTCAGATGCCATCCACTGTTAGCCTCGGGTTCTTTCAGCCTCTAGAAACAGCCTTTTCACTTAGTAGCCTCACCGACTCACTATAACCACGCCCCCAACCCAGCCATCCTCCCTCAAACCACGCCCACAACCACAGCCACGCCCCTCAAACCACACCTTCAACTAAGGCCACGCCTCTTACCACAGCTGCACCCTAACTTCAGTCATGCCCTCACCTAAGCCAAGCCCCCTCATCGCCATGCCCTTCATCAAGCGACACCTTTGACTACTATGACACCCCGTGGCCACAGCCACGCCCCTTGCCACAACCACGCCCCAGACTATGGCCACGCCCCTTACCACGGCCACGCCCTCTCACCACAGCCTAACACACCTGTCGGAGCTGCCTTTAAGCACCACGCCCCTTCTTGCGTCCTCCTCCTTATTCATGCTAATTTCCTCACCAGATGTATCCTCCTTCCCGCAGCAATCTGCTCAACCTCCACAAATCTATGCATCCACGTTCGGTGTCACCTCTTCTTGGAAGCATAGCTAAGTTTCCTGAAGGTGAGTTAAGCTTCTCTATTTATATATCACCCTGAAGATGCTGTTATAACATGTAAACTGCATTTAATACATGTTCTCATTTATCCTTTTCATTCACACTAGAGATCTTCCACAGGAATGCAGGAACTGTGCATTCGATTTCACCCTCTCCACTTGTCACCGTGCTTAGCATCCAAGTGGATACCCAGTAAATGTTTGCTAACTCAAAGAACGACCTGATCGTAGGAAATAGAGGCCTCCTCAAATTCAGTATTCTTTCGCAACCACAGAGCTTCTCAGTAAGCTATTGAGCTGTAGGGGTTTTTGCTAACCGTTCTGCTCTAATTGTCCTGGGCCCATTATGATGAACTGCCCGGGGGAGCAAGGAGAAGCTACTTTTAAATATTGCCATTATTTCCTCATTGTCTAGAACATGAGGGCTTAAGGAGACACGTCTGAATCCATCTGATGACTTTGATTTTTGTTCTTTAACAATCTTATGAAATGAGTGATGTGCTCTTTCTTCCTTTCAACGTTTGACCAATTTTCTAATTCATTTCCCCCTAAATTTCTCTTCACGGGTTATTTTCCACTCAAATTCTATGTGTGATGCATTCTCTTAGTATTCTCTCCATCTAAACCTACAGAGCACGTATCGTTCCACTGATCATCTGGAAGGAGAAGTCGCTTGAAAACAGAGCTAAATTATTTCTCAGGTGCAAGGTATAGCATGATAAGGGATTTCCCCTTTGTCAGGGCTCGTGCCCATTTCATCATATTTTGTTGAAAAATTCATAGTCTGGGTCACTAAAATTGTGCATGTATAATGTATCTCTGTGCTTTGAAAACAGTTCTTTTAGGAAAATACAGAGCATTCTTCAAGCAGATCAGCTTGGCCACAGGCATGCTGGACTTGGTGTCTTGGTAGCACCTGCAGGAGATTGTAGCACAGCTCTGGGAAATCTCTATTTATTCAGCCATGCATTCAGTTTTACCTACTGCACACACCGGGACTATCAAGTATTCCTCACGTGGATAATAAATCTATTTACTTGGCCGTCACATTTTGTACACCGTGTGCCTAATAACCTACTGTTGAGTCTACAAAATTTGAGATGACATAAATTCCGACTTCGAGAAATTATAATTGGCATCGATAGTGTTACAACTAGAGCTGGATTGTCTGTGTAAGTAGATTCACGATGCCTCTTGTTTGGCAAGCTTCATGGTAAAACCTGGGGTTGCAAAGATGACTAAATATCTTCTCCCTCGAGGGGTTCACTATCCAGTTTATCCTCTTGAATGGCTGCATGTCCTGCCAAATCGAGTCATGGGAGCTCTGCCTCTTATTGTCTGTTTGCATCCATGCCCAGATAACGTTCTCTGCCCCTGACTGTCCTGCTCTGTGTCTCCAGAGGCTGACTGCTACATTAACTCTTTGACGGTTCCTCCAGAAATGCACATGGTCCCTATGTCTCCAGTCTTAGGGGTGGCATGGTTTCTCTGTTGCCAGTGCATCACGGGCCCTTGCTCATTCTCCTAATCTTAACTTCCTTCAGTTAAACCCTTTGAGTGTGCCATTCATTTTTTTTTTTCTTTGCTGGGGCCCACTGGCGAGCCGGAAGTCTAGGGCTAAAGAGGCCATCAAAAATCTAGTGTAACTTCTATTAAGTTTCCTGGGTATACCATAACAAAGAATCCCAAGTTTGGTGACTTAAAACAACATATATTTATTCTTTCCTAGTTCTGGAAATCAGAAGTCCACAATCAAGGTGGTGGCAGGCCATCCCTCCTCTGAAGGATCTAGGGGAAAACGCCCCCTGGCTTCTTCCAGCTTCTGGTGGCTCCTTAGCTCATGGCAGCATCCTTCCAATCTTTGCCTCTGTCTTCACATGGCCTTTCTTTCCAGTGTATCTGTGTGGGTACATCTCCTTCACCTTTCTCTAAGAAGGACATTAGTCTTTGGATTTAGTACCTGCCCTAAATCCGGGTTGATTTCATTGTGAGATCTTTAACTAATTATACTTGCAAAGACCCTATTTCAAAATAATGTTACATTCTGAGGTTCTGAGTGGACGTGAATTTTGGGGAACACTATTCAACCCACTATATATCCACTCTTCTTTTTAATGTTTATTTACTTTTGAGAGAGAGAGAGAGAGAGAGAGTGACTGCAGGAGGGGCAGAGAGAGAGGGAGACAGAATCTGAAGTGGGCTCCAGGCTCTGAGCTGTCAGCACAGAGTATGACGCGGGACTTGAACTCACAAATGGGGAGATCAAACCTGAGCCTAAGTCGGATGCCCAACCCAATGAGCCACCCAGGTGCCCCCACTATATATCCACTCTTAAGAAAAATCCTCTAATTCCTGTCTTCACAGAAGATAATCAGGGTATATTTAATAGAAAGAGAAAGTAGTCATATAAGGTTGACAAACAATTTACCATCAACCCTGTTTTTAGAAGCTGTAATTATAAGCCAAAGGGCAAAGATCTATATTTAAAGCACTGATGGTGTGCATTTATATTCAGGATGTACATTTCTCTGAATATGATGGAGACCACAAATAATTATTTTGAAGAGAAAGAAAGATGGTTATTTCTCAAGCTGGTGTGGTGGCTCAGCTCTACGAAGCTGTCAGGAGTTGGGAGTCTAAGCTCTTTGTCTCTTGCTGTTCCACCCTCGTGTGTCACTCTTATCCACATGACTCAGGATGGCTCATCACATGCCCCCATTCCAGTTTTCATCGAGAAAAAAAGGGTACCGACAAGGCCACACTTCCAAGAATTCCTACACATCACTTTCCTCATTACATCCCATCAGTCAGAACTGCATCATGTGGCCCTGTACATAGAGCTGCAAAGGGAGCTAGAAAATAGAGGGTTTATTTTGAAGTCCTGTGTTCAGCTAAATATCAGGACTCACTCCCTAAGAGAGAGAAATAAAGAACAGATTTTGTGGAATAATTAGCATTCGAAATCACCCTCTGCAAAACCTTAGCTACCAAGCGCTTAAGCATATCTATCTTACACACTTGCAATGTCTGCGTAATTTTCTGTAGAACTTTTGATTAATTCCTATGAGACATTTTTAACAGATATTTTCTGTGCTTCCATAACCTCATCCAAAAAAGACTTACCATTTATTGTGTGCCTATCATGTGCCAAACATTCTTGTGGTCAACACACATTTATTGGGCACCTACTGCGTGTCGGGCGTTGGAAATTTAGTGGTGATAAAGATCGATGAAGTCCTGGTCCTTCTGGAGAAAAATGATCTCTAGTGGGGTGGAGGAATAATCATTTAATGAGACAAATAATTGAATTCAGTAAAATCATATGGTGATGAATATTATTGAGAAAATAGAGTGTTATATAGAGTGTCTTGTGATGAGTTTTTTAAGGAAGAGAGGTATGCTGCCTTGAATCTTTTCAGCAATTGTGAAGGAAAGATGGTATTTTCCCTATTTACATTTTTGAAGTAACAATGGAGTTTATCATCCTCTCATTTTCTACATGAGCAAATTGCCCAAGGTCATACACCTGGTAAATTCAGTGTCTGAATTTAAAAGGCTGAGTCCGGACCCAGTTCTCTGCCTTCCCCACTAGCCAACGTTTCCTCAACTAATTCTCTAGAGTATTTCCATTTCAACTTATGAAATACATAGTTATGCAATAGCATTTTAAGATGAAGTGGTAAGCTAATGATTTTATCCAGCTCTGTAATTTTCACATTGCATCAAGCTGTACTTCAAAGTTGATTTACAAAGTATAGACATGAGCAGCGACAGACTAACTCAGATTAGGTCTCAGGACCATGCCACTTGAGGATCCGTTGGAAGACTATGGGTGCTGTGCTTGCAGAAGAAAAGACTCGGCGGGGGGGTGGGGTGGGGGTGGGTTACATGACAGCAGTCTCCAAACATGAAGGGAGGTCACACAAAAGAGGTGAGATTGTCCTTCATGCTACCACTGTACCAGAACCTCAGTCAGGGGGTAGAGGCTAAAACCTTATAGCAATTACTATACGGCAGGGACTCTATGTACATTAACTACATTAATTCTCATGACAATAGTACAAGCAGATATTATTATTATCCAGAGTTTACCAAGGAGGTGACTGTGCATAGGTAGGTTATCTGCCCAAGATGAAAAGGTAGAGCTGGAGTTCCCACTTGTCATCTGGCATTATCATCCATATCCTGCTCTGGGTTGAAAGATTAGCTCCTTCGACAAATGTGGCTCTGATTAATTCAAGATGGGGTAGGTTATGATAAAAAAACATCTTGCCATCCTAAGATGAGAGGGTGGAGCGTGTTATTATGTGGTGAAAAGGTTGATTCATTTCTTTCCTATTCTCTTTAGGCAGATTACAAATCCACACAAACTGAAGCCATGGTCAACTAAAAAGTAAAATGTGAAAATATCAGTGTGTTGGCTGCAGCTTACATCACTTAATAAGGTGTTATTAATGACAGACAAAATCCAATCCAAGATGCCGAATAAATTGTTAATCAATTAAGGGAATTTTGCCTATTCTCCCGAACACGAGGGTCCTTGGGCAATTTGGTTATGTACAATCACGCATCTTGTTTATCTGCAGAATATGGATTTTCTGGAGCCCTCCATTCTTTTTTTTTTTTATTTTTTTTTTTATTTTTTTTTTTTATTTTTTTAAATTTTTTTTTTTCAACATTTATTTATTTTTGGACAGAGAGAGACAGAGCATGAACGGGGGAGGGGCAGAGAGAGAGGGAGACACAGAATCGGAAACAGGCTCCAGGCTCTGAGCCATCAGCCCAGAGCCTGACGTGGGGCTCGAACTCCCGGACCGCGAGATCGTGACCTGGCTGAAGTCGGACGCTTAACCGACTGCGCCACCCAGGCGCCCCTGGAGCCCTCCATTCTTAAAACAAAATTTGCTTTAAAATTAGGAAATATAAGAATCTAAGACATGGAACAAATGTTATTAGCAGTAACTAGATAAATCTTGGGGCCATTGCCTCCACACCACAGGTGTCACTATACTCCTCTTGCTAGAAAACCTGACCATGTCTAACATTGTTTCCATCCATTTCCTGAGACCAAGGTTTTCAAGTGGAAAGCAAGAAGAAAGGAAGAATTTGCTAGGAAACCAGCCCCATAGCTAGGACTGTGCTCCAAGAATGTTTTAATAAGACTTCTTTCATTAGTGGTAATACTTAGAGTCCTCACAGATGCTGTTAACAAACAGCCAAACTAAGGAGTTGTTTTCTCAGAAAATCTTCAAGGCTCTGGAACAATGTTCCCTGATTTCTTGGACTCTACTGGAGGCCCTATTGCCAAGTAGCTTCTTCCAAAAGAAACAGACTAAGGCGTGATCATACTGCCTCTCCTAAGGGTCACTGTGAATGTAACTGAACATGAAAAATCTTTCTCAAGTTTACCACCTGGAGTCGGTGGATTGGATAACCAAGACATAAAGGAAGTTAGTCAATAAAATAATGTGCATGAGATTAGCTTGTTTAGCACAGAACCCAATATACTATGATCTGGAAAACAATATATGGTGCTTTCCTTTCCCCCTTTCTTTATGTTGGAAATTTTATTACATTTACACCACTTTCCTCCTACCATTATTTACCATGTGTGTTTGAAGTGGTTACAGCATCATTTATTCTATAGAGTATAAGAACATAAGGAATCTCACCTCAATGGAGATACACCAGGGGATTTTGAAGTCATATTCCCTGCAGATAAACCAATCAAATATGCTTTTGTATTGCCTCTCTTTGAAGCTATGAGTGTGTTTGGGTAATAATTATATGGAAGCAATATTTGGGACAAAGTGTGTGTGTGTGTGTGTGTGTGTGTGTGTGTGTGTGTGTGTATGTGTGTGTGTGAGAGAGAGAGAGAGAGAGAGAGAGAGAAAGAGAGAGAGAGAGAGAGAATGTAGGGGGAAAATGGGGTTTTCTGATAACTGTTTCCCCAAGGTCCAGATTTTTGGGTAACTTTCCCACCCTTCATTTACATGGTCTCAGAGGTATATTACTATAATAGCAAGATCTCCTTTCTATATTGGATTGGGTCTATGAGCAGATTGGATCAATGCTGGTCCAGTTAGAAATACCTCCCTGGATATTTAGAACCAGTTAGAGGGGTGCCTGGGTGGCTCAGTCGGTTAAGCGGCCGACTTCGGCTCAGGTCATGATCTCGCGGTCCGTGAGTTTGAGCCCAGCATCGGGCTCTGTGCAGACAGCTCAGAGCCTGGAGCCTTTTTCAGATTCTGTGTCTCTCTGATCCTCCCCCGTTCATGCTCTGTCTCTCTCTGTCTCAAAAATAAATAAGCGTTAAAAAAAAAATTAAAAAAAAAAAAAGAACTAGTTAGAAATACCTCCCTGGAATACATCTCTCCAGGAACTTGGACTTGGAATATGTAAATTCAGGAGGGCTAGGGAGCCATCCTTCCCATCATGGAAGCTAGATACATGAGGGCAGCCAGCGTAAGTGGGTAGAGGGACAATGTGGAGATGAGATGAGGAACTGAGAATCTGTTTCTGGCTTCTTCCTGAATCCCAGCAGCTTTCCTGCCTCGGGGTTCAGTGAAACGCTTCTTCTATCTTCTCGCAATACCCCCTTTGATTTGGTGTCCATTTTAGCTTCAGCTATATTCTGTCGCAAGTAACTAAAGCAATCCTAACTGGAAGATGTTAACCTACAGATTTCTTAAGATGTTAGCTCTTTGTTGGTAATGACTGTCGCATAAACCTATTAGGAAAGAGAACTCCCACGCACTTCTTTTAATGAAAACATTTGTAATTCCTCTCTTAGAAGAGTAGAAGACTTTGTTTGAGGGATGGGTGTTCTGGTAAGTTGGGAACAGATCTCTTTTGCTACGTTTTAAACGTCTCTATTGCTTGGTCATAGACTCTTGTGTTTTGAAATTTATTTATTTCTTTTGGGGCATGGAGATTCGAATAACTTTTCCTTCTGTACGGGAACATATCCCTGGTCCTGTTGCCTTCCTCTCTGTGTTCCTTCTTAATAACGGAAGCAGTGCTCAGTTTCCACTGCTGACAACATTCTGATGGCCACTTCATCTTAGCCTGTATTTTGATTACTGTTAAGTCCCATTTTTTTCTGCCTCTTGTTCTTGTACTTGTTCTGTCAGGGCATTCTAGAGCTTACCCTGTTGTTCCTTCATTTCTAGATAATTGAGGCAAGGTTGGGTACATATTTTTACATATCTTTTGGGGCTCACCCTGAGAATGTAACACAGAAATGAGAACATAATCAGCATTCAATGTACCTACTTGTGAGAGATTTCACTTAGAAATCAGTCCAATAAACTTACCCTGATAGAAAACTGCCAATGGACAAGGAGTTTTAAATGCAGCCAGACTCTATTAGCAGCAAATAAAAAGATATAATTTAAGTACAAAGATAAAAAGATGATTCCATTTTTTAATTTCAAATGATGAAAAGAAATTCAAGCAAAGCCAGATATGAACATAGTTGCAACATCAAACGTGAACCTGAAGACACATTTCCAAAGAGTAGGCAAAATAAGTCAGTTATTTAAATGTATTTGATTCAGCAAAAGAGAAACAATTTTTCATCTTTAGAAACAGCATTGAACACTTCAAGAAACAATACCTAGATTCGGAAGACAGGTATGTTTTAAACATCACCCTGTATCATACTTTTTCAGTTGCTAATGGGGAGAGGTTTCAGAACTAACTCAACCCTTCTGGTGTGATACTGCGATTAAGTGCTCTACTTCCAGAGTCAGGTTTTTCAAACCACAGCAGGTTGGAATCACTGGCTAATGTGCTTGTTAAATATATAGAGTCCTGAGTCCCTCTCTGGAAGTGGATCTATGTTGAAAAAAGACCTGTGATCATTCTCATGCACATTAAATTTTGAGGAATGCTGTTCTACCAAAGTCTACTGACATCAGCCAGGTTAGTCTACACACAGTAACAGAATGACTAGAAGATATAAGAGAATCTTGTACAATTTCCTCAACTGTTCTTGGCCTCAGCCTCCTCAGATGCAAATGAGCACTGAAGGACCAAGGGGAGATGTATGGTGCCTCCATGATTCTAGATGCTCAGGGTGCAAATGTGGGGCCACACATTTGCAGAAACTCCAAAGGACTGGTGACCACCGGTTTCACTCCTGTGCAGAGAAAGCTATGCTGAGTTGTTAAAGTTATTACTGGTATATGTCTTAGTACTGTCCAATAGAGCTTAAAAATTTAATGAGAGTAAATCTCCCTAATGACTGTTCTAGTGTTTTTATGTGTGTGTTCCACTCATTTATCAGTTTGTTTCCTTAAAGAAAAAAGTGGTTTAATTACCCATAACAACACTACATCACTTCAGAAAGTTTAGAATGTATTTCTTTCTTTATATTTTAGTATGTGCTTACAAAACTTTGGGTTTTTTGTTCTTGTATATTAGGAAAACAAATGGGCAAAGACGGGGAAAATGGATTGCAAGCTGTTAATTTAATCTCAAGATACTGATAATGTCATAAACACCATCACGATGTACAGATTGAATTACAACTTTGTAATCAGTCTCTCTCCCTATCTATTATCCACCACAGAACAAATGATGGTTGGGGATCTAAACCAGAGAATGCATCCAGCAACAAGACCGACAAGTGCACGTAAAGTACTTCGAGAACTTCCCGAAATGAAAGCACCACTTACTGGCAAAAATAAATGAATGTAGAACTTTTCATATTACAGTTGGGGCTAAACCCATCAGTTTTCTTTATGAAGACAAAGTAAGAACTTCAGAACAGGCCCTCCTAGAACTTCTACTTTAATGAAATAATGTCTAAACTTGACATTCTGTGAAGCTTTAAAACTAATGCTCAGTCCTTTGCTTAAAGAGGGCTAAACCTCTTTAAACCTCTTTAGCCTAAACCACATTAACAATAAATGTTTTGTTGTTTTATAGAGCGATTCAAAATAATATATTATCCTCGAATCATGATTTATATGTTGTTGAATGTCCTTATGGGCTTTTGCTCCTCACGAGATTTTTGAAAATATTAATTTGCAAAAATTAGTACAGGCATGTTATATATCAGAATGTGGGAAGGAAGAGAATAAACTCCTATGTATAAGGAGAGGTACATAGATACATGAGATCCAGGTCTAAATGTCAGTTTCTGAAGGTACCCAGGACTTTTTCTTTTTTTTTTTAATTTTTTTTTCAACGTTTATTTATTTTTGGGACAGAGAGAGACAGAGCATGAACGGGAGAGGGGCAGAGAGAGAGAGGGAGACACAGAATCGGAAACAGGCTCCAGGCTCCGAGCCATCAGCCCAGAGCCCGACGCGGGGCTCGAACCCACGGACCGCGAGATCGTGACCACCCAGGACTTTTTCTAGTGCATCATTTCTTAGTTTATAATCTCTGTAGAATTATTCCTTGAAGAACCTCTTTGCATTGTATATTTGTAATCATAAATGTGTGCCCTTTAAAGGACATGGTCATTTCTTAAGATGCGAGTATACTTCTCAGTACTGAATAACTGGAATTGTATGCAGTTTTAAAATGACTCTGGAGGACTTTGGTGAGATGATAAAATTAGACAATTGTTGAAAGTAATCACCTCTGAAGTCAACAAACCAAACCAACAAAAACTAAAAAGTGGGAAGAGAGTGAGGGATTCACATTGATTACTTTGTGCCCAAATGGCATTGTGGACCAGTAAACTACTTGCAGGAAGATACAAGTACTCTTACCGAGGGTTTATCTTCTAGATGTGCATTCTTCTCCCACGAACTGGAGCATCATTTCTTTTTCTTTTTCTTTTTTTTTTTAACTTACTAGACAGTATGGATCAAACATTATATAATAATCCCTGGAAATCTGCTATGTTAGGTAAATGTATTCGAGTAGAGAAAAAGGTAGTTCAAAGGTCCCTACCAAGCAAATCTCATAATAAATGCTCATAATATCTAGCTACGGAGTTGTAGTGCTTTCCATGTGCCAGGCACTATGTGAAGGGCTTTATATTTGAACTCATTTAACATAATGGCCACATGAAATGAGTTCTCAGGTTATCCCATTTTATAGAAGAGAATGAGGTGCAGGTAAATCAGGAAACTTGTTCAGGGTCACACAGGCGGTATGTCAGAGATGTGACCTGAATGCATAAATATGTCTGTAGAGCTCGTGCCATCCGCCATGATATTCTGCATCTGGTGAGCTGAGATTAATATCACTTCTTACATACAGATTCACACATCAAATGCATACATACCCCAGGGCCGCGGTGTTTGCTTGATACTTTCTGATCATTCCCCAAAACATGCTTTGAGACTTGAATTGTTTCTAATTTAAGGGTTGCAGGGTTTCCCCTGCAAAATGGAGCCAAAAGATTTTTTCTTTACCATTTTTTTAAAATCTTTGGTTCTTAGTTTTTATTGATTTATTTGTGTGGGGTTTATCCTCCTGGAGCAGATCTCTGAGCTACTTTGGATTTGTGGCTTGACATTTTTCATTATATTTGAAATTTCTGTGCCATTATCTTTTCAATATGTTTCCTGTACATTCTCTTTCTCTTCTCCTTCTGGGACTTAAATTTACTTATATGTTAGACCTTTTGGTATTTTTGCAACACTCTTGGTTTCTCTGGTGTTTGTTCTGCTATTTTTTCCCCCTCTTTGCGTCTTGGTTTGGGTATTTTTCTTGATTTAGTTTTAAGTTTACTGATTCTTGTTTCAGCTGGGTCAAGTCTACTGACGAAACTGTCAAGGAAACTCTTCATCTCTGGCATTTCATTCCACATTTTCTTATAATTTCGACTTCGCTGCTGATATCCTTCATCGGTTCCTATATGTTGTCCCTCTGGTTCCACTAGATTATTTAATACACTTACAATATTCATACTTCCCAGTCTGAGACTTTCAACATCTAGGGTCATTTCCACAGCTGGGTCTGTTCACTGTTTTGTTTTGACAATCAGATGTTTTTCCTTGCCTTTTTTTTTTTTTTTTTTGTATGTCTCATAATTTTTGATTGAATATTGAAAGTCACGTAAAGAACATCAGGGACTAAAGTAAACAGAAATGCCCAGAAGTGAGAGTGCTTCTTCATTTTCAAGGCTGGGGCTTTAAGGCGGTCAGGATCTGGGCTAGACATGGGGTTTAAGGCCACTGTGGTTGTGCGTGTCCAGGTTCTGCAACACTGGGCTCACACTTTGCAGTGCTGAGGGTACTGGCTGTGGCCCTGAGGGCGTTTCTAAGTGTTTCCACCACAAAAGTCAGCATTTCCTGCGCATCTGCACTCCTGGGAGGTTTCTTTCCTCCGTGTTCCTACGCACTGCGGCTTCTCCTCCCCTTGGGTTCCCTCGGTGGGTTCCTGCTCAGGGCCGTCCCTCCCCCCACTGCATTGTTGTGGAATCCTGGGCCCCTGGAGTGTTTCTGATCCTCCTGCAAGTAGGAGGTTGGAGGGTTTTTTTCCCCTTACTTCCCATAATGGCTCAAGATCCTTTCCTGCTTCTCCCCAGGTGTAGAGAAACGCGTTCTTCATCCAGCCAGACCGTTTTACTAGTGATCTCTGGTCAAGAGGCTTTTTCTCTTTCTTTGATACAAAAGCAGCTTAGGAAGTTGGCGGGGCTCTACTCCCTCCTGCTGCTAAACTTGGAACCCTGGGATTTGATCCTCCTCCCCCCCCCCCCCCCCCCCCCCCCCCCCCCCCCCCCGTCTCAGCATCTTGACTCTTTTGCTTCCTAAGAGGGGAAAGAATAGCCAGGGAAAGCAGCCATGTGCCTTTCCCACGGCGAGGCCAATCCCTGCCCCTTTCCATTTGGCTGCCCTGCCCACACTGATTCCCCCGAGTGTCCGTGGACAGCAGGTGGGATTCCCCCAGGGTCTGGAGTTTCCATGTTTCCGAAGGTGTTACTCTAGTTCACACTCAGCCTATAGCAGTTTGTCCAAAATTTAGGTGTGTTCTTTCCCACTCGTGTGGTGATGACTGCTTCCTCCCAAGCACTGACCTTTGCGTGAACCAGTGCCAGGATCCTATCTGTCTTCATGGGGATCTGTCTTCTCTTGAATTCCGGGCTACTTGGTTTCTCTACCTCAACCTTCTAATAGGAACAAGAACAATTAAGATTTCTTACCATCAGGGTAAGAGAGATGCTCCCCCTGTCTTCGTGTGTCTTTAGCAGAAAGAGAATCTCAAGGCTTTGTATTTGAAAGAGCCAAACATCAGGCAAATATTGTCAAACTCTGTCATTTTCCAAGCTTTTCCCAATCCATGGATCTTAAGAATGGAGTTGACAAACTTTAGATTGAGAATTTTGTGTGCTATGTTAATGAGAATAAATGAAAAACACTAAGATAGATGGGTGACATAGACAAAATCCTTCTTAAAACTAAGTGTACTTTTACTTTAAAAAAAAACAAATAAGTTTATCCATACACCCCAAGTTTGTTGGCTCTCCATCGCATGTTTCGTCCACAGATCCGCCTAAGTGATAACCAAACAATGTGGCAATAAATCACCCAGGTCTGAGCTTAAAATATTTACTCCTAAGATTTGTGTCTCACAGTAGAAATAAATTTCGACCTGGTTAGCTGAGGAAGATAGATACATTATTATATTAAAATTTGTGTCTTCTTATTTTTGACCTTTAAATATCTTTATCTGTTTTATATGCCCATTTCTTCTTAAGTATCTACAAGATACAAAATACATTTCACACTTCATTAAACTATACATTAGGATTTATGAAGTTGAGAATTAAGGTGACACAGGGGCACCTGGGTGGCTCAGTCAGTTAAGCGTCTGACTTCAGCTCAGGTCACGATCTTGCGGTCCGTGAGTTTGAGCCCCGCATCGGGCTCCCTGCGGACAGCTCAGAGCCTGGAGCCTGCTTCAGATTCTGTGTCTCCCTCTCTCTCTGACCCTCCCCCATTCATGCTCTGTCTCTCTCTGTCTCAAATATAGATACACCTTAAAAAATTAAAAAAAAAAAAAGGAATTAAGGTGACATCATTATGAACAAAAAGATGGAAGCATGATTATGGCATAATCACCAACTATTAAAACACAACCCTAACAGCTATGTAAATAAACATAACTATCGTTTCCCATTTCTGTTGAAGAGTAGCTTCATGAATATATTTTTTCTTTCAAAGAACTATTCTTTCCAGGTTTTACCTCGGTTTTATTGGAAAAATGATGATGACAATTTTAACCTTGTGGTAAGTACACATTCTAACTATAATCTGGGGATAAGACAAAGTTTACATAAGTGATGATGTTTTATGGCATTGATGACGGGCTCCTTCATGTCTCCTCCTAATGGCTAACCCATTCTTCCCTTCTCCCCTCTTTACAAAATTAGCGAGCAACTATGGGGCCCATAGCAGGAAAAAATGGCTGTTCCTGCTCAAAACTGCTAATTTCATTGTAATCGAATCAAATACGTCCTCTGACCTTTACATTAGTAATGCCCAATTAGCAGGGCCTAGAGTAGAAAGTAGAAGAAAATTTGGCAATTCCAAGCCACTCACAGTAAAATCATTTAATCTCATTTATTAGCAGTTTTACTAACTCACACCAAAAGCAATAAATTGGAAGCTATTATGGGGGAAATAAGTGAGTCCGGGGGCCACAGTTTCTGAAGCCACGGATGTTACTTAAGGACATATAAACGCCTTGCTGCCAAGGACAGTGCTTTGTCTGAACTCCCAAAGCAGAGCCTTGTATAAAGTTGGAATTCAACCCAAGTTCATCCAGTGAATGCATTAATAAGATGACGCCCTGAATTTTTCACGCAAAACTTAAGGGTGTTAATCTTTTGTCATATTTGTTAAGCTACCCATTCATCATTCATAGATGCTGTCTATTGTGTGACAACGTGTAAGGTGCTGAAAAACCCTAATTAATTCTGAGTTTGATGCATATTTGTATAAAACTGCATTTCTCAATCACAGCCTCCGCCCAGGCATCTAAGGCAGCATTACCTTCATGAGGAAAAGTTAGTTCTACTCTCTTATGTCCTATTTTGAGATGCCATATCCTCAGGGAGTGTGGTGGGGCACATAAATCCTAGCTCAACAGAAAGCCGATGGTTGATTTCATTGAAAGGTGGCATATCACACATAAATAACTTTCTCAAATTTAAAACAACAACGGAAAAGTTCTTGAAAAAAGTGAAAAAAAGGAAGAAAAAAAAAGGAAGCAGTCAAGAGGTTACCATACTATACTTCTGAATGGATTTTTTTGCTGTGAAGTTTATTGCAAACTGCTACCACAGTATATAGTTAAATCCTTCCCATTGACATGAGTCGTCAGTTGCCATGTAATCTACTAAAGCAGAGCCCTTTTCTGTGGAAATAAGAAAAAATAAAAAAAGAAATAGTTTTTATTTAATCCTACTAACCAAGGCTGTGATAAGCTGATAAAAAAGGGGAAGAAATTGAATTTCTCCGAAAGAATCTAGTAATAAATTGGTCACAATGCGATGGGAAAGGGGAAAAAAAGACAATACCAGTCTTCTTTAAAAATGGGAAGCAGACAGAAATCCAGCCGGAATTGTTGTTAATCAAAAGGTGCCCACTTTCCAGCCTTGCTGCAAATTTCAGTTTGCAACAAGTTCAAATATTGAACTTGATGCTCTGAATGAAAAGGATGAGTTCAGACAAAATTTGCTAGCTGTGTTATTTCTCATGGAAAGGGACAAAATCCTTCAATTGCAATGCTGACTCCCCCATTGGATAGGAAGTGATGTCCCCTATTTATATGAGATTTTAAAAATCATACTTCCTAGTAAAGAATATTCGCCTTTCATTAGCTAGCTGTTTTTAAGACATAAAGAGCATCTTTTTTCATAAAAGAATAACTAATTGGATGTATGCTGCAGGTATTTTTCCATAAATATGCTGCTAAGTATTTTCTACCTCATACAATATGCATTCAAGTTATTTTGTAGACACAATTTATTTTAAAGCGGAATTCCCAGTTGGAATTCATAATTGTTTGCCAGTAAAATGAAAAGTTGTATGTTGCTAAAAATTTACCTAAGCAGTTACTTCAAAAGTCGAAGGAATAATTATCCAAAGATTAAATAGCTCATAAGTATCTCACTGTGAACGCAGGAGTGCATGAAGTGTCCTGTCCTCTGTGGTTCTACAGTTTAATTAGAATAAATAAGATGACAACAGATTATGTATTATATGCATAATATATGTATATACCAGTGTAACAAAATATAGTTTCATACTTAGTAATACATTTATGACAAAGTGCTGTCATCCCAACATTTAATGTTATTGAATTTATTTAAATTCAAATTGCACTTTAAAAATCAGTACATGTATTTTTTCCAGCTTTATTGAAATGTAATTGACAAAAATTACATATATTTAAGTTGTATAACATAATGTTTTGAAACATATATGCATTTGAAATGATAACCATCATCATCAAGCTAATTAACATACCTATCACTTCACACAACTTTTATTTTCTCCCTCCCTTCTCCCTCCTCTCTTTCTTTCCCTCCTTTGTTCCTTTTTCTTCCTTCCTTTTTCTTCCTTCCTTCCTTCCTTCCTTCCTTTTCCTTCCTTCCTTCCTTCCTTCCTTCCTTCCTTCCTTCCTTCCTTCCTTCCTTCCAGGATGAGGACACTTCAGATCTACCCACTCAGCAAATTTCGAATATATAATACAGTATCATTAACTTGTTGCCAGGGTAGATTTTAGCCCTCCAGAATTCATTTATGTTGCGTAACTGAAATGTTGTACCCCTTAATCAACACCTCCCTATTTCCCCCACTCTCCTGCTCCTGGCAACCACCATTCTACTCTCTACTTCCCTGAATTTGACTACTTTAGATCCACATACAAGTGAGATTGTACATCATTTATCGCTCTGACTTATCACTTGGCTCATATTCTCTAGGTTCATCTGTTACCAATGGCAGGATTTCCTCTTTTTTCAAAGGTTGAAGAATATTCCACTATATATACATTTTCTTTATCCAGCCATCTATCTATGGACATTTAGATTGTTTCCATATATATTCCATAGTGAATAACACTGCAATGAACAAGACAGTGCAGATATCTCATCAAGATCTTGATTTCATTTCCTTTGGATATATACCCAGAAGTAGGATTGCTGGCTTGTATGGTAGTTCTGTTTTTAATTTTTTGAGAAACTTCTGTACTGTTTTCTGTAGAGGCTGCACCAATTTGCATTCCCACCAACAATGCACAAGGGTTCCTTTCTCCGTATTCTTGTTATCTTTTGTCTTTCTGGTCCTAGCCATTCTAACAGGTGTGAGATGATATCTCACTTTGGTTTTGATTTGCGTTTTCTAGATGATTAGTAATGTTGAGAACTTTTTAATATACCTGTTGACTATCTATATCTTCTTTGGTGAAATGTCTATTCATTTTATTTAATAAAAGTCCCAATATATTTGCTTGCAATTCAAAAAATGTTCTCATACTTTACCCTAGTGCCTGTCAGAGGATGTATCAATGGTGAAAAACTAATAAATGACTTTGTGACCAAATGACTATTTCTGTTTAACCTTTTTTTTTCTACCCTCAATTATATTTGTGGCAATTAATTTCCACACTCTTTGACAATAATGATGCCGGTATTAAAACGCTCAGGACAAGAAAACTTGTCCATAGAAAATACATATGTCAATATGTTTTCTCCAAATTCATATGTAGATGAATATTGGTTAGAAAACATTCTGAAAACTCATACATCTTAAAGGTTGAGACGTAAAAATTGTGTTCATTATTGTAACTGTAAAACAGCACATTTTAGATTCTTATAGATTCTTCAGGCTTCAGGAAAACAAAATTAACATGGCCTGCTTTTCCTTTCTTCTCTAGTTCTGGTTACTTTGGCTGTCTGAGTGGGATCCTTTGATGTTGCAGGAACGGAACTTTCAGATGTGACTCTGATATGTACTTGGGACCTCTATCTTCAAGAATTCCATTAACACGCACACGCACACACACACGCGCACACACACACACACACACTTCAGAAACTGAAAATATTTTTAAAAAAGGAATCACAATATTGTATTTACCTCTCAGAAAGAATATTAAAGGTGAGCCATTTTATAACCCACACCTTCCTTTTGTAAAATATTTTCTTTTCCTAATTTTTGTCTATGAAAACTCCTCAGCAGGCTCATGTACAACAAATCCTGCAAACTCTGCTAGGTGTCCAGCTCCAGGATCATGTAAAGTTCTGGTAAAACTGAATGAAATCTTAGGTTGCTCTAGATTGACATAATGGCACAGGTTTGCCCCGCTAACATGGTTTCAGAACTCAAGACCCTTGCCTTGGCTAGACCGAAGTGAACCTCTTGATTTATTTCTGGCTTCAAATGGGTTATTTTAGGGGTGCCTGCGTGGCTCAGTCCATTAAGCATCTGACTTCAGCTTAAGTCATGAAGTCATAGCTCATGAGTTCGAGCCCTGCATCAGGCTCTGTGCTGACAGCTGGGAGCCTGGAGCTTGCTTTGAATTCTGTGTCTCCCTGTCTCTGCTCCTTCCCCTGCTCTCTCTCTCTCTCTCTCTCTCTCCTCTCTCTCTCTCAAAAATAAATAAATATTAAAAATGGGTTATTTCAGGTCTCTTACAGAATAAAATTATGCTATGAAGTCACTTTGCTCTCTAAACACACAGATGAATAGTCACAGAAAGACTGGACCGGGTAGAAATCAAAAGATAATCCAAGCTCGTTTTTCTCATGTCTCACCTGTCTGTCCGCCCCTCCTTTTGCCTAAGATTTCAGTAAAATTATGACTTCTTCCAGGACTGACTGAAACACCTTCTGGGCTTTTCCTCCTCTAAGATGTAGACAACTTCAAGAGTTATCAGGTTACCTACTTCCATTCTCAAAAGGACCAAAGCTGTTACAGCCAATAAATGTTCTAATGGAACATATTTAAATACAATTTAACAATAGAGACATACATTTTGGAATCACCAGGGCATCTCAGTCCTCACCAAAATGCAAAGAAATGTAACAATAATTTGCATCATACCAATTTTCTTTGGGTAATTTTATGGTAACAACAAGGACAAAATGTTACCATTATTATTATTTTTATTCCCATATTAAAGACGTAACAGACCAGGACAGTTTATGTAAGTGGTCTGTATTATCTGTATAGTCAGTGGTGGAACACAGAATATAAAGCTTAAATGTCTGACTGCAATGTGCTCTCCTAAAACTGTGCTCATATGTGTCCATGTATACTTAATTTTATGTATGATTTTGCTTCCTTCTCGTGTGATCATTTGATCCAGTCTTCCAAATGTTCCTCCTTCAATGGTCTGTTTCTTCGTAGAACTTCTAAGATAGAACAAAGGAGGCCCAGTTAACTCTCAATTTCAGAATTACATATGAATCATTTTTTGGTAGAACTATGATCCTCACGATATTTTGTCACACTTCTGTGAAAAATTAACCTGCAATTCTAATGAACTAGATGTCACATGCTTGTATTTGCCCCATCTGGCCACCTTACCTGAGACATGCCAAATTCTGGGGTCCTCAGTTGTAAGTCCAACCAGTTCTTACCCTACATTCAGCCTTGTGTTGGGTATGTGACATTGGTGGCAAAATGTTGTATTGCCCTGACGCGACTGCTGTGGGTACATTGGGAATTCTATCTTTCTATGATTGTTTTCCCTAAACTGCAGCAGGGACTCTATCTTTCCCCTATCTTTCCCCCTTCTCAACAATAAGGAGAACCAAGTAACAGGCGAAGAGGATAGCAAAATATAAGTCTCCGTGTAAACATCATGAGCCGCGCTGTGCAAGTTTTCTGGAAGCTTTGTGTTGCATCCTGCCATGGTGCCACATTCAATGCCTCTTCCTACAGCCTGTGGTGAATGGGTATGTTTGCCACCCATTACTTCTGACGGTTTTACCACGCTTGATCAAATATTTAATAAAAAGGACATTTGATTGTACATATTTTTCATCAAGCTTGTAATGTGTTTCTCTCTACTGAATGTGAGGGCAAATGGGTACGTGATAGATGATTTTTCACCAACAGTCTAATATCCCTACGGGCCTGATTCATGTTAAAAATCTGCATGGATCAGGGGCGCCTGGGTGGCTCAGCGGGTTGAGCACCGGACTTCGGCTCTGGTCATGATCTCACAGTTGGTGGATTCGAGCCCCACAACCGGCTCTGTGCTGATGGCTCAGAGCCTGGAGCCTGCTTCAGATTCCATGTCTTCCCCTTCCACTCTCATGCTCTGTCTCTCTCTCTCTCTCAAAAATAAATAGATGTGAACCTTTTTTTTTTTTTTAAACATCTGCATAGATCCAAACACAAGAAGATGTCCTCAACCTTTCTTTCGGTGTGAATAGTTTTATTTACCAGCCCAGAAATAGGAAATATAACCAAGAAATTGACATCATGCTTCATATTTATTTGTCCCCTTGTAGCCTCTAATGAATCTTCACCTGTTTCATTGAGTCCATAAACACATCGTAGTGAGGTGGGGAAGTGTCACTCCACGTACAGCAGGGTTCATTTTATTCCTTAAATTAAGAAGTTCATACCCTTGTAGGTCTGCTCAAATTCTGTGGGGGGCACTCGCTTGGAAAAGGCAAGTGTTGCCGGGCAAATAACAAGATGAGGAAAGCACCCAGTAGAGTTAAACTTGTCAGCAGCAGGACAGCTCCAGCATGTAAAGCACATATTGACTTTTACTGCCTGTTAGTACATTACAAGGAACGTGACACAGTGTTTCTTGCCTCACATTTACCTTCATTCAGGGCTTCGTGAAATTAGTCGTGGAATGTTAGAGAGTAACAGGGCGAAATTACGTGAAGACTGCATTTTTCAAGGCTTTCGTTTTTTTAGAGCAGTTTCAGGGTTTACAGAACAATCGAGAGGAAGGTATAGAGACATCCCATATACCTCCTGTCCCAACACATGCACAGCCTCCCCATGATCAACATCCTTCACCAGATGGGAAATTTTCTATAATGGATTGAACTTACAATGACACATTAGGATCACCCTAAATCTGTAACTTACCTTAGGGGGTTCACTTTCGGTGTTGTATATTCTACGGGTTTGGACAGAATGTATAATGACATGCAAACGTCCTGATAACATAAAAAGGGATTTTTCCACCCTAAAAATCCTCTGTTCTCTGCCTAGTCATCCCTCTCTGATACCACATCCTGGGACAATTCTGTTCTTTTTATTGTCTCCATAGTTTTGCCTTTTGGAGAATGTCATTAGGCTGAGATGATACATTATGTAGCCTTTACAAAGTGTCTTCTCGCCCTTACAAATATGCATTTAAAGATTCTTACATGTATCTAATGGCTTAACAGCTCATTTCTTTTTAGCACTGAATAATAGTCCATCATCAATATGTATGATAGTTTATTTAGCCATCCACCTATTGCTGGCTGTCCTTGTTGTTCCTATTTTGGTGTCAACAAAATAGACAGGTTTTTATGTGGAGGTAAATTTTCAACTCCTTAGGTAAATACCACGAAGCCTGACCGGTAGGTCATAAAAGAGTATGCTTAGTTTTGTAAGAAACCATCAAACTGCCTTCCAAAGTGGCCGCACCATTTTGCATCCCCTACCAGCAACGGATGAGAATTTCTGCTGCTACTCATCAGGATTTGATGTCAGTGTTCCGGATTTCAAACATTCTAATAGGTGTGTGGTGGTATGTGGTTGTTGTTTCAATCTACATTTATCTAAGGCCATATTATGTGGAGCATCTTTTCATAGGCTATTTGCCATCTGTCTATCTTCCTTGGTGTGATGCTTGTTAATTTTTGGCTCATTTTTCAGTCAGGTTGTTTATCTTCTTATTGTTGAGTTTTAAGAGTTCTTTGTATATTTCGGATAACAGTTCTTAGTAAGCTGTGTCTTTTGCAAATACTTGCTCCCCGTCTATGGCTTATGTTCTCATTCTCTTGATATCGTCTTTCCTGGTTCAGAGACAGCCATCTTCTCCACATAAACTCATATGGCAGAAGGAGCAAGCTATGTCTCTGGGGTTGCTGTTATAAGGGTATGAATCCCGTTCATGATGGCTCTTCCTTTATCACCTAATCACTTCCCAAAGGATCCACCTCCCGATACCATCACATTAAGCATTCGGATTTGAAATACCTGCAGAATGGCATGAGTATTGTCCTTCTTTCTTAAAAGGTGTTATATACCCCAGTCTGTCATTCTCCAGTCAAACCAGTCAAAGTTCTAAAATTGGCTCTCCCGGTGTCTGCCCACAGCCGCCTTGCATTTTTTTCATTTTATGCTCAGGGTAAGTCTCTTGCTCTGTGACTGTTGCCTGAAAGGCTTTGGAATATCCTGGCGACTCAAGAAAAAATTCAGTACTGGTCATTACAGTGTGGTGAACCTGAGACCGATGGCCAGCTTAACTAGAAAGTCCTCCCGCCCAGAGGGAAGCCAGCAACAACCAGGGCATAATTTGGGTGGCAGTCTTTAAACTCTTTTGGCGCTATTTAAACTGTGAGGATCTCCTCGATTTCTCCTAATAGCGAATACACTGAAAGACCATTTATTGCCAGGTTGGCCATCCACTTTGATCAACATGCTTCCATTGATACCAATGAGCTTCCTACAAATCCCATTAATCAGCTTACAATCACCTCAACCTATCTTTTCCAGAAAGCCGTGTCTTTGTCACCATCCTTTCCAATGTTAGTTACGCTAGGCTAATTTGCAATTTAAATGAATTCTGTAGTAAAATTTTGGTAAAACCATCTTCCTAACCTCCTGCTCCTTTGAGAACACCTGTTTTTGTTTTTGTTTTTGCCGGTGTCAGGGCTACAAAAACTTGAAACGTATCTGCAGATGTTCTTAAAGATCATCTCCCTGAGTTGAAAGAATACATTTCAAAACTTTGAGAATTGTGTCACATGAAGCGCACCTTATCACATTGACTTCTTGAAAAGAAAATGGTATAAAACTCTTGGTCTCGCCGTATGTCTGAAAAGCGAGGTACATTTGGAGCCATTATCAATATTATCATAAGTGATGTATTGTTCTTAACAGAACGGGGGAATATGATGACTGTTGAGGTGTCGTCCTGCGGCCAAATCAATGTCCTATTTTGTAGGTGCTGACTGCTGAAAAGAACATTGGTGAGCTCTTTCCTCAGAGTGGGGACACTTTATCAAAGATGACACAGCACAATATGAGGTGCCGAGAAGTGTTAGGAGAGGATAGAAATACAATTTTCGACTCATCATTTGGCCACTGCTTCTTTGGGATGTAATCTGCTTCCCCCTCCTCAGCTTGCTTTCCTATGGGAGACTTGGAGTAAACTCAGGGTCTTTCGGGGTGGGGCTCATCCAAAATGAGTCAGTGCTGTTCTCTTGAAGTGGTTGTGTGAGTGAGGAAAAAGTCCAGGAACAAGATGTTCTGAAGATCATTTCCTTTCATTGTCTTTGGCTCAGTTTGCTGTAATTCTCTGCGATTGACAGATTGTAGATCTGTTATAAATGTCCGTGCTTCAGTTAAATGTGAGCTCGTGGTTCAGTGTCTCTTTTGTGAAATCACGGTGTGATCTGTGTGCCCCTCACCCCAGCTCATAACAGTCAAGAGGAGAGGGTAATAGGAACTGCCTATGTTTTCCGTTTATTTTGTGAAGTTGTGTTCAAGTGAGACGTGAGACTGGCTAAAGATCTCCTTTCTGTCTTCTGTATGAACATATCACCATTTGAAATCAAAAGGGACTCGGGGCGCCTGGGTGGCGCAGTCGGTTAAGCGTCCGACTTCAGCCAGGTCACGATCTCGCGGTCCGTGAGTTCGAGCCCCGCGTCGGGCTCTGGGCTGATGGCTCAGAGCCTGGAGCCTGTTTCCGATTCTGTGTCTCCCTCTCTCTCTGCCCCTCCTCCGTTCATGCTCTGTTTCTCTCTGTCCCCCCAAAATAAATAAATGTTGAAAAAAAAATTTGAAATCAAAAGGGACTGAATTATAAATATGATGCTTTAAGAATACTGAAGAGTCAAGGCAGCTAGCCATCTTCACAGACAGGAAATAGCATTATCATTGTTTTGTTGGTTTCTAAAAGTGTAGTCCACCTGCAAAAAGCAGTCTGCAGCAATAGAAAAGTATGAATTCTGTTTATATTAGAAGCAAGATTGGGTGGGCTGGACATTGTAATCCTCCCCGGACCTTTTCAAACTGTGAAACCACGTATGTCGAAGGTCCCATTATTTGTGCTTGTAGCTGTGACCCACTGCTATAGATGAGGGGTATGGTTAATACATCAAATATGTTATATTTGGAAACATTGAAGTCCTTTGTGAAGAATGTATAATTTGCACTGGGGGTTCTCAAATTGCCAGTTTGGTGGTGGGGCTGAGGGTCAGCGAGCCCATGTCAGAATCACCTGGGGATGTCTTTAAAAAATTACAAATGCCCCGTCTTGACTACAGACCTTCTGAACCAGAATACCTGAAGGTGAGCCTGGTCATGTTTATTTTCAGATCATACCTCTCAACAATGATTTGTGAAAGTTGAGACAAACCATGAAAATTACCTCAGAAAGTCATGTGTTAGTCATGTGTTAGAAGCTGGTTCAGCCAAGGGGCTCCTGAGTGGCTCAGTCTGTTAAGAATCTGCTTCAGCCAAGGGTGAGCTGGGAAAAATGAGAACAAGTATAACTCTAGATGAAATGTATCGACCTTCTCAAAATTCCTATAAGCTGATAAGACAGGGAGGAAGCACCAAAAAAAAAAAAAAAATGTGAATAAGATGAGAGCCACAGAGTAGAATGAGAACTCAAAGCAATTTTGCTGTGTGGCATTGACCTATGAGTGAAGGGTTTTGGTGGCTTCATTGGCTAAAGGTGGTGAGTGAAATCTCAGGTCCAACCCAAGAGGAAAAGCTGATAAACAGCACTCCCTCTTCCATATGACATCCAAAGGTACACACTTTGGGTAAGGGCCAACTGGATTAAACCACACCCTTTTACGGGTTATTGAGCATTATTTTGTGTGCTTTGAAAAATCTTGGAAGACCTCAAATCTTGAACAGGGCTTGGGCTTGTCCTGAAATAATATCCCCAGGGAACCAATAGTAACAAACTCATAATACAAAGTATTGTACTTTCATTGTGAGCCTTACATTGTTTGTACAAATATGTCTCTTGTGATTTTGTCCAACACAGAGTTCAAAATAGGCACTTAAGCAACCTTTGAATAAAAATATGCAAAACTAAAGAAATAGATTTTCAAAGAGTGTGTTAAGAGAAGTGAAAAGTGAGTTCAGATGCATATAAAAGTGAAAATTGTAGAAGGAGATAATGCAGATTAAATACATTTCAAATCAAATTGTGAGAAGTAATGCAAACCTGTAATGAAAACTCCTTATAGGAGTTTCAAAACTTAGTAGACATGGTTGAAAATAGAATTCATGACTCATAAACTAGATCAAAAGGAATTTCCAAGGGAGCAAAGGAAAAGGCAAAATAATGAAAAATTAAGGAAGCAAGAAGGGGGACACACAGACAGGAGAATATCTAATATCATTTTCATAAAAGTCCAAGGGTGAATAAAAGAGAAGGTGGGAGTTTGCTCTGAAGCCAATACAAAAGGGTCTACTTTAGACTGACGAAATTAGATTTGGTAGTGTCTCTGGGTGAAAAAACAAAAAATTAAGAAGGTGGCAAACAGATCGGTAACTCTCAGTTAATTTTACCGCATGAAATAACATTTTGTGACATTTAACAAATATTGAATTAAAATACACACCACCAGGGGTCTCTGGGTGGCTCAGTCGGTTCAGTGTCCGCCTCTTGGTTTTGGCTCAGGTCATGGTTTTGTGGTTCATGAGTTCAAGTCCTGCGCGGGGCTTTGCACTAACGGTGTGCAGCCTGCTTCGGATTCTCTCTCTCCCTCTCTCTACTTATCCCCTGCTTGCATATTCTCTTTCAAAATACGTAAAGACAACACAAAAACAAATACACACCACCAGTAGTATCTAAGCTAGGAGCAGATAAATGGAATGAGTGTTCTCAGTTTCTCGTGTTGTCCTGGGAGAGTGTACAGATCTTGATTAATTTTAAATGTTGAGGAGTCAAACAGCAGTCTATTGTTTATGTAAATGAAGTGAGAATGTATAACTTTCAAACAAGAACGTGAATAAGCGCAAATATAATAACTTTTCAAAAAGGCGTAAAAGAAGGCAAGAGAGGAGAGAAACAAGATATACATAATAAATAGTATGTACTGGCTTTAAAAATCTTACTATAAATTATTTATAAGTGATTTGTCTAAAACACAAGGATCCAGAGAGGCCAAAAGTAAAACAGTGAAGCAAGACATGCCAAGAAAATGCCAAGCCAGAGAGCTAGTGTAGACAGATTCCTATCTGATAAAATTGGCTTTAAGGCAAAAAGATTACTGGACATAAAAAATATGTCGCTACATAATGAAAAAGGATTCGTCTTCACCAGAAATATAAAGCAGGTTTAATACTGTATTCTTCTAATCATATAGTCTCAAAATAGATAAAGTAAAAATTTAGAGAACAAGGGGAAAATAAACCACTCCTAAGTCATGATTGGAGATATTAACACACCTTCAAACCGAGGACACTGGTGAAGAGAAGCGTTCAACGAGAACACAGGCGTTTGAAACAATAAAGTCAGCAAACATCCATGGAAAACATGTGTGTTTCTCCAAGGCACATGAAATATGTGTAAATATCCACGCTATATGAAGTCCTGCATGACAGTATATTATTGGCTGACCCTCGTAACAAGGTTGCATCTCAGGTGATAGAGAAGAGAAAGAATAATTACCGCGTGTTAAGCTTTTGCAGTGGGGCTATCACAGATGAATTGTTTAGTATCAAAACATTTGTTGTCTTGGGGAAGTCGGATATGATTATCACCTCGTTATAATCTTGAGTCGGTACGACCTGTATCTGAAGCACCCTTAGTCACCGTGTTGCTGGGGATCTTCTGGTTATCCTCTTAGCACGGAAAATATACGCATGCATACATGGGTGTACATACACAAATGTACGTCCTCACTTGTAAACATCCCATATTATAATCTGATCTTCTTATCTCAGACAACTGTTAAGAGGGAGCTTTTCACTAGTTTTCTCTTAACACGGTTTTAATGATTACAACATTTGATTGCTTTCTCAGGTCACTAATCAGCTAAAGAAAGATCTTGCATAATGGAGCTCTTTGCAAACAGACTCTCGACACATTTTATATTTAAATAATGCCTACTGATAATGATGCCTTTATAGCATTTCCAATGGTGTTTCTCATTTGAAACTCTGATAGCGTCTGGCCCGTGTACAAATTCTGTGTAGAAGTCAGTAAGGGTCTGCCAAAGAGGTTAGGGTGTGAATTGTGTTGACAGATGGTTGGGAGCGCATTTTCAATTACAGAAAGCAAGGAACTAATGAATAGAGAAGGTATAAATAAAAGGTTACTGGAAACAGGTATCTTATTCAGAAACTAGTTTCTAGTCATGGAGTAAATACACGAATATGGATAACATAGAAAGATAATAATTCAAGCAAAACCCTTTTTTTTCTTTGAAACATAGTCTCATTTGGAATTTGAAAGAGACATTTCCTCTAGGAAATTTTGAAAGAGTTGGAAGTATTTCCCTCCTGAGAGAGATTTCTTCCTTAGCACTAAGATTTTTTTTTTTTTTTTCCGTTCTAAGAAATACTGGTGGTAGTTACTACTTTGAGTTAAATCTGTTTAGGCCAGTACTCTCTTCCTTCTTCCCTCCTTCTCTCCCTCTTTTTTCTTCTTCTTTCATTATGTGTCAAACTTAACCATTATAAACTTTGTAGCCACTTGATTCATTGCTCCGGTTTGATCTAAATATTCCTATACTCAAGAGTAAACCCGTTCTTTCTATGCATCGAAACCATACTTCCGTAAAGGTAGAGAAAAGGAAAGCTGGGGAGTGAGTAACCTCTGGGTTTCAAACCTCTGTTTGAAACAGTCGGGGGAGGGAGGGATTTTCAAGGATAAGGTCATGGAAAGATTCTTCCATTTGTCTCCAAGGAAATGCTTCTAGGAAGCTGACCAAGCGAGCCAATTTCTCTGAGTCAGTAATAGTCTCTTATTTTGCAAGCTTTTTGTTTTCCAAGTTTTTTAAGAAACTTTACAGGTTGAGGATTTATAAAAAGGTGCCTTGGGAGAGGCCAGGGACTAAGGAAAGAGCAGAGGTTCTATATCCGAACATCAGGGTTTGAGTTCTGGCTTCTAGATTTTATAGGTTTGGGATAACCACTAACCTCAATGCACCTCAGTTTTTAAGTCTGTAAAAATAGTGATAACCTACAGGAGCAAATCTAGGATCGTGTATGTAGAGGCACTCTATAAAAGGTCATTGGAAGGGCACCTAGGTGGCCCAGTGGGCTAGGTGACTTTTGCTCAAGTCATGATCTTGCAGTCCTGTGAGTTTGAGCCCCGCGTCGGGCCTGCTGCTCTTAGCACATAGCTCACTTAGGATCTTCTGTCTCCCTCTCTCTCTGCTGCTCCCTCGCTCATGCTCTGTGTCTCAAAAATAAATAAAACATTAACAAAAATAAAACATTTAAAAAAATGGTCAGGGGGCGCCTGGGTGGCGCAGTCGGTTAAGCGTCCGACTTCAGCCAGGTCACGATCTCGCGGTCCGTGAGTTCGAGCCCCGCGTCAGGCTCTGGGCTGATGGCTCGGAGCCTGGAGCCTGTTTCCGATTCTGTGTCTCCCTCTCTCTCTGCCCCTCCCCCGTTCATGCTCTGTCTCTCTCTGTCCCAAAAATAAATAAACGTTGAAAAAAAAAATTAAAAAAAAAAATGGTCAGTGGAAAGTTTTATGAGCATGTTGTTGGTGATACATTTTTTTTTTCCCATCCGTCAATCTTTCTTTGGTGCTCACTGCTGTCGATGTTTGTACATACAGCGAATGTGATAAAAACAGGGATAATGATACCTATCACAAGGGGCCTCTGTGATGATTAAATGGGGGAAAAAAAGGAAAGCTCTCCCCCATGAGCCGGGCACGAGGCCAGTGACCAGCAGGTTCTAGGAACGGCCACTGCTGTTGCTTCTAACAGCCCCATTATGGTCACGTTTTGGTTATCTCCATGCTTCCGTTTGCGTGTCTTGCCCTTGGCAAACAAGCACTATGTGTCATTCAAATGTGACGCTTATTTTGAGCCACTGAACAAATCTCAATTCTTAAAGTTGTGGCTTATGGATTATTGTGTCCTAAGCAAGAATAACCTTTCCTAGGAGAAATCAGAATCACTGGGACGGAATGCAGAGGATATAATAATTGGCAGGTCCCAGATTTGCTGACTGCATCCGAGCCACATGGCACATCTCCAGGCACCATGCAGTTCAAGATGTTCAATATTTGAGCCACGCAGAAGCTGGTGGTGGAATGATAGAGCCCAGTGCTTAATTGTTTTTGCCCTCTCATTTGAATGCAAGCTGAGTTTTCAAGATAGACATCCTTTTATCTCAACAAAGGGCAGATTTCATGGACAAAAATGAACACTAGAACCACCACCTTAGAGAATCGTTACAGTGCTGATGTTTCATTGATGCTTGATTCTGTTTTCTATCAGCTGTGGAACATTTACAAAAGCATGGGGGGCATGATATAATGTTCTGGCAGAATGTTATCTGTCATCTTCTCCAGGGACAAGATGCCAGTGAACACACTAGATTTTACTTTAAGCTACACACAGAGGCCAAATCAGTCAGACTGCTTTTTGAGGTGAGTTTTACCGAGAGTGTTCTTATTAAATGTTGATATACAGAAAGCATATAATCACAGAGATATTTCAGTTTGACTATAAATTACTCGTATGAAGCCAACCTGACCTACAATTCTAAGATTTTTCATAGCAGGGAAAAAAAAAAAATTCATAAAATGCTTTAATAGCAAATGTAATAAGCATATCAGTGTTAAATTTTAAGGTAGGATTATATATTTGCTTGTGTTATGAACAGAAGCTCATATGTTAGCTCACACATGCAGACACACATCTTCATTTTTATATTATGCCAGAATGATTCTTTTTGCTACAAAAGAATTAATCTAATAATTAGAAAAAAGGAAGAAAGAAAAGAAAGAAGGAAGAGAAAAAGGAAAAAAAATTGCTTACAGAGTAAAATCAGAAAATAGGAGATACTACTCAGGATTTAACATTATAGAGTTTTATTTTTTAATTTTTTAATGTTTATTTATTTATTTTGAGAGAGAATGAGAGGGTGAGAGGGATAATCCCAAGCAGGCCTCCCACTCAGTGTGGAGCCCAAGGTGAGGCTTGATCCCACAACCGAGATCATGACTTGATCCAAAATCAAGAGTCAGGTGCCCAACCAACTAAGTCATCCACAGACCCCAACATTATAGACTTTTAAATAAAGGTTATTTTTTTTAAAGCTAACGTATGTACATGCCACAGAGAGATATTCAGAAATATGCATATATCCAATAATATATAAATTGATCAAAGTATCAAGTCTCAGGTAACAGTAATTCTGTTTTGCTCCCAATGTTCACATGTTTTCCTTTTTGTTAAGGATGAATGAACTGCTTTAGGAGTATTTTAACTCTGAATAATAATGTAAAACAACCTAACATGGGCCATCATGCCCGACTACAATAAGCAGCTGAGATCTGTTATTAAGTATTGAATAATTTCAAATCACCGAGCCGACATTGTTTGGTCATACCTAATTCTAATTGATGTATTTACTGAGGACCACAATGTGCTATGAGCTATTGACATGCTTTGGTAATCATTGCCCCCCAAACCCCCCAAATCTGCCGGTGTTTTTTAAAATAAAATTTCTCTTTTCCCAATTATCCTTAAAGATTTGCTCTAGCAGAATGGCTGTGGGACTTGTAACACACATTTTTAAAAAGCTAACAAGGTGATTATGGCCATCAACCCCAGTTGAAGGAATCATAGTTCAAATACAATGAAAACTGTTTTTTAAGTGCACCTTACATTTCTATTAGCATTGAAGTTTTATATGGTCCCTCTGGGAACAAGACTTCTCCAGTCACTTAGTGGAACTGGGTGTTATCCAAACCCTTTCTAAATTTCTCCAAGCTTTACCTAGAGAAAAAAATAACAACAAAGCACAGCTGATCCTCATTTCATAGATTCTGTATTTGTGAAATCACTTCCTCGAGAAAATTTATTTGTAGGCCCCCAATCAATAGTGGCGGTACTTTCATGATCATTCTGCGGCACGTGTGGGGTGGGAAAAACGTTGAATCACCCAACACTCACCCAACATTCGCAGCTGTGCATGCACAAAACTCCAGCCCACTCTCCTGTTTCAGCTCTTACACTGTAAACACGTGTTCTGTTCTTTGTCTACTTAGTCTTACTTTTTCTCATTTTTGTCCTTTTGGTTGGTGATACGCACTTAAAATGGCACCCAAATGTTCTGCAGAAGTGCCGTTTAGTGTCCCTAAGCTCAAGAAGGCTGGCATTAATGAATCAATAAAATCTATTAAAAAGGCATCTTTAAACAGAAACATATGTAAAACAAGTTTATATATTGATCTATAGAGAAAATGTGAGCAGAAGCTCACAGGAACCTAGCCCTACATTTCCCTTGGGGGTGATGATTCACTGGTCACTAATTTGGCATTCATAATGACTTGAATGAGAACCAATTGTATATATCAAATAAATTTACCTCACATCTTAAATTAACCTAAGTATAATTTAATGGCTTGTTGGTGATTCTTAAACACTCTTCAGGATTTAAAAAATCACAGTCCAATGAGAAGTTGATGTAAAACTATAATCTGCATTGAATAAATGTGTATTTTCATCTATAACAATTGTGCATATATTACTTTACATTCATCTTATTTATGCAAGAATGGTATTTTATATTTATACATAGAGTATAGTAATCATTATCATGGAGTGGTAACAATACTTCTTGAAAATTGGTAGGGTTGGGGATAGTTTATAACAGTGTAATAGATGTTTCCATTTAATCTTTGCAACAATTGTGGGCATTTTTATTAACTCCATTATACAGTTGAACACATTAAGACAATGAGGTTTGGAGTCTTGGCTCAGGGACACAGCTAGTGAAAGACAGATCTAGAATTATATATGTGTTATTTATAAATATGCACATATACTAAGTCAAGCAGATTAAACCCAGGGCACCCGGATGGCTCAGTTGATTAAGCGACCAACTCTGGATTTTGGCCCAGGTCATGACTCATGGTTTGTGGGATTGAGCCTTGTGTTGGGCTTGATGCCGACAGTGTGGAGCCTGCTTGGGATTCTCTCTCTCCCTCTGTCTCTGCCCCTCCTCTGCTCATGGTTTCCCTCTCTCTCTCCCACTCTCTTTCTCCCTCTTTCTCAAAATAAATAAATGAACTTAAGTAAAACACACACTTTGGAATAGTTGGAATACTGACTTGTTTGATGCCTGTCACCTTAGTAGAACGGAAACCAAATGAAAGGGGATCTCTAATTTTCCTCCTTATGTTGGCTTCCTTGGGACCTTGTATAAAGCCTGCCAGATGAGCACTCAGTATAGAGTCAAACTCATACTTGGGTGTTGCATGGAAAGCAGAGTTTGAGCCCATAAGTGCTCAATATTACACCACATTGTCACAAAGATAAACAAATGCTAGGAGTATCATACAATGAGAGAAGTATTTAATCCTCTCTCTGGCAATAAATAATATTGTCAATGCTGGAATCAACCATTGAATCAATCAGTGATGTATTTGATCATTAAAATGGGAAACTGTTATCTGCCCCTTACCTTATCTGTATCTTAGCTGTACTACTCAGGATACACTATGAAAATCAAATGACATACTGGTTGTGAAACCAATTTCAAAGGCTTAGAAGCATGGATTTTCCTCTTCCTCTTCTTCCTCTTCCTCTTCCTCTTCATCCTTCTTGTCCTCTGTCTCCTCCAACAATGTCTGCTATTTTGTCATTACTTTGTTCAACATGTCTACCATTTTGTCATTGCTTTGTTCAACATTTAGAGTTTAATTATTCCAACATTTAGAGTTTAATGATTCCTGGGGGCACCTGGGTGGCTGGGTCAGTTGAGCGTCTGACTCTTGATTTTGGCTCAGGTCATTGTCCTGTGGTTTGTGAGTTTCAGCCCCACATTGGGCTCTGTGTTGACAGCATGGAGCCTCCTTGAGATTCTCTCCCTCCCTCTCCCCCTGTCCTGTCCCTCCCTGTCCTTCCCCTGATCCTGCTCTCTCTTTGTCTCTCTGTCTCTCTCTCAAAAAAATAAACTAATAAAAACATTTAAAAAACTAGAGTTTAATGATTCCTTTTTGCATTAAGTTCAAATGTAATTCAGTATATGTCGGGTTTTTCTAGTGGTCTTGCCTGAATTTATAGGAGTTGAACCATTCTGAAGAAATATCATTAAAATTTAAAAAAGATGTTTTCTCTGAGTTAATTTTAGCCTAATTTCTCATGTCGTTTCTGATTACTTATCACTCAAAGCACATCTGAATTTAGCGCTAATTACCTCTTTGATCAACCATCTCAAGAAGAGATTGAGATTTTCCTAACAGAGGACCTTCCTGCATCAGAATGAAATAAATTAGCAAAGAAAAGCAGTGATATTTTATTGTTCTGTAAGTACCAATCAATGAAATAAAAATTTAAAAGAGAATTAAAATTTTTTCTTTACAAATTCAACTTGAGTTCATTAGATGACTCTTAAAATTCTGGCTTCGTACTCCCCCAAAGCAGATCGTTTAGCCTTTCAAATGGCTGGTAGGAAAATTTAAGAGCTACATTTTAGATTAGAGCAATTTTTTCATTTTTATGACGTGATGCATTTTAATGCTTGATGAGCTCAATGAGAAAAGAGTCTTCTGTGAAGCATTTACTCGATAAATATTGATGTGTGTTGATTTACAACACTGTGCCCTGTCAGCTCTTTATGTTTTGGGTAAACAAATTTAAAATGCTAAAGAATTAAAGAAAACTAAGGAATTTTACCTCTAAGGGTATGCTTGTTTCAGTCCATAGACTGAGTGGCTTATAAACAACAGAAATTTATTTCTCACAGTTCTAGAGGCTAGAAGTCCAAGATCAAGGAGCCAGCAGCTCTGGTGTCTGCTGTGAGCCCAATTCCAGGTTTATATGCCTCCTTTTCTCCATGTGTCCTCAAATGGCAGGAGCAAGGGAGCTCTCTGGGGTCTCTTTTAAAAGGACACGGACTCCCTCATGACCTAATCACTTCTCAAAGGCCTCACCTCCTAATATCATCACACTGGGGGTTAGTCTTGGGCACATGAATTTTGGGGGGATATAAATACTCAGTCCATAGCAACACAGGATACTTAATTGTGCTTTTAATTTTTCCATCAGTTTGTAGATAACACCTTTCTCATTCATTATCATTATCCTGATCCTCACGTTGCTTTTCCTGTGACTGGTGAGAAGTTTACGGGTTTGCCAATATTTTTCTGTCCCAGCCAAAAAGTCCTCATTCTTCATTATGTCACTGTTCAAACACAAATTCTAAAATGGGAATTTGTAGGGGCGGGTGGAGGATGCAAATGTTCTATGCACTGGCTGGGGTGGCGATGGTGGTATTCCATCTCACAACATTGTCTTCTTACATCTAATATGAGACTTTACAGATGTACTCACTGATTTAATTGCATATTTCCTCTTAGACCATGGCTCATCCAGTCTTCCCATTCACTGATGTGAATGTGAACCACCTGGTTGCACATCCATTTAGCCTATCTTTTGGGGACTATCCACATTTCTGGTCACTTCTCTTCATATAGCAGTGATGCTGTGCCTGGATCACTATAGCATTCTCAAGCAGCACAAAGATATTCTTCCATCTAACCTTGTAGAATTCCGTGTTGACCAATTTCAATCAAGTTTGTTTGCTGAATTCATTCCCTCTATAAATTAATTCTACGAGGTAGTGACAGGTTAAGAAAACACAGTCCATGCCTTCCTTTAACTCACACTCTGTTCATTTCCTGGGTCTTGTCATCATCCAACCCTCCACCTGTTATACAATATTGAACTAAAATATATGGCCCTCCAACTCCACTCTCCCATTTTTCTCATTCTCCCACTTTACTTTTGTAAGTATTAAAAAAAAAATCATCGAGGGACACCTGGGTGGCTCAGTAGTTTGATCGTCCAACTCTTGATTTCAGCTCAGGCCATGATCCTAGGTTCATGGGATCGAGCCCTGCATCTGGCTCTGTGCTGAGTGTGTAGCCTGCTTGAGATTCTCTCTCTCTCTCTCTCTCTCTCTCTCTCTCTTTCTCTAAAAAAAATAAAAATAGAAATCATTGAGAAACTCAAATCCTCCCTTTTCTCCTAGTCCAAGACCCTTCTTATGGATGGTTAGAGAAGAACAGGGAGCCATAGCATGGAAAGTAAGTAATTTCTCTTATTGTAGAGTATACTAGTGACAAAACCCACTTGTTCAGAGAAAGGTGTACAGAGTAGAGACATGCATACTGATGGGGTGCACACTCTTCCGCCTGTGCTGCTGCTTTTATTTCTTTTCTTCTGCTTTTGCTTTGAGCACTTCTATTAGCTGGGTAGTATTTATTGAAGACTTACTATGAGCCTGGCATTTATCTTAGAACTAATAGGTACCTTCACATTTAATTCTCTAGAATGATCATTATCAAAGTTGTTCCCGGACCAGCCAGCCACAACACCACTTGGGAACTTATTGGAAATGCAGATTTTTGGTCCCCAACCCAGCCCCACTGTTGAAGAAACTCCAAGAGTGAGGTCCAACAGTATGTGTTTTCTCATCACTAAGGGGATTCAGAGGCACACAGTGAAGCTTGAGAACCACTGGATTAAAAGATTGTTAAATTCCACTCCAATTCTGAGATACTTTGGTTCATTGCAGATGTAAATGATGGAGAGCTTAATATTTTAGTGAAGTTTCTTGAATGTTATCTCTACAATTTTCTTCATATCTCCAGAATAGCTCTTAATTACATCATAGAATGTGCAATCCCGGTGAACTCCAGCAAGAAACAGCCTCATTTTGCTTTCAGAGCTTTTGAAAACACTTAGCCTGATTGTATTTTTACTTTCGTGCAGCTGAGGTTTCATAAATACTCATGGTGCTGACCTTAAGTTGCATAACAAGGAGAGTACATACTTTATTTTAAACTCTAATATGGTCTCTTAGATTTCAGTTCAAGTTGTACTTTCGGGCCGGTGGTTTTAAGTAACTGAAAGAACTTCTCAGGTGTTTAATTAGGTTTTTAAACATGGCATCTAGTTAAGGTAATTCAAAAGGAAAATGGCCTCTAATTAAATTTTAGAGTGCCCGGTTAAAATAATTTTTTGACGTGTATCTTACTTAAAGTACAGAAATTCAATCTTGACTGATCTCATTAAGGTATAAAAATAAAATCTGTCTTCCTAATTTAAGAAAAAAAAAATCCCAAAGTATTTTTATAAACAGATTTTTCAAGCAGAATTTTACATAGGGACGTGAGTGGATTAGAAAAGATAATAAAACTTCTTGTTGTTAGACACCTTGTTTATTTATTTATTTATCTATTTATTTATTTATTTATTTTGAGAGAGAGAGAGGGAGGGAGGGCATGCTTGTGTGAGAACATGGGAGGGCCAGAGAAAGAGGGAAAGAGAGAATCCCAAGCAAGCTCTATGCTCTAAGCACAGAGCCCTACTCGAGATTCAGTCTCATGAATCCCATGAGATCGTGACATGAGCCAAAATCAAGAGTCAGACACTTAACCAACTGACCCACGCAGGTACCCTGTTAGACATTTTAGACTTCGAATTAAGTTTTGTTACACTCATTTTTCTGACTTTGGTCATACCTTAAACTAAGTGAGATACGATTAGAAACATAAAGGCTATTTCCCCCCAAACCCCCCACCTTTGTCTCAATTAGGACTGGGAAATGCTGAAAACAGGAAAAAAGTATTTTCTGAACAAAATACCAGAGCAGGTAGCAACCAGTAGAAAACGTGCTGCTTACAGTTACTCTTATAATAACTGAGATCATCTCACTTTTAATAATTGGAAACATGGTAAGGAAAACAATTCCAGGAGTTTAGAAAAAACTAATTTCAACTTAAATGCATTAGCTAACTAGAATTAGTGATAATGATTTAACTAATACCTCTTAGTTATGTTGGCAGATATCTAAGAAAATATATTATGGCTTATTACAAAACTAGTAACATATCAGAAGTTTGACAAATATATAGAGTTAAAATATCCTCATGAAATAATTAGTATAAGGGTAGCATATTTTCACTTATATTTTAAGAGAACATTTAGAGACTTGGAAAAACAATGTCGCAAAGCTTGGACATCCAAATGAAGCCACATATGACTTCACAGCGAGCTGTATCTTCCTAAGATTTCATGCAGAGCTGTAAGTGGCCATGACCAATTTGAAATCTGATTAGAGCCTTTGGCAATGACACTTGTCTGGTATCTCACTGGCCCTTAGCCATTTGGACTTCAGGACTTTGCCCACTCCTGAAGCTTTGTTCCATTTTGAGTGCAATTTTTGTATGTTACTCGGCCCAGGTGCAAACACTTTATCTCACCAAGCGGTAAATTGAGACCCTCAAACCTGACCTGCTCATCTCCAGTGGGTCATGATGTGGAAAAAGTTCAAGAATTTCCATTGTCGAAAGAGGACAGCACAGGACTTGAGGCCATGCCATTTCCCCCCCAAGATCTCAGCCATCTTCATGAACAGGTCACTGTCCACACAGTGGGGACTGAGAAGTCCCAACCTCTTACCTGGAAAGACACCCGACAGCTGGCAATATGGCCTCTCTCACTGATGAGACGACCTGCCATGCCCAGTGGTTCCCCTTACATTGCTACAGTCATGTGTCATAACAAGGATGCAGTTCTGAAGGCCTGTGACCTTGGCTTCCCCATCACAGGGCTTTCACCCCCAGATTTACGAGAGGACATCTTTACATACAGAGGCTATTGGGTAAGATCCTTGGGGCTTTATTGTGACTTTGATTTCCTGTGGAGGTTTTTCCATTCCTTCATTTGTTTTAAGAGAATTCGTGATTGTTGGTTGCAGCATTTTAGTGATGACTGCTTGAAAACCCGTGTCAGTGACTCTAACATCTGATGTCTTTCTGATGTTGGCATGAGTTCTCTTGTTTATGTTGTGCTTTTCCTGGTCTGGGTATGACATTTGCTTTTCTATTGTATTCTGGGCATTCTGGATGCAATGTTAGGAGACTTGTGATCTGTTTAAATCTGTGATTTTAGCGCCAGTCACTCTATTCAGGGTTGGCTTATAGCTCTTGGTCTACTTTTTAGGGCTGAAATCCATCATGGATTTAGCTTTTCAAAGGCCTTGAAATATTACTCTGTTATGCATTATTCCTCTGGTGCCCCTGAGATTCCCATGTCAATTTCTTTAGGTGCATTGGGTGGGTTCAAGAAAGTTGATTCTGGTTTGCTTTCTAGTGCTAGGCGCAGGTCAAGGAGATGCTGGCCTCGCATTATTTTCTTACTATTGGGTGGAGGGCCTGGGGATATTATGGTAGCTGGTGATGAGGGTGCTAGAAGATGGACCACCATGCCACTGAGTGTGGAGCCAGTAATGGATGCCCGTCCAGGTCGTGCTGATGTTGACCCTGCTGGTGGAGCCAGCCACCACTGACCTAGGTGGAGTGGTACCTACCCAGTGTTGCTATGGCTGCTAGAACCTATTTGTGCCCTGGTGGAGATCAGACATTGATCACTCCACTGGATCTCTGCTGGTGTCTTTTTTCCTAGTACTTTGGGACAAAAGCCAGATGCAAATAATACAAAGTTCTAGAAATAATAAGTTCTAGTAATAGAAAACAAGAACAGTCATTGTCTTGGGGTGAGGGACTGGGGATGTTGGCTGATGAGATAAGGATTAACTATAAAGAGACATAAGGGAACTTTCTGGAATGATGGAAATGTTTTATTTCTTTTTAAAATTTTTTTTAAGTTTTATTTATTTATTTTTTTTGAGAGAGAGACAGAGAGAGTGAATGGGGGAGAGGCAGAGAGAGAGGGGGAGAGAGAGAGAGAGAGAGAGAGAGAGAGAGAGAGAATCCCAAACAGGCTCTGCACTGTCAGCACAGATCCCAATGTGGGGCTTGAACTCACACACCGTGAGATCATGACCTGAGCTGAAACTAAGAGTCAGACTCTTAACCAACCCAGCCACCCAGGCACCACTTATTTCTTTTTTTTTAAAATTAATGTTTATTTATTTTTGAGAAACAGAGAGAGACAGAGCATGAGCAAGGGAGGGGTAGAGAAAGAGGGGGAGACACAGAATCCGAAGTAGGCTCCAGACTCTGAGCTGTCAGCACAGAACCCAACATGGGGCTCGAACTCACAAACCATGAGATCATGACCTGAGCTGAAGTCAGATGCTTAACGGACTAAGCCATCCAGAGACCCCTAGGGAATGTTCTATTTCTTCATTAGGATGGTTATATGAGGATATCATTTGCAAAGACTCATAGGAATAGATCTAAAAATTTGCATTTTATTTTATGTCAACTATATCATAAGTAAATAGTGAGAAAAGTTTAAATAAAAGTGTACTGAAAAATTGGCCACAGTCAGACCTTGAATGGCTTAATAAATGGGTGAATTAAGCCAGGTTGTTCAGATTTTGTCCTTGTGTTGGAGATGCACTGGAGTATGTGAAGCTGAGTTGTGCTCCAGTAAATTATACATTTCAGAAGGTAACTCCAGTAGAAACATGGAGAACAATTACTGAGCTCCTAGCAACACCCACAGGAGAAATGGTGAGAACCTCAGGGAAAAGAGTGACCTGTGGCTTGCAAAGTGCAAGGTGTTTGGATGCTGTTGAACGGGCTTGGTAATTCATTGGATATTTAAGATGGAGGAAAGAAGGAGTTTGGATGGCTCCAAAGTTGCCTCCTTGGGTCAGTTGGTAGATGCTGTACCACTGTAGTTGAGCGATAAGACATAGAAGACAGGGCAAGAACTTGGGTGATGAGTAAGAAATAGAATCGAGGGGCATCAAAAACTCAGTAATCAAGATAAAGGCAGGATCAGAAGGGGGTGTGTTTGTGTGTGAAGATCATGAGTTTACTATGGCTATCTTGATTTTCAAGTGTGAAGGATCAAGTCCAATGGCACAGAGAGATTTGGCTTTAAAATTCCGAACAGCATTTAATTCTTACAGATAGACAGAAGGAGGGTATTTAACATTATGGGTTGACGTTATATACAAAATCTTTCTAAAGTAGTTTTTATTAGAGTCTCAGTGTGGATCATGATTCAACAGGTTAAGAATTACTAGAGCATATATTAGTGAAGCAGAGAGAGGGTGAAATAAATTACATATGAAGATTATATTTTAATAAAATAGGAAGCAAGGTCGTTTGAAAGTAAACCAGTGAAGTGCCTTAGGGAGGCAGAAGATAATGGAAAGAGTTTAGAATAGCTACTGTGAATAAGAGAGAGAGTCAACTCAAGATAATTAAAGAGATTGGTGAGTATCACTGAGGGTTCAGTTGAGTAATTCCAAAAGCAAAAAAAAAAAAAAATTAAGAAAAGTTTTCGTGTAGTGACACCATGATTGAGGAAGTATGCCTCTTCTTGATGTGACCTCTGTGAGGTAAGTAAGGCTCATTTGTACATGCAAGTTGATTTGTTCCCCAAAATTGAAGTCATAGAATTTTATAGCCATGACTTGTATTAGAATGATAAACCCAAATGATGACTTTCTGTTAGAGTATTTTTAGTATCCTTGAAAATGTTGACATTAGAAGTCTTTAAACACTTGATAAAGCAAACAATTTCTTTTAACTAAACGCTTCACCAATCCTACAAATGTCACTGATCAAAGCCAGCACTGTTAGGGATTTAAACTAAAAGTAAGTAGCACACTAAAGCAGGGAAGATTCAGGAGCCATAAAACCATAATCCTCTCTTAAAATATGGGACCCCATTGCTTTGTTAAGAGTTGTGAGGTATAGTTTTGCTAAGAAGTAGATAAAGGCATCAGAAGGAAGGTGACAAAGGACAACAAGTCAGGGCATTTTTCATAAGTAGAAATAAGGAATGCTCCGCTTGGTCCTAGACACTCCATCATCCAAGGAGGTTGTAAGGTAGTAAAGTAACTATATTCCACCTTCATCAAATGCAAATGATCTTACTATCTTTTCAAGTGTCAAATGATCTCCCATGAAAGTAATATATATGTTGCTAATATTTGGCAACTATTTATTGAGCCTTGGTTCTTCGTTATCTACAGTTCTATGTGATTTCCTCTTCAATTATAGCATTTATAGCATTTTGCTCTGGATTACTGATAAGTGTTCAATTCTTCACAACAACATGGAAAGCAAAGAAATGGGGCTCTCTCTTTTTCATCTGTCTTCCAATATAGAATATAATATAATATCCAGGCTCATTGTCAATATCACACACAGAGGCTTGATAGTGGTGAAAACAGATGCTACACCATTCTCTCTTTCTCTAGGCTCATTTAACTAACCCAAGGACCAACAACCACAATCAGCAACCATATTCTCTTCCTCTTTTCCACCTCCTCTGCCTCCTTAGCTGTGTTTGGGAGAGCTGATGTTTTCTACTCTTTGAGAGACGTGTGTAAAATTACGTTAGGAAACTCCTATTTTCATCTTTTAAGTAATACACTAAATTAAAAACAGTAAACATTGGGAGCAAACAATTCCACCTCCCAAATCTTGTATAAATATGTCTTCTGGCCAGTTTGATCCCATCCCATACAATCTATCTAAGCCTCGGCTCTCCCAAGGGAAACATGTAGACATGTGGTGAGTTTAAATGAGATAATTAAGCATTTAATTCACTGGCTGCTTTCAAGTTAAACATGTAATAAATTTAGTTATTCTTACTAGTATTGTTATTCAATAATCTATGTACTCATTTTAAGGGAAACAGTGCCACTGACATCCAGTGTAGCAATATTTTCGGACTACCAAATTAATTAAATGTGTTAATATAAAAAGAGAAAACTTACAGTTATACAATTATAAAACGGAATACATTTACAAAAAAAGTAAAACCAAAAAAATTAAATTAACAAAATGTATTTAATATAAGAGATGCTGAAATAAATTTTCACTTCAAAAAATGAATCCGGGCACACTGCCATGTTCTCTGTGTGATGACTGAATTCTGTGCCTTATCTCTCCACGAACTTCAGAGAAATAGGCATCCACACCCCATGCCATGACATTACTTGACTTTCAGTTGGCTTAAATCAATCATGGTACAGTTCTCTTTTCCTTACAAGATGATCCAAAGAATATTTAAGCCCAAGTGGAATCAAGACAATAACAATATCTGATAAAATATGAATGGAGAATAGTCATTCAGATGATCTAAATAGTATTATGCTACATTCATTGTTCTTATTTGATAATTTGCTTTTTCACTAATCAATACATTGTTGAGATATATTATGTTGTTATATTACAGATTTAATTCATTTATTCCAATATGCACACATTTTTATTAATTGTTCCTTACTAATTAAAGTTTAGGTGATTCCAAAACCCTTTCCATTTAAAACGGTTCAGTGCTTGTGTATGTTTCCTTGTGTTAACAACTAGGTGTAGAACATCCCATACTTACATCCAGGCTCATAGTCATATTCTCTTTATCTCTCCTATTTATCTGTCTTTCTCTATTTCTGTCTCTAACTCTATCTCTCATTACTTCTAGTTCACCCCATATGTAGTGCATGTATATGCATGTACACACATCAAATGTTAGGCCCTTTATTTATAAGATAAAAGTCATATTATATGCACTTCTCTGCATCATATTATACTTTTATGCACTTTATTTTTTTTTTTTTTGTTATTTGTTTTGTCTTAATTTCAAATTTTGGCAACAATGCATTACAAAATGTACCACCCTAACCATTTTTAGGTGTTCAGCTTGAGAGTGTTCAGTACATTCACAGTGTTATGTAACAGATCTCCACAAAATTCTTCACCTTGCAAAAATAAAACTCATGCTCATTAAACAATAACTCCTTATATCCTCCTTCTTCCAGCCCCTGGCAACCACTCTTCCACTTTCTGATTCTATAATTTTGACTACTTTAGATAGCTCATGTAATGGGACCATATAGAAAGTTGACAAATAAATCCTTACTTATATGGTAAGTATGATCTTCAATAAGGATGTCAAGGCCATTCAATGGGAAAAGAACAGTCTCTTCAACAAATGGTCCTGTGAAAACTGGATATCCTCATGAAAAACAGTAAGGTTGTACCCAAGCCTTACACCATAAAAAACCTAACTAAATCAAAGACCTAAACCTAAGACCTAGATCTGTGAAACTCTTAGAAGAAACCACAGGGAAAAACTTCACGACACTGGCTTAGTAATGATTTCTTGGATAGGACATCAAAAGCACAAGCAACAAAAGCAAAAATAGATGAATAAGACATCACTTAGATACTTATGTGTACAAAAGGACACACTCAACAGAATGAAAAGGCAACCTACAGAATGGGAGGAAATATTTGAAAATCACATATCTGATTAAGGGTCAACATTCCAAATATATGAAGAATTACAATTCAACAACAAAAATTCCAAATAAACCTGTTCAAAAATGGGCAAAGAACCTTAACAGATATTTCTCTAAAGATGAAATACAAACGCGTCAATGATAACATGAAAAGATGTCCAACATCACTAATTATTAGGAAATGCAAATGAAAACTACAATGAGGTATCGCCTCACACTATTAGAGTGGCTACTACCTAGAAAAAGAAGCATGGGTGAAGATATGGAGAACTTGGAACATTTGTGCACTGTTGGTGGGAATGTGAAATGGTACAGCTGAGATGAAAAACAATATGGTATTTCCTCAGAAAATCAAAGAGTATTACCATATGATTTAGCAACTCCACCTCTGGGTATATGTGAAAAATAATTGAAAACATAATTTTGGAGAGATATTTGCACATCAATGTTCACTGCAGCATCATTCACAATAGCCGAGCTGTGGAAGCAACCAAAGTGTTGATCAACAGATGAATGGATAAACAAAATGTGGTATATACATACAAGGAGTATTATTCAGCCTTAAAAAGTAAGGAAATCTTGTCACATGCTACCACATAGATAAAATTTGGGGACATTCTCAGTTTAATGTTGATGGATTGATGGATTCATTCATTCATTCATTTAGAGAGCAGAGGGGGGACAGAGAGAGAGAAGAGAGAGAATCCCAAGCAGGCTCCACCCTGCCAGTGCAGATCCCAATGTGGGGGGCTCCATCCCACGAACTGTGAGATCATGACCTGAGCCAAAATCAAGAGTCAGACACTTAACCGACTGAGCCACCCAGGCACCCCTGCAGTTTAATTTTTAACTCAACAACAAATTGAGGCAATCTTTTCAAATTGGTTAATATCCATCTCACTATTTTCTATAGCTGGATATTTTTATCTTTTTCATGATCTGGCTATCGCTTAGTCTATTCAAACATTTCTTAATTGATAAAGATTCATTTGTTTCCAGTTCAGTGGGAAAACCTTGCCATGAACATTCTTTTACATATATCATTATATGTTTGTCACATTTTGTTATTGATTTCTATATGTACAGAGTTGTAAGATACAGCATATAGCCAATATTGTTTTTATGGTTTAGTGTGGGGTTTATCTGGGGTGGTGTAAATATATAAATATTTTTCTAATTGTTCTAATTGTTCTAGTTGTGGTGTATTCTTTATTTTTTTTTTTTCAATGAAAATTCTCTACACTTATTAGGGATCCTTTACTTCATCTATTCTGTATTTTTTTTGTGTCTAATAGAGTGGATTGAGATATACTGAAATATCCCAGGATAATTTTATTTTTTCAACTTTTCTTTGAATTCTTAGTAATTTGTTTTTTTTAAATGTCATTCGCCTTCATAGTGTTTTTAGTCCTGAACTAATACTCCTCTTACCCTTCCGCCATTTATCTCCCCCTTTTTGTTCTAGCAAGTAATTGATCATCCCTACATATTCTACTTTGTAAAATACATTTTAGTATGGTTCTTATAATAGCATTTAGCCCATTCCCATTCACAAAGTCCTGACATATTCTATTCCTCCTATCTTATGTTTGTTCACTATTTATTTGTCATTTCCTCCTTCACCTCTGCATTATAGTTTCTGAATTTATCAAAAGTCCCTCTGTTTTCTCTTGTGAGTCTTTTTGAATGACAATTATATAGATGTGTATGTGGATATACACATCCATACATACATATTTCCACAAGTTGTGAAATGCTTGAAAATAGTAATAACAAATGATAAATGATTTAAGGTAATATTGCTTTAAAAAAATAAAAAGTATGGGGTGCCTGGGTGGCTTAGTTGGTAGAGAGTCTGACTTTGCCTGAGGCCATGATCTTATGTTTTCTGAGTTCAAGCTCCATGTTGGGCTTGCTGCTATCAGCATGGAGCCTGCTTTGGATCCTCTGTCCCCATCTCTCTGCCCTTCCTCCTCCCTCCTTCTCTAAAAAACTAAAAACATTAAAACATGAAAAAAAAAGAAAGTATGACAACAAAATAATTAAAATTATGTGCACCTGAAAACACACTCGGCTGGTATTTGGATAAACAAGAAGCAATTTTTCATTGCTGAGATTTAGTATCGTCTGAGCTATGTCTAGTGAATGTGATATTGACGGTAGCTTGACTGTGCAATAATAGGCTATTTTGGTGTCCTTTGTAAACTTTCATCAGAGACTTGTCTTTGCTGTGAATAAGCACTTGGATGGAAAGTAAGTCACTTGATGAAAGTGCCCTTTAATGAACTGTGTTTGCAATTTTCTAAATGATAGCCATGAGGCCAGAACATAATTACAACTCCTCCCTAAATGATGGGAATATTTTCGTTAATTAGGCCTGGATGCTATTATGTATTAATGATATTACTAAGAAAAGTTTAAAATAGTGTGATTAAAAGTTAAGTGTGTTTGAAGATAGGAAGACCGTCACTGAATCCAGCCGTTTGTCATTCTTTGTGATCAACTTTCTTTACATTAAAAGGCAAGAGGAATGTGCTCAGATCAGAGAAATACGTTGCCAGGCACTCCGGGACAAAAAGCAGCTGCTTCCTCTTTCACATGCTACAAATATATTTTTGCAAAATCACTAAAAGTCGTAGCCCTTCAGGTCCATTTGATTATAGATTGTATACTCTAAACCAGTTATGTTGGCTGAGCCTCGCAGGCCAAGCTGACAAGTTATCACTGCTTCAACAAGATAAAGAAAATTATAAAAGTTATAGCTTTTAAAGATACCAGAGAGCTGTGATCAAGGATTAGACAAATTTAAATTCCAAAGGGTGAGCAGTCATTCTTAGGTGAGTGGACACCACTGAGTATTTTCTCAGCGGAGGAGATTTCCTGTGTCAGGAACCTTGGCAGAATATTTTACTTGCCATAATTAGAAGGAATCCAGCAAAAGAAAATTGGCAACAGCAAAACAGTAGAGAATTTAATGCCACATGGGCTGCCATGACAGAATCCAGAGGAACAGGGTTAAAATCAAATTGTCCTTCTTGTCAGTAACCATGCAAGCCAAAAGAGAGGATAGTGAAATATTTAACGTGTTAAAAGAAAATACAAACGCCAACCTAGAATTCTATGTCCAGCGAAATTATCCTTCAGAAGGAAGGAACCATAAAGACTTTCTCTAACTTATCTGAAGGAATTCATCACCAGCAAAAATGCTCTCTAGGAAACATAAAGTTCTTCCGGATGAAGGAAGGTGATACAGGGCAGAAACTTAGGCCTACAGAAAGGAATAGTATTGGAGAAGGGGTAAATTAAGGTAAAATATACATTTTATTTTCTTGTTCTTAATGAATCTAATAAATAAGAGTGATGATATACTGGGTACTTAACACTATATGGTCAAGTGGAATGAATGAGAGTAGCATTGTAAGATATGGAAGAATTGGAATTACTCCATTATATCTGTGCTTTTTATAAATTATCATTCAAAAGTTGATTTAGATTAGTTTGATTACTTGGCTCACTCTAGTGCAACTGCTAAATATTTTTCTTAAAAAGAAATATAATTGGGGCGCCTGGGTGGCGCAGTCGGTTAAGCGTCTGACTTCAGCCAGGTCACGATCTCGCGGTCCGTGAGTTCGAGCCCCGCATCAGGCTCTGGGCTGATGGCTCAGAGCCTGGAGCCTGTTTCCGATTCTGTGTCTCCCTCTCTCTCTGATCCTCCCCCGTTCATGCTCTGTCTCTCTCTGTCCCAAAAATAAATAAACGTTGAAAAAAAAATTAAAAAAAAAAAAGAAATATAATTGATACACTATGAGAAGAGAGAAATGAAATCATATGAAATGTTCAACCAGGGCCAAGGGAGGCAGAACAAGAGGAGAAAAAAGAAATGAAGAACAATTACAAGAAATAGAGAACATTTACAAGCAAAGTAGATACTAATCCAACTATATTAATAATCACTTGAGATTTTTAAAAAAATGTTTATTTACTTATTTGGAGGGAGCCAGCACAAGCAGGGAGGACAAAGAGAGGGGATTAACTGACTGAGCCACCCAGGTTCCCCTCAATAATCATTTTAAGTATAAATGGCTTAAACACACCAATTAAATGACTGAGATTGTCAGAATGGTTAAGAAAAATACTGAACTCCATGTTGTCTACAAGAAAGTAACTTTGCATATAAAGATACAAACAGATTAAAAGTAAAGGGATGGAGAATGAAACACTATGTCACAATTAATTGGAAGAAAGTTAAGTGGCTACATTAATTTCAACAAAGCAGATTTCAGAACAAGGAAAATATTAGGGATGAAGAAAGCATTACACAATGACCAAGGGGTCAACACATCAAGAAGAAAAAATATTCCTTAATATGAATGTACCTAACAGTAGAGTGCCAACGTATGCGAGGCAAAAATGGTGATTACTGAAAGGATAAACAGAAAATCCACTGATATTGTTGGAGATTTCAACAATCTCTTCAGTGATTGATAGATCAGGCAGGCAGAAAAAACACGGAGGAATGTTAACACATATTGTTTTCTGGGAAAAAAAAAGCCAGTTTGAAAAGGCTTCCTACTGCATGATTCCAATTATATGATTTCGTGGAAATGGCAAAACTCTAGAGACAGTAAAAAACATCAGTGGTTTCCAGAGGCTTTGGTGGGGGTGGGGGATGTGGTGGAAGAGAACAGATGGGTGAGGGAAAAACAGAGATAGGGAATTTTAGGACAGTGAAACTGTTCTGTGTGGTACTATATTTTTGGACAAATGAAATTATGCATTTGTCCAAGACCAAAATTTACTTTGGAGACACAAAACTAATGTGAATGGGTTATAATGGTTGCCTTCCAAACGGGGGAAACGTAGAGGCTCTTCTGTGCAGTTGGAAGTGAAGCAAACCACGTTTCCCTCCGAGTGTTCAGTCATGACAATGATATCAGAGTAGACATATACAGAATTACTTTCAAAAGAAAGAACAGTTCCCAGGCTATGGAAATATCTAGAGATCAGAAAGGAAGCATTAACAAAAAGAGGAAACATTTGCCCACAGTTCAGCCTCAGAAGCCTAAGAAAAGCAGGCAAAGCACTGAGAAAAGGATGGGATCATTTGGGAGGGAAAAAAAGCTATCAGCAAAGACTGAGTCTTGACCGATTATTTTGAAATTTACAGTCTCACTGAAAAGACTAATTCTGTGTAAATGTGTACATCTATCCTTCTTGGCATAGTGCCTTTAAATGGTGCTCTGTTAAGAATGGGATTCTGAAGTACAGTTGTTCTTCATTCTTTCTCTTCATTAGCATTAAAATTAATTACTTAAATTCAAATTATAGGAAGCTCTGCCTTTCATTTAAAAAGCTAAGTGCATTATTAGCACTTAAATGACTTATTGATATACATTAATTAATTAAATTTATATACTTATATATAATATTCAACTTTTTAAAATACATCTATATTTAGGGCACCTGGGTGGCTCAGTGGGTTAAGCCTCTGACTTCGGCTCAGGTCACGATCTCACAGTTTGTGGGTTCGAGCCCCAGGTCAGGCTCTGTGCTGACAGCTCTGAGCCTGGAGCCTGCTTCGGACTCTGTGTCTCCCTCTCTCTCTGCCCCTCCCCCATTCTGTCTGTCTGTCTCTCTGTCTCTCTCTCTCTCACACACACACACACACACACACACACGAATAAATAAACATTAAAAGATTTTTACATATATCTATATTTTCCAATAAAATGAAATAAGAATTTGTGGCCTGTAAGCAGTAGTGTGCTAAAATGTTTAACAACTTCCCCCTCCAAGTAGCTCCTACATGTAACATTTGCCAATTGTCTGATGTAAGTACTCTCACCACACGTGGTTTCTGTGATGTGCACATTCTGATCTGGAGAACAGGTGCTACCTGGTGTCAGCCCGCCCCTAGACATGGCTACTTTGAATTTGTTATTTTCATTGCTTGTTATTAGTTGCCCCTGAACCTCGGTGAAATGACTCTTGAGGAGCCAGTTTGTCCTTGGCAAGAAAGCAATGAGTATCTGGAGACTCTTAGTACATCTGGGATTCCTAAGAAAATCAGTGGTGAGTGAATGTTTGATTTTGTTGAACCAAGTGAAGGGCCCCATCCATTTCCCTAGAGGAGAGCAAGGAGGGGGAAGTTTCTGTTTTTCTGCCCATCATTAGCTTGTGAAGTATCATAGCTGTGGATGTGAGAGCCTTATCCAGATACTTCCCTTTGGATCAAAACATTAATATGTATCTACTTTTTCTTTCTTTCTTTCTTTCTTTCTTTCTTTCTTTCTTTCTTTCTCTCTCTCTCTCTCTCTCTCTCTCTCTTTTTCTTTCTTTCTTCTTTTTCTTTCTTTCTTTCCTCTCCCTCCCCCCTCCATCTCCCCTTTTCCCCTCTCCCTGTTCCTCCCTCTTCCTCCTTATCTCTCTCCCCTTCCCTTCTTTCCTTCCTTCCTTCCTCCCTTCCTTTTTACCTCCCTCCCTCTCTTCCTTTCTATAATCTATTTATGTATGCATACATCTAAAATTACATTGGAATTTTCTCCACTCTTCGAATAGTCTGTCCTAACACCTATTTTGTGTATATTTCGTGTATCGATTTGGATCTCCATTTTCTAATGTTTTGGTACTAGTTTCGGTCACTTGGAGAGATCTTATACATTTGATTTGTTTCACTTATTGATATTGTATTTGTTGCTTTTATCTAACTGATTTATCAGATGTCTTTATTGGGGGGTTTATCTATTTTACTTATTCTCATTACAAATGTACTTGAATTTATTTTTGTCATCTTATATGTTCTTCTTTTATTCCTCTTTATTATTATTCCTCTTTATTATTTATCATGTGTCCTGTTAGTTTTTACTTTTTCTCTTTTTTAAGCTTCAGATGGATTGATAGTGTGCTTCTATGTTTTATTTTAAAATTTTTAGCTCTTGCCATTAATTTTTTTCAGTGGTTCAGAAATTACACATTCTAATATTATTTTTGTGGTCACTCAAATATTTAATACATATTTCAAATTTGAATTTTTGTGGCAAGTGCTAAAACAAACTGTCATCTCTAACCTCTTTCCAAATAAGACCAAAGTCTTACTTTTTAGCCTTCCTGGATATTTCATCTTTCACCTCCTAATATAGTTTTGTATAGAAACTTAATTCAGTTTTTTTCTAAATATATATTGATATGTAAGGTTATAGATGTGCAGACAGATCATAGATAGATAGATAGATAGATATGATAGGTAGATAAATGATGGATGACAGATGAATAGATCGATGATAGATGATAGATGATAGATAGATAGATAGATAGATAGATAGATAGAAGGATAGATAGGTAGATAGATACATAGATAGATAGAGAGATAGATAGAGAGATACATAGATACATAGATAGGAGATACGGATAGATAGTTAAACACAGACATCTTCAATTCTGGTGTTGCTTACAAGAATTCTGATATCCATCTCACTCCGATTTCTTGCTGGTCAGCCTGCTTTTCCTGTCTAGTTGATGTAAATATTTTCTCTATCTCCTTCTTTAGATTCATTGCACCTGCTGCTATTTTTACTGTCACTATAAATCAGCATGTATGCTTGATGATTTTTCCAAAATGAAGATTTGTGACTTTCTGCTCTGAGAAACTGAGCCATTATCTCTTCAAACATTGCCTCCCCAGCCTTCTAGTAGGTGTATGTTAGAGCTGGCAGATCTAGTTTCCAGAGCTTGAACTTGCTCTTGAAAACTTTTCATCTCTGGTGTGTGCTCTTTTCTTTCTTAGTTGCATTCTCAGTGAAATCTTCCTGTTAGCAGTTCACGTTTCAGTTGTGCTCAGTTCTGTATTCAACATATACTGTTGGTCTCTTTTGCTGAAGAAATATTTTTATTCCTAAGAACTGAATCATTTTCTTTTCTTAGTTTTCTTTTTTAATTCTTAACCTCTGCTCCTTGAGTTCATGCTTGGGAACCCGGGATCTTGTTTTATGGGCACTCTTCCTTCTGTTTCTCATGGAAGGTGTTAACCACACTTCCTTTAAAAGCCTATCGAATGGCCCTGTTCCCTCTTTTCCTTCCTTGCGGGTCCCCAGTTTGTGGAACATGCTGCTCAGCCTTTCCCTGAGATTACTAAGAGCAAAGTGTTTTGGTGTGACTGTTTTGCAGTGGAACCCAGCAGTGAGCCTCTCTGCGGTCACTGCCCTGTCTTGCCTGGCAGAATAGCTGAGCTTCTCACGGGGCGGTGCATGGCCCCCACAACTCCAGCATTCCAGGAGCCATGGGACACGAACAGTCAGTCCACATTAAGGAGAGCTTGGCGCTGGCACGATGTCCCTTCTTCCCACATTTGAGTCATTCATCCAAGTAACAGGCAAGCTCAGGTTCTATGTGCAAGGACGGTCCCAGTGTGTGAAAAGTGGAGGTCTTTGAAGGGATTCTTCAGAGTTCAGCTACTGAACTCTGAGTTAACTTGTCTCCGCTTGTTGGAATGCAGGTAACTGTCCCACCTACTTTATTGCAATGTCAGTTGTTTCTTCAGTGAGGTCCAATGATTGTTTAAATATACTAATATACAAAAATCTGTGGCTTCGAACTTCCAAGTAGAAATAATTAATACCTGGATAACTCTCATCATGGAGAAAGAATTTTTATAATATATCTCTGAAAAGAAAAATCATGTTATTTTATATCACTTGTATTTTTACTCAAAGACAAAAGTCGAACCACGTATTTGGATCTGTGATTACAGAAATCAAAGAGGGAGGAAAGAACACCATTCTTGAAGTTAAAAAAAAACGTGGGACAGATGTCCCAGATGTGATATTATTTAGACAACTTAATCTTTGCCTTTTCACTTTTTTCCAATCATGAAATGAAGATATCAGACTTTGTTCACTCCAAACATTTCCTTCATTGCTAATACCCCATTCAGAGGATTATTTATCTAACTGATAAATGCAAACATTTAATTAAAATATTGTATACATTTTCGTGATCATAATGCTCAAGATACCGATAGGCTTAGGAAGAAAACAAACCATATTTTTCTTTTCTCATTTGTAATAATTTCTTTAAAACCTCAATCTTTCTACAGTCTCCTGGCATAAATCCAATTACACACACACACACACACACACACACACACACACACACAAGTTGTCAAAAGAGGTCACACTCTCACATTGTTCTTTCTTTTAACGTTCTAACTAAACATTATTTAGAATAAGCTTATATATCACTCCAGGCTTTGGCTTTGTGGTGAACATAAATTCCACCATGGACACTGTTTTCTCATTAGAGGCTTTTAAGTTGGAAAAGTATTTTTTTTTGTAAATCTGGAGCATACCATGGTAAAATGATAAAACTAAAAGCTGCTATATTCAGGAAGTAAGAATGATAATATTTGACTCAGGAGATGACCCAGATTTCTTTCTTTCTACATGAGAAGGACCTTTGTCTAAATCGTACTCAACATATTAGCGGTTGGTTCCCTCCCACCCTAGCACTGCATAACCATTTCTGTTGTCATTGTTGACCTCAGGAAGATAGAACATTTGGAGATGCTGCAACCGAATGGAGTGACTGAATTAGAAGCATTGGCATGTTGCCAGTACATGCTATAATAAAACCAAGAAGACATTAAATAAGAAAATTGACCGTATCTGTGCAAATGGGAAAGTAGAACACTAGAAACACAGGTCAGGGAGGCTTTGAACTTAAAAGTATGAAATTTGAATAATAATGGAGAAATTCAGAATTTTGCACAATGCGTGCCAACAGTCCCGGTACGTGAAAAAGATCAATTCAATACAGATGGTGCACGACACAAATAGCATCAGTCACTGAAAAGGGATCGTAATGGTATAAAGAGGAGGATGTCTTAAAACAGCTCAGCTCAGAGACTTCTCTTTTGGTTTTGTCTGGCAGGTAGTCTCACTGAGTTCTTGGTTAAGAGAGAGGCTGGGTATTAAGTCAGAATAACAGTAAATCCTCTTTTTAGATTACTCCTTATATAATTTTGATTCAACCTCTAAAAAGCTGCATTTGGTTCTCCTCTGTAGTGGTCATTTTACATTAGTAGGTTTATTTTTATAAAAAGGATCATTAAGGGTTGGAACCTGAGATAGCGCACCACTAATCTACAATGGATGTCAATGTTTATTCCCAGAATGAATGAGCTAGAATCCACCTGATTGTATCACATGTGATGATCAGCTGAATGTTTCTAGACTTCTAAATGATTCACGGTGTTTCTAACCATATAACTTTGCTTATAGGTCATTGTTTCTCAAAGTGCATCTCCTGGAGTTTTTATGGCAAATGCAGATGAGTCAACCAAGCTTCAGAATTTCTAGATGCAAACTAAAGATTGAAAAATAACATTGTGTGACTTTCTTGTCATATCCATAGAGTAAGGATGTCATGAAGGTTATAAACTACCCATGTTTCTTTCATTGAAATCTTTTTTATATATCCTGTGGATGTTTAGTGAATATCACTGTTTACTGGGAATTATGCTAGACATAGCAAATGAGAGGATACGGTATCTCTCAGTTTTCTCTGCTAAACCAGTACAGTGAAAAATAAGTTACAGATTATTGGCATTATGTGACAGTAGGAGCCTCCTCATCTGCTTGAGTGTTCTCTGTTTTGCCATCAATAATATTGTCAACTCAATTTTGATTCAAAAATGGGTGACAGCGATTGTTAAAAATAATCTACACACATTGATTTCCAAACAATGGGGCAGGTGAAAACATTTAGCATTAGTGTTGACTTTGGACAACGCTATGTCAGCACAGCAATTTGATGAGAATGCACTGAAGGAAAAATGACTACAGAGCTTACCATAAACTTGAAAAATGATTTATCTAGAAATCACAGTATTTTTAGAAACCTGCCTGATTGTAAGTATGAAGTTGAGAGTTGATCTTTGAATTGTAAAAAAAGCTATTTTGTCAAATCAATTATTGGTTATTCAGATTTTTCTCTACTCAGTACTGTTTCAAAATAATAGTTCTGAGACAAAATTTTGAAAATATGACAGTCTTTGATATTTTAATAGAAAAAAAAAACACAGGTGAAATATTAGCAATTTATAAGCTACAAAGATCTTGGACTTCCTAGGCGAGCTACAGAAAGTTCTTGGCCAGCAATGGCAATTTAAAAGAGATCTCAGAGTCCCTTCTCGTGATCAGTTTGGGTGCTAGTACATAGGGCAAAATGCTGGGGTTGGGATACTATGTAAAGGAAAATGCTATACACTTCCTTATTAGAAATGGGAGCATATGATTATGTTTATATTCATCGAAGAAGGAAGTAATCTATGACAAAGTTCATGGTACATATCTAAAACTTAAAAAACGGTCACTGAATTGCTGGGTGTTAAGAGTTATTGCTAAGTTTGAACATAGAGTTTTTTACAAATAACTGCACTTAGGACTGAAAATAATTACAAAATGTTCTAAAAACTCGGGAAAAATTGCTCAAAACCAACGTACTCATAAAAAGAGAGACTTTTTGACTCTAAAATAGTTTTTTTTTTCTTTTTAGTTCCCAGCTAATTGTTTAGAATAGCCATGTTTCTTTTTGCCTTTTTTTTTTTTTTTTTAAATTAGATCCAGGTTACAGAACCCTGGTCAACAAGGTTATAACAAGCTTATAGACGTGAGAAAGGACGACTGTGTATTCCTCTCAATATGGTACATATCTAGATTAGTGGGATTATGTAAGATTTAGGGGTTTGTACTCAGCTGCCAACGAGTTTGGAAATGGCTAACCTGGGCTGTAAAAAAATAAGAAGGAGGTCATCAGAGACATAAGAATAGAATTACCTGAGGGAAAAAGGTGAAAATTGAGAAGAAAGTAGTTTTCTTTGTTTTTCTCATTCGCTCCCACTCCCTCCATCTCTAATACACTCTCATAGGTATGCTTTTATGCAGAGATAAGGGAAGGTGTTAGGATGGGGGAATTATTGGGGAAATTATAAGAATTTTAGATTTTATTAATCTTTTTGTGACAGCCTATATCTCTCAGAGAGATTTAGTCCAGTACTTAATTGACTCCAGTGTCGCAGGGTTGGTCACAAAGTCAATAAACTCTACAAATATTCTGTAACCAATTTCCATTTTCATTTATATTTCCCTAAAACACTGGGGCCAATGTTCGAGAGAAAGTAGAGGTTGACCTGAGAACCTTAAGGGTGTGTGCTGCCTTTGGATGGACGTGTGTGGAGGAAGATAGGTTGTGCTAAGCAAAGCCCTACTGGATGGGTGTACTGTTTTCTTAAATGCACCTTTACTCTCCCATGGTTCCCTATTTTATCACAGAATCCCTTGTCTAAGCTCTGTCCACGTTATTCTTGTTCATCCATTCTTTCACTCATCTGTCTATTCATTTAACAACCATTTCCTTCTCACTCACCATCAAGAACCATGCTCAAAGGAGAGAGAGATAAAGTGACATATGATCTCTGCCCTCAAATAGATTGTGTTCTAGCAGATCATGTAACCAGCAGAAAGGACATAAAGCCAGATAACTCGATGACAGAGCATGGTGTGTTCGAGTAAAAGAATGTACATGTATCCCTTTTTGATAGAGATATATTTTTATTGCTACCCCAAACCTACTTCCCATCTTTCCTGGTGACATGACTCCAAATTTCCTTCAGTGACCAACCCTCCCCACATCTGTTCGTGTCATTTGGGAGAATTCTGACTCAAAACAAACAGAATATCTTGTTTTCATGGGACTGCAATTAGTTCTACAATGGTCTTGTCAGTAAGATCACTGTGAGGCTCCAAAGAGCCTGCACCCTTCAGGAAAAGCCTGGGGCAGTGAAGGCCATTTAAATCACCAGGGTGAACTGTGTGCAAGGAAACCAAGTCATGACAGGAATTTTGAGAGTGTCTGAGTACTGGATCAAATTGCACTTGAAAACATTGCCACCTTTCCAGTTAAGGAAAGAATAAATGACCTTTAGGTTTTAAATGAGTTTTTCTTTGGCATTTCTGCCACATGCAAATGAATGATTTCCAAACACAATTGTAGATAATTTGCTATTTTACTGTAATCAGGCTTGCCCCAAGATGTGCAGCTGCACAAGTAATAAGTACTGCTCTGGGTCAAAAAGAGTGAAGCAAGAAGTTATTTGATTTTCATACTCAATCAGCTCACCTGGTGATATTTTTCTGAATGCCATTCAAAGTCTTAAAGTTTCCCAGAACAGGGGCGCCTGGGTGGCGCAGTCGGTTAAGCGTCCGACTTCGGCCAGGTCACGATCTCGCGGTCCGTGAGTTCGAGCCCCGCGTCGGGCTCTGGGCTGATGGCTCGGAGCCTGGAGCCTGTTTCCGATTCTGTGTCCCCCTCTCTCTCTGCCCCTACCCCATTCATGCTCTGTCTCTCTCTGTCCCAAAAATAAATAAATAAAAACAAAAAAACAAAAAAAAACAACGTTGAAAAAGTTTCCCAGAACAGTTTATAGAAGCAATGTCCAGTTGCTACGTATACAATTTTAAGAGGTGCTTAGAAATATTGCAGGATTGACTTGGATCGCTTGATTTGATCTGAATAAAGAAATGCCACGTCTCCAAAAGCTTTGTTTACTCAGAGTCTATTCAAGATTTCCTCAATGGCAGGAATTCAGTGAAAGATTATGGAATGATTAGTGGGAAGTAGAAAGGACTCCAGAGGAAGTCCTAGAGAATCCGAGAAAAGCAAATGTAGAAGGAACATTTGCCCTTTATTTTTCTTCTATTCTCTACAGATTAACCCCTGATATATGTTTTGTTAATGTAGACATAGGCACAGAGAGTTAACACATAAACCAGAATAAAGATGGAATGTTATTAACATTTTTTTTGAGAGAAGCGGAATTATCTATCTGACTGTCCTTCCATGCTGTGAATTTACTGGTCAGTAGACAACTAACATCAATTTCATTTCCTATTTTTAATATTTTAGTGACTTACAGTATGGTCTGATTTGGATGTTTGATGCAATTTGAACAGAAACGAAATGAGTTTTGCAGCTCTCCAAGTGTATTCAGTAACTTAACTTGACACATGAAATGTGTTGGAAGGTTCCATGCTCATGAGTATATTTGCCAAAATGTCCTGCTCATTGTCTGCAACAGAGGAAGTTCTGCACGTCCGTTCACTCTTTCAGTCTGCGTCCCTCTCTTACGTGCGACACGAATACATCATATGCCACAGTAACATCACATGTTACTCATGATCTCCTTACATGCCAGGTCAATCTTTTATCAACTTACAGAATCTTTACTTTCAACACTATGGAACAACATAAAATAGGAGAAAAAAGCACCACATTATTTTTCTATGTAGATTAACATTCTACTTTTTTCCTAATATGAATTCGATTAATTATGCAGGAAGTCCAAGATAAATTAGCCATAAGAGGCTCATTGGAAGCTGACATTCCCCTTTGGACTGACTTGCTAATTAGTTAAGAGGCAGGCTGTGTTGACAATGCACCTATTTCATGGGTCTACCCTCTTTGGTTCTCCTTTTTCACATGACCATGAGTTTGACTAATAAATATCTTATCCGACTATTTTTTCTTTCAAGTACAGTATAACAGTGTTGTATAATTTTGATTAAATTCCTGCCAAACTCCATTTAAGAAAAGTAGTAGCTTTATTTTTGTATCAACAAATCCCACTTTTATCATTACCTTCAATGCTACTATTACCCTAAGACAAAGTAAAGGCTACATCCAGTTGTATGCTGACTGATTTGTTCTTTTGACTAAGATGTCATTGTTCTTCTTCATTTATGGATTTGTCCTTATTATATCTGTCATATTATTTAAAAAACACAGTAATAAACATTCTAGCTTATATAAGCTACTTAAACCACCAACTTTTTAAAAAGATGTACCTTTGTCCAAACAGTTTGAAATGAACTATGCGAAGAAAGTGTTGAAGATGATAAATATCATGTGCATTGACAGTGATGACCACTATGTCATTCAGGAGGTCCATTATGAATGACATCTGAGCATAATATGAACAGGAAGAAAGGAAGGAAGGAAGGAAGGCAGGAAGGGAGGAAGGGAGGGAGGAGAGTGGGTTTATTTTCCAACAACCATAAACTTCATATTTATTACCTTAACTTTGGGCAATTAAAAAGTTCTACAAGAGAGGGTGGCTGGGTGGCTCAGTAAGTTGAGCATCCAACTTCAGCTCAGGTCATAATCTAGTGGTTTGTGGGTTTGAGCCCTACATTGGGCTTTCTGCTGTCATCGTAGAGCCCACTTTGGATCCTCTGTCTCCTTCTCTCTCTTCCCCTCCCTTGCTCTCACTCTCTCTCTCTCAGAAATAAATTTAAAAAAATTGAAAAAATGTTCTACAAGAGAGACTAAAGGAAAACCAAAACCAATATGAACTCAGTATGCACAAATGTTGAGATGGGGGCTTTGGCCTTGTAGTCGGCTGGTAGAACCAGGAATAATCTCTGAGGGAAAATGTTCCAAATGCCATTGTGGGGGATACAAACACCAAGGCTAGAAATAGGTCTAGTTACAGTATGCATGCAGCTTAGAATACCAACTCCTGCCTCAGAGAACAAACGTTTGGCTCTACAGAAAATGTTTTAGATACACTTGAGACTACATCATGGACATGTTGCTTGAAGACTCTTTAAACATCTACAGGTGATTAAGCTGCACACAGATTTAAAGATCCTAAAAAGTAAATAATTATTGGGGCGCCTGGGTGGCTCGGTTGGTTGAACACCCAACTTCAGCTCAGGACATAACCTCACACTCATGAGTTTGAACCTCACATCAGGCTCTGTGCTGACGGCTCAGAGCCTGGAGCCTGCTTCAGATTCTGTGTCTCTCTCTTTCTCTCTCTGCCCCTTGGCTGCTCTCTCTGTCTCTCTCTCTCAAAAACAGATAAACATTAAAAAATTAAAAAAAAACTAAATAATTATCTTATGTGAACCCATTACGAAGAACTGTAATGTCTCGTCACATTTGGAAGGTGTCCTAAGCTTCCACTGCCTATTCCTTAGTGGATCTAGGAATGCAATGGCAATCCCAAGATGGCCGAACAAAATATTTTGGAAAAGTAGCATTTTCTACAGAAGGACAGAGCAGACTCTACAGCATGACTCGGCTGGAGGCAGATGGAAAAGGCAAGAGGAGAAAGTTAACTTTTGAGCATGACGGCTCAGCCAGAGCAGAAGTTGCTCTTACGTTGCCAAGTTTCACATAAAACCCTGGTCCAGCTCTACGGAACTGTAGGAGCTCCCGGGAAACTCTTGTGCACCAATCTACTGTCATACATCTTTCCCTGTGTTTACAACCGTTGTGACTTTTCTTCTCTCTGAACCCTAGCTTATTTGGGTCAATTACAGCTAAAAATCGGCAGAAATGAAGCCAATCTTTACACTGGTCAATCAACAAAATGCTATCAAATCAAATGCTATCAATTGCCAAGCAATGTGAGCTCACCAGAAGCAAGATATCTCTAGAAGGGGCCGCGGCCTTGTCCGATTTTGACCCAGGGAACGTATCGTTTAAACATTTGTTGACATCGCTTGTCTTCCAATTTTCCAGAATTTATGACCTGTTCTGAAGCTCCAAGGAGTTTGAATTACTTGAATGTGTGCTTTAGTTTTGTTTATGTGGTGGATAAGTTCGAAAGTGTAACCTTCGAACAGCGAGTTAGAGTAATTAAGGAACTGCTACAAAATTCTGCTTACGGAATTGTGCGCCAAAGGCACTTAACGTACACTAACGACATTTAAATTTCATTCAGTGCCCGCAGTTGTGCATTTTCTCTGCTATTCCTACATTCACAATGCCACGGAGAGTTTAACAGGATTCACAATTTTTTTTTTCACCCTTTTAACAATCCCAGGAAAACTTAGCACGTGATTTTCCTTCCTTGTTTCTATCTGCCTAGATGCTTTGGGATACACCAAATGAAATTGCCCTTTGGTAATACTACGATATCAGTGCATCCAAGCCAGTTCAGTAAAACATATGTTACAACAAATTTGTCTGGTGACCTCATTTCTAGAACAGCCTTGATTCCGTAGGTCCACGATCCAAGTCATTGGCCTTTGTGTGTGTGTGTGTGTGTGTGTGTGTGTGTGTGTTTAATTCTCATAGCATATTAACATTTGTAAGTGAAAATAAGAGACGTTCTTGTTTTTTGTTATATGAGTAGAAATTTCTTTGCCACTCTGGGTTTGAGGTAGCCTGTTGTTAAGAACGAAGTCATCTTGTTTAATATCCACAGTATGTGTGCCTCTGCGCATATGTTGGGACTTCAGTCTCACAGCTCTGCAGTGGTGACAGTCTCCAAATGTGGAAATGTAAATCGTAAATGGTATTCACCTTTCTCTCTATCACAGTTAAAGTGCCAGGAGAAATGCTCACTTAAAAATTATTTTGTGTTCGGGGAAACTGGGGGCTCAGTTGGTTGAGTGTCTGGCTTCGACTCAGGTCATGATCTCCTGGCTAGTGAGTTCAAGTCACGCATCAGGCTCTGTGTTGACGGCTCAGAGCCTCTGTGTTGACGGCTCCCTCTCTCTCTCTGCCCCTCCCCTGCTCTCTCGCTCTCCATCTCTCTCAAAAATAAGTAAATATTAAAAATGTTTTTTTAAATTATTTTGTGTTCGTGCCAGCTTCTTATGTTTTCCAATCTGCTCCTCTATGCAAATAGATATATTTTCATTGAACAAAAATTCAATGATTGAGGGATCATTCAATGATGGAGAAAATGAGCCTCAGTCATCTACCCCAGTCTCAGTCTTTGCCTGGGAAAGAGCCACCATCAACATATTGAATTATAACCTTGCAAATCTTTTCAAATACATGCAGACACAACGACATAAATTTCTGTATCTACATATCAATCACCTATCTATCTACCTATGTAATTTGTCATATTTTAATTTTCAAAGAGAAATGATATTGTATTGCTTCTTGCTTAATTTCACTTAATGAATAATGTTTGCAGAGATCTTTCCTATTTCTATGTATAGAATCTCATATATTTTAGATACGTCTCCCCCTCTCTTGGTAGAGATTCAGGCAATTCACGCCTCTTTCTGCCTCAAACAATCATGCAATGTACATCATTATAAACACCTTTTGTATCCGTGCAAGTATTTTTTTCCTAAATGAATATAAAATTTTGCAATTTCAGATCTTTCAATGGTATGTGAATAATGGTTGGCTTTGAGAAATGTTTAACAGTCTAGGAAAAACTTCCCACTAAAAGATATGTAGCATTTAAAAAGTTCATCAGCATTTATCACATCTTCACAACAAATTTTGATCTTCAAGCTTCATAATGTTTCCAACCTGGTCGTTGAGAAAAATTATGTCCCGTTGTTTACTTTGCATTTTACTGATTATTACTTAGACTGAGCATTTTTTTCTAGGTTTCTTAGCCATGTGTTAGTGAATCAAGTATTCAATTCTTTTGCCTATTTCTTTTACTTCATTGCTTTTGCATAAAGATCTACAGGGCTTGGAAAGTATTTTGCATATGAATTCTTTGATATATATGTGTAGATAATTTCTCCCAATCTGTCATTTTACTTTTAAATTTATTTATAATATTTTTATATGCAATTTTAAAATTTAAAACCATAAACTCTTTTTCTTTTGTGGATTTTATGTTTGTGTTTTGTTTTAGATCTGTTTAGCCTCAACTTATGAACGTGGCAATATTTTCCCCCTATAATTTCGTATTTTTGTTTTGTGATTCTTCAAATCCATCTGGAATGTTTGTGTTTTTTTTAAACATGCATCTTCTCTAAGTTTTTTTTTTAAGCTTATGTATTTATTTTTGAGAGAGAGGGAGAGTGGAGGAGGGGCAGAGAAAGAGGGAGAGAGTCCCAAGCAGACCCCTTGCTGTCAGTGATTTCGGGCTCCATCCCACAAACCATGAGACCATGACCTGAGCTGAAATCAAGAGTCCAAGGCTTTACTGACTGGGCCACGCAGGTGCCCCCATCTGGAATGTTCTTAAATGGAGTGATGGGTGACTCTAACCTTATAGATTTAAATATAAGTAGAAGACTCTGTCAATACCATAATTTCTATATCCCCCCCATTAATTTGAATACCACACTTTGTTTTTGCCAGAGGGCTGGCCACACAAAAGCTGACCGCAATCTCCTTCGCACTTTGCTTCATTTTCTGCAGATGTTGGAAGGCTTACACACTCACTTACCTGGATTCCTCTGCTGCTAGATGGTCACATGATTCAGTTCTTGCCAAGGAGATGTTTGCAGAAGTGACTGGAAGGGGTTTTCCACAAAAGGCTTTCTATGGATCAAACTAGCGTGCCCCCTTGGGCTTTTGTTCCTCCAAGATCTTCCTGCTTAAAATATGAATGTGAGTTTGAAGGTGCAGACATCTCGAAGACATGTGTGACATAGACAAACAAGGACTAACAGTGGAACAGAAGTAAAAGAGCCTAGTCTCTGGTGGCATCACTAAACCACTGTTTTCAGTGCTGAAATATTAACCATAATCCATTTACTCTTGTGTTAGCTGGGGTTTCTGTCGAATGCAATTTCAATGATTAGAAACATAAAGCAAATTCCAACATATTCATGTAACTCTGTTTCTAGCCTGCTTTCTTTCTTATTGTGTATTCCCATATCAACACCACAACAATTTAATTAGTATTGAATTCACTCAAATTTAAGTGCACGTAACTTTTGGTATTTGGAAAGGCATAAATTCATCTTTTGTTCTTTATTCAAATATTCATAAACTTTCATTCTTTCGTCCAATTTTAAAATTTGTTATTGTGTCATATTTCCTAAATAATCCTTCTTAGATATCCAAATTAAATATTTTTTCATGGTTTGCTTGTTCTGTTTTTGGACCTAAAGTGACCATGGTTTTTACTGTTATCAAGGTAAGAAGTTACAATAACAGGTTGTCTGACTTGAACCGTCTTGGATTGCAGAGCTAAATCCTAGTTGATCACGGAATGTTTTTATTTGAGTACTTTGTATGTGTTTCGGTAAAAGATTATGTATGATGGTACATCTATGCTTATTACTAATACTGAATTGTAGTTTTCTTCCTTTCACTGTCATTTTCTGGCACAATACCATGGTTATTTAAGTCTCAGGAAATGATTTGGGTATTTTTCCATTGTTTGCTCTCGAATACTTTGTGTAAGATGGGAATTATCTGTTCTTTGAACATTTGGCAGAACTTGTCCATACACTATTTAGGTGTTATGTTTAGGCTTTTCTTCAGCTTCAGTGGTGGAACTTATATTTAGAATGCATCCTTCAAATACCTTATATAATAATAATGATTTCAAAATGGTTAAATTGCTGATCCGACCATTTATGCTTTGTAATTCCCAGATAAACAGAGAAATAACATGATTAGATACACATGAATTTTATGGATTAATAACATTCGTAAAAGGCATAGATAACATTATTTGAGTTTTTGAGTTTAACTACCAAACAGAGTCCCTTATCACAAAGTGACATTTATCGTAAGAAACTAGTCTTAGAATATGCCACTTTAATTAGGAACTTATAATTAAAAAGCAGAATCAGACCTATACATACAGAGAATAAGCAGATGGTTGCCAGAGGGGAGGGGGTTGAGAGATGGGAAAAATGGGAAAAGAAGGTGGGAGATACAGGTTTTCAGTTACGGACTGAGTAAGTCACAGGAATAAGAGACAGAGCATAGGGAATACAGTGAATGATACTGTGATAGTGATATAAGGGGCCAGATAGCAGCTATACTTGTCGTGAACACAGCATCACGGGTAAACTTGTCAAATCACTAAGCTGTCCACCTGAAACTAATGTAACCTTGGGTATCAACTACACTTAAATAAAAAAGTACAGATGCTAAATATTATTTATGACAATAGCACTGATATTAAAAACAAGACTGACTTAATGGGAATATAATTGAGAATGTCAAACAAGAGCCTTGACAAAGAAAGAAAAATGTAAAATTCTGGAGAGTGTCATATAATATCTTATAAAGTTGTTTTTTGTGATCACAGACATTTTCTATAAATGCCTTTTTGAATCAATAATACACAAAGGCAGAAGGGTCTAAGAGAAACTACTACCATTTTTTTGGTAAGACATAGTATTATTTGACTTTTAGAATTATGTACATATATTACTTTGATGCAAATTTAAAACTAAAGTATAAAAAAGAAAAAAGTAGGAGTACGTATGGGAGGAATTTCACTAAATGTTTGAAAAGCCTTGGAAAATGATTTTGAAAAGTTTTTCTTTAGTTTTCTGTATGTTTTTAGATTTGTTTTTATTTGACTATACTTGACGCCCAATGTTACACTAGTTTCAGGTGGACAACTTAGTGATTTGACAAGTTTATCCACGATGCTAATGTTCACCACAAGTGTATCTCCCCTCTGTCCCGTTACATCACTACCGCAATATCATTCCTTCTGTATTCCTTCTTCTCTGCTTACTTATTATTATGCTCTGCTTACTGTATTCCTTATTCCCATGACTTACTCATTCCATAACTGGAAGTCTGTGTCTCCCTCTCCTGTTCATCCATTTTGCCTATACCCCCCATCATCCTCCCCTCTGGCAACCACCAGTTTGTTTTCTATATTTATAGTTCTAATTTTTTCTTTAGTTCTAATTTTTTTTTAACGTTTTTTAACATTTATTCATTTTTTTTTGAGAGACGGAGAGAGACAGAGCATGAGCAGGGGAGGGGCAGCGAGAGAGAGGGAGACACAGAATCCAAAGCAGGTTCCAGGCTCTGAATTGTCAGCACAGAGCCCGACATGGGGCTCAAACTCATGAACTGTGAGATTATGACCTAAGCAGAAGTCGGGCGCTCAACTGACTGAGCCACCCAGATGCCCCTGTATATTTATAGTCTTGATTCTACTTTTTGTTTGTTTATTAATTTTTTAGATTCCATTTATGAGTGGAATCATATGGTATTTGTCTTCCTCAGTCTGACTAATTTTATGAAGGCAACCTACTGACTGGGAGAAGATATTTGCAAATGATATAGTGGTTAAAAGCTGAAATAGATAAACAACTTACACAACTCAACCAAAAAAAAAACCCCACAATCTTGGGCAGAAGACATTTTTCTAAAAATAAATACAGAAAAAAAACCCTATACAGTCAACAGATACGTGATGCATGGTACGACTCATCTTCAGGGAAATGCAAATCAAAATCACAATGAGATATCACTTTACATCTGTCAGAATAGCTAAAATCAAAAACACAAGAACTAGCAGGTATTGGCAAGAAGGTAGGAAAAAAGGAACACTCAGGCATTTTTGGATGGAATATAAATTGGTACAGCCACTGTGGACAACAGTACAGAGGTTCCTTAAAAGTTAACATAAAATTACCACATGATCTAATAATTCTACTGCTGGGTATTTACCCAAAGAAAAGTAACACACTAATCTGAAAAGATATCTGCACCCCTATGTTTACTGCAGCGTTATCACAATAGCCAAAATATGGCAGCAACCCAAGTGTCATCGATAGAAGAATAGACAAAGAGAATGTGGTCTACACACACACCCACCCACACACACACACACACCCACCCACACACACACAATGGAATGGAATAATACACAGCCATAAAAAAGATGAGATCTTGCCATTTGCAAACACACAGATGGACCTTGAGGGTATTATGCTAAGTGAAACAGGCCAAACTGAGAAAGGAAAATATTTTTTTTTTGCATGGGGAATCATTTTTGAAATCATTTTTCATTTTAAACATTAAGAAGGTAAAAATATTCAAAGCACTCAGGACTGTGCAGGGAAAGTATGATAAATTGCTACAGACCTAAACAATTTTGACAGAAAAGCATTATCTTTCTGGACAATAACAGCATAGCACAGATTTTGGCTAAAATAAAATGTATAATTAAAGAAAATGGACAAGGGGCCTATCACCTTCTAAAAAAGTAAGCACCTATTTCTTTTTTTGAAAAATACTGAGCACAAAAACATATTTTATATTCAAGTAACAGACACATTCATGGTCCCAAGGTTCAACCTGTTATAAACTTTATTAATATGATCCTTAATAGATTTTAAATTAAGACATTTCCCATTTTGCATATACTTCATGGTAATATTTCATGTAACCTGACCCTTATGTGGGAATTATAAACCATACATTTAGACAAAATCAGCATTCATTTACCCGGGGGATATTTTCAAATAGTAAGTCAACAGATTGCTGTGGACTGAATTGTGTCCACTAAAATTCACATGTTGAAGCCTTACCCTCACAATGTGGTGGTATTTAGAGATGGAGCCTTCTGGGTGATGCTTAGGTCATGGGGGTAGGGTGCTCACCAGGGCTTCAGCTTCAGCTCTGGCCGAAGAAAATTCTTGAGCCACGATCTCTCTCTGCCCGGTGAGCACACGGCAAGAAGGTGGCCACCTGCAGACCAGGCAGGGGACTCTCCCGACACAGATTCTGATCTGCCAGCACCTTGATCTTGGATTTCCCAGCCTTCAGAACTGTGAGAAATAGAGGGCACACAGTCTTTAGTATTTCGTTGTAGCAGCCTAAGCTGAAGAAGACAAAAATATTCTCACAAAATGAACCTCCCACATCTGCCAACACACACACACACACACACACACACACACCCCCCACAGTGCATGAGTGGAAAGTACCTCAAACTTAATATAAATTTAAATTAGATAAAGTTTACAGGTTATCACTCTGTTTCCATGTCTGACAAACAACTGATCTAAATGAAATTATAATCATGATTGGCAATATTTTAGGAAAGCTAATTCCAAATCTATATTTAATTTTATAATCATCTAAAATTTAAAAGTCTCAATTTTTTAAGTGTCCATACAGAAATTCAGCCAGTAATCATATAAATCACCTTCATGTCTTTAAATGGCCTAGTATGTATCCTAATCTGCGTATATAGCATATACATTTATAATAAACGAGATACATCATATATAAACAACAGGAGTCAACGACCTCATAAGTTTGCCCTCAAACTTTGTTTCAAGTTTGTTTGAAACTGTTTAAAAAATACCCAATATTGTTTAAAAAGATAGCAATAGCTTCTCATACTGAAAATATTTTAGACATTTAAAGTTAAATATTTTCTTTCTTTTCAGTCTCCTCATCAGGTCGATTGTTTCTTTGTCTTGTTTTGTTTTTAAACTGCAGGACTACCTCCATAATACCTAAAAAAAATTAAGGACACAGAAAAATCAAGTGGCTTCACTGAACTTTGCAAGGTACCCACCCTCACATTTTGTTACGTGATCGCTGACTTACTTAACCATAGATAATTAAAGCGTCCCTGGGTGGCTCAGTCAGTTAAGCGTCTCACTTCGGCTCAGGTCATGATCTCGCGGTTTGTGAGTTCAAGCCCCACGTCAGGCTCTGTGCTGACAGCTCAGACATTTACCACACTTCATATTCTAGCAGATTGTCTCGCTTGAGCTCACAGCCTTGAGGTGGATATTCTTTTTCTCAGACTTATTTTAAAATGGGGAAACATGAGGCTCAGAGAGTCTTATGATTATTTAAATAATAGATCTGAGTTTTCTAAATTAAAGCCTTATTTTAAAGTCGGATTTTTTTTTTTTTAAGCACCAAATCTACAAGTATTCTCAGAAAGACTCATTACCTGCTTCAGGTCCCTGAACTGGAGGTTCGTGACACAGGGGAAGCATTTTGGGCATGTCTCCTTCAGAGTTACCCGCATAGAAAATTTGGCTACACAGACTCTTTTGAGAACCTTCACATGTAGGATGTTACTTAAATGAATTGGAAGGGTTTAGGCTTACACACTGGAAGAAATGTAAATTTAAATAGTTTTTTTTTAAATGTAAATTTCTAAAATGTAAATTTAAAATAGTTTTTTTAGTCCATCAAAGTCTTTTGTTCCTTTGTTTTGGTTTGTTTTAAGTTTATTTATTTTGAGAGAGAGAGAGAGAGAGAGAGAGCAGGGGAGGGGCAGAGAGGGAGAGAGAGAGAATCCCAAGCAGGTTATGTTCTATCTGCACAGAATCAGACCTGGGGCTCAAACTCACACGATCTCTGGTCATGAGATCATGACCTGAGCTGAAATCAAGAGTCGGACGTTCAACGTACTGAGCCACCTAGGCGCCCCATGTTTTGTTTAATTTTTTAAATTTCAGGACTAAACGCATATTGCCTGGAAAAAAATGAGAGAGTAGTAAAGAGAGATGCAGTGAGAGACAGATGGAGAGACAGACAGACACAAAGACACAGAGAGAGGGAGACTGAGACCCGGAGGGAGCTGAGTCCCTTTCAAGGTCTTTTGTGAGATTCTTATCAACTGCGTATCTGAGTCTCCAATTCCCACGCCCGCCGTTTGGATGAAACCAGACTGTGCGGTGTGAAAAGCACAACTGTATTTTTGGGAATAACAGCTAAATGTGCGAGAGCTTAGCTCCTCCACGCTGGGAAAGCAGCAGCAGAACTTTATTGCAATTTCGATAATTTGGTTGTCTCAAAGTCATATTATTTTGATTTCCTGGTAAGTTTGAAGAGGGTTTCTTTCATGAATTTGCTTTTCCTTCTTTGCATTTTTCTTAACTGTGGTTTTAGTGGCTCTGACTTATTCAAGGTGCAAATGCCATTCATTCTTATTATTTGTCCCTTGCTGTGCCCAGTTTTGCCTGTTATGTCCTCTGGTGGAGGGGGACAGATGCTGAGATGAGGCGGTTTGCAAGCAGCCTGTGGGTTTGCTGGGGATCAGGAGGGATGCCGCGAAGCAATAAACGTGGGAAGAGGGCAACAGTAGCACAACCTTCAGATTGGTTAGGATGCTGATCTAACATCTAACGTGCCTGTGAGGGGATGCGGGGGGAACAGGATTGGCCAGGGAGGGACCAACCTGAGCTGAATCCTTGGCCAGCCCAGCAAGGAGCCCCCGGGCACAGGCTGGTAGTTGTGCTGCCCTGGGTAGAAACGGCCCGTCCTGGGGTCACCACCACGCTCAGCCACTGCTTAAGAGTTTCCAGAGAAGGTGGATCCCAGGACCGTTGCTGAAGTGTCTGCTCTCTGCACTCACCACAGGGAGAGCTGAAGCCCTTTCTCGAAGGGAGTGTCATGTGTAGCTTCCATGCTGCCACAGAGGGGCAGGGAAGAGGGTAGGAAACAGGGAGACATCATCCCTGCAAAAGGGAGAAGGCAGCAAGGAGTGAAGGAGAACGTAAACAAGATGCTTCTGGAAGTTTAGGTGCCATAAAGGAAACAACATGTATTCCTTTGGATAGAGTGGCGGGGGAGTAAAATCCTGAGACAGTGCGTAAAGCCCCTCTGAACCACTAATGAGCCCCAAACAGTATCCCGACAGAACATCACGCTCCGTCCTGCAGAGCTCCTAACTGCTGGGACTTCTGTCTGATAGGTAGACAGGAGTCAGTCACGCACCGAAATGGCTCTTGAGGGATGTCCCTAATTGAGGCACATAGGTCCTCCTCTGAGGTCCTCCTACACCCATTTGGACCAACCATTGGGGGCGGGCTTCCCTCACCTCAAGGATCTAACCTTGAGTAAGGCAGCTCCCATTGGCCGAGGGCGAATTCCAGAGAAGAAATCAGACATGAACCTTCAGCAGCAAAACTCCTGACAAGTGGAAGAAGAATGACTACCTCAGGTCTGAAAAGGAATCCGCATATACGCCACAGCACCCGCTGCATTGTCGAAAGTATTAAAGTGCCTGGAATTTAAAATAAATTGTAATGTGAGGCATTGTAAAAAATGTCATCCATGGAGGTAATGTATTTGGAGAGGAATTAACGAACTAATAAGTTCCTAAAGAAAAAAGAAAGAAAAAATAAGGTCAGCCATCAGACGCAAGCTAGGTGCCTGTCCCCGGGAGGAAGAGGGACCTCAGGATGGAGGGAGGGATGTGGTTTCTCCACCACAGCACCTGTCAGAGCGCTCTGAGGTGGGAGGTGGAAAGAACCGGGTTATGCATCTGAAGGACGGGAAAGACCAAGCATGGCTTCTGCATTGTGCACTGGAGAGACTAATGAGTGCATGATGGGTTTCTTTATTGATCTTATAACCTCTCTTTGCCAGAATTTGTCATTTATACTTGTACAAACTGCATTTCTCCACTTTCTCTGTCCTTTTACAATATTTGGATCATTTTGATATGAAAAAGTTTAAAAAATGGTCGTCTATTTATCTTTTAAGAATTCTTGCATTGACTGATGCTTAGAAAGTCATTCCCCATCAATCAAGAATGTCTTCTGCCGTTGTTATCCTATAAACATTATTCTTTAATTTGTAGCTTTTGAATTTAGCAGAGATGTATCCTGTGGTATGACAGAAGCCTGAGTAGTCTTAGAACCGAGTTCATTCAGGACCCTGTAATCCCGGGCCCAGCAGCAAGCTGTAAGGTGGAGAGTTCTAGAGAGCTCTCTGGCTGCATCTCATGCATCATGAGCAAAGTATAGAAGGAAAAGCGGAAAGAAGAGAGGGGGGGTTTCTTCCATTTTCGCTGCTCTTCAGGCAGGAAGCGGTTTTCCTTCTCTGATCTTTTATTCCCTTTTGCTGCTGTGGAGCTTCAATCAGTCCCATCATCACCACCTCACCCCATCACACACCGGATCCTCAGCCCCAGTACCTGGTTCAGCTCCATATTCTCAGGCAGCACTGTGGTTGTGTCTCCAACCCACATGTTCTTCTGAGTCACAATAATGATTTGGTTGATTATGGTCTGAGAAGACCTGCCCATGGTCCCCTTTGATGGGGTAATGGAGACTCAGTGGAGGAATAAAAGTCAATTGTAATGGAATAATAGAGATTTCCTAAGAGCAACGTTGAAAACATAAATGCACTTAAATTTCTAAATTGTCTTTGAATGTTGGAAGGGCCTAAAACTCTCGGTAGAAGACAGATCATGAAGTATTTTGGTTTCTAAGTCTTTCACACAAAGCTGAAGTTACATGTTACGTTAGTCTTTACGACGGTCAAATTCATATTCATTCACGCATTCGTTGTTTCATCTACTTGTTGTTTTTCCCAGCAGAATTTAACTAAGCCGTTACTAAGTGTCAAATTAGCATTTAGGTATCTGGGATTGGAAGATGATTGACATTCACCTTCTGCTATTAAGCATCTCTAAGCTTGGTGAAAGGCGCAGGTGTACGGAGAGATTACTTTATTGTGATCATATGGTAAAGGTAGTGATAGAGACGTGGCTAGTTTGTCATGTGCATCTGGAGGGTCAGCTTCCCCAAATCAATGGATGTGGTCAAAAGGCTTCTTCAAAGAGATTATTATAGAGTCGGTTGGTGTGCTTACTTTATACAAGGGGAATAGAGAAGTAGCAACATGAAGGCAGAGGCACCAGGATGATCTAATTCTGCGTGTCTTTCAAATTCTGCACATGACACATGCCCTGAGTGTATTAGGAGTGCTCCCAAATAATGAACTCTGGTCAATGAATCAGAACCTCGTAGCTTTGCACCCCCATGTCCAGCTTCATAACAGGACTCAGTCCAAACTGTCAAGTGATGCTCACTAGCTTTTGCAGTCGGTTAAATAGAGCCACAGCTCATTCAAAGGTAAAAAGATTACTGCTCGGGGTGCCCGGGTGGCTCAATCGGTTAAATGGCTGACTCTTGATTCCAGCTCAGGTCATGACCTCTCGGTTCATGAGATCGAGCCGGGTATCGGGCTCTGTGCTGACAGCGCTGAGCCTGCTTGGGATTGTCTCACTCCCTCTCTCTTTGCCGCTCCCCCGCTCATGCTCGCTCTCTCAAAAATAAATAAATACACATCATAAAAAAGATTACTGCTCATTTTGGCTAATATATTTGTGAAAATATAAAATGCGACGAGATATTTTAAAGGTGTGTAGGCGCTATAAACAAATTTGCATATTTGTATAAAAAAACAGAAAACTTACTTTTCTGTAGTTACACGCATGTTTTCCTTGGCAGAATATGAATATTTTCTCTCATTCTGAAGAATTATTTCTAGACACAATTATCATATTTCTACCTTGAGGTTTATAATACTAATGATGGAATATTTTAATTTTTTTATGTTTTATTTTTTTATATTTGAGAGAGAGAGAGACAGAGAGTGCGAGTGAGGGAGGGGCAGAGAGAGAGGGAGGCACAGAATCCGAAGCAGGGTCCAGGCTCTGAGCTGTCAGCACAGAACCCAACACGGGGCTCAAACCCATGAGCAGTGAGATCATGACCTGAGCCGAAGTCGGACACTCAAGCGACTGAGCCACCCAGGTGCCCCTAACGATGGAATAGTTTTAAGTTAAATACTACTTAAGAGATTGGATGACATTTGAAAAAAAATTTTAAATCAATTCATAGTTTGCTAGAAAAGAAAGCTGGTATTTTTCCTTTGGTAAATCTGGCCAATTGAGTTGTTTCTTTGTGAATTTCAGATGATTATGACACCGTGTCAAATCACTTGTAAAATGTTTAATTATTTTTTTGACATTTAACCTCTTACCAGTGCACATACTAGTGCTTGGGGGATAGAAAAAAGAGGCATAAGCTCTTAGAAGAAAATTATATCCTCTGATGTTTCTAAGATTGAATATAGCCTTGTTATACTGGCTGGGAAATGACCTTTTCCATGTCCTTTCTAGCAGCTTCAAGAGATATTTGATTCTCTAAAATTGAACAAAAGGAAGCATAAACATCTTGTTGCACTCTCTCTCTCCCTGGTGTCTTTCTTTGAGTTTCGTTGACTTCTTCTCAAACATGTTCTGCATGCTATTCAAATTGAAGTCAAATTACAGTCTGGCATCCCGTACAATCAGAGAGCTAAAAGTCTTCAAAGGTCCGATGGGCAGTTAGACAATCTAGAAAAGTCTCATTTCTAACCTGGTTCCCTTAAAGTACACATTGAAAAGTCCCATTTTATTATAACTTTAAGATGCATCTCTGTGTGTGTGTGTTTCAGAGAGAGAGAGAGAGAGAGAGAAAGAGAGAGAGAGACATGGTCTTTATAAACTCAGAACTGGTCACACAGAATTTCCTTTACTAGCACTTTGCCTAACAAACTTAGTTTTATTTTTTAGCATCCTTTCTACCCCCTCTCCCCTATTTCCTAAGTAAGCTTTGCCTGGATCCCTAGTTTCTCAGTGGAGGTTTTCATACTTGTGCTGACACAGCAGGGCGTCCCTTCCACCGGTAGCAGAGTGGAAATCAGAACTGGATGAAAAGCAGGAAACCTGCCTGCATGCTGGTCCCAGCTTTGTCAGAAATAGCCATGTGCTTAGGCGAAGCATTTAACTTGGGCTCATATGCCCAGATCATCGCATTAGCTATGAAGGTTATTTTGTTTAACTTCTCATTCAAACATGAATCAGCTTGTTCCTGTTTTTCTCATCTGCGACGTAGCTAGAATAATTGTATTTATGGAACGAGGGTGCTGCGCGGCTGCAATGAGATACTGTATGCAGAGCTCTCAGAAATGCCTGGCACCTAAAAAGTGTCCCATAAATATTAGATACTGTGTTGTGGTGAGATGGAGACCCCTGGGTGCAGGTGACCACGCCCAGGCTGCGGAGGTAGGAGGGATCACCCTGGGAGACAGTGTTGAATGAGGACAGACGCCAGCCTGCCAAGGTCTGATACAGTAGCCAGAAGCCACATGTGGCTATTTCAATTTAAAGTTAATGAAGGGGTGCCTGGGTGGCTCAGGTGGGTAAATGTCAGACTCGTGATTGTGGTTCAGGTCACGATCCCACGGTTCGCGAGATCGAGCCCCGTGTGGGGCTCTGAGCTGACAGTGTGAAGCCTGCTTGGAATTCTCTCTCTTCCTCTCTCTCTGCCCCTCCCCTGCTTGCCCCCACTCTCTCTAAATGAATAAGTAAATAAATAGCATTTTAAATTAACCAAATAAAAACTTTAGTTCATCAGTCACACTGGTCATGTTTCACGTGTTCCATTTCCATGGATCCAGCGGCTATTGTATTGGACAGTGTAGATACAGAGGGTTGTCAGAATCACAGAAAGTCCTATGGGAAGCAGTTATGGAGAACAAAACCCCAAGGAACATATTCCAATTAAGGAATCGTGGTAATTGTGGCTAACTCAGGGAGTATTTACCTTGTCATGTACGGTGCTAAAAGCCTTAATAAGTTATTTCCACACTTTCCTCAAAAGCTCTACAAAATAGTCATCGCTGTTATTCGCATTTTACGTTGGAGGAAACCAAGAAGGATGGTTTAAGGATGGCTCTAGGTGACTTACCAAGAGTGAGGATCAGGGAATGCCAGGACCCAAATGTAGGCTCGACTCCAAAATGGCAGTTCCAGACCAATCTTTCAGCCAGCTGCCGTTAGCTCCATCAGCACACGGGGATGATCCTGAAATTTCTATAAGCAGCATCATTATATTGAGAATATGCTCCTTCTTTATGTGTAGGCTCGCGTTTCATTTTTGAAATTGCTCCATCTCCCAAGGTCACAAAGAATGGTGACAATAACAAGACAAATATTTTCAAAATACTTCTGACTCTTCTAACTCCTAGGCCAAAAGGCATAAAACGCTAGATGATTTACCCGATGGTGCCTTTTTCCCGGTTTTATTGGGGTATGATTGACAGACAAAATTGTATTTATTTGTGGTGCACAACAGGAAGTTTTGATATGTGTACCCACTGTGAAATGATTAGCACAGTCAAGTTCATTAGACATCCATAACCTCACAGAGCTGCCTTCTTTGACAGTGAGAACCTGAAGATCTCCTCTTCGAACAAATTTTGAGTATACAATACATATTATTAACTATAATCAACATGCTGTACATTAGATCCCCAGAACTTACTCATCTGATAACTGGAAGTTTCTACCCTTTGACCAACATCTCTTTTTCCCCCACCCTCCAGCCCACAGTAATTACCATTATACTCTCTTTTTCTGTGGGTTCTACATTTTTAGATTCCACCTAAGTGGAAGATCATACGGTACTTGTCCTTCTATGTCTAACTTATTCACAGCATAACATCCTTCAGATTCATCGATACTGTCACAAATTGTAGGATTTCCTTCCTTTATATGGCTGAGTAATATTCCATTATATGTACCACATTTTCTTCCATTTTTTTAAATATCATTTATTGTAAAATTGGCTAACATATAGTGTATACAGTGTGCTCTTGGCTCCGGGGGCAGATTCCATGACTCATTGCTTACCTACAACACCCAGTGCTCATCCCAACAAGTGCCCTCCTCAAAGCCCACCACCCATTTCCCCCTCTCCCCTGCCCCCCCCATCAGTCCTCAGTTTGCTGTCTGTATTTAAGAGTCTTTTTTTTATTTTTTTTTAATTTTTTTTTTTCAACGTTTATTTATTTTTGGGACAGAGAGAGACAGAGCATGAACGGGGGAGGGGCAGAGAGAGAGGGAGACACAGAATCGGAAACAGGCTCCAGGCTCTGAGCCATCAGCCCAGAGCCTGACGCGGGGCTCGAACTCACGGACCGCGAGATCGTGACCTGGCTGAAGTCGGACGCTTAACCGACTGCGCCACCCAGGCGCCCCTGTATTTAAGAGTCTTTTATAGTTTGCCTCCCTCTCTCTCTGAAACTATTTTTTTCCCTTCCAGAATTCATCATCGACGGACATTTAGGATGCCTCCGTATCTCGGCTCTCGGGAATAATCCAATGATGCGAGTTCTTACCATCTGGCTTGGGACACTTTGGGTGAAGACCGGAAACTACAACCAGTTCTCAGATTTTAAATCTGATACTCTTCCCACCTGTTCTCTGCTTCTCTGGTGCCTCCCTGTAGTGCACTAAGTGCACTCCCGATGCATTTACCTCATTTTACAGTCTGTTGTCAAATGTTTCCTGAGGACGATAGAAATGGGGTATAAATCGCTGCTTTTCCTGTTTCTACCTGAACAGGAGGGCTCGAGGCAGCAGCGTGATGCCCCTGGCCTTTGTTTTTGCTTTGTTCTATTTTGCATTTCTCCAATAGTCAAACTTGTTTAACTATTTTACTTGCTGAGGTTTTGACAATGCTGTAGATCTATCATCCATCACGTTAGACGATAAAATTAACACAATCAAACCCTATTGTAGTCACTCTGAAGTACAAAATTGCTTTTCAGGGATAATAATAGCTTTCTCCAAGACTCTGCTTCCCCTCCAGTTCTACCACTGGCTGTTGATGATTGGCAGGTGACATTCTCTTTCACTTGCCATATCTCTGCAATTACGTTTTCGTAAGTGACAGTTTGGTGGTATGTGACTCATGTGATGCTAAGAATACTTTTCACATTCATCTCATGTTTACCTTTATATACTTACATAAGCAGAAAATTACCGCATTTGTATAAAAACAGTTCTGCAGAATTATCTGTCAACTTAGAGAATTACGGCTTCATTTGATGCTGAAAATGTTATCGTCTGATTATTTCTGCCATCCTGACAATCACAATCTGAGATGTTATTTCAGGGTAAGAGGGAAAAATGATGTTCTCAAAAACAAAAACAAAAACAAAAACACGAAACCAAAAACAAAGCACTTGTACCTCAAGGAAACCACGGCGCTCATCCCATGTATTAAGGCTATCTAATTACAGAAGACGGATGCTATTTATTCTCACGGGGAAGCATATGTCGAGAAAATTATTGTTGAAACTATTAAAATGATGTATAACATTCTTTTCTCTACTATAGATGTTCAATAAGTGCTTTTTGATGAACCAACAAAAGTCGGTTTTCATGCAGAAGTGCTTTTTTGGAGGGTGTATTTTAAGAAGTGTAAATATATGAAAATTATAGAAAACCATCTCTGTAATCTTGCTACTGTGATACATTTTATGTTCACAAGTTTTTCTGATGTCCTGCAACTGAATATGCAATTTGAAACAGAATATAACTTTCCTTTGAGATTTTACGTTGTTGAAAACAAAACGACTTTTCTAAAGCCGTTCCATTTTGTGAAGTAGAATTTTTAAACATATACGCAAGATCAGATTGACCTGGTAACTTAATTAGGACATTTACGTTTATGTACCACCCTGTGCCTCCCCCTATGCAGGCATTGTAAGAAAGAAACAAAATGGAAGCCCTGATCTGTGTATTCAAAGATTTTGTATTCAAACAATACATAATACTTCAGAACAAAAAAAGGTAAAAAATAAAACATGCTTCAAAATAAATAAAATAATGTTTTAAACTATGTAAACAGATACGCTTACTATCTTTAACATCTGTTAGTGCTGTTATGGAGGAAATGATGGTTAATATGGACCCTAAAGAAATTGTAAGATTTGGATGAAAGTCTACAAAATGTGACAAAATAAGCTACAAATGTTGACTAGAGACAAATAATTCGTTTATTTAGAACACCTAATCACCAAACATCATGGGCCATCATAGATCGCGTACTGCAAGCAAATTTATGGTTGTAAGAGTTCTTTACTGCAAACAAGCAATAGAAAATTAATTTGATTTTGACAGTGTTAATTCCAACTGAAGTAAATTCATGCAATTCACAATGATAAAATGGCTACCACTAAAAGAAACTGTCCGGGATGAATTTATTTCGATTCCTTTGCTTATTTTACTTTGTCATAACATTTTTTCATTCATAACATAATATGAACACAAATTATTTCTGTGGCATCCAATTTGCCTATGTGAAAAGTATTCTTCGCCACACTTGAATCCTTTTGAGTTCTTGTCATATTATGATCTTTTGCCAATGTCCTTGTTAAGACTAGAAATACCTGGGGAAGAAAGATTTTAGTAGAGTTCTATGCTGATATTCTCATGCAATTGTCTATTACAACAGGGACAGAGTGAAACAGAAACCAATGTAACTTTCAGGGACATCCTCACGTTGACTGACACCAGAGACAGAATTAGCTGACTTTACAGTGAATAATAAAAATTTAAAAATAATAATAATAATACGGGAGAACAAGTCAGAGAAGACATAACTATTTCTAATACTGGGATGAATTATTAACAACGGCAAAAGGGTATAAGAGGAAAATGTGATTGATAATAAGTGAAATCAATTCTAAAAAGAACTTTGTGTTAAATGCTAAAAACTAGTAAGTGAATGTATATTTACTCTCTGGGAAGTTGTACGTGCTAAAAATATAAACAGGCAGTTTCTGCTGAGATGAGAAGAAAATGCAATCTGAGGGTGACTCCCCATTAACGCAACCCTGGGGAGGCTGCAAAAGGAAGCCGAGTTAATGGGTTCTGAAAGCTGACCCAAGAATTATGAGAAATTGCTGGGGAGAGAAGGCTGAGTCATGGTGGAGGGCAATTTGGTTCTCAAGGGCTGTCAAAACAAAGTACCACAAACAACGAGGCTTAAACACTAGTTTATTTTCTGGCCGTTCTGGAGACTAGAAATCCAAGATCAAGGTGGCATCAGGGTTGATTCCTTCTAAGGTTTTTAAGGCAGCATCTGCCACGACTCTCTCCTGGCTTCTGGTGGCTTGCCTGCAATCCTTGATTTGTAGACTCATCACCGTACCTCGATGCTTTCAGGTTCACATCGAGGCCTTATGTGTGTGCCTGTGTCCAGATTTCCCTTTTATAAGGACACTAGCCATATTGGATTAGGGCCCACTTGACTCCAGGGTGACCTCATCTTAACCAATCATGTCTACAATGATCCTGTTTCCAAATAAAGTCAAATCTTGAGGTCCTGGAGTTTAGGACTTCAAGTTCTGAACATTGGGGGGCACAATTTACTGCATGACAGACGGAGATGGAAGACTAGATCCAAAAGAGGCCAGACTGCATGAATGGGAGAATAGACTCAAGGAGAGACTCCTCGGTGTGTGGTTTTCCATTTTGCACATCACCCTGAGCCCGTCACAGCGCATCCCCAGACACTGATAGAGAACCTGTAGCACAAGGTTCCAATAAAGGAGGCAGGATACAGTCATTTATTATTGTTGCTGTTAGGAATTGCCACAAATTTTGTGGCTTAAAACAGTATACATTTGTGATTTTATATTTGTGGAAGTCAATAGTCTTGATGCCATTTTTTTGGTATTTTATATTTGCAATTTTTTTTTCTGATTCTCTGAAATAAATATGAAATTTGAAAAGAATGTTAAAGCTCTCCTTTGGAACCTTCCAGTTCAAAACTGGAACAATTATTCTAAAGCAATTCCATTTTGTGAAGTAGCTACTTAAAAAAAAAAAATGTCTGTCTATCTAGAATAAGATTTATATGTTAAAGTAATTAAGAAATTTTTATTTAATTCTCATTAAAAGAAGAAAGATTAAATATAAAATGTGTAAGGAAATAATTTACAACCCCCCTGAAGAGATACCATTACTCTTTTCCAAGATTTGTTCAAGTCTTTTGAGAAGGGCTTCTGGAAAAGTTGGTGCTTGAGATGGGCCCTGAAGGTTTGGTAAGATTTGGTGAAAGTCTTCTAAACATGTGTGGAATGGCCAACCAAAAATGATGCCTGGAGGCAAGTACTTAGTTATTTTAGACACCTAAAAACTAAAAATTTTGTTAAAATTCAGGGTCAGCTGGGTTAGTTACTTCTGGAAGTTCTCAGGGAAAATGCACTTCTTTGCTTTTTCCAGCTTCTAGAAGCAAGTGCATTCCCTGGCTTCTGGCCCCTTCCTTCATCTTCGAAGCCAGCCATCACCTGGCTTTCACCCTTGCTTCTGTTGTCAGAATTCCTTATCTTACCCTCTTTCCCCCTTGTGAATACTTTGGACCCACCCGTGTCCTCCAATCTCCCTGGCTCAAGATCCTAGATTTAACCACGTCTGCAGAATCCCTTTGGCCAGGTCAAGTAACAAGTTACTCTGGGGATTAGGACCAAGACTTACTTCCTGTGGGGGTTCGTTATTTGAGGTGGTGTCAGAGTGTTGCCAGGTACCAGCTGAGGGAGGGAGTAGATGGCACTGGCTCACTGACCAGCTAGGAGTCTTGAACATTTTCTTATGTCCACAGTGAGCTCCCCAACACACCCTTTCACACACTTCTAGAAAGGTCAATGGTTTCATATTGCATTATCCCAGCACTCCATGTGGTGGATATTACTGGTGTTAACTAATACTTATATTCCCTTTCCTTCTTGTGACCCAGGTATTCTTGCCAAGGAGCTGTGATTGAAATTGATCTTTACTCTTCCAGATCACAACAATGAAAAGCCCTAGATGTTTCTGCAGTTTCCCCTTTCCTCTGCTGATGGGTGGACTGTAAAGGCAGTTAAAGATACTATCAAAACGAGTCCCTGAAGAACAAGGTGGGGCAGAGACTTCCCACTTTCACCCTATCTTTATCTCATATATGTTTTAAGACATTGTGTATGCGTAAAAAATAACCTTTTCTGGAGGATAAAGTCACTGCTATTTTGGGGTTATTTGTCCATATCATCTGGTATACATTTTTATTTTTTTATTACATTTTTTTTTGAGAGAGAGAAAGAGAGAGAGGAAAAGGGGGAGGGGCAGAGGGGGACTCTTAAGCAGGGTCCAGGCCCAGTGTGGAGCCAAATCTAGGGCTCAATCTCAGGATCATGAGCTCATGACCTGAGCCAAAATCAGGAGTCAGATGCTTAACTGACTGAGCCACCCAGGTGTCCCCTATATCAGCTGGTATTCAGTGGAACCACAGTACGTGCATTTTTTTTACTATATATGTTTTTCTTTCTGTGAGATGGTGAGCTTTGGAGAGAGAGAACAATAATTCTTTTAATTATATTCTTGGTGATAAAAGATATTCGGCTTAATGATGGTATTTCAAAGAGTAAAATAACTAATAAAAAGTTCTTGCTTATGTAGTGTCCTCCCGTGTTCTGTTTCTCAAGTTTCTCTGCCCTCATCATAGAGGAAGTTTGAGTATATTTTGCAACCTATATTTGCAATAACTCTATACACTTCCACAATCAAATTTTATCCATGCATACTGACTATAAAACCATATTATTTCATAAAAGGGCATTTAACAAAAACAAGAGTGAACTTGTTACCGCCCTCAGCACCTTTCAAACTGCAAACCCACTGATTAGAAAGAGAAGTCTTGACAGCTAATTTTCATATCACAAATGTTGTCTGAATACTTGTGTGAAGATGAGTGGGAGAGGGAGAGAGGAGGTACAAATGTATGCTCTCCTGCTTCTGTGCTCTTAAGAGGAAATATTACATTGATGGTCTTTTGTGTGTTATAGCAAGGACAGCACTCAACTTAATTCAATGTCTAACTTGGGATAAGGTCCCATAATGTGTCAGCAGAAAAATCCAGTGAAACCCATTTTTTCAAGGGTGAATTTCTCATGTACAGGGATTCTGGACAGTTAAGTAGATAGGTAACCAAACTAGCATAAATCTCTTTGAGATATAACTTTACAGAAAGCATCTCACATTGATGGACTGGGAGAAGCTATCAAACCTTCATAACACTGATGATTTTGCTCATTTTGTTTCAAGGTCAAAGGTCTTTTCAGGGGGCACGGGGGTGGCTCAATCGGTTGAGTGGCTGACTCCTGATTTCAGCTCCAACCATGATCTCCTGATTTGTGATATTGAGCCCCACATCAGGCTCCGTGCTGGTAGCTCAGGGCCTGCTTGGGATTCTCTCTCCTGCTCTCTCTGCCCCTCCTCCACTCACGATCTCTCTCTTTTTATCAAAACAATAAATAAACTTAATATTAGTATATATATATATATATGTATATATATATATATATATGGTTGTGTAGTTATAAATATATAGTTTATATATAGATAGTTCTGTTGAATACCAGCCGATATAGGGGCGTGTGAGTGGCTCAGTCACTTAAGCATCCAACTCTGGATTTTGGATTTTGGCTCAGGTCGTGATCACATGATCATGAATACGTTAATAAATAAACTCAAAGTTGTCCTGTCTTTTCAGGACAAATGAACATGAATATTCTGGAGGATTAAAGCAAATTTACATTTAGGTTTATTCTGTATCTGTATGCCTTCTCCTGGACACAGTCATGGGATAAAAGTTTGAGGCACTGCTCTGTTCTCTGAGTCTCTAGTATAGAGTATCTCACAGTCAAGTACATGGTAGGACTGAGTTCTGGCATAGAGGTAGGCAGTTTATACCTCAGTCACATCTGTTTTTACTAGCCGTGTTTTCACTGATGGTAAAAGAGCCAACATTGTTAAGGTAAGAGATTTAGGGATTAAATGATAATGGAATTCACTGCTTGTTCAAGAGATTTGGACTTTAATCAATATCTTGGACTTTAATCCATACTTAATTATTCTATACTTTCCAGTTTTCAAAAGGAATATCAGCATATACGTTGGAAATTAAAGGTCTAGAATTATAGAAAACAATATCAGGATAAAGGTTTTCTAAAGCTATCATTATAGTGGGAGCAGAGCTAAAGAGAAAGGAGGTGTTTTTTGTTTGTTTGTTGTTTCTATTGGTAATTGTTTGGACCTTGCCTCCTTTAGTTTCACTGACGTAGGTAAGTGTATCCTACACCATCGGGTGGGCTCGTAAATGTGTTTATTGTTCTTAGCATCTGATCTTCTCTTGGCCAAGAATGTCCAAATTTGCTAAGAGAGAGCAAGCGTGTGCTTTAAAGTTTGCATCTTAGCGAAGAGAACCAGTGTGAGAGCCAGTATATGCTGTTAGTGATAACCCGGAAATTAGATTTTCTGTAAGGCTCCAATGAGCTTATCAAATATTTAGAGAGCCCTATGCTAATAATCCTATCAAGGGATATGCTGCATTCAGCGTTATGGGTTGTGGTACAAGTAGATGAGACCAACAAATAGCTCTTTCGTTCACCTCTGGTATTTCTTTTCGTGCTTTCATTGTGGAAACGTTATTTATCAAACAGCTATTGCGTCTTTATCATCATAGCCAGTGAAAATCAAGTGCTGGTAGTTCTCCACATTTTGGACTTCTGTCTCCTAGAACATACTGCATCGAGAGCAAAGCTGTGTCTTCTGGCCACTGCGATGGACTGTTAGAGCCAGAATGCCCTTTCCCCGTCCTGAGGGAAGGATTGTTATGGCAACAAGTAAGGCCCTTCTTTATTTTTTTTTCCTTCTCTGCAACAAGAGCCCCTATTCCGACCTTTACCCCAGCAAGGAAGGACATGAAAGGGGTTCAGAATATACCACCCTAAAACAGGCACTCTGGCGCAAGGATTATTTTGGGATGAAGGCAACAGAGGAAAAGCAGAGGAAGGATGAAGTCCCTGGCCTCCCCTGTTTGCCTAAATTACTGTTGTGATGCCCCCAGACCACACAGGACCAGGAAGGGAATTCTAACCCTGTCACTGGATACGACAATGCACTAAGAAGATTATACATCCGATCCTTCCTTTTTTTTAGCTTTAAATATTTCTTTTGAGAGAGAGAGAGAGAGAGACAGAGATTAAATGGGGGAGGGGCAGAGAAAGAATCCCAAGTAGGATCCACATTGTGTGGAGCCTGACGTGGGGCTCAAACCCAAGGACTCTGAGACCATGACTTGAGCCAAAGTCAGATGCTTAGCTGACTGAGCCACCCAGGTGCCCCATCCTCAAACCTTTCTAGAAAGCCCTTATCTTCCACTGGTTTCTCTGGCATTTACTTTCCCCAGTTTATACCTGTAAAACTAATCTCCTCTTCCCTTGTCCTGTCGCTTCTCTCCTGATTGATTGCTCTTGAGTTCTAACCACCCCTTTGAGTTACTTACTCATCGCTGGGGTTCTTCCTCCTGCATGGGAGGGTGCAGGTAGGGGGGTGGGAGGGAGTGTGGGAGGGAATTAATCAACTCTGTTTTTCTCTTGTTAGTCCACCTTTTGTTGGTCTAATTTCCAAGTCCTCAGGCATAGAACCCAGAGGAGGAGAGGAGAAAGTTATTTTCCCTTCCCCTATAGAAGGACCAGGGACGTGGTGGAATAGAATTAAAATATTTTCTTGGATCGATGAGTAGGAGACCACGGAAATAAGGTGAATTTGAAGGGAACTGGTGCTTCCTCATGTCTATAAATAAGGCTTGGGAAGCTAGCACGATGCTGAGTTACAAAGCAGCAGGACTATTCTACGTTAATGGTGCAAAACGTTCCATGAGGAATGCTTCAGAATGTTCTGTGACTGGAACCTCAGACTATAGGAATCCGGTGCTATTTAATCCCCTAGATAGAGATCAACTGTCCAGCTTTCTAAAAGCAACAACTGTACCAATTCATCTCCCTGTCAGGTCCTCCTCAGAGCTGGGGATGTAGCTCAGCGGTAGAGCGTGTGCTTTGCATGTATAAGGCCCCAGGTTCGATCCCTGGCATCTCCATAGCTTTTTCTTCCCTCAACCGTACAAAGCTGTTTTTTAGACTCATTCCTTCAATATCACAGCACCTTCACACTTGAACACGTCATTGGCACGACACATCAGTGTAAATGACAAGTGACATCTTACTGTAGTAAATGAACTACATGCAAACTTGTGCTGTGATAATGAGGTTTTCTTTCAGTATTAACAGCATCCTTTTATCAATCCCAAATAAAAACCCAGCCTTTCCAACAACTCTTTCCTTCCCTACTTGATTCACTTATTTTACTGATAACCTCCTCTTTCTTTTAATAACATCGTGCCACGGGCACGACCCACTTAAGGAATAAAAACACAACAAACGTATTGATGACATTCCTCATTTTCAAAGTGTTTTCACATGTAATAGCCCTTTTGCAGCCACAGCAAAGTGACAGAAGATAATGACGTCGGGCCTGTCTCATAGACTTCACACACTTTGAAGCGAGGTCCTCTCTTCCAGGCCAGTTGTGCAATTTAGAGCCTCTGTATAATCCGTGGAGTGAAAGACGAGTCATTGAGATCAAGCGTTTTTTAATTATCTTTGCCATGGAGTTTCAACCTCCACGTAAAGACGTACAGGGAGAAAAGTCTGAATAGCTGCCGTCGGCCCTCAGTGGCCGGGAGTGGACTGAAACCGCACAAGCGTCATGTCACTCGCACGCGGGAAGCCTGGTGACCGCGGGCGTTGCTGGCACAGGGACCCGAGGGGTCAGTGTTCTGCCCACAAAGGAGGGCACCGCCGGTCATCTCCCGGACACACGCATTTAGCTTGTCTTCTCTACGACGTAGTATTACTCTATTTTGAAGAGTGTTACATCTTTTTCTGGGGAAACATTAGAGCCGTGGATTCAAGTCCGTGTGATGTGATGACAAAACAAAGTGGTGTCTTTGCTGAGTCCCCCGTCTTCTGCCTTATGGATCCATTTGAGTCTTTGGCTGTGTACTTTGACCCTGACATCTAAGCTGTCACACCCATTCTCAGATGAACAGAGTTCAGGTTCGCTCTCATGGTACCAATCAGCCTCCCTTCTCAGATGACAGGTGAGGATATGTGACAGTCCTCCCTCCGGGTCGCGCACCACCCCTAAAGTGGGCGTTGCTTTGCCTTTACTTGTTTGCATTATGAATAAAACCTAGAGATCCGATGTTCAACACTTAATTTGCTAGGATAAATCTAAGACCTTCAGATCGAAGACATTTTTAATTATGTAATACAAGGTTGTACGTGGATTCATATTTCAGAGGAATATTAAAAACTCCCTTAACTTATTCACAGCCTTTGAGAAGCCATTAAACCTGAGAAGACAACGAAGCAGTTTCTCTAATTACTAACATATATTACACATTTTACTGCTTCCTTTGAAATAGGATCTCCTCTCCGTGTGCTCTCAAGGTCAGCGTCCCCTCTCTCTGTGCACGAAGATGTGTGGAACGAGGGAGAGGCTCTCGAACTGAAGTCGAATCCCGTTTCATTTTTTATATTCTGGGTATGGAGAGAACCGTCATCGAAGTACAACCAGAAACTGTAAAACAAATCCATGAACGTTGGGTGTTTTCCATGCCCCAGGGGACGGAAAAGAGGAAATGAGAAGTCCTCTGACAGCTAGGTTTAGCGGTAGGAGTCAAGATAGCAACAGAGCAATGCTTTTAGCGCCTCCCCTGATGTTACGTCGTTCAGCCCTTACAACAACCTTAGGAGATAGGTTCTCTTTTCAGCCCCATTTCACAGTCGGGCAAACTCATGAACGGGGGGGTTGCACAGTTGCTTTAGGTCCTGTGTCCCAGCAAAGCAGTCTAGGCCTGAGAATCAGTCGGGCCCAGACAGTACATAGCTGTGTGGTGTTGAGGAATGAATTTGCCTCTCTCGATCTCCGTTCCTTCGATTGCACACAGGAGAGAAGAGAAGAAACAGTCGGGGCTCTGTGGCTGGTTGGACTTCCCACTCAGGATTCTGGTTAGACCACATGTCTGGGTGGGCTGTGCAGCCTCGGTGGGTGCGGTCCACTAGTTTTAACTTCACAGAAAATGGAGATGACGATGTTTATCCCATAGGCATTTTCAGGGCATTTGAAAAGTTGACATATTTTACATGCCTTAATTCCTGATACACTCACAATCAATAAATAGGAGTTCCAATTTTTTCTCTCTATCAAATAACAGGAAGATGATATTCAAGGAGTCTTATTCTAAAACCCTGATTCCAAGACAAGCCCATTATTTCGAGAATTGAGGAATCTAACTGATGAAAAAGTATATAAATACATGGAAATAGAAACAATTCCCAAGTTATGTGCAATAATTTCATGGGAGATAATGGTAGAACTCTTCAAATAGATTCAGAGTATGGTAAAAAAAAAAATGCTTTGAGTTTGAAGAAGGGAGGAAAGTCATAAACTGTTAGTAAAGTTTGGGAATTTTCTAGCAGTAGGGGTACAGGGCAGGTTCGAAGGCTGCACAACCTTTTCAAGAGGCGAAAAAGTGCTCACCATCCCCAAAGTGGTGATATGTGCAGATAAGGCCAGACAGCACAAGGCTCAGGAGATCAATGTATCCACGTTTGATAGGAGGTGAGAGTTAATAGGGCAGAGTCAGGGAATGGGATATGTAGCAGGAAAGGAAACTTGCAATCAAATTGGGATGGGAGTCCTCTTGATACTGGTGATAAAGAGAATTAACTGCTCAAGGTTAGACCTCATTGCTTCTTGAATTTTTTCATTTCCTCTTTACATCTCGATTCCTGTAATCCTCAGTTCAGAATCACTCCCTCCTCCAAGATTCCTCAGGTCTGCTAGCCACTGTTGGGTTCGCCTCCACTGAAAAATCGATGCCCCCTGCTTCCTTTTATCACAAAACTTTACCATGCTCAAACTGTAACGTACCGGGGTGCTTACCTCATCTTCGGACTGCGAGTTCCTCAAGAACAGAGATAGTCTGTTACTCATGTTTGTGTTTTTTTAATGATAAACTTGACATTACCGAGTTGTAGATTTACAGAAAAATTGAGAAGATAGCACATAGTCTCCATGTACCTCTGCACGCAGTGTCCCTATTGACATCATTTATCAGTATGATGCATTTATCAAAGTGAATGAAGCAATACCAGTACATAATTAACTAAAGTCCTTAGTTTATTCAGATTTTCTTAGGTTACGTAATGTCGTATTTCCGTTCCACGATCCCCTCCAGATGCAACATTACAGTTAGTCGAGTACCTCCTTATTTTTTTTTCTTACGTGTGACTGTTTAGACTTTCTTTGTTTCTTTCTTTCTTTTTGATGACCTTGATAGTTCTGAGGTCAGGTATACAGCAGTACTGGTCAAATATATTGGGAGATGCCCCACTATTGGAATTAGTCTGATATTTATCTCATAAGTAGATTTCTATTATGGGTTTTTGGAAAGAAAAGCACAGAGGTAAAATGCTATTTTCATTACATCATATCAAGGCTATATACTATCAAATACCTTATCATTGTTCATATTGACTTGATCGCCTGGCTGAGGTTTTTCAGGTTTTCCTACTGTATATCCCCACCCTGCCGACATACACACACACACACACACACACACACACACACACACACTTTCTACCCTTTCTATTTTGTAGTCTTTTCTTTGGAAGGAAATCAATATGCACAGTCTGCACTTAATGAGTAGAAACTTAGGCTATCCTTTCTGTAGGGTGGAAAACCCATACATTATTCTGAATTATTTGGCACAGGAATTCTCTACCCTTTATTAGTTTATCCAATTATTTAGCTATCAATAAGTACTCATGGATATTTATTTTATACTTTGGGTTATAATCCAATACACCTTTATTTATTCTCTTGGTCCAATAGTTCCTGTTCTGGCTCTCGGGAGCTCTCTCTCAGTGTCCCTGTGACGCGCTCCCATCCGTGTGCCTTTGTGGGTATGGTTAGCACTTCCCTACCTTCTGACACCCCAAGGTATTGTAGGCTCATCTTGCATATTTTCTGTCTCAATCCCAGAATAGGCCATTTCTCCAAAGAGCTCTGATTTTGTTTTGTTTGTTTTGTTTTTGTTTTAGAGAATGGTATTAGAGGCCAAGATTTAGGAGCTGTGCATGCCGATTGCTACCGAGGCTTTATTTTTTTGTTTTTTTTTTTTGTTTGTTTTTTTGAGATCATCTCACCTGACTAAGCAAGGAAATATATGTGTGTACACTAACCTATAAATATCTACAAATATTTCTATGTGTAATTATCTGTATCATATTGAGTGAAACGTGAGTTCCCACTGATGTCTCCACCTCTAGTGTGTTACCATGTGGATGATTCTAGCCTCCTCACCCTGCTTATCTTTAAATCCTCTCCCAATATTGAGAAATCTATCTGTTTACATGTTCAACAGCAATATACACGTATCAGAATTGCTAACCTGTATGCCCCCTTGAAAAACAACTTTATCAACTAGAAGGAAGTGCTTATATGCAGTTCATTTTGCCTCTGGTCTTACAGATCCCACCCATTTCCAGAGTTACTTAGATGAGCACCTTCCCCCCCGCTTCCCCTTGGGTGAGGTCGTTGCGTACATTTGTAACAGAATCTCTTGTCAGAGTGCCAAATTCCTTCCTGGGATGCCCCACCTTCCTAACGATTTTCTAATTTGCCTTCTTTTTTGTCATTCGGTTCTAGAGTTTTTGACAAATGAACTATGTCCTATATCCACCAACATAGTATTGTACAGACTAGTATAAATTCCCTAAATCACCTGTGCTTCACATATTCATCTTCCCATCTCCCCACAAGCCCCTGGCAACCACTGATCTTTCCATTGTCTCTGTAATTTCTAGGATGTCATATAATTGGAACCATACAGTATGTCTTTTTCAGACTCTCCTGTTTAATATATCTATGTACACATAAGATTCCTCTGTGTTTGCTAAGGCATCATCGCACATGAATAATTGAAATGAGTGACAAATGTAGTATATTTATGTATAGATGGAGTATATTTGTGTCTACAGTGTTTATCGTGAGAACACGAGGCACCAGGAGGTAGTTGGGGTTTTATTGCTATTATTTCCAGTTGTGGGACTTGCTTTGATTTTTGTTAGAGCAGATGTGTAGTACTGGGTCCCTGAGCATCTCTGATATACAGGCATGGATTAGGGAGTCACCAAGTCTCCTGGAAGACCACGCAGAATAGACGCATCCACATACAGACGTGAATGGGAGCTGCGTCTTTATTTTAAGTTATCTTTCTCTAATATCTATATTTATGCTGATATCACACTCAAGCTATACTTGGTAGTTGTGATAACAACTTAACTGTCTTACACAATGAAAAATCTAGTGTTGGAGTAAGAATTGCTCGTAGTGATCTCTAGAAGATATAGCCACTGCTGCTTGTAGTGATTTTGATCTCTTGTTAACTTGATAGTAAGAAAAGTTGAGTCTATCCCATAAATGCTGAAATGCACATATAGAAATAAGTGTATCTTGAGTAATGACATGGAGAAGTCACCCATAAGCATCTTTAGTAAACTGCAAATTATTGTCTATTACAATGTCCAGAAATGTAAGCTTCAGAGAGTGGCAATTCTCCTGGAAATTGGATCCTTGAAGGGTGATTCAGCTGAGTCCAAGCTTTGATCTCAGGGTGGTGAATGGTGTGTGAGATAGCAATTATAAGTGAGGAAGTAGGTCAGACTGCCACTCTGAGAATAGGATTTTTCCACTAACTTCAAATTCCTGGTGGGTGAAAAAACTATTCTGCACCAACCTGCTTATCCTAACCTTCAGGTAATTCCTCTTCTTTTATGGAAACACCAAACTCTGTTAATTAACTATGTATCTCGCTACCAGTAAGCCCAAGGGTCATGCACGTCTATGCTCAGGTGCAGGGCTCTCTGCCGAGGACGTTGTTCGAGAATTGCAGGGGCTGCGTCCCACCAAATGCTCCAGACACCTTCCGGGAGCTTGAGGCCACTGTCAATGCAATTATGGCTTCCTCCACGGGCTCTCACTTTGCAGCCCTTCCCGGACACCGTGCTTCTCAAATTTGCCTGCTCTCTCTAGCCCTCGTATAAATCTCTCTTATTCTGTAACTTCGCAGGGACTTTTCTTCCTGACTACATTCAGATTGATGTCCTGGGATAAACATTTTTCTTCAAAATAGTTGAGGATTTATTTACGCATTTGAGATTGTTAAATGTGTATATGTATTTACCGAAGAACAGAAAAAAGCAAAACTCTGGTTACAGACTGATGGATTATTTTTCATAGAATATGCACCCTTAGTTGAAAAAAAAACTTTAAAATGCCATAGATTTTACTATGGTTTATATCAATGTAAAAACTTTATGTGTAAGGAAAAATTACTGAGCACAATTAAATATTCTTCTCTGAGGAGCACCTGGGTAGCTCAGCCAGTTGAGTGTCCGAGAGTGTCCAACTTTGGCTCAGGTCATGATGTCACTGTCTGTGAGCTAGGGCCCCACATCGGGCTCTGTGCTGTCAGCGCAGAACCCCTTTTGGATCCTCTGTCCCCTTCTCTCTCTGCCCCTCCCCTGCTCATTCTCTCTCTCTCTCTCTCCCTCTCAAACAAACATTTTTAAAAATTCAAAAAAAGGATTCTTATTAGGTACAAAGTAAACACCCCAGGAGATTATGTTTATGGTCAATACAAAGTACGTAAAACCACACGTGGTATATAAATATATATTACTAATAGCTGACAACATGTACTCAATAATGTATACATGTACTGCATACATGTACTGCATACATGTATGCAGCCAATTGCATACATGTACTGCAACCTGTTTGCAAGGTAGACAGTTTAAACAATCATTTTTCACCTTCCCTCAGACATGCTCTGGAAGAAACATGATAACCATGATTAACCCTCACTTCGTCTTGAAATCTCCTTCATCTACACAAACAACGCTCAAAATCAAAATTTCAAAATATGTGTTTTGATGGCTCAATTTGTACATTCAAGAAACAGTAACTGAGGTTGCTTTTTTGATTTCTACTTAGTAAATCTTGCGATCCGAGACAGAAATGGAGAATGTCAGTCCATCTACGCATCAAGAAATAGATTTAATTTTCAGCTTCCAACGCTGCAGTAGATTTTGTAATGCAGGGCTTGTACTGAACATGCCCTTCGTCTGTGATTTTGCTGTTTTATGGTAGCTGTCCTTTTTGAGGCTGCCATTCATAATCATGTCAAGTAGAGTTCCTCATTCTTGCTATTATCGCTCACAGCCCACTTCATAAACAACACTGGATGGGCTGGAAGGTGGAAAAAAAAATGCTTTGTCCAAGGGAGACTTGGGCATTATTATCTATTTCTTCGGACCACAGACATGCCTTTTTCCTTTACGTGTATGTCAAGCTGGGAAAGAGCTGTCCCATTTCAATGGTTGTATGAATGGGATGTCCTCTCTACTACTCCTGAGATGGCCCTCAATACGTGTGGAGGATAACACATTAAACTTTGTGATGTCCCTGTGTTTAAACATCACGTTAGTGCCTCATTCAGGGATAATATTCTGGACGATGCAATTTGGAGCTTAGTGAATGTGGAAACGTCCAGTAATGAGATATCATTAGACTCTACATTATTGAGTCCAAAAGATTCTCTGAATCTCTACGATGCAAGAGTCACTAAAACCAAGGAAGTTTTTGGGAAGTGGATCTTCTCTATTAATGATACATGTTTAAATTTGCACGTGTGTGGTATTAATTTTAACTCCCTGCAGACAGCAGTTCTATTATGATGATGTTTCTGATGGCTCTAAGCCTTCCTTAGAGATATCCAGGGCATCCCCAAATTACAGACTCTTTACATTCTTCAGAAAATGCTATTTACTAGTGTTGAAACTGGGAGCTAAGTTGTTTTAGTGTAATATCGGCACTTATGAGTAGTTTAGTTCTTAAGATTTATGTTGGAAACAAATTGATTCTTCAGTAGTGGTGACAGAACTTTAAGTAAACTGTCAGGTGGAAAATTAAATATCAATATATCCTTTTTCCATATATTATTAGTCAATTCCCAGGGCAAATAACTCAATTCCCAGTGGGCTGAGACGACTTTGTATGTCTCACTTAAGTAAATAGATTTACATGATTGACATTGTTTCCCCTCCCTTGAAATAAAAATAACAGTCAGCAAACTACTTAAAATCCTAAGGCAGTAGAATATTTCCCTTTAAAAAAGTCTTACTTGTGAAGTGGAGCAAAACGTAAGGTGTCCAGGATAATATGAATAACAAATGCAGAGAATATCAAAACCCTTAGTCAGTTTCCTCGTGTATTTTGCCTAGAAGTAAACATCAGCGACTACCGTGTCTCTGAGAGAAAACCCAGTTCATATAATGGCATGTGCTTTCAAATTTATCAATTACATCATTGCTGTTCATTTTCTATTCTTACAGTATTTTAATCAAATATTGCTTTGTTGAGGGTAACAACGTCTAACATTTAAGCATCACTACTAAGTTTTTCATTAGATATTTTCCATACACCTATGAACGCCAATCGAAAAAGCAAAGCAATGAAATAGTCATAGATTTTCAGTGGATTACCAACGTGGTTGCTTTCTTTGGAAGTGAGTGAGTTGTGATGGGTATCACCTATATCCTAATTTCTCACAAGCCTGCTTGCTTGCTTGCTTGCTTGATTTATTTATTTATTTTAGTTAGTTCACATAGAGTGCAATATTGGTTTCACAAGTAGAATTCAGTGATTCATCACTTACGTATAACACCCAGTGTTCATCACAAGTCCCGTCCTTAATACCTTTCACCCACTTAGCCCATCTCCCACCTACTCCCTTCAGCAACCCTCAACTTGTTGTCTATCATTAATCTGTAAGAACAATGACTAACTTTTGAAAAAAAATAATTTGAGGTATGGTTACAATTTTATACATCTAAAGCACACATCAGAGCTTGCACACCACGAGGCAGATACATATGTTAAAGCCTTGCTGTATGTGGTATCTCTCTTCGGACTCTTTATACCCTAATAATGCTTCGGGGTCTAGGACAGACCTCACTCTATGACAAGGACAATCGGAAAATTTATTGAGTAACACAATATAGTGTTCGAGCACATGAGCTCTAGGGCCAGAATCTTGGCTCCTTCATTCATAGATGTGACCTTAAGCTACTTATCTTTTGTGTATCTCGGTTATAAAAAGGGGGAATGATGATATTGATAAAGAGCTGTTGTGAGGATGCTGTGAGTTAATAAATATACCATTTTGAAAGTGTGACATACGATGTTTTATGATTGCTAAATACCGTTATCTCATTTTATTTTATCAAAACCCTATTAGTAATTTCACTTTTTCTTTTTTTGCGATAAAAATCTCCTGATATTTAGCCACTTTAATTCACTTGCCTGAGGTCACATACCTTGAAAGAATCGCAGCCTGGATTATTAACTAGATTATGTGATCAAAGTCCATGGGTTTTATTTCTATGCTATAATCTCTCAATCCATATGAATCTTTCCTCCTGATATTTCCATCTTTTATTATCCTTGGATTTCATCTGATAAAGTTGTGACACAGTTCTGAATTTACCTATGTACTTCGTTATAGACACTATTTTCCATATGTTTTATTTTCTTTATCCAGATAGATTAGAATCTCATCAAAGGAATGGGTTGTGCCTTAACAGAGCTCTTCCAGAGTCTGTGCTATTGTCCTGAGGGGGTAGCATTTGCTTAATAAAGAAGACTTTTTTGGAACAGTGCTAGAAAGATATGGTTTAAAGTACGCAAATTTAATTACAAATTTCCGTAGATATTTTCTGAAATGTTGGCAAACATATTCAGCACAATTATGTTTTTCCTCCATCAGCCATCATGGTGCCTTCCTGAAAGTTTTTGATGCATAGATTAAATGACTAGAAGATTCTTGCACAGTAGTAACAAGAGAAAAAAGTCCATTACTCAAAAGAAAAAAAAAAGGAAATAGATAATTCCACCTGGCCGAAAGGCATGTGCAATAATTTAGCTGCACAGTACAAATGGGATTCGAAATCTGTGTTCTCTGTAGCTGCCAAGTCTAAACTTGCTTCATAAAATTAGAGTTACTTGGAGGGATTCTGAATTATAAAATGGTAGTCTGCAAAGAACATCTGTGCTTTAACCTCTAGTATAATAAATGTGGGGTATATTTATTCAGGGTAATCCAGACTAAATTATGCTTCCTCGAATTAGTAAACCATAGATTGCACATAAAGGGACAGACAGGTGAATAGCTTGTCTCAGGCGACTGAATCCTTATTATATCGCATTTTGCATTAAAGAGGCAATAAATCAAAGACTACAGTGAGTCTAAGAGTCATGTGTAAAAGGGTTCAGAGCAGTAACCTATAACTTGACCTGTTTCCTTAACTTCGGGTAGGTATCTATGTTCAGCAGCAGTTATAAAGGACAGTGTGTACTTATAGTAACAGAAAATAAAAACTGTAACTTGAACATAGATATTCCTAATAGCACACGCTCGATCTTTCTTATGAGAAAGCGTTTAATAAGGCCACACAGAAATGTAATTGAGATGAAATACAATAATTAATGCCCGTGGTTGTGCCACATTAATTTATATACAAGTATTAAACATGTCCTGTTTCTCAAGGCTCCCTTTTGAAGTTAGATTAGATGCTAAAGTTTTAAGCAAACAACGTCATTTACGTTTCAGCTTGAAAATAAAGGACATTTTTAAAAGGTCTGATCTGAATTATAGTGCGTGTTCACTCACTACAATATGTAAAGCTCTTACCTGATAAAATGCTTTTTCTCCGTCAACGAGAAAGTTCAATATTATAGAAATAAGAGTGTTTATAATGCCGAACTGCCTCTTACAAAAGAAACAGTAAATCTCACTGAACAAAATTTTGAAACGCAAAAGTCATCCACTGTTTTATGGGCTAGTAAAATGCCCCAAATGGACTCTACTAGCCAAACATGATCCACAGGGAGAAACACCTTTCTTATTTAAAGTTTAGCACTTCTACCTTGAAACAATGATCGTTTATTACATAATCACCTTTTAATAGCACTCTGGTTCATGACATAGCCACTTAAGACATACTGTGACATACTTTTCTTCTCACAATTTTGAGGATGTTATATTTATTTAAATAATTTAGTGACTAGAGTTAATAGTACATGTTTGCTTGACAAGATCAAGGTTTAGCTTAAAATTTTGAATAAATATGAATTGCAAGAAACTGACTCTTAACTCTGGAGAACAAACTGATGGTTCACAGAGGGAAGGTGGGTTGGAGGGTGGGGAAGGTAGGCAAGGGGGATTAAGAGGACTTTTATCATGATGACCACTAATGTAGAGAATCGTTGAATCACTATACCATACACCTGCAACTCATATCACACTGTATGTTAACTATGCCGGAATTAAAATTTGAAACTTAATAAAAATTTAAATAATACTACTTGCAATTTCATTTAAGATTACTCACGCATTTGTCGGTGTCTTGAATACTTCAAAAGGATTGACGGTGGCAAATGCAAAGAAAAAGTAGCAAAATGGGAATTTTATATAAAGCAGCAGTAAATAAGAGGAAAGCTTGGGAAAACTTCTGAGTTTTGAAAAGGGTAAGATTAATATGGTATTTGGCCAAGGGGATAAAGAAATACCCAAATCAATACCAGCCTTTTTTTATATGAACTTTCTTACATCAAGTTTACATCACACATGAACTCTACTATCCTCACCTAGCGCGAAATCACTGGTTCTTATGTTCATCACATCGTTCAAGACGCTATGTAGCGTCATAGCTCTTCCTACTCAAGCTGTGTGCTGCCCATCACTGCCCTTCCCTCGCAACATGAAACAAATGACCTTCCCTCACAGGGTGGAATCTCTACCAATGCCCGCTCAGCCTCTGAACCTCCCCAGCTGGCCAATTTCTCACCATCTTCTGTATCCTTAATCCTTTCTAAAAGGTCCTTCCACGTCCCACCTCAACTGAAACCTCTCTTTTCGCATAGATAATAAATTCCTTCCACCACTCGCAAATCTCATTATTGTACCTCCCATATTCCTAAGGGTCACTATCCTTTCCTGCTTGCTTTTGAGTCCATATGATTATTTTTCCACCACCTTACAAAAAGCTGTAATGATCCTTACAACTGGGTATGAATTACTTTTCCATTGCTACCGTCTCCAATCATCATAAGTTTATCGGCCTAAGATAACACCCACTTAGTATCTCATAATTCTGTCGGTCAGGAGCATCAGCTGCGTGGTGACTCAACGGGGTACTCTGTTTAGCATTTCATAAGGGCCAAACTCAGGTGTCCATCAGTCTGTGCACTTATTTGGAGGGTCTTGGGGGCGGGGCATCTGTTTCCAGCATAATTCAGCGTGCTGATAGAATACAGTCCCTCGCTCACATAGTTATAAGGTCCTCATTTACTCGCTGGCTACCAGAGGGGGCCAACCTCAAATCGTAAAGGTTATGTTCCTTTACATATAGTCCCCTTCCTCATCAAAGCTAGCAGTGGTATGCTAAATCTCCCTTGAACTTTGAGTCTCTCACACCCCTTCCTTTTGTTTTTAAGTGCTCATGTGATTACTAGGACTCGCCTGCAAAATCCTGAAAGCCTTCTGGCTGGTAACCCTAACCACACGTGCACAGTTCCTTTTGCCTTGTAAGGTAAACTATTCATAATTTTAGGGATGAAGTGTGGAATTGCCATACTCCTGGGCTAATCTCATTCATTAACTTCTTCATCATTTTCACTCATTAATTGAAGATTTGGGTACCCATTTCGCACTCAACTTTACCATCCTTAGTCTGGGTGATTTCAAGCTCCCGAATAATGACATAGCCAGTGTTTGGCTTCTTCATCTCCCCTAAGCTTCTCAGTGGTGCTTGAGTCTGCAGGTGTCCCATAACAATTCTGCACTCACCAATCCTTGTAAAATTACGCGTAAGGTTCTTTGCTGGCCCTAACATTTTGCATTTCATGGCTCTAACTGTTATACATCTCCTTAAGATCCTTGCAAACTCCAGTGCCTTGAAACTTCTGCTTTCAGCTGAAATCATTCCCTTTCTTGGAGGTCTCCTTATTTCAACTATTCTACCCATATTGTAACCTTTTGTCCCATTGTTCCTCAATATACTCTTTTTCCTAAGACTAAAACCTACTTGAATCCAGTTGAATGCCTTCTTCATGACTGCACCCAGGTTCTCAGTACTATTTAAAAAGTGTATATGCAATACAGGTTGATGCCAATAATGAGCGAGAAAGAACACCAGATTTCAGCTGTGTCCTCGGTACCACCAGTAATTCCTCTACATCTCCTAGTGAACTTTCTCTTCTGTTCTCCCATTTGATAATTGAAATGTTCTCTCTTATCTTCAAATCTCTGACTCCACAACTGTCTCTTTCACCTGAGAAAATTGTAAATATCTCACATACATAGATGCAAAGATCTTCAGCAAAATATTAGCAAATCAAACCCAACAATGTATAAAAATAGATACACATGACAACCCTGGTTCAACATTAAAAATCAATTACTATAATCCAGGGCACCTGGGTAGCTCAGTTGGTTAAGCGTCCAACTCTTGATTTCAGTTCAGGTCATGATCTCACAGTGCTGAGATAGATCCCCAAGTTGAGCTCCATGCTGAGTGTGGAGACTGCTTGGGATTCTCTCTCTCTCCCTCTCTTTCTGCCCCTTCCCCCCTCAAAATAAATAAATAAACATTTAAAAAATCAGTTAATGTAATCCATAAACAGCCTAAAAAGAATCACATGATCATATCGGTAGATGCAGAAAAAGCATTTGACAAAATCCAACACTCATTCATAATAAAAACTCTCAGTAAAGCAGGACCAGAGGAAAACTTCTTCAATTTGATATAGAATATGTACAAAAAAGAGCCTACAGTGAACATCATACTTAGTGGTGATAAACTCAAACTTTCCCCACTAAGATAAAGAATTAGGAAGGATATCCTTTCTTCATCAATCCTTATTAACATTGTATTCAAAGGAATGCTTAAAGGAATAAGACAAAAAAAAAATAAAAAAGGAAATGAAAAGCCTGCAGACTGGGAAGGGAGAAATAAAACTGTCTTTGTTTGCAAAGTTTATGTGGAAAATCTGAAAGAATCAACAGAAAGCTCTGGAGCTTGTAATTGATCATAGAAAGGTTGTAGGATACAAGGTTATTAGATAATAGTCAACTTTTTTTCTATACACCAACAATGAACAAGTCAATTTTGAAATTAAAAACACAATACCATTTACATTAGCACCTGCAAAAATGAAACATTTAAGTATAAATCTAACAAAATATGCATATGGTCCATATGAAGAAAAGTATAAAACTAAGATGAATAAAATGGAAAAAAATAATTAAATTAATGGAGATATATCCTATGTTCATGGATAAAAAGTCCCAATAATGTCAAGATGTCAGTTCTTCTCAACTTAATCTGTAGATTTAACGTAGTCCCAATCAAAATCCCAATAAATTATTTCATGGATGTTGATAAACTGATTTATATGGAGAAACAAAATACCCAGAGAAGCACAATATTGAAGGAAAACAAAGTTGAATGGATAACCTGGTACATCCAGACAACGGAATATCTGCTGAAAAGAAATGAGCTATCAAACCAATGAATAGATGCAGGGAACCTTAAATGCATACTATGAATTGAAAGAAGGCCAATCTGAAAATGCTAGATAATATATAATTCCGCCTATGTGACAACTTGGAAAAGGCAAAACTGTGTTTATAGTAAAAAGATTAGTGGTTTCCAGGGATTGAGTAGTGGGGAGCGAGGAAAGATAAAAAGGTCGAGCACAGAAGATTTTTCGGGCAGTGAAAATAATTAGTATGTCACTATGATGGTGGATACCTACCCTTTTATGTTTTTACCAAGAGAGAACCATAAGGTAAACTATGGACTACGTGACTATGATGTGTCAATGTAAGTTCATCAATTGTAACAGATGTACAACTTTGGTCAGGGATGTTGGTAATGCAGAATGCTGTAAATTTTTTATGGGAAATCTCTGTACCTTCCTCTTAATTTTGCTGTGAACTTAAGGCTTATCTAAAAAATTAGATTTTTATTAAAATATGATTAATTAAGAGGAGCAAAATGTCTAGGCCCATCTGTAGACAGGACTGTGATTACAAATGATACCCGAAGTTTGGTTTTGTTTTGTTTTCTTGGCTTGCTTTAATGATATTCACTTAAAAATAGAAAAAGTCGACATGAACTTAAGATTAAACCATACATTCAAAGTGAGAAATAAGTTTAGAAGATTATGGCACAAAACTGAATGGGGTAAGAGGGAAAAACAATCTTGACCAAGGTATCAGAAAATATGAAACCAAAAAACAAAACAAAAAACCTGTCTTGAGAGGTAATTAAGGACCTTCAGTTCAGCTTGGCCATGGATGTCCAGAAAATCTCTTGCTCATTTATCTTCAAGGTCCTGGACTGATGGGATAAATAATTTTCATAGCTGGATAATAGTAGTTGGAAACAGCAGCATGATAAGAGATTTGAAAATGCCTATATGCTGTACATAATCCTGTCTCCTTGAGTTGCAACTGTATCATTGAATAAGGAGGAATACAAATCTGAATATCTTTCACCAATATAGCGTGAGAGAATAATGACATTAGTTAAATATTTCCATCTCATCCCTCCTTTTGTAAAATGTTTGAGGAATGAGCATGTGTTTCAGAATTCTCACTTTAGAACTGTTCACTCACAGGGTTTTAGTTAAAATTACATTTGGATCCATCTGGCATTGCAGAAGTAAAAGATCTTCTCTTCAGTTGAAAAAGAAAACACATTGATCATATGCTTTTATCATGCTGGAAAGCTGAATGTTTTCCATTTTTTATTAAGTAGGAACATAATGAACAGCATGATCAGAGCACAACTTATGGTCACGAACCACAGGACTTGGCAAGTGCAAACCCTCATGGATTTTGGAGCACTTACGCTCCCACTAGTCGCTTGGATAAATGTACACGGAAAACCATCTAACTTTCCAATTGGTGCACCAAATACCCATGAAATGATATCCCAAGGGTGGTTGTGCCTTAAGGCCCATATGCCCTAGCATCTGTTTTATTCAACTCATCTTCCAACCTCCAGGGTGAACGTAGCAACTTTGTTACTGGGGTCACATAAATGAGTTGTTAAACTTTCTCTCTGCCCTAGTGTTTCACATAACTACCGAGACAAAACGGACAATAGAGAAAATGAAAATATCTAAAGAGAACACTATCATCCTTATCTCGGTATTACTAAATGGTAGGGGGCGGGGAAGGCAGAGGTTATTCTGCTTTGGAAAATAATGGTCTACTTTGCAAGTGAAATTGTTTAATCAACTGATGGTCTTAGTAGCAACCAGTGTGGCTTTAATTTAGTTATTTCAGTTAACAAGTAGGAAGATATTTTTATCTTATTAATAAATTAGAAGAAGGGAGAAGGGAGAATGTCTGTTGGAGATACCAAGAAAATACATGTTGGGGTGTTTTGCTCTTTCTTCTAAGTGTTTTCGTGATTAGACAGGTCATAACAATCTTATTCCCTTGTTTTTCCAGAGTGAAGTTGATGTCCCTCCTCTTAGTCTGAAGATAGCAGTAATATCAGATTTCGTTGACACCCCTCCATGATAAGCCAGTTTATGAAAGGTCTTTGTTTCCTCTCCCTGGTAATAGAGTAGGAACGATTTATTGTATAGTCCGTGTACTCATGGCATGTAGCCTTCTCGGAGCACACATCTTGGAATGTACAAGGGAAGAAGAGTTAATGGCCTCCAAACACTGGCTCTGACGCTGAAGACAGAACAGCGATCTTCAGCGTATCTACAACAGTTGTGAGAATGTGTCTACCAGATGCTATAGCTCTGGTGGCCAGCTGCTTCCACTTGCCAGGCGTCGAGCATCTATTTTTATTGCTGGAATTCGGCACTTTCCTCCTGTCTTGCGTAGTGCTCTTTCCGATGCAATTTCTGCCACACTGGGCTCCTCTGACCCCCTGTGTCCCTTTCCGAGGCTCCTTTCTGTCTCTTTTACTTTATCCTCCCCTTCTTCCCAGTGAGCAGATGTTGATGTTCAGGATGAATGCTGACCCCACTTTTGGTCCCTTAGATTCTTTCATTCATTCAAATCTGCACCTCAGCCTGTCTTAAGCGCTCCATGTCTGACATGTCTGAAATGGAACTCACTCTTTGTTTCTGTCCTTCCCCATCCGATGCACATACTCCTCCTAGGTGGTATTTCTTGGGACTGATGGTGGCCCCTTCATCAAGAACCATTTAAATGGAAAACCGTGACATCATCGTAGATGCTCCCTCTTCACTTGCCTGCCTTGGATTGATTATCACAAAGTTCTGTTGTGTCTGCCTTCTATCTATGTCTGAGATCCTTTTCCTACACTCCAACTTCACTGCTCTTTGCTAAGACTGATCCTTCTCCCATTAGGCTTCTCTATCTGATACTCCCGCCTCCAATACCATACGCCTATAATCATTTACATTTAGGTCATTTTTGTTATAATTCAAATTCCTCATCCAGCCACTCTTTCTGAAATGTTTATTATATCCCATTGTTTTTTAGTTATTTTCAGAGTTTTCAGTGTGATCTGTATACATGCGCTCATTATTACCTGCCCCTATCCGATGGTAATAGTTATCTATTACTGCAGAAAATAACTATACCAAAGTTTGACAGGTTAAAACAATGGACATGCACCTTCTCATAGTTTCTGTGGCAAGAATCCAGGCCACAGCTAAGCTGGTGTCTCTGGCTCTGGGTCCTTCTGTAAGTTTCACTCAATTTGTCCACCAGCCTGTCGTCATCTTAGTTTAACTGGTTTTGGGGTTTTAGCAGAGCGTAAATCCTCCCAAGCTGTTCACGAGATACCATTAGATTCTTGCCACTTGGGCCTCATTAAGGCTAATCACAAAAAGACAGCTTTTTCCCTGTAAGACTCTAAGGGAGAGTGAGAAAAGGCAAGCAAGATGGAAATCACAGTATTTTTGTGCCCTTATCTCGAGGATGACATCCTATCACTCTTGACATATTCTCCTTGTTAGAAGAGGGCCACTGGGTCCAACCACAATAAAGAGGAAAGGATAAAAAGGCATTAATACTTGCAAGGGGGATACTGGGGAGTCATTGTAGAGATGCCTATCACATTCAGAACCTGGCATGATTGCCTGTGACTCCCTCCATTCCCTGGCTCTTGTGTTTAAATATTCAAACATACTGTGTTGTTTTTCTTGAATCTGCTTTTACACATGTTGTTGCTTTGTCTGAAACACTTTTCCCCCCCCTAGACATAATTGAGCAACGTATATGAACACTTCACGTTCTGCTTCAGGTACAAACTCCTCTATAAGACCTTCCTCGAACCCCGTTTGAGTGTCTTCTGTTCCTTTTGTCGTCCTCTATTATTGTGTGTGTTATACTGTACTCCATTTGTGTATGAATTTTCCATTAGACTGTGAGCTCCTTGCAAGTGTGAGCCCTGTTACTTGCAGGGCTCCTTGGACAAATACCAGTGAATTATAAAATGAGCTGAAATTATTTTTAATTTACCGTATTAACTACAGTATCATTTTCATAATTTGTTATATCCATTTTATGATGTATCATTGTAAGACTGCCAGTTATGATAAGACATATACAAGTAAAAAGGTAAATTTAGCAAATCATTGACTATCTTCTATTTATTGCATTGATCATTAGGAAAAAAAAAATACTGTGTAAATTGTAGCCTCTTCAAGGAGCTCATAATTTAACGGTGGCAGTAGGCACCAAAGATAAACCTTAGCTCTTTCATTGTTAGCTATGTTTCCTTGGGGAGTCTCTTGATGGTTTTTAGCCTTATAATAACAATTTTGATATCTACTTTCAGAGGGTTGCTATGGTATTCATTTTAATTTCTTTTTAATTTGATATACTTTGGTGTAATTTCAGATAATCAATCATTGTACTGTGAAGTGTACTCTAGATCTTCTTCAACCAGTCTTTTAAAAATCATTTTATTTTATTTTATTTTATTAATTTATTTTATTTTATCATGATAAGCGTACTCTTTAATACTGATCCTTGTTTCCACTGTCTTCCTACCCACCTGCCCTCTGGTAACCATCAGTTTGCTCTTTATGGTTAAGAATCTGTTTTTTGTTTTGTATCTCTCTCTCTCTCTCTCTCTCTCTCTCTCTGTTTTTGACTTTGCTTATTTGTTTCCTTTCTTAAATTCCACATATGAGTGAAATCATATGATATTTACCTTTCTCTGACCTATTTAATTTCGCTTAGCATTATACTCTCTAACTTCATCCAAGTCATTGCAAATGGCGAGATTTCATCCTTTTTATGGCTAAAGAATATTCTATTGTATATACATACCACAACTTTATCCACTTAGCTATTAATGGACACTTGCTCTGTTTCCATAGTCTGCCTGTTGTAAATAATTTTGTGATACACATATGTGGTACACGTATCCCTTTGAATTAGTATTTTTGTATATTTTGGGTAAATATCCAGTAGTGTGATTTCTGGATCATAGGGTAGTTCTATTTTTAATTTTTTGACGAGTCTCCATACTGCTTTCCACAACGGCTGCACCAATTTACATTCCTGACAACAGTGCAAGAGGGTTCCTTTTTCTCCACATCCTCACCAACCCTTGTTTCTTGTCCTTTTGATTTTAGCAGATCTGACAAGTGTGAGGTGATATCTCATTTTCACTTTGATTTGCGTTTCCCTGATGCTGAGTGATGTTGAGCATCTTTTCATGTGTCTGTTGGCCACTGTCTGTTCATGTCTTCTGCCCATTATGGATTGGGTTATTTGTTTCGGGGGTATTGAGTTGTATCAGTTCTGGATACTAACCCGTTATTGGATGTGTCATTTGCAAATATCTTCTCCCATTTAGTAGGCTGCCTTTTAGTTTTGCTTGTTTCCTTTGCTAGGCAGAAATTTTATATTTTGATGTAGTCTGAATAGTTTATGTTTGCTTTTATTCCCCTTGCCTCAGGAGACATATTAGAAAACTGTTGCTATAACTGAGGTCAGAGAAATGAAACTACCCATTCTGTCTTCAAGGAGTTTCATGTTTTCAGGTCTCACATTTAGGTCTTCAATCCATTTTGAGTTGGTTTTTGTGTATGGTGCAAAAAAGTGGTCCGGTTCTATTCTTGTACCTGCTCATGTCCAGTTTTCCCAACACCATTTGTTAAAAAGACCCTCTTTTCCCCATTGGATATTCTTTCCTGCTTTGTGAAAAATTAATCGATCATATAACTGTGGATTTATTTTTGGGTTCTGTTTCATTCCATTAATTTCTGTGTCTACTTTTATGCCAAAACCTTACTGCTTTAATTACTAACACCTTGTAATATAACTTGAAATCTGGAATTGTGATGCCTCCAGTTTTGCTTTTCTTTTTCAAGATTACTTTGGCTCTTTGAGGTTATTTTGGTTCCATACAAATTTTAGGATTGTTTGTTCTAGTTCTGTGAAAAATACTTTGGGTATTTTTACAGGGATTGCATTAAGTACATGATTGGTTTGAGTTGCAGGGATATTTTAACAGTATTTGTTTTTCTAACCAGTCTTATTCTCTTCTGTGGAAAACAAAATTAAATGTGGTATTATTTTGAGCAGTTAAAGAGGAATAAAACAATAATATTGTTTTCCCTGCAAGAACAGATTTATTTATGTGACATAGTAGTGATAAAAATTTTTATAAAAGTAAAATAATGTAACATAATAAAATAATTGAAAAATGTAATAATAATGTAATTTTAGCTTACCACTTAGCTCAGGAAAATGACAAATGTTTTCTCAGTAATTTCTTTAATTTTTTTAATGTTTATTTATTTTTGAGAGAGAGAGAGAAAGAGAGAGAGAGAGAGAGAGAGACAGAGCATGAGTGGGGGAGGGGCAGAAAGAGAAGGAGACACAGAATCTGAAACAGGCTCCAGGCTCTGAGCTGTCAGTGCAGAGCCCGATGCAGGGCTTGAACTCAAGAACTGTGAGATCATGACTTGAGCTAAAGTTGGCCATTTAACTGAGTGAGCCACTCAGGTGCCTCATCTTTTTTTTTTTTAAGTGCATTCATTTATTTTCAGAGAGACAGAGACAACGTGAGTAGGGGAGGGAGACAGATACTCCCCAGCAAGCTCCACACTGACAATGCAGAGCCTGACATGGAACTCGAAGTCACAAAACTGTGAGATCACGACCTGAGCCAAAACCAAGAGCCTGACACTTAACTGACTGAGCCACCCAGGCAACCCAGTAATTTCTGTTTATAATGATTTAAGAGGATGTAGACATTTCAGAGGAATAATTGAGCATATAATTATTTATTTAACGATTTATTTATAAAGAATAAAAATGACATCAATGACCTGGACATTGAAACAGACAATAAAATTGTTAAGAGGAAAATGTCGAGATGTTGTTAAAGGCAGTAGTGAAACATGATATTTTTATTTTGCATGGTGGGGAGACAAGAAATAACTAAAACTGGTGAGAGAGGACATTGAAGGTTAAGCATATTACTTAACAACCAATAATAGGTGAGGGTAAAATCATATAGCATCAGGTTGGGAGAAAAGAATTAAGGAGGTAGAGAGTAATTTAAATCGGCTGGAATGCTCATGACTTAATGACAACCATCAATAGGTAATGTTCAAAGTTGATAAATCAGTGGTTCTGCAAGCATCTATAAGTCATGGCGGTGACTACCAGAATCGCCAACATCCCAAATATTGTACCTGGCGGTATCTGGGGACTGAATTGAGGGGGTGAAAGAATAGAGCAGATGGCAATGCTGCTCATCCTAGATCTTTTAATTTTTATAATGTGCTCTCATAAAATGAATAGGACATGTTGTAGCTTCCCTCACTAAATATCTCCATTATATTTCTTTCCATTCAGTTGCGGTAGAAAAAAGTTGGGCCCTTTCCTTGGAAGATAGAAAAACTCTGATTCTTCCAGTTATCAAAAATCTCCCAAAAAATAGGAGTCCAGGACCAGATGGCTTCCCTGGGGAACTCTACCAGACATTTATTTTTTTTTATTTATTTTTTTTTTTTAAATTTTTTTTTCAACGTTTATTTATTTTTGGGATAGAGAGAGACAGAGCATGAACGGGGGAGGGGCAGAGAGAGAGGGAGACACAGAATCGGAAACAGGCTCCAGGCTCTGAGCCATCAGCCCAGAGCCCGACGCGGGGCTCGAACTCACGGACCGCGAGATCGTGACCTGGCTGAAGTCGGACGCCTAACCGACTGCGCCACCCAGGCGCCCCTCTACCAGACATTTAAAGCAGAGATAATACCTATCCTTCTCAAGATTTTCCAAAAAATTGAAAAGGAAGGAAAACTTCCAGACTCATTCTATGAAGACACCATTACTTTGATTCCTAAACCAGACAGAGACCCAGCAAAAAAAAGAGAACTAGAGGCCAATATCCCTGATGAATATGGATGCAGAAATTCTCAATAAGCTACTAGCAAATCGAATTCAACAGCATATAAAAAGAATTATTCACCATGATCAAGTGGGACTCATTCCTGGGCTGCAGGGCTGGTTCAACATTTGCAAATCAATCAACGTGATACATCACATTAATAAAATAAAAGATAAGAACCATATGATCCTGTCAATCGATGCAGAAAAAGCATTTGACAAAATTCATCATCCTTTCTTAATAGAAACCCTCGAGAAAGTAGGGATAGAAGGAACATACTTAAACATCATAAAAGCCATTTATGAAAAGCTCATGGCTAATATCATCCTCAATGGGGAAAAACTGAGAGCTTTCCCCCTGAGATCAGGAGCACGACAGGGATGTCCACTCTCACTGCTGTTTAACATATTGTTGGAAGTTCTAGCATCAGCAATCAGACAACAAAAGGAAGTCAAAGGCTTCAAAATTGGCAAAGATGAAGTCAAGCTTTCACTTTTTGCAGATGACATGATATTATACATGGAAAACCCAATAGACTTCACCAAACTTCTGCTAGAACTGATACATGAATTCAGCAAAGTCACAGGATACAAAATCAATGTACAGAAATCAGTTGCATTCTTATACACTAATAATGAAGCAACAGAAAGACAAATAAAGAAACTGATCCCATTCACAATTGCACCAAGAAGCATAAAATACCTAGGAATAAACCTAACCAAAGATGTAAAAGATCTGTTTGCTGAAAACTATAGAAAGCTTATGAAGGAAATTGAAGAAGATATAAAGAAATGGAAAAACATTCCATGCTCATGGATTGGAAGAATAAATATTGTTAAAATGGCAATACTACCCAAAGCTATCTACACATTCAATGCAATCCCAATCAAAATTGCACCAGCATTCTTCTTGAAGCCAGAACAAGCAATCCTAAAGTCTGTATGGAACCACAAAAGAACAAAATAGCCAAAGTAATTTTGAAGAAGACTAAAGTGGGAGGCATCACAATCCCAGGCTTTAGCCTCTACTACAAAGCTGTCATCATCAAGACAGCATGGTATTGGCACAAAAACAGACACATAGACCAATGGAATAGAATAGAAACCCCAGAATTAGACCCACAAAAGTATGGCCAACTAATCTTTGACAAAGCAGGAAAGAATATCCAAGGAAAAAAGACAGTCTCTTTAACTAATGGTGCTGGGAGAGCTGGACAGCAACATGCAGAAGAATGAAACTAGACCACTTTCTCACACCATTCACAAAAATAAACTCAAAATGGATAAAGGACCTGAATCCGAGACAGGAAACCATCAAAACCCTACAGGAGAAAGCAGGAAAAAACCTCTCTGACCTCGGCCGCAGCAATTTCCTACTTGACACATCTCCAAAGGCAAGGGAATTAAAAGCAAAAATGAACTATTGGGACCTCATGAAGATAAAAACTTCTGCACTGCCAAGGAAACAATCAACAACACTAAAAGGCAACCAAAGGAATGGGAAATGACATATCAGACAAAGGGCTAGTATCCAAAATCTATAAAGAACTCACCAAACTCCACACCCAAAAAACAAATAAGCCAGTGAAGAAACGGGCAGAAAACATGAATAGACACTTCTCTAAAGAAGACATCCAGATGGCAAACAGGCACATGAAAAGATGCTCAACGTCGCTCCTCATCAGGGAAATACAAATCAAAACCACACTCAGATATCACCTCACACCAGTCAGAGTGGCCAAAATGAACAAATCAGGAAACTATAGATGCTGGAGAGGATGTGCAGAAACGGGAACCCTCTTGCACCGTTGGTGGGAATGCAAACTGGTGCAGCTGCTCTGGAAAACAGTGTGGAGGTTCCTCAAAAAATTAAAAATAGATCTACCCTATGACCCAGCAATAGCACTGCTAGGAACTTACCCAAGGGATACAGGAGTGCTGATGCATAGGGGCACTTGTACCCCAATGTTTATAGCAGCACTTTCAACAATAGCCAAATTATGGAAAGAGGCTAAATGTCCATCAACTGATGAATGGATAAAGAAATTGTGGTTTATATACATAATGGAATACTATGTGGCAATGAGAAAGAATGAAATATGATCTTTTGTAGCAACGTGGATGGAACTGGAGAGTGTTATGCTAAGTGAAATAAGTCATACAGAGAAAGACAGATACCATATGTTTTCACTCTTATGTGGACCCTGAGAAACTTAACAGAAGACCATGGGGGAGGGAAAGGGAAAAAAAAAAAGAAAGAAAGGTTAGAGAGGGAGGGAGCCAAAGCATAAGAGACTCTTAAAAAACTGAGAATAAACTGAAGGTTGATGGGGGGTGGGAGGGAGGGGAGGGTGGGTGATGGGCATTGGGGAGGGCACCTGTTGGGATGAGCACTGGGTGTTGTATGGAAACCAATTTGACAATAAATTTTATATTAAAAATAAATAAATAAATAAATAAATATTTAAAAATAAAATAAAAAACTCTGAGTCTTCAAGATAAGCATTTTTATTTGTGCATTATAACCTCATTTAAGAAAAAAATCTGGGGGCGCCTGGGTGGTGCAGTCGGTTAAGCGTCCAACTTCAGCCAGGTCACGATCTCGCTGTCCGTGAGTTCGAGCCCCGCGTCGGGCTCTGGGCTGATGGCTCAGAGCCTGGAGCCTGTTTCCGATTCTGTGTCTCCCTCTCTCTCTGCCCCTCCCCCGTTCATGCTCTGTCTCTCTCTGTCCCAAAAATAAATAAACGTTGAAAAAAAAAAAAAGAAAGAAAGAAAAAAATCTGAGTGAATTGAAACCGATAAAGATTATGCCATTGAGGCAGTGCATTACAGGGCTAGAGCTTATATTTAAAAGACAGGTGGGGTTCTAGACCATATTATTTGCTGATTATATTATATCATTACCAGTTACTTAATCTTTTGAGCTTGTTTGCATATATAAATTAGAGTTAACATATACCTCATAAGGTCCTGTAAAGATTCACTGCAATAATTAAAGTGTCATTACATGATAATTATTCACGAAACACTCGTTTTCTGATATTCCTGCTTGACTGATTAGGAGGAGAAACACTGGATAAGCTATGCCATGAGGCTGGTATGACGGGAAGATGTCAACTCCATTGATCACCAAAGTTGTCGGTTATTTTATGACTAACACAATCCACTTTTTTATCATTATTTAATATCAAATTCTTTCAAAATGTGAAAGTAATTTAACTAAGTCACTTTTACAGGTAAACAATTCTTCTTTTGAAGAATATATATATATATTTATATATATTATATATATAAATATATATAACATAAATATTAACATAAATATATAATATATAATATAAATACAATATATAAAAATTAATATAAATATATAATATACAAATATTAAAAACTATAATATATTATAATATATAAATATTTATAAATATATATAAATATAAATAAATATATAAATATATGTATTTCCCATTGACTAGCCTAATACTCTAAATTTTTTAGCATGTATAGCACAGATCTGTTTAGAGACTTCTCCCCCCCACTGTCCAATTTCATTTTGGTCACTTTCATCGATGTGACTTGCTTTTTAGAGTGTAAACATCTCAGTAGGAGTGAACAAGATGGTTTTCTGAACTTGATAGGAGAATTTTACTTCTCTGAGGGAAGAATCTGTCATAAAACCATGACTTGATTGGCTATCACCCATTTCCTTACCGTATGTTATTCTATGTGACTCAACACATACTCCTTTGTGCCTCCGTCCATGTTTAACTACCCAATTTCACTTAGTGTTATGCCTACGCTACGTTGCAGTTAGAATTGTGTGTACTGAAAAACGGTACCATTAATGTCCATTTTATGAGAGCCTTGTCTCAAATATTTCCATCTGCTATATAAGAAATCCACACATTCTCTACGTCACAATGCATACTAATTTTTCAATCCTTATTAAGCAATGTTAATTACAGGGATAAAAAGGCACTGTATACATATTATGGTAGCTATTTGTATTTATTGTTTATATGTCACACATACAAATGTTTCAAAGCTGCAGAAGGAAGCGGTCAGGGTCAACGACGATGTCTTCGTAGCAAGTTTTAGGTGTCCTAGTTCATTAAACTGTATCAAGAAAAAAAGGGAAAGAAAAACCATCGAAGAATATAATCGCTAACAAAACGGAAATCATTTGAAAGGAATGGTATGAACTCATTATCATGCCTTTATGTTACATAATAGATTGTGCAAATACAGATATTGTTACCCCGTGACTTATCTTTCTCTTCTTTTAACTGCGCTTAAGAGTAAGAGTCCTTACATTGATTAAGTTAACACAGTTATATTTATCTCCAAATATGTCCAGCTTGCAAGTTCAGGCATGGATAGAGCAGATTCAGATTTAAACAGATATGTGGTTTTGCCCTCTAGTAAGGCGAAGGCAGATTAGGCAACCGGACTGATGGTATATTCATGGTAATGATTAAAATGATTGATCTGGAGGGGTGCCTGGGTGGCTCGGTTATCAGGTGACTAACTCTTGACTTCAGCTCAGGTCACAATCTCGTGGTTGGTGGGTTTGGTACCCACATGGGCCTGTGCACTATGAGAGGGCAGAGTCTGCTTGAGATTCCCTGTCTCCCTCTCTCCGTGCCCCTCTCTGTGCTCTCTTTCTCTCAAAATAAATAAATAAAATTAAAAAAAATTAATGTTTATTTTTGAGACAGAGATAGAGAGAGACAGAGTACGAGCAGTGGAGGAGCGGAGAGAGGAGGAAACAGAATCTGAAGCAGCTTCCAGGCTCCGAGCTGTCAGCACAGAGCCCGATGTGGGGCGTGAACCCATGAACAGTGAGATCATGACCTGAGCCCAGGTTGCAAGCTTAACTGACTGAGCCACCCAGGTGCCCCCCCCCCCCCAGTTTTTTCTAAATGACTGACCTTGAAATTGAGGTAGGTTTCAAAGGAATAAAAGGAAAGGTGGGGTTCTTTTATGAAACAGGTGGTAAGATCAGGGCATTGTGGGCCCTTGTTGGGATGCAAGAGATGAGGAGTCAGAAGATTAGAGGAATGGCTGGAAAAATTGAAGGTGGTGTTTGGAAGGGGGGTATTTGCAATTATCATTTTGACAGGGTGTTTGGTTTTGAGTGATAAATTTTAGGGAATGACCTTGGAATCAATGGCTAAAGAAGAGGAGGTCAAATGACGGAGATGTCAGGACACGGGAGAGACCACGTCTGCAGATGTTGAAGTCCCCAAGAATTGAGTACTGGGGAGGGTGGCCTTGAGCCAGGAGCGAAAGCACTCACAAAAGTAAGAGGATTGGCCAGGATCTCCACAAAACAGAGGAACGATGAGAATTCATGAGTGACATAGTCAGGTGGCATAAATTGAGTTTCCTGGAATAAAACACAGTGTCCCTTCCCTGCCTGTCTCCTACTACAGTGTCAGGGAGCTGGAAACAATTGAGGTCTCCCCAAAATATTGTTCCGGAGAAGGAAAAGTAAAGCTAGTGAAAGGAACTAGGCTTTTTTTTTTTTTTTTTTTTTTTTTAAATTTTTTTTTTTTTTTCAACGTTTATTTATTTTTGGGACAGAGAGAGACAGAGCATGAACGGGGTAGGGGCAGAGAGAGAGGGAGACACAGAATCGGAAACAGGCTCTAGGCTCTGAGCCATCAGCCCAGAGCCCGACGTGGGGCTCGAACTCCCGGACCGCGAGATCGTGACCTGGCTGAAGTCGGACGCTTAACCGACTGCGCCACCCAGGCGCCCCGGAACTAGGCTTTTTAAAGAAAGAAGTATATTCTGAAAGTTGGTTTTTCTGTACCTTGGCTATTTTAGAAATTGGAAAACAAAACAAAACAAAAACAAAAACAAAAACCTGACATGTTGCCCTGTTGGAAGCAGGCAATACTGTACTACCCGGCCTATGTTGGTGAAAAAGAGGAAAATGAAGGAATCAGTCCTGGACATTCAAGAACCAGCCTGGTGCTCACCACCAGACCGTGTTGTAAACGATCACGCCGAGCACCAACCTCAGACAAAGTTACTGAGACCATGATAAAATATGCCAGATGGAGGCCACTTCATAATTTCATCCGAGAAGACGCAAAAACTGGTCACTACGTCATCCATAAAATACCACACCTCTCCTCCTCCCCATCATCACCCCCAGAATAGGCAACCCCCGGTTACTGACCACTTAAGTACAGCTTTAGCCACATGCTAACCTCTCCTCCCCTTAGAGCGTATATTTTGCAATATCCAGTCATCCTATATGGTACCCGTTAGGTGTGTCTATTTTAAATTGAGTATATAAAACTAAAACGTCAGTTTCACCCTCTCATAGCCACAGGTACTGGAAAGTGTAGCTAAAGATCATTCCCATAATCACAGAAAGTTCTACGGACGACACTACTATAGAGGTTTTGAAGTTTATGTCTGTGGTCTTAATTTCTTTTCTTTTTATCACAAAAGATACCTCAAAGTGTTTTCATCTCCTTTTACATGTCTTTTAATGTGTCTACTAATGTTAGTAAATCATTTTTCACACTTTATTCTCTTCACAGGTTCTCTTACCATATTTACTTTCACATATGTTATTTGTTAATATTTGATGGTCTCCCGAGGTCTTTGGGGTCTCTCCTTCCTTCCCTCTTCTTCCACATATTCAGTTATCTTATATCATTCATAAAAAATGCCATATTCCACAGTGAAATTATAATTTTTAAGTTAAAAATTCTACAAAAAGTTATTTTTTTCAAGAATGGCCGTGCGTTTTTTCCTGATTTTTGCTTATGTGTGTTTATTTTTATGAACTCGAAATCTTTATCTCAAAATTCTGAAGATGATAGACCATTATTTTCTTTTTTTTTTTTTATTTTTTTAACGTTTATTTATTTTTAAGACAGAGAGAGACAGAGCATGAACAGGGGAAGGGCAGAGAGAGAGGGAGACACAGAATCTGAAACAGGCTCCAGGCTCTGAGCAGTCAGCACAGAGCCCGACGCGGGGCTCGAACCCACGGACCGTGAGATCAAGACCTGAGCCGAAGTCGGACGCTTAACCGACCAAGCCACCCAGGCGCCCCCCATTATTTTCTGATACTTATTATAGACCAGAACAGTATGCATTCTGTATTATTTTTGTTTCTTTGTAGGTAGACTTGTTTCTCTTACCTGCTTATATAATTTTATTCTTTAACGTCTACCATAATGATGCACTGGGGAGTGGGCCAGTGTTTACTACTTGTTTTGGAACTGGTGAAGTAAATTTTTTTCTTCTTCTTGGAGAACTTTTTAGTATTATAGATATAAATAAATGAATATGGATAAACAAACACATATATCTGTTATGCACGTTACTATTACGTATATTCATATCACATGCATACATATTCACATATACATATCTACCTATGTATCCATCCATCCATCTATCCATCCGTTCATTTGTTCTGGTCCCCTCTTTCAGTGCTGACAGCTATCTATCATTTGTTTTTCAGTCCATTCTATAAAAACTTCAACCATTTGATTTTCTTCATTATTGCATCGGCTCTTTAATTTCTGCTCAACACTATTTTAATTTCAATGATTGTATTTTTAATTTCCATGAAACCCAATTTACTTCAATTTTGTTTGCTTCATTTTTTCCTTCCTTCCTTTCCCTTCCTTCCTTCCTTCCTTCCTTCCTTCCTTCCTTCCTTCCTCCCTCCCTCTTTCCTTCCTTTTTCCTTTCAGCGAGAGTAGTCTCATGTTTTCCTTCCCTTATGCTTTCCTGGTCACAATATTCTATTGTGATGCCAGTTTCATAATTTTATTTTGAATACATCAGATTATTTTTAGAATTTAACTGATTGACTTCTTTTCTTGTTTTATCTGATTTGGGTGAAGAAGATGACTTTTTCCATCCTTTAGCTAGGTTGAAATACGTACAGATGAACTAGAATTCACACTTCCCTACATGACTATGTAAATTGCATTTGGCCCCACTGTCTGTTTACTAGAGAAGTAACATGACAAAGGTAACTTCATGTTGTTTCAGGCATTCATTAGGGGCAGGGATGTCTTGTCGAGGTGGATTCTACTGTCCAGATGAGGGGGTGGAATCCCAACATACTCATCGTGGCTGTGATTCGTTAAACTGCTTTACTTTACTTATGAGGATTCCACCTCCAGAATGGCTTTTGTTTTCGTTTTTTGTAACGTTTTTATAAATATGGAGGAGGAGAAGCATTTACATCAGAATTGGGACTGTAACATTGTCTTGAGTACTTTTCCTTAATTGTTGAAGTAACCCAAGTGTTCTATTTTAGTGTTTTGGGGGAAATCGGGCCACTGCCATAAACAACATGAAAAAGGATGCTGTAAATTTCTAACCCAAGGAAAGACTCCATTGTAAGGGGCCACGTTTTCCCTGCAGATTTGTTGATACATCTGGAAAAGAAATGTCCTGAACTGAAACCTTCCAAGATTTCTTTCCTTGACAATTAGGATGGAGTTTGCAATGCCCAAATGGCCGAGAACTTAGCAGAGTTGCTGAGATTCAGAAACAGACCCCTTGATCTTCATTTTTGGTTGAATACATTGAGGAGTGCTGCCTACATATGACCTGAATAATTAATGATAAGCAAACAACTTTAAGAAAGCACTTGGAACTTCTATTTCTTAACCATTTATTCATATCAAAAATCCTGACCGTGGCTTATAATTTCCTAAAAAAGGTGATGCACATCTTTTAGTGAAATATTATGAGATCCATCCAATGTAAGATTTATTATTTATGTAGAATTTTGGAAGAAATTCTAAAGTATTACTGCTATGCTAAAAACTATTTTTTTTACTAAATTCCTCTTTGCTATGTTTGTAACCTGTAGTAATAATTCATCAGGTTTACTTGTGCTTTGTCAACTTATAATTAATGCAATTGTTTAATTATCTGCTCTGTTGAAGTGGTAAAGTCTCAATATTGTGGAGTCACCTTTGGAAAATATAAGTGGTTTTCAGCATTTTTTCCCTTGTTTGTTTTGTGAAAATTGGACCAAGACCCTTTGAAATGCAAAAATTCTTGGCCTTTATCTTTTTAATAGTCCTGGAGAGATCCACATATACTATATTGTGTATTTTCCCTGTCAAATGGTGTGGTTATCTTTGAATGAGGCTATTGTAAGAAAATAAGAGGAACTATCCTCAATTGCTTTATATTTTTGTTATAAATAACCTGGCTACAAGTGAGTGAGGCTTGTTTACGATACAGGGTCCCCATAATGTAGGTCAAAAATTAGACTTTATCATTTAAAACAACTTATTTCATTAAGACAAAAAAAAGAAAAAAGAAAAAAAGCTTTTTATTTTTAGATTTTATTAATGAGGTGCAATTAAATATAGCGACATCAGCAAATATGTTTCTTTCAATTTTATATTCATAACAAATTACATGTTAGTTTTTGAAATGATTTGTGGAATCGGTTCTGTTGTTCACACTCGTCAAACTTATTTTATTTTATAAACATTTCATTTTAAGGGTCAGCTATAAGTATATGTTGTCTTCAAATTGTTTGAACTAAAATGAAGTGACAAATATCTAAATATGTTGCCAAGTTTTCTAAGAAGTTAATGCTCAAATTTAATGCTAGTAACACTATTTCCTAAAGTTAAAAATATATGGGCTTTTAAAATTTCTGTGCATATATCTGAAGCTGTCCAGGTTCATTTTATTTATTTATTTTTTTTTTCCAACGTTTATTTATTTTTGGGACAGAGAGACAGAGCATGAACGGGGGAGGGGCAGAGAGAGAGGGAAACACAGAATTGGAAACAGGCTCCAGGCTCTGAGCCATCAGTCCAGAGCCCGACGCGGGGCTCGAACTCACGGACCGCAAGATCGTGACCTGGCTGAAGTCGGACGCTTAACCGACTGCGCCACCCAGGTGCCCCTGTCCAGGTTCATTTTAAAGGAACAATCGTGCTTGTTCTAAATATTTTCATCAAGTCCCAAGAAATCCTATTTTTCTGTTTATTAGATAGAAAAGGGATATACATAAAAAAATCAAGAAATCATTTTTAACCAGGTCAATATTTTATCTCTGAGAGACAACTGTTACGTGGTTTATGTCACAGCTCTGTCCCAAGTATAATCACACAAAACTGAAAATACGCGCTACAATACGTCAACATCCATCATTAACACACCAATCCTGGATAATGAACTTCTCCAAATTTTACTTGAAGCTATTACTATTGGAATAATTGTGACAGTTAATAGGTGATATTTAAAATTGAATTTTTAATCTAAGTCTTTCTAAATTATTAATTGCACATCTAAAAGTTAACTTGTTGAGATGTGTTTAAAAAAATATTCACCAGGCCCTTTATGATTCTACACATGGATCATAATTACCTTAAGAGGACCGAAAAATTCCTCATTTATTTAGTCTTTTTTAAATCAGTAACCCATATCATGTGATTGATCACTTTGGTATTTTTTCGCTTTATAAAACTTGCCGTGTTGTTTTCTGATGTTAATTGTATATAGCATTTCAAATTCATTTATATCAGAATTGTGTATATACCTTACTAAAATATTTCCTATTTTACCTATAGCATCCTCTGGAGATGGTCTGAAATTTTATCCTAAGTTTCATGTTAAGTAGTTGTTTGTAAGAAAGTGCTACATGGTGACATTCTCTAACTAGGCGACTGATAGCATGAAATTCTTGTTTCCAATTACATGGATTTTTACAGTATATATGTCTAATTTGCTAATCTCATGCATCTTAGTAAAAATCTTACTGCATTTATTGACTTGGTGTTCATTACATGGAAGAACTTTATTTCATCTGTCAAAATAAGACTTTCTTGGGACACCTGGGTGGCTCAGTTGGTTGATCGCCTGACTCTTGGTTTTGGCTGAGATCATGATCCCGGGGTCATGGGATCGAGCCCCACATCAGGCTCAGCTCTGAGTGTGGATTCTACTTAAGACTCTTTCTCTCCTGCTCTGCCCCTTTCCCTTGGTCTCTCTCTCTCTGTCTAAAATAAAATAAATAAATGAGACTTTCCACTCTAAGTGCCCTCTTGTGAATTATTTATACACACACATTTCATGTACTTAAACATAAATGTAAGTTTATATAACCTGTATAAATACACAGGATAGCACCGGGTCCTGGAGGTGTCCCATCTCTCATGACAGCAGGCCCTTTTTCCCATTTTGTCAAAATGAATAGCCAACTGAAACTACACCATGCAAAGAAACTCATTTTCCACTGATGACATACATTTTTTCGCATATGTATAGGTCGATTTTTGGGTTCTGTCTTATGTTCCACTGGTCTACTTTATCTTTGCAATGGCCATGTCTTAATTACCGTAGCAAGCGTCTGCATCTCCTTCTTCAAAAACACCTTAACTACTCTTGATTGTCTGCGGTTCCATAAAACAACCTGCTAATATCTTTACAAATAGCTATTTGGGGATTTTGATTAAATTTGCTGAACTAATAAACACAATTTGGAAGAGAATTGACATCTTCATAGTACATCAGTCCGGGCTCATTCAAAGTGGCAGAAGTGCTATGAGCAACGCAAAATACGAAATTTATTATTGAGATTAAATATGCGGTGGTGGGAGCTGAGGGGTCACCTGTGTAGGCAGTTGCTTCTGGATGTAATATTGGGGTACAGTTACATTAGGTCAGCCGATTGGTGTTAGAGAAGGAAAGCCCAAGGGGAAGCACAGACTGGATCCTAGAAGGACAAGTGGACCTGTCAAGAACAATTGGAAATGGTGTTGTTCTTTTACCTCTTGCAGCTACAGAGCAGGAGGGGACCTGTAGGGGAAGCTGGCTTGTGTGGCCACGGAGCTGTGTGCATCCTTGACCCAGACCAGGAAGTCCAGAATGATGGAGGGGCTGGGAGTGAGGGTGCTGCTTCAGGTCAAAAATAAACCACAATAAAGGGACACCTCAGTGTGGTGTGAGGGAGTGAGGGAGTGAGGACACGCACAGAGGGAGTGAGGACTCTCCAGGGTCTCTTCTCAGTCAGTTAAGCGTGTGACTTTGGCTCAGGTCATAATCTCACAGTTCTATGGGTTCGAGCCCTGCATCATGCCCTGTGCTGACAGCTCAGAGCCTGGATCCTGCTTTGGATTCTGTATCTCCCTCTCTCTCTCTGCCCCTCCCCTGCTCACACTCTGTCTGTATCTCTCTCCCAAAAATAGATAAACAAAAAAAAAATTTTTTTTTTAAAAACCAAAAGGATTATAGATCCAAATGTAAGAGGTATAACAGCTAACTTCTGATAGAAAACAAAGAAGAAAATCTTTCTGACATTGTGCTAAAGATTTCCTAACCAGGTTAAAAGACACAAAGTACAAAAAAATGACAGAATGGATTCCATTAAGATTAAGAACTTTTGCTCTAAGAAATGTCCTGTTTAAAACAAAAATCACACAAAATGGCAACTCACAAAATTAGAGAAAAGATTTGCCACTTACATATGCAAAGATATAAAGAATTCTTACAACTGCAGAAGAGAAATAACTGAGAAGGACCGTCTCCCACATGAAACTATCTTCAAAACGTTGTCAACACTCATAGCAACTGCGATTATAAAGTTCCTTTGCTTCGGTGGTTTTACTATATAATAAAGATAGACTTGGCTTTCCTTCTTTCTTTTTACTGCTTGAGATCCTTTGGTCTTCTGAAATCAACATATCCTTTTATTACGTTTTGATAAAAATTAATAATTCTCTCTTAAGAAATATCATCTCCCTTATTATTTCTCTTTTTTTCTCAAAGTCAAATTAATGTATAGTAGACCGTATCAAAGTATCTTCTTGTCTTAGTCTGCCCAGTCTCCCATAATAACATGCCAGAGCCTGGGTGGCCTGAAACACAGACATATATTTTCTCACAGTTTTTGAGGCTGGAAACCCACCATGAAGGCACCAGCAAATCTAGCTACCCGTGAGAGCTTTCTCAGCTGCTCTCAGAGGGGATCCTCTCCCCGGGTCCTCATGTGGCACAGAGGGAGTGAGGACTCTCCAAGGTATCTTCTTAGAAGGGCACAAATGCTTTCAGATAAGAGCCCCACCCTTGTGCTTTATTTTACCTTAATTATTGCCTCAGAGATGCCCTCTCCAAATACAGCTACACTGGGGGTTAAGGCTTCAACTTATGAAATTGGGGAGGAAACATTCGGTCCATAACACTTCTACTTACTTGTACATTATTTTGTATTTTTTCAACTTGTCACTCTGTGGGTCATTCGGAATATTATCTTCTGATGTAATTTTCCATTTACTAATTCTCTCTTCAGACCCATTTTTATATCCATCCAGAGTTTTTAATTTCAGCTATTATATCATTCTAGAATTCCAATTTAGTTTTCCTTTCTATTTTCTACTTTTCTATCCAAAGCTTCTAATTTGTGCTGTGTTATTTTCAAAAGGTTAAGCTTAAATGGTTTCAAAAAGAGAGGGAGGCAAACCATAGGAGATTCTTAAAAACACAGAACAGAGGGTTGATGGGGGGCAGGGGAGAGGGGAATATGGGTGATGGGCATTGAGGAGGACACTTGTTGGGATGAACACTGGGTGTTGTATGCAAGCAATGAATCATGGGAATCTGCTTCCAAAGCCAAAATCACACTGCATACACTGTATGTTAGCTAACTTGACAATAAATTATATTTTAAAAAAGTAAAGAAAAAAGCTTAAGCTTAGATTTTTAAAATCTGAGTTTGATAACTTCACTAATCTGAATCTTACTGGATCTGTCTCCATTGTATATTGCTTTTCCTGACTTTACATCACAATTTTTGTTTAGTTTGTGTTTTACTAATTCTGATAAAACTACATATTGTTTAAATTTGGAAATAATTTCAGACCTAACCAAAAATTTTCTCCCAAGATTGTTTAGTTTTGTTTCCGACAGGTAATTTATGAATCAAATTTAATTTCATGTCAAGGGTTTCTGCGATTGAAATTTAGTCTCTGGCATTGGCATTTCGAGGACACCTTTCCTCCTATGGATTGGCCCCCCAGATTCATAGCTAATGCTAAGCAGCCTGACCTCCTGTTTTGTAGATACTCTGCTCTAATTTTGGCCACATAAGCCCCATGAGGCTGTCAAAGGTGCTGCTTCAAATCTTCACTTTTCAGTTTTCTCTTGAAGAAATTCGCTGACACTATGGGAAAGGGAACTGAGTGTTAGATTTACTTCTCAGGTTCTTGGTCCAATAATTCGTTATCATCTCATGTCTCTCACACCTCCAAGAGTATTTTATAAAATATTGTCTTCGCATTTTCTGGTTGGCTTTCCATTTTCTAGGGTGGTCCATATGCCCCAGTTAGTCTGCCATCAACTGAATCAGGAGTCCTTAATAAGGTGGTTTTTAAATCTCTTCTAATGCTTATTAATTTTTGAGAAAGAGAGAGAGAGTGTGTGAACAGGGGAGGGACACACACAGAGAGGGAAACACAGAATCTGAAGCAGGCTCCAGGCTCTGAGCTGTCAACACAGAGCCCGAAGCGGGGCTTGAACTCGTGAACCCTGAGATCATGACCTGAGCCAAAATCAGAGGCTCAACCGAGCCACCCAGGCACCCAGTTAATAGGGTTTTAAAGCTATGTTGCTGAAGAAAGTAAAAATCAGCAGGTAGAGCAACCGGACGGCAAACACAGCAATCAGTGGGCTGTTGAAGTGTTCCCCGCCATGACCTTTGCAGAGAACATCATGGGTGGCAGGAAAGAGTGCAGACAAGTAACAATAGGGACATTCACAATGTTCGGTGACCACTTTCTTTGTGCCTTCTAAGATCCCCAGTTGCCGAGTTTCTCTTTCAACTAAAGGAAACAATGAGTCAGGAAGGACTGATCCCCTTTGGAGATGAAGAAGGAAACAGAGCTGGTAGGTCTCCCGTCCCCGTCACAAGTGCTGTGCATAGTTGATGACAGGACTCCAGCTCAGCTCCTCTGAACCCCGAGCACCCACTTTGCGCAAAGACGCCGAAATTCCCAGAGGGCAGGCTCAACGACCAGAGCGTTGACAGGCATGAAAATGGCTTTGTGAGGGGAACAGCCTTGCCCACAAAAGGCCCATTCTGCAGGAGTGCAAAGTGCAGTGGACCTGTGGTTTTCATTTTCCCCTTTCAAGTATAGCTTTCCAGCATGATTATAAAGTCCTACCTTGATCCTGCATATTGGGTATGTTGTGGATAAAATCTTCAGTTTGTCAGATATGACAGAGTATGGTTTATATTCCAGCCACTAGTTCGTCGTGTACATGGTGTTTGGGAAGAGAAATGACAGTCCCTCAGGTTGGAAAGACGTAGTTGTGGGCACTTTTGCTTTTGGAATTATATAAATTTACATTATATAAAAATATATATGTAATATTTTCTATTGTAAGCACCTAATGGTAAAATTAAATTACTCCTTACTAATCTCTCGGTCTGTCATACACATACACACCTAACCCAATGTCCTTATAAATATCTAAAACTTACTGCTGCAAATCATCTCTGAATGAGCTACAACATTGTATATGGTAATAAAATGTCTTTTGTCTCAGCTAAGGTAATTGGAGTAGTATATTTAGGCTTTCAAGAAAACCTTGATGGTGAGAGTGAGAGCATTTTGGGTAGAAGATAGGCCTAAAGAATACAAAATGACAACCGGACCAAAGATTTTTCTTCCTTTTTTTTTTTTTTTTTTAAATTTTTTTTCAACGTTTATTTATTTTTGGGACAGAGAGAGACAGAGCATGAACGGGGGAGGGGCAGAGAGAGAGGGAGACACAGAATCGGAAACAGGCTCCAGGCTCTGAGCCATCAGCCCAGAGCCCGACGCGGGGCTCGAACTCACGGATCGCGAGATCGTGACCTGGCTGAAGTCGGACGCTTAACCGACTGCGCCACCCAGGCGCCCCGATTTTTCTTCCTTTTTATTTGAAACAGTACTTGCAATTAACCATTAAAAAAAAAGACTTAAATAATTTAAATTTTATACCAGACCCAATACACTGCTTTCTTATATATTCCAAAATGCCACCAAGAGATGTGAAAATAAGAGAAAAACTTATTTTAAAATATTTATTAAATAGAGTTGTAATATACAAAATTATTTAACACTAAAAATAGGAAAGTGGTCTTAATAATTTATTTTTCCTCCAACCTAATTATTTCTCCCTCTTGGTTTCTGAGACCTATCTGTAAGGATTCTGGTTTTTAACATTGAAAAAATGCATTTTCTTAAAGGATAAGTTAAACACAAGGAAAACAACAGAAAAAAGTTTGGGTTAGTAAGTTTTTAAACACAAAAGTGAGCAAAAGCAACTATAATTTACTAAGATACATGGGTAAAGTCTTTGGAGCTAAAATGGAGTAAGATGAATGCAATAGTCTAAAGTCAAGGATGAATAAATAGTTTGAGAGGTGCCTGGGTGGCTCAGTTGGTTAAGCGTCTGACTCTTGATTTCGACTCAGGTGATGATCTCACAGTTTGTGAGATCGAGCCTCATATTGGGGTCTGTGCTGACAGCGTGGAGCCCATTTGGAAATCTTTCTCCCCCTCTCAGTCTGCCCCTCCCCTGCTTGCGCACTCTCTCCTTCTCTTATAAACTTACAAATAAAAGAATAAAGAACTTGAAAATGATGAGGTGACGACTAAACTGATTAGGTGAGGAAGTGTTTAATTGGAAGTGTTTAATTGGACAGTTGTGTCTGTAATCGGCAGTTAAGATTGTGTTGGAAGCAGAGAAGATTTACGTTGGCTGTCAGTCTAACTTTAAGGACGGAATCTATTAGGTAACACAAGTCTCTTTGTCAGAGAGATGAGATGTTTCTAATATAAGACAGGGCAACCTCAGGAGTGATAGAAAACAGGACTATCAGACACACATCAATGTAACGTCAAGGTGACCTATAACACTTTCATGCCTCTAGGTCTTTAGTTAGTTACAATAGTTGGAGCTCAAAGTGATCTATTGTTGTGAAATATAACTCTATACATATGATCGCATTTTTTTAAATAAATGAAAGATAAAAGGCAATAATAGCATGAGATTGAAAAAAACAAAATGGCCAATATTATACTGGCGATAGGACTGAAACAAATGAAACATGAATGAACCTCATTTAAGGTAAAGTGGCATATGATAAAAAATTCACCAGAGAATGTTTTTCTTTGCAATCCTTACTGTAGAGTATCCAAACTATTTTGCTACGGTGCATGATATGATTTCTTTAATGTTGTTTTTTAACTCCTACTGCGGGACAGTAAAAAGAAGTTATGTTGGCTAAGCAAGTTTTTATCGATGGGATTTATTATTTACAGTTCATATATTCTTGATTATTGTCTTGAAAGTCATTGTTCCAAATGGAAATCAGAGATGGAGAGTTTTCTTCTCAACGTTGTCTTATCTGTGAGTGAAAATACTTTAATCTGTGGCAGAAAGTATAAAACATGCGAATTGCAGCATTTCTGAATAAAATCACAAGTTAATCAAATAGCTAATATTTATGCTCCTACATACAGCTTAAATCTGTGAAGGTGCTTAGTATCCATAGCAACTATCATAGCATAACAGTCTGGTTTTCTCCCATACTACTTTTTTGTTTTGTTTTGTTTTAGATTAAGAAGAATTCCCTAGGCTGGTTGTTAATATTTTGTGCTAGCAAACTACTGAAGCAGGGAAAGAATCTTGCTAGCAACTGTGTTTGAGATTAACTTCTGAAAAATTAATTTGCTAAAGACAAGAGTGAATGCCAAGTGGTTGCAATAAATATGACACAATCAAATATATGAAATTTATAGAGTCTTTAAAAAGGTCAAATTTAGAATCACCAGCTGTGAATGTAATTGAAAAAAAAAAAGCATTGATTTCTTTATAGTTTTCTGAGCAATCAGATATGTAAAAACACACATTAGACAGGAAAACCAATTGGTGTTAATTCATTACGGCTGCTCAATATTTTTACAAAAATAATGTATCTGTCTAGGAATCTTTGATCCAAAATCAATGCTAATCCTTTATTACTTTATTTTTTTTTTGAAGTTTACATTTCCCCAAAGTGGAAAATACCATGATTAAAAAGTAAATCTTTTGAGAATATACAGGGTCAATGTGTAACTTAGTCACTTAGATTCTTAGAAAGTCAGAGTTGGGATGGAATGAATGGTTTCTGATGTGACAGTATTAATACTATTTGTCTCTTTCTTTATTTTGATAAACACTATAGGATGAGCTGACTAATGATGCACTCATGTCGTATAATTTATAAGAGAGGAGAAATAAATGCCATTCATTTCCTTTTATGTATTTAAAATTTTTTTAATGTTCATTTATTTTTGAGAGCAAGATAGAGAGAAACAGAGCACAAGTAGAAGACAGGCAGAGAGAGCGAGGGAGACACAGAATCCAAAACAGGCTCCAGGCTCTGCTGGAGAGCACAGAGCCTGATGCAGGGCTCGAACTCACAAGCCAGGACCTGAGCCGCAGTCGGAAGCTCAAGTGCCTGAGCCACCCAGACGCCCCTCCTTTTATATATTTAGACCAGTTGCTTTCAAAACTTAGTCTGCATCAGGGTCACAGAAGGACTTATTAAATCCCAGATGGCGAACTGTCTCCTCCTCCTGCATTTCCAACAGGCTCCCAGGGCAGTATGGTGATGTTGTCACTGGGGATGACCCTCTGAAAACCACCGTCTTAGAATGTAAAGCATCTCCCGCCCCTTGGATATTACAGTTGAGTGTACACCCACTTTTCTAGTCATTTCTCCGTATGCAGTAAAAGCTTGCCTTGCGAACATAATTTGTCCCAGAAACATGCCTGTAATCCAGACACTCCTATGTCAAAGTGCATTTCAAGAACCATGGGCTCAGTTGGGATCGTGTAACATTTGGCATCATACTCATTGTACTACTCATATTGCAAGACATCGCTCATTTATCAAGTTAAGATGTATTAGAAGTGTTTGCTCCTCTTGTGGAACCCTCCCAGAATAAGTTACTCACGATCCAGGGTTTTACTGTATTTACTTGTGGGCTACTTCCTTTGGTAACTTAACCTCTACTTATTCATGTTTCTTCGTATTAATCTAAAAGATTTCCCTGGAATTTATTTTTAGTCTTCTATTTTTGAAGTTTAAATGATCACATTTTCATGGGTGACTCTCAAATTTCTCTAGATTTGACCTGGTGAAGCTCCCATCTCACATTTCAAATGTATTTGCTTGTGTACATGAAACTGACCATTGGAATAAACCACAGTAAACACTTGATAAGGCACCTTCCACATCAACCCGTCTACCTTCTGTGATTCCCATAAGAAAATCTGACTTTTCTGATCTCAAGATCTACATTGTAGAGGTGCATTCTGCTTTTACTTCTTAAAATTCTCTTATGTATTCCAGATGTTCTTGAAATAAATTGAATTGAACATAGAGTACGAAGAAATCTGTTGACTTTTTGATTAGTGTTGAAGGAATCTAAACTTCTATCACAACATATTAGTTTACACTGCCTAGTACTCATTATTTTGAAATAGATATTTTTCTTCCAATGTAACCAATAGATATTATACCCTGAACAAGGATTATGCTTGTGTTAGACAGGCTCAAGGCCAGGCTGCTGACACACACAGACCACAAAATACAAAAGCTTACTTTTCTCTGGTGTAAGGATCTAGGCTCTGGGTCAGCAAGTCTTTCAGGAACCCTCCCTGGCCTTCTTGACATGTAGGTCCCATCTTTGCATCCAAAGCAACTGTGCCAGTTGTCTTCAAGGCAGCTCACCGATGTCTATGGTCAAACCAGAGACACACGGGAAGAGCATGACGACAAGAACGTCCTCATACGTGTGGACCTCAAGTAGAAGTTGCACACATTTGTTTTACAGCCTATTGGTCAACATTTACTCACGTTGACCTCTAGCAACGAAGAAAGTGTTGGATCTCTTACATTTGTGCACCTCTTGCAGATGAGGCCTTGTGTTACCTGGACTCTGGACTACTTTTTTTCTAAGGTTTTCACATCCAGAATAGCCTTTTGGAGATAAGAAAATGTCTCCCCTCAAGACCAAGGTCAGGCATAGTTGCTGCCCATTAGCTCTCACTTCCTCAACTCTGGGTTCCTTTTCTGTAACTCAGTCCCTTGTGTGTGTTGTGTCATCCAGCCCCTGCACATACAACCCTGTGGGGATGGGGGCACAGGGAACGGCCAAGAAAAAGCTTATTCTTGGGATACTGTTACTGCCTTCTGCCAGCATTTGTCAAACTGTGGCAGGCTCACTTGTGAGCCTGCAAGTAAGTGAGCCTACAAGTAGAGAAGAATCCCAGCCCCTTCAGAATGCTTGAGTTGGGGAAATAATGACAAGATGCTGACAAAGGCGTGACTTCGTAGAAGAGAAAGGATGAGGGTATTAGAAGCCAATTAATGATGGCAGAGATGTCTTCAAAATGAGGCTTCCCTTAGATTCTCAGGGACTATCTCGGAGAGATGATAGACTCATGGTTTATGTGCTCCCTGTGGACAGCTTTACCTACGATGCCTGCAATCCAATCAGAAAAAATGACATGGAACTTGGACCTAACTTTAGCTGAGACATGCCCTCAGTCTTGAAGATGCTCAAGTCAGCCACACCTCACTGGCCTGAGTGGTTTTGAGGGTAGATTGGTGCTAGATTTGGTCCTTATAACCCCAGGCCAGATTTTGCAATCTCTAATACTCCAGAGTGATTAATAATAGTATCTAATAACCTAATATTATCTAATGGATGTCTCAGGCCAAGTATAATTCTCAATACAGAAACTCAAGGAGAAAGTCACCTGGTTATTTAAGGTAGAATCAGATAGTTATGGGATGTTTTTACCTGATTAGGAGAAGACTGAGGGAATGGTTGAGGTCAATACCGCAAGGTCATCTCATTGGGCTGCTTGGGGGTCTATTGATTGTAGTTTAAGAAAATTCCAAATGAGACAAACTTAGAGGATTTGGTACCAGCTCTGTCAAGCCAAAGGGATGCTGTATACATTGGAAAGGTAGCCAGAGACAGGAAGGTATAGACACCAGGGTTGAATATTGACAGACAATCCCCCTAGGCGCCCCTATTTCAGCACATTTTTCAAGCCTCATATGTCAACAAATGCCTTTTATCAGGACCATCCTTGAAAGATTTTTTTTTTTATTAAACAGCTTCAGAAGATAGAGTGTCTCCCTCAAGAATATAGGGCAACTATGTTTCATGCCTTTTGTAGAAGGTCTGTTCTCCCTAAGCTCCGAGTTCTTTTCTTGTAACACAACCCACACTGTGAACACATGTCATTTGGCCCGCCTCATGTCTTCTTGTGGAAACTGGAGCCACAAAATCCTTCTACTTTGGTGTAACAGGCTGGACTGATATAACGATTTGGTGATTTGTGTCCCTCCAAATTCATATGTTCATGTAGTAACCACCAATGCCTCTAGTATATTTGGAGCTAGGGGGCTGGTAGGCAGAATAATAAAAGTGATAAGAGCAGACATAGAAGAGAATCATAATAATGTCGTAAGGATGAAAGTGGAGTATATATTTACTTATTTAATCATTTAAAATATTGCAAACACATTCTAAAGAAGCATTTCCCAATGTTTATTCTGAGGATCAAAACAGAAGTTTCAGGACGCCTGGGTGACTCATTCAGTTTGGGAACTGACCCTTGATTTTGGCTCAGGTCATGATCTCAGGATTGTGAGCTCAAGCCCTCCGTGGGACTCCACACTGCTCCATGCTGAGCCCGGAGGTCTCCTTGGTACTCTCTCTCCCTGCCCCTCCCCCACTCATGCACCTGTGCACATTCTCTCTCTCTCAAAATAAATAGATAAACATTTTTGAAAACACATAGAAGTTTCTGTGCTAGGCAATGCTAAATAGTGACTTCCTTAAGAGCTTTCAGAGCCTTTAATATGCTAATGACTGTTTCAACTCTTTGAGAGAGCTATAGTGATAATTATTCCTAACATTTTCATTGAAACCGATATATTTATATCCCATGGTCACAATTTGAAAAATTCTGTTCATTTGCACAGAATTATAGTAACAATAACTCAGAATTCTAGTACAGTGTCTTCATTTATGATTTAGTAAACTGATAACTTTATAATTAACTTGATTTAATGAATAAAAAATGAGATCCATTTACTGGTTCCCATGTGAATGATCTTTCCAGGATAAAACATTTTTTTTTTCAAAATAGGCATAAATTTATTTATTTTATTATTTATTTATTTATTTATTTATTTATTTATTTTTTCAAGATATGAAATTTATTGTCAAAATGGTTTCCATACAACACCCAGTGCTCATCCCAAAAGGTAAAATAGGCATAAATTTAATTTAAATAAAGGTTTAATGTAATGTGAAAAATATATACCTTAAGTATTTTTTTATATTTTATTTAGCATATTTGTCTGAAACTAATTAGGTAGTAGTAAACTCCTAGTGCTAAATAACTTGATTATTACCAAAATATTAAGGTTAGCCTTGACTTTAGCCTGGTGAGACTCATTTCAGAATGCCCAACTTCCAGATCTGCAAGATAATGCATTTGTGTTGTGTTAAGCCAGGAAATGTGTGGTAATTTGTTACAGTAGCAATAGGAAACCAATCCAGTATAAACTATCCGGTTTGCTTTAGAAACAACGTGAGTGTGACCATCCTCTTGCTGCTGCTCTGTGTAATTGTGCAAATAGGGTTCCCTTCCAAAAAGAGTCAAGAATTGTATGTGTGCATTAGACAGAAATGAATAAATGTAATGATAACATAAATGGTCCAGAAGACCAAACACCACTATTTCCCAGGAAGGCAGTGTCTCTGTCCTCACTCATCGCTGTGGATGTCTTCCTCTCCCCTCAAGGCATTCTCTTCTTGACCTCCTATCCAGTACGTAGTCGGTTTGGAAAATAGTCATGGCCCTCAGTGTTTTGATTGGAGAAGTTTGGTCTGAAGCCATGCCTTAATCAACATCAGGCACTGACTAGGAGAACCGGACAGAAGTTTCATTACACAGTGATCACACCTCTTTATGGTGAAAAGTCTGTTTTTCAGAATGACAAGGCTGGAGTCAATGATTGCTGGGCATTTTTCCCCATACTTTCTCTGGCAGTCTGTAGCCACATTATGAATTTTTCTTTAAAACAGAGGCTCTGAATGCAGAAGCACTTAAAAGCTGATAGGAAAGGATTCATCAAAGAAAACCTGATAAGGGATTTAACCTAATCTGCAATTTACAACTTCTTTCAAATGTCTTTCTTGACCTTCCTGCTTCATGGCAAGCAAAAAATGTAATCCTTTCTTCAGCTCTGGCAACTGTCGCATTAAGGTGCCTCACTGTGATAATCTAACTATAGTGAGAACTTTTTGCAAATCTCTTCCCATTCAGTTTCTTAACTAGACAAAGCACCTAGACCACTGAAATGACAATTTTCTCAAGCTCTCATTTTAATATGAATAATTCAGCTTGTTCCATGTTTCTGGATTTTGCCTTTTGTTTTGTGCTCTGTGTGTGTGTGTGTGTATGTGTGTGTTTACTTTCTATATGAAGACATGAATTGTTCCCTTTATTATTGCTTTCTAATTCTCTTCTGAAATTGACCACAGCTTTCTACACTTCAGGTGTTTGGCAATTGGACGAAATAAAAATAATCAAGAAACAGCACACATTTGCTTATTTCAAAACACATATATTTAGAAGATTGTATAATGCATTTCTTGCATAATACCTAATGTTCTAAGTCCTTAAAATACTTCATCATTTTTAACCATCAAAAACTGTGAAAACTCCATTGTAAATCTATGATGTTAAATATTACATTCCATACTGGATAATAGCAACAATTTATTGATCATCAGCTCCAATATTTCAATTAAGAATTTGCTCATTTTATATAATATGAAAATTTGAGTAAACGTATTTTAAAAGAAGATCTAAATGATTGCATAGATTCATGCTTTAAAATATGCCTCAATTTCTTTGTGAGCAGTAATCAGTATACTCTCCTTTGATGTATCTTAATGCCCGAATTGTGGTAGGCCATATAGATCATCATAGGTGTTTGTTTATCTAAAAGTCAGAACAATTGGCAAGTATTATTGGCTTGATGGCTAAAACTAACAGACCCTTCATAACAAAAATATGTACGATCAAGGTAAAACCACCATGTGTGAAGGCTGGTTTAGAAGGTGCTAGCATATGTGTGATACAGCAAAAGCACCCAGAGAGACCCAAACGCACACTTTCCTGTGGATCATGATGTGGCCTAGACTCACAGAGGGAAAGTGGCCTCCCCAGGCTTTGCATTTGGTTCAACTCTGCATATACAAATTACTGTTGTAAGATTTATTCCACAGCCATGTATTAAAAGCCTACTAGGTGCCAACACTCTGCCAATTGTTTAAAAATGAAATTAGGATTCTTTTGCTTTCTCGGACACACTCCTTTAGTGAATTCCTGCACGAGTTGAATCATTTTTATTTCCGTTTCCATGTAGCACATCTCTGTAAATACATGGCCTTCCAAGTGTTGGCCTGGTCTCTCCGGGGACCCCTCCTCTCCTCCCCATCACCCAGTCCCACAGTCTGAGCCAGCACCAGCACCCTTGAACCCTCCTTAATCTGTTTCAAACATCTCACCTTCAATCACACCTCTTATCGTTCCTGCTCCTTCCCTCCAGCTCCACTTCCAATAATATTTGATCCTTCCGCTCAAGTCCCTGCACCTGTCATGTGCCCCTTATCCTTCTTACTCAGCTGAAACGCCATGATTGGACATTCTAATAATTCATCTGGATATACCTTCCGAACCTCTTCCAGCTGTCACTTTACAATGTGTGCATGTGGTCCCTTGGCAAAACCACTACTTGACCACGTTCTACATCCTGATGGTACCACACCGTGACAATCAGAATAATGCCCCCTAAAGACGTTCACATCCTAATCCTAGGAATGTGTGGATATGTTTACATGGCAAGGGGCGAAGATTAAAGTTGAAGGTGGAATGAACATTGCTAATCAACCAGTCTTACACTGGGGGCTCATCTAGGTCAGCCCGGGGCTTGTCTAGGTCGGCCCGGGAATCGTAAGGGCGCCTTAAAGTGTAAGAGGGCATTGGAAGAGAAAACCAGAGAGAAAGCAGGATGAGAAACACTAAGTCTGATGTCGCTGGCTTTGCAGATGGATGAAGGGGTCACAGATCCAGAAGTAAGTTCAGCTTCTAGGCACTGAAAAGGGCAGGGGAACTGATTCTCTCCTAGAGCCTCCGGAGAGAACACAGCCCTGCTGCACCTCTACCCCACTGAGACCCATTTTGGACTTCTGACCTCCAGAAGTGTAAAATCAATTTGCATTATGTTACTAAGTTTGTGGTTGTTTGTTACGGCAGCTGTAGGAAGCAACTAGATAGGCTATGACGGAGCATTAAACTCCTCCTCAGTCACCTCACCTGGGACCCTGATAATGGCTGGCAGCTAAACATTTCCTGGTTCACTTTCTCTCCCACCTGCCTCCTAGACTATTTCAGATCCACTGGTAATAATGGAAACTTTGATACCTTTCCTCCCATCCTTCATTTCAGTTGATGGCCTTTCTTCTTATTTAAATGAGAAGCAATCAGGCAGGAATTCTGCATATTCACTACCACAGCTCTCCGACTCTCTACATCTGGGACTGGATCTTCTCTCTGGCCACCATAGTTGAACTGCCAGCTGTTCCGGCCAAGGCCAATCCCTCCGTTTGTGCGGTAGATCATGCTTCTGAAACTTTTACGTGAACACAAATCACCTGGTTAAAATGCAGATTCTGATTCTGACACAGCATTTCTGCGGGGTCCCAGCCAGTGCCGCTGGTCTCTAGACCTCACTCTGGGCAGCCCTCACTTACTTCCCCCGCTGCCTGCTCTAGGACCCTTCCAACTTCCTATTGTGTCTCTGTCATTGCCATATATACGGGCTGCTATTTCTTCCATTAAAAACTTAACCTGGACATAAGTCCCCCCCTCTGGTTCCCATTTCCTCACCTCTAGGTGTCACATCATGCTCTCCTCTTCTGCAGGAAAATGTGCAATTTCTCTGGTTTCTCTTCAGTCTGGCTTTTGCTTCTACCATTTTGCCATAATCCTTCTCATCAAATATATCAATGACTTCCATCTTATTATCAGTTCCATTTTTCTGACCCATCAATGGTATTTTTATGGTGATATTTCTCTTCTTTTCAAAATATTTTCTTGACTCTGTAGAGTCCTGGTTTTCTTTCCACCACACTGGTTGCTCTAAAACCTCCTCCTTCTGGTAACACTCACGCCCTCAGGCTCATATTCAGTTTCATGAATTTAAATACCATCACATTTGTATCTCTACCCTGAATCTGGTCCCACCTCTTCCATGTAGATACATAGATAGATAGGTCTATATTAGATACCATATATCTATTGATATCTATATCAAATATATCAAATATCAAATATACAGATGGAGATAGATATATAGATACATACTTGGTATCTCCACTTGGATACCTAATCTAAAATCAAACAGATCCTAAGTTAGGTACCTGACAGAGTCTACCCTGGGTCTGCTTTCCCATCTTGGTGAGTGGGAATTACATTCGACTCAGTTCAAAAACCTTGGGGCTGTCTTTGATGTCTTTTTCCCCCCTCACCTCACATCTAAACTGGCAATTGGCTAGATCCACTCAGTACTCTGTAACCCCCCTTCTACAACCACCCCTATGGTTCCCACATGCTTTTCCCCACAAAGTGACAGATAGAACTTAAGTTTTGTGAAGAGATATTCCTGAGGTGTATCCGGAAGGTCTAGAGGGTCAAATGCCATACCATTCTTCCTCACAAGAGTTAGATGCAGATTTGTCACCACCCTGTTGCAGGGCAATATTGACATCAGTGTGATATCAGTGTGATCATTGTAGGTCCTGACGGGAAGGCATTAGCAACTTCCTGGTTCTCTGAGCACAAACTTGACAGGTGGTCCTCCAGATCGTTCAGATGGTTGCAAGTACATAATTGCCTATGTCCTATCTTTTTCTCTTTGAAATACTTGACTAAACACTGACTGACACAGTAAGAAATTTTTTTTTTTACTCTGTTTTCAATTATATTCAGATTCTTATCACTTTTTGCCATCTCCTGATCCAAGCGGGTAACACATTTCCTCCAGATTACAATAGTGATATCTGCATTGGTTCCTGCTTCCATGATGGTAGCAATGAGTCTCTTCTCAACACAACAGAGCATCTTGCTAAAATGTAAGTCAGACCATGAGGTTCCTCTGCTCAACACCTTTTAGTGGCCACCAATCATACCCCAAGTTCCAGTCAGTTTTCCTGACTTACAAATCCCTGTTACCTTGAGGCATACTATTTCCTTCTCATAGACTCTTTCCCAGCCACACTAATCATCTTGTAGTTTCTTATACATACTAGCACATTCTCAACTCAACTGAAAAGTGACTTTGCCTTTAACTCTGCCCGGGTTCTTACCTAGCTATCCCATTGTTAGCATCCTCGCCACTTTCTGGTCTTGATTCAAATGCCATATTCTCAGTGAGGCATTTTCTGATCTCTTTATCTAAAATTACAATAATCTCCCTTCCCCCTCCCCCAACACATCTCTTCCAGGATATATCTAGGATTTTGCTTATTTATATTGCTTATTATCTGTCTACTGCACTTCTCGGGCAGGGAATTTTGTTGGTTTTGTTCCCTGCTGGATCTCTAACACCAAGAACAGTGTTTATAATATCCTAGAGTCAAGTATTTCGGGAATGAATGAGTGAAAAACAGCACCAACCTATCCAATTTATAGACATTTATTCAGTGCCCATACAACATTTCTGCTCATGAAAACACTCAATGCATTTTGACTTAAGGCCAATCAGACTGAAATAAAGGATTGTGAAGTGAGATGAAACAAGAGGAAAGGAGATGTTGAATCTGAATAGTACAGAAGATATTGCTTCTAGTTTCAATACAGAAAGTAGAACAGATAGTATAGTCTTTACAGAGGAAGGAAACAAATGAAGGGCATGAGGCTTCCTTCCATGTGTGCTTTCTCTTCCAGGCAGTGTCCAAGAACACAGTGTCCTTTATAATCCAGGCTCTTCTTGATACATTTTCAAGCTATATAAAAATAACTGGATATACTATGTTTTCTATTTCCATTTATACCTTACAGACTCTTCATCCACCCATCCATCCACCCATCCATCCGCCAATCCACCCATCTATCCACCCATCCATCCACCAACCCACCCATCTATCTACCCATCCATCCATCTATCCACCCATCCATCTACCCATCCATCCATCAACCCACCCATCTATCCACCCATCCATCCATCTACCCACCCACCCATCCACCCACCCATCCATCCATCCATCCATCCATCCATCCACCCATTGGTGCATCTACACATCTATTACAAAGATGTCAAGAAGCATCTACATTGAACCAAGACATGATACCTCAGTATAATATAATTATGGAAAATTAAAATGAAAAAAAATATACACTGGATTTTCAGCTATGTTCTCCACCCACAAAGAAAACTTTCTACTTAACAGCACAGTTTTACATCCTAAATAAGGTCTGGCCCCCAATTCTGTAGCCTTAATAAAGCACAGACTCATACATTCCACTATTGATGTATGACCAAAATGGAAACTGTCTAATTCCTGTTTTGAATAAAAATCGTGTTGAGAAGATTTGGAATATATTTACACATTTCTTGAGTAAGGTGCTCCAGTAAGCCATCTTAATGCATCCTATTGTATTTAGCCTCACTTCTCATGAATAGTATGCTGCTGATTTGGAGAATATGGATGGCCTTCAGCTCTGAATAGGGCAGCTGTTCTATTTTTATTCTGGAACCAACCTAAACAACACATATTTCATACTTAGAGTTAATACTGAGCTGAGCTGAATTCAAACTACTGACCTGGAAGTGAATGGTCTCATTTTTCTTTATACCAGACTCTTAAGATATCAATTCCTTGATACATTCAGAAAATGAGCTCAACAAAATCTATACCTTCTTCATGGTGTCTCTGTCTCTGTCACACTCATATGCATGCATCACTCTGGAGTTATAAGTTTCTAAAAAATAAGAAGAGCTAAAATGGAGAAAATTAAAATATAAGGTTCTGAAGAACCCCCACCCCCAGTGGATGTTTGAAAACATGGATAGTACTGAACCCTATGCTTATTATATTATTTTTTTCCTATACATGCACACCTATGTTAAAGTTTGATTTATAAATTAGGCACAATAAGACATTAACAACAACAAATAATAATATAATAATAAACTATAACAATCCACTGGAACCAAATGTGTGTGAATGTGATCTCTCTCTCAAAATATCCTTTTTAAAAAAAAATGTTTATTTATTTTTTGAGACAGAGACAGACAGAACGTGAGCAAAGGAGGGGCAGAGAGAGAGGGAGACACAGAATCCAAAGCAGGCTTCAGGCTCTGAGGTGTCAGCACAGAGCCCGACACACTGCTCGGACTTAGAGACCACAAGATCATGACCTGAGCCAAAGTTGGATGCTTAACCGACCGAGCCACACAGGCGCTCCTCAAAATATCCTATTGTACTGTACTCACCCTTATTTTTGTCATGATGTGAGATGATACAGAGTCTATGTGATGAGATGAAGTGAGGTGAAGCACTCAGGCATTGTGATGTAGTGTTAGGGTACTATTCTCCTTCTGACATGGGTCAGAAGGCGAATAATCGGCTTCTGGACTGTGGTTGACTTGGGGTAACAAAGCGGGGAAAGCAAAACCTTGGTAAAAGGTGAGGGGCTTAATGTACTATTATAATAACAATGTCACTATCATTATTATACTATTTCTAATAGCTACGCTACTATTGGAACTAGAATTACTAGTATTTCTTAAGTAGAAGGGAACACTGTCAAATTAATCAGTTATTATATTCACAATTATAGTTCATGTGATCAGCATAGTTCCGTGCTACTCAATATGAATATACAATTTGTTATGTTACAGGACTATAAGGATATCTCAGTCCATTCTATGCCTTCCAAGAGTTTGTAATCCAACTGAAGAGACCAGAAGGTTGCTGTAATAGAATTAAAGCATACTCTAAAGCAAATATAATTCAGTGTCAAAATCATTAATGAAGGCAGTAAGTGATAATGGTCAGAGGAGTAAGATATTAATGAGGACCCAACATTGGGCAGAGTCTTCTGCAGGAAATGGGGTCAGATAACTAATGGAGGATACTGAACATTCTAATCGCTGGAGGAAATGAGATAGGGCATGATTATCACAAATTATTTAGAAGTCTTACTGAAAATACATCTAAGAAACAAACTTAAATTAAATAAGTAAAACAAATCAATGACTTGTTTTTATTATAATTATGGAAAGTACAGCGGTTTCATGGGATCCATCAGAATTTGGGAATTGGAGAGTCTAAGCTTCATGAATTTTTTTTTTTTTTCTGCAGATTTGGTAATCTCTGCCTCTTGGGCATACAATGCCTGCTTGAAAATTTTAGGTTATAGTTGCATAAACATGCTCAGATTCATAGTAATCGGGCCTTCGTAAAATATTTGTTGACCTAAGATTAAGTCTTAGGCATTTGGGGAAGTCTTCCTATCACACAATGACATAAATCTAATCACTTGGTCATAGATAAAGCTCAAATACCATATCATCACATCCTGTGGGATATTATTATCTATTCAATGCGCCCTTGCCCTTGGTAAAATAAACTTAAAGCAAATTCTTCAAGAAGAATTTGTCCCCATCTCTCCTCCCCTCTTCTACGTGCTTTCTGAATATTTGTTTCTGATACATGAAACATCAGAATTTCAAGGTTTTGTAAAGGAACAAGAATGAGCGAGGTCTAAGCAGCATTAAGAAACATTGTTGAACGTTTTAGTTCAAGTGCTAAGGGGTAATAATGGTTTTGAAAGAGGAAATAAAGTTTCATAGCCTGTATTTGATAGAATGTAAACCTATTACCCCACTGAAAAAGTGTGAGGACATGTTTTCCATAAGTCATTCGCTCATCTTGGAAATTCGACCACTGACCATAAATGATCTTAGACAAAACTGCACAGGAAAAAAAAAGTTGTTCTGTAGACCCCTCTGGCACGCCAATCATTTTTATTCCAAACTGACATGTCTTTCATGTCCACTCCGGGACTCTAGTGGAATTCCTTTTCAACTGTGCAAGCTTTCTTGAGCTCCCTGTCTAAAGACACATACTTTTGGCCTCTCTTCCTACTGAAAAAAACAAACGTCTTTCTCTTCCTACCTAAGTGACTGTTAGAATATTATGTATTATTGCAAAAACTTCAAGTAAGCATTCGATTACTTAAAACTACTTATGATTGCCTCTCTTCCTTCCCAAACCCACCATACCCCATATGTCCATACAAATGAACACAGGCCTCCAAATAGTGATTCAACGACTTATTTTTATTATTTTTTGTAAGTTTACTTTTATTTCTTCTGAGAGAGATAGAGAGAGAGAGAGAGAGAGAGAATCCCATGCAGGCTTCATGGCATTGGTGCAGAGTCTGATGTTGGGCTCAAAATCATGAACTATGAGATCATGACCTGAGCAGAAACCAAGAGTTGGCCGCTTAACAGACTGAGCCACCCAGGCATCCCTTGCACGTGTGCTTTATAAAAGTAAGTCATTCGGGCAATAGTTCATGGGTTCGAGACCCAGCCTGGTCTCTTTGCTCAAAACATGGAGCCTGCTTTGGATCTTCTGTCTCCCTTTCTCTGCTCCTCCTCCCCATCAAAGATAAATAAATGTTTAAAAAAAATTTAAAAACTTTATACGGTACATATACATGATGCAAGACCTATAAAACATATTTGGAATAGACACACGATCTTGATAAACACCATTCATTTAAACCAAATCTGAAATTAATTCTAGACTTTCCCCTAATCTCTTTTCCTAGACCAATTGTTGGTCCTAGGTCTGACAAATTTACCCCTTACATGCCTTACACCAAGTTGATAAAATAACCGTGTGATGTCTCCCAACAGAGCATGGTTACTTGTAAAGACAAGTCAAAGAAGAAGCTGATAACAGTACTGCTGCATTACCAGCAATTTGGGGGAGAGGAATTTATTTGGACAAATACTAAAGACATAAGTCAGTTGAGAGTGTTACTCCGTGAGTGACTGGGAAGCAGAAGCTATTCTGGATAGGAATGTACATTTCCTGGAAAGGAGTGGGAAGCTGGCGACACCTCTTGGTATGCTCAAACTGACACCCTTGTTCATTCGTTCTTAGTGCCTTACGTTTAGGACTCGGACGTTGCTGCCATATGACCACATGAAGTGGGTCAACAGTGATCACAATGAGATCATCTAGTTCAGGCCAAAGTGGAGTAAGAGGGGACTGGATTTACCCTCCTGCTTAAAATCAGTAAAAATCAGGACAAGTTATAACAAACAACAGTTTTCAAGCCATCTGACATCAGGCAACTGAGGATGATGATTCACGGGAGGAGGAAAACCAAATGAAGGAAACCTTATACTTCCTACAACTAACTGTAAAGAATTTCCATGCCATTACCAAGTTGCATACTTTAAACATGTGCAGTTTACTTTATGCCTGTTATATGTCAACAAAGCTCTTAAAAACAATTATCAATTATTTATCCTACATCTACCATGTCTCCAGCACTGTGCTAAGCACATTCACTATGGATTCTCATTTAATTTCTCCGTAATTTACGAACATCGCTTATGAGTTGACCTAATTTTGCCGTGTAACTTCTATTCATTTCACAGCTGGGTTAACAGAGGTTTGGTGTGTGTAATTAAATACCTTGCCCCCAGGTTAGGTAAGACAAGTTTCAAACTTCAGCAATATGGAGGTTGGGCTATAAACCCTGAGCAGAATATTTAAAATAGAACACCTCTAGCTAAATTACTTACGAAACTATTAAAATGTTGATTGTTAGTTTCTACCTATGGCCCACTGAATCTTGAGCTAAAGTGAGGATTTCTAATCTTAACCATTGTCTGAATTTTTAAAGTTATCTCTGTGAATCTTCGATGTATTAAATACATCAAGCCATTCAGTAAAAACTTTTCTATTCTGTTATCAGTTCAAAATGTTGCATACAGCTAAATATTTCCAGCAAGGCTGCAATAAAGAGGAACTATATACCCTTATTATGAGATTATGAGGCCAAGTCCAGTGCTGATACAGAGACATCAGCTCAATCTCTTTGCTTTTCATTTGGGACCCTCTCTTCCAGTTATTCTGGTAACGGTGTGCTATTAAAAACAATAGCAACAAAAAAGTGTGAAAAACAATTCATTTTTGTCCAGCGTAATTTTTTTTCTTTTCTTTTTTTCTAGCTTTTTAGATAACTGGCATACAACATTATATAAGTTTAAGGGACACAATTTGACACGTTTGTATATTGCGACATGACCGCCACCATAGCATTTAGCTAACACACTCATCCTGGAGGCCCGGGGTCATTTGAAAAATTCATTTTGTGTATGTTTTCGACCTGCAATATACTGTTATCCTTAAGAGAGCTCAAATAAGTAATTCTGTTTTTAAAGGAAGGGACATCAAGCTCATAGTTAAGATGGGTGTCTGCTGTTGTTTCTGCCACCTTTGCTGTATCTGTGGACAAGTAATGCTTATATTTCAACGTCTTTATTCTTCACTGGAAAGTGTGGCATTTCAGCTGCGTTATTCAGTAAGGTAGACATTAGCCACATATGACTACTTAAGTTAAAATTAAATTTAATATCCAAGTTCTCATTTGCATCAGTCACTTTTCTGGCGCTCAATAGCCACATGGGGCTTCTGTGTCGGAGAGTGAACATTTTAGAATATTTCCGTTATCACAGAAATGTCTTGAACAGCTATAGATTTGTTGCCCCCCCTAAATATGTGGTACAGTAATTTATGACTGGCTTATCATTATGACATACATATACTATGTACATCCATAGTATGTACATATAATATGGAAAGATCATGTTTTAAGTTTCTCTGTAATTTAAGCAAAAGCTCCTTGAGACCAGCTTAGAATTACACTGTCATCTTTGGAATCCATCGACCCCAAGGATGACAGTGTAACAAAAAAAAAGATATTTAATTACCAGCCATTTGCTCGCTTTCTGCGGTCTAACACTCCTAGAAGAATAAAGAACATTATTTTCTCATTTTCAAGTAAAAGTCTTTTTTTGGAAAAGTGTTTCTCTGTTCCTTCTGTTTTCTTGTTTTTCCTTTACTGATAATAAATATCAGACTTTCCAAAACTGAAATGAAAGCTTTTCCAGTGAAGTATATAAATGAGTATATAACCACAACTCAGCAATGATAGATGTGGACCATCACTTTTGGAATCTTAATGTGATTCTCAAAGTTATAGACAATTTTATATACCTTTGCCCTCAAATTGCATTTAATGTCACAACGATGCTTTTATAACAGTCTCACCGTATTTTTATAGAAAATGTACCTAGATGTATTAAGAATTACTGGAAGATTTCTGAATTCTCATTTCTTTCTCCACTACTGTTAAGTAATCAGGAACTTTATATAACATCATTTTGATTCAACATGTAACCATTATGGAAAAAACAGAAATCTATTTTTAAGTTTTGATAACCTTTCCTTTGGTGACACAGATGGATTTAAATATTTAAATTATATAAAAGCACAGATTCAGAGACACAGAATATATAAGGAAATACATAATTACTTTTTGGTACAATTAAATATTTGACCCTGAACTTTGATTGTCAATTTTATACAGCTAAAAACTTATTGTAATTTGTCTTAACACTCTTGAATTTTTCCAGCAAGGCATATTGAGATACTATGGAGAAGGGGGTATGTGCGGCCAAGGTCAACTGATCGTCTTTGTCCCACCTCATGTTTCTTCGGGGTTGGCCTCTGACAAGGAGTAGGAAAAATAGAACGTCATCAAAATTATTATGCCTAAGGAGACAATGGCAAGAGTAGATCTGAACTGGGTGGACAACGAATTTAAGAGGTTTACTGGGGCGCCTGGGTGGCTCAGTCCGTTAAGCATCTGACTTCCGCTCAGGTTATGATCTCCCCGTCGGTGAGTTCGAGCCCCACATCCGGCTCTGTGCTGACCGCTCAGAGTCTGGAGCCTGCTTCGGATTCTGCGTCTCCCTCTCTCTCTGACCCTCCCCCGCTCATGCTCTGTCTCTCTCTGCCTCAAAAGTAAAAAATAAAAAACGTTAAGAAAAAAAAAAGAAAAAGAGGTTTATTTAACAATGGACGCTAAAATAGAAGGACTCCCAGACAATGACCGTGGCTATAAAAATTCTGAACTGAGAAAAATAATGGTAACTTCCTTATAAGTATGCGCTGAGGATGCAATTTCACATATATAACTATATGTACACATATACATATACATTACATGTATATTAAATTGCAATAATATATATAGTTACAGAACTCAAACCAACATAAAAGAATTAGGGTTTAGCTAAGTCTATGGAATAAATTTCATAGACTATAATACAGAGAGAATGTAATCATAGAAATAAACAACAAAACATTTGTGTAGAAAAATGTGTTCAAGTTTTGAAGGGCACTGGGGATATGTGTAATTATCCTGTGCAGTTATTATAGGAGAAGGAGGTAGTTTGTCAACTACATTTTCACATTTCAGTGGCATCTAGAATACTTCACAGACTCACGATCATCTTGCATAGTATCTTATACTCTCTTTTAATATTATGTAGGTTCAGCTTAGACCGTCCATGACAGACCCATGACATTGATATTATGAATAGCAATTAAGTTCATGGACTGGCCAACAAAAGTACTTTATTGGTCAATACCGGGAAATTTACTTTATTGGTCAATACCGGGAAATTTCTTTCAGAACTATTTCAAAATGTAATCCATTAAAATACATGTAAATGATTTACAGGGAGCCTGGATGGCTCAGCCTGTTGAGTGTTGAACTCTTGGTTTGGGCTCAAGTCATGATCTCACGGCTCTTGAGATCAAGTCCCACGATGGTCTCTGCACTGACAGCATGGAGCCTGCTTGGGATTCTCTGTCCCCCTCTCTCTGCCTCTCCCCTGCTCATCCACATGCTCTCTCAAAATAAACATTAAAAAATAATAAAATAAAATAAATGTAAATGATTTATAATGAACAAATGAGATGCCTCTGAATCTTTCCTTTGGTTGGCAGTATAACATGAAAGAACCAAGGGGACTAACATATACTGAATACCAGCCAGGGGATCTCAAAAGTTCAGTGAATTCACTGGTTCAATGAAGAAGACAATGGCATCGAGCTAGTCGTTTAGTTGTACTGTTTCCAATTTCTTCATCTGAATATGAGGATAGTATGGACAGAATCACTCTGATGAACTATTTTGAAAACAGCAGGTTCTCAAAAGTGGTAGCTTTTATTAGTATCATTTAAATTATAAATGAAAGAAAAATACATATTAGTTTACATAAAATAAGTATGACACTTTTCCAAGAAATCATTTTATTCCATAGGCAATTATTAGTGGAGCAAATTTTGATTCTCACCACTTATTGGCACCCCCCCCCCCCCCCCGCCTTACATTCATTCCTCCTTAAGCCTGGGTCTTTGGCTTTGCAAAGATTCATTGTTAATCTTTTCAAAAGTAATATACCATCAGCTTCTAAATCTCAAGTTGATTCCAAGTGACTTGAATATAATCTGTAAATAATCTTTCGAGAGATGTTTTAGAATATTCTCAGTACCAAAGATATATTAGTATGGTGATTTTCAAATGAAAGTTAATGTGACATTTATTTACACTACGATGTTTTCGACTGAGTCAGAAAGAGAATGTGGTGTAACTGCTTTTATTTCACATTAGAGAGATGTTTCACATGCATGGTAACATCTGTGAAGTGTTACCCGCAGCAGCCATTAAATGAATATGAAGGATTTAAAAAATAACAATTCTTCGAAAACAAAACATATCCGTGGAATTATATGCACTTTTGATCTTTAGAAAACACATCAAATTACTGAGTCAAAGAAAATCTCTCAAATCAGGACAAATGCACACAAAAATACCAGAGGATAATCTTTTATTATAATTGGGAAAATGTTGGTGGGAAGCAGGGCATAAGAAGATTTGAACGTAGGGTTGTTACCTGTGAACATGACTGAGATTTGACATTATCCCTTCCAACTCGCTGCCTCAATGACACAAGCACTTGTCCTGAAATAATTAATCTGCACATAAAGAGTGCTCATTTATCCGCCCTGTACTCTTAGAGGCCTCAAACCTATACGCTTTCCTTCTAAGCAGCAACTGTGCATCTTTGAATTTCTTGTAACTCAATTGCGACATTTGTTTTACAAATAGAAAAACTGTCAGGCTCTATCTAACTGTTCCCCATTCATAATGCAAGGAACTGTTTCTTTCTTTTTTTTTTTTTTTTTTAAGACAGAGAGAGATACAGAAATCTGTGGCATTTCCATACACCAATACTGAAGCAGCAGAAAGAGAAATCAAGGAATCAGTCCCATTTACAACTGCACCAGAAACCATAAATTACCTAGGAATAAACTTAACCAAAGAGGTAAAGATCTCTATGTTGAAACCTATAGAAAGCTTATGAAAGAAATTGAAGAAGACATAAAGAAATGGAAAAACGTTCCATGCTCATTGATTGGAAGAACAGACATTATGAAAATGTCGATACTACCCAAAGCAATCTACATATTCAAAGCAAACCCTGTCAAAATAACGCCAGCATTCTTCACAGAGCTAGAACAACAATCCTAAAATTTGTATGGGACCACAAAAGACACCAAATAGCCAAAGTAATGTTAAAAACAAAAACCAAAGCTGGATGCATCACAATTCCGGACTTCAAGCTATCAAGACAGTATGGCATTGCACAGAAACAGACACAAAGATCAATGGAACAGGAGAGAGAATCCAGAAATAAACCCACAAATGTATGGCCAACTAATCTTTGACAAAGCAAGAAAGAGTATCCAATGGGGGGAGAGAAAAATCTCTTCAGCAAATGGTGTTGGGAAAACTGGACAGCGACATGCAGAAGAATGAACCTGGACCACTTGCTCACACCAGACACAAAAATAAACTCAAAATGGATGAAAGGCTTAAATGGAAGACAGAAAACCATCAAAATCCTAGAGGAGAAAACAGGCAACAACCTCTGACTTTGGCCACAGTAAATTCCTACTAGACATGTCTCCAGAGGCAAGGGAAATAAAAGCAAAACTGAATTATTGAGACCTCATCAAGATAAAAATCTTCTGCACAGCAAAGGAAACAATCAACAAAACTAAAAGCAACTGATGGAATGGGAGAAGATATTTGCAAATGACATACCTAATAAAGAGTTAGTATCCAAAATCCGTAAAGAACTTACCAACTGAACACCCAAGAAACAAATAATCCAGTGAAGAAATGGGCAAAAGACATGAATACTTCTCAAAAGAAGATATCCAGATGGCTCACAGACACATGAAAAGATGCTCAACATCACTCATCATGAGGGAAATACAAATCAAAACCACAATTAGATACCACCTCATGCCTGTCAGAAGCGCTAAAATGAACAACTCCGGAAATAATAGATATTGGAGAGGATGTGGAGAAAGAGGAACCCTTCTGCACTGCTGGTGGGAAGGCAAACTGGTGCAGCCACTCTGGGAAACAGTTTGGAGGTTGCTCAAAAAATTAAAAATAGAACTACCCCATGACCCAGCAATTGTGCTACTAGGTGTTTACCCAAAGGATACAAAAATGATGATTCAAAGGGGCACGTGAACCCCAATGTTCATAGCAACGCTATCAGCAATAGCTAAATTATAGAAAGCATCCAAATGTCTACTGAGTGATGAAGGGGTAAAGAAGACGTGGTGTATATGTGTGTGTATGTATACATTACAATCAAAAAAATGAAATATTGTCACTTGCAACAGCATGGATGGAACTACAGTATATTATGCTAAGCAAAATAAGTCAGTCAGAGAAAGATAAATATCATATGACTTCACTTATATGTGGAATTTTTTTTTTTTTTAATTTTTTTTTTTCAACGTTTATTTATTTTTGAGACAGAGAGAGACAGAGCATGAACGGGCGAGGGGCAGAGAGAGGGAGACACAGAATCAGAAGCAGGCTCCAGGCTCTGAGCCATCAGCCCAGAGCCCGACGCGGGGCTCGAACTCACGGACCGCGAGATCGTGACCTGGCTGAAGTCAGACGCTTAACCGACTGCGCCACCCAGGTGCCCCTATATGTGGAATTTAAGAAACAAAACAGATGAACATAGGAGAAAGGAAGAAAAAACACGATAAAAAGAGACACGGAGGCAAACCATAAGGGATTCTTAAATATGGAGAATAAACTGAGGGCTGCTGGAGGGGGGTTGGGTGGGGGGATGGGCTAAATGGATGATGGGCATTAAGGAGAACACTTGTTGGGATGAGCACTTGGTGTCCTATGTAAGTGATGAATCATTAAATTCTGCTCTTGAAAAAAAATATTACAAGAGAAAAGAGAGAGAGAGAGAGAGAGAGAGATCGCGCATGAGCACAAGTGGGACGGGGCAGAGGGAAAATCTTAAGCAGGCCCCATGCCCAGTGCAGAGCCAGGGTGGAGCCATCTGAGGGCCTCTACCTCACAACCATGAGGTCGTGACCTGAGCCAAAATCAAGAGCCAGACCCTGAACCGACTGAGCTGCCCAGGTGCCCCAGGAATTATTTCTAATATGAGGATCTCACAATGTAAAACTGAAAATGTAATTTATCTTAAAATAGTCCCTTGAGTTTTTTCTTTTAAATTTTGAATTAACATTTACCATATAGTTTATATTCATAAAAATGTGCCCATTTTATTTTTATTTTATTTTTATTTTAATGTTTATTTATTTTTGAGAGCGACAGAGCGAAAGAGAGAGAATCCCGGGGGCGTGGTGAGGGGTAGAGAGAGGGAGACATGGAATTTGAAGAAGTTTCCAGGCTCTGAGCCATCAGCACAGAGCCTGACACAGTGTTCAAATTCACGAGCCGTGAGATCACAACCTGAACCGAAGTCGTGTGCCCAACCAACTGAGCCACCCAGGCGCCCCAAAATGTGCCCATTTTAAATGTAGAATTTATACAATCATGTAACTCCAAGTCAAGACTGGGATATTTCTATCAACTCACAAAACTTCCCTCAGGACCCTTTTGATTCAGTGTTTTATTCACTCCAACCTTTAATTCCTGGACATCCCTGGTCCACTTTGTTTCACTGTATGTTATTTGACCTGTTCTGGAATTTCATATAAATGAAATAATAGATTGTGATCTCTTTGATATTAGGCTTCTTCTTATATTTGTGGGACTCATTTATTTTGCTTAGTGTGTGAATACATTTTCGTTGTTGTTATTGTTGAGTAGTTTTCCAACGTTTGGACAACTAGAATGAGTTCATTCACTCATTGTTGATGGCCATTTACATTGCTTCAAGATTAAAAAAAAATTATCATGATTAAATCTTCTGTAAAACATATGCCTGTAAGCCATTTTGTGAACCTATGTGTTCATTTTTCTTGGCAAAGTCCCTGAGAATAGAATTGCTAGTTCATAGGTTTTGAAGCTACCAACATTTCTCCAAAGCATAAATACCATTTTGTTATCCCTGATGCAATTCATTTGCCCCATTTCCTTGTCAACACGTGCCATACTATTGTACTTGTATCTTTTTTTTTTTTTAATTTTTTTTCAACTTTTATTTATTTTTGGGACAGAGAGAGACAGAGCATGAACGGGGGAGGGGCAGAGAGAGAGAGGGAGACACAGAATCAGAAACAGGCTCCAGGCTCCGAGCCATCAGCCCAGAGCCGGACGCGGGGCTCGAACTCACGGACCGCGAGATCGTGACCTGGCTGAAGTCGGACACTTAACCGACTGCGCCACCCAGGCGCCCTATTGTACTTGTATCTGATTACAGCTTCCATTTACTTTTTCCTGATGAATTCTGATCTTTTCACATGCCAGTGGCCATTCATATCCTTTGTGAAGGTTCTAGTCAAATATTTTGCCTATTTGGGGGCGGGGGGTTGTTTGCTTTAAAAATTTTAGTACAGAGGTATTTAAATTTTAGTATGTAATTTTAGTTCCCTACAGGAATAGAATCAGCACACACATGTTATTTGTGGGATTCTTGAATTCTAATAAGGATATGGTATCTATGAAAAAAATATTTGGTTTATTGTAACAACTGTAGCTAAAAACTCTAAGGACTTAGACAACCTCACCTCTGGCCTTTAGAAGATCTGATGGAAGCTGGGGTCTACACTTTAAGAATCTCTTATATTAGAGGATGTAGTCAGTATTTCTAACAGCTCATATTAGTATTATTAAATCAGATGTCTGTTGATGGAACTGGATTTTGAAGTTCCAATTAAAAGTTCCAGTGAAAGTCAGTCTCCCTCTGTTTCTCTCTCTCTTGCTCTCACCCTGACTCTGTCACTGTCTCTCCCCAACTGCAGTGTCTTTTAATGCTATTTTAAGAACATTTTAGGGGCGCCTGGGTGGCGCAGTCGGTTGAGCATCCGACTTCAGCCAGGTCACGATCTCGCGGTCCGTGAGTTCGAGCCCCGCGTCAGGCTCTGGGCTGATGGCTCAGAGTCTGGAGCCTGTTTCCGATTCTGTGTCTCCCTCCCTCTCTGCCCCTCCCCCGTTCATGCTCTGTCTCTCTCTGTCTGAAAAATAAATAAATGTTGAAAAAAAAAATTTAAAAAAAAAAGAACATTTTAAAGTGATATATTGAGGGTCACGTGGGTGGCTCAATCAGTTGAGCGTCTGACTTTGGCTCAGGCCATGTTCTCATGGTTGGTGAACTTGAGCCCCACACTGGGCTCACTGCTGTCAGCGTGGAGCCTGCTTCTGACCCTTTGTCCCTCTCTCTGCCCCTCCCCTGCTCATGCTCTCTCTCTCTTTCTCTCTCTCAAAAGAATAAACATTAACAACAACAACAAAAAAAGAAAAATGATATATTGAAAGTAATTTCTGAGAAATTACCAACTGCTCTTACTATATGTTATTTAAAAAACAATCTATTGGCTACTGATTACATATGATCAAGAAATGGATTTAGATTATGTCGCTGATTCCTTATGAAAAGACTGATTATAATATTAAAGGAGCACTATTTCAATCATCCAAATGGTAAACTATTTCAAAATATCTTCAAATAATTCAAATTCGTATGGCATATAGGGCTTAATACATAACCAGCACTTAAAAAAAGTTGAATAAATAATAAATATAAAATTGAAATTTTTTATTTGTACTTGTCTCTTTCTTTTCTACTTAGCTATTAAAATTATCAAAGTCATCCAAAAGTTCTTGAGGTATTTCTGTGCTCACCCTTTACGAATCCCAACCACGAGGTATAACTGAAAAATGATGGCAATCCTGGAATTCAGAAAAATATGATCTTCATGAATCATTGGGAATTTCCAGTGGCACTAGAAATTCTGAACTGAAGGCATACAATTTAGCATGTCTGTCAGTGAATGATGAGTGCTGAAGCAACGAGGCAGCATCATCCATGATCAATTGTGCGTGAGCTCAGTCAAGGTTGAACTCTGCCAAGACCTTCACCTCACAAGAGCAGCGAGGGTGGGACTGACTGCTGACACCGGCCTGAGCCTCCGCTAAAGTGCGTGAATCACGATAAGGTGGCAGGCACCACGGTCACCCTTAGTCCACAGGGGAGTAGTGCCTCCTCCTGGAAGGATGCAACTGATTTGAAAACACCCAGTACAAGGAGATGCTGGAGCTCTTTACTGATCTCATTTCTTCAGGAAAAAAAAAAAATTATAAAATGTAAAGACCCTAAAAATGTAATAGAAAAGAAATTGACTTTAGAATCATATGAGCTGAGATGACATTAAAGGTATGTGTCTTACTGACAAGTTACCAACCTCTCTGAGCCCCAGCTTACTGTGCTGCCACTTAGTTTGGTTGTTGTGAAGAACAGACATTTTAATTTCCTTACGTAAAGTGCCCACTGGGCCATCGATAACGGGGTGCATTGCGGAGAAGCAAACCGGAGATGATGGAATAATGCTGCATTCTTTTGTCATCAATCTCTTTGTTTGTCTGACAGTATCTTGTTGACAATTGCTCTGTGGGAATGCAGACTGGTCCCGTGCAAGACTTGAACACAGGGTCCTAGTTCTTAGAATAAATTCACTGATTCTTAGATTTCCATGCTTCAGTCTTGACTATGGGTGGAAACTCTGCAGGATGGATGCTGTGTCTTCCCAAAGGCTCTGGAGGCAGCTTTCTCTACATAGTCATTTAATTTTGTATATAGTGTAATCAAATGGGTTGGCAGAGGGCCTTTGAAATAATGTAACATCTACTTTATTGAGGTCTCAGAACAGAATCAATGTACCTTGAGTTATTTTGTCCATCTGTATGCATTCTTTGAAATAGAGCAGGGCCCTGGATTATTTTGTTATGCAAAGAGTGTTGACTTAACATCTTAACTCTAGACTGAAAAGTCCTATAAGCCAGTTACACTGGTGAAAATAGTGGAGTAGGTTTCTCCCATGCCCATCCCTCCACAGAAACACCAAAATATTGGGGGAAAATGTCAGGATCAATTTTTTCAGAATTCTGGAAAATAATCAAAGGTTTATAGGAACAAAGCAAATACTGAATTTAAAAAAAAACCTCTTAAAAATGGTAGGAAATTTTTATGTTATTTTTACTTGCTCTTGACCCAACCCTTGATGTCAGTCTTGAAGATAGTAGCTTACATTCCCAGTGTGGGATTCTGGTCGCTGGTTCCAGAGGGAACTTAACACACTTTACTCTCAAAGAATTAGTTTTGTTTGTTCCAATCCATCTGAAGGATACCTAAGTAATGGAAGCAAGGTGTTTGCCTTTCTTTCAGTTAAATAGGAACTTACGTAGAATGAAAAAGCCTTGGACATTCTTTGAGAACATTGTAAGATAAATAAACAACCCATAGATTTCTGGAGCAAAAGATTGCAGTCGAGGCAAACAATAGATTAACTGAAAGTATGTGAGGAAAATCTTAAGAAAGAGTTCCTTGGGGAAATTAAGACACTGGAAAGTGTCCATGTTTACTGAGGAATTTAGAAAGTGTACTCATACCTGCAGAGAGGTTACATGCTCAGTATCTACGACCTAAGAAGACTCTAAGCTTTCACCTCTGGCTTGTGTCTACACTTCAAACCAGAAAGTGAAGACCCAGGCAAGGTTGTAAACAGCCTGGCCAAGTGCTAATGGCTGCCTGAAAACACAAGGACCAGGATATTTTTCTTTTTCATCCTTCTTTCCTTCCTTCCTTCCTTCCTTCCTTCCTTCCTTCCTTCCTTCCTTTGGCATTCAAAGAAATCTCTGTCAAAACACTAGCTCAGCATAAGCTAAAGGAAGAGAGACTTCAGAGATTACACATGACAAAGATATAGACTTTACAAAAATAGTTTAGAAAAGTCACTAAACAAACATACAGCTCACAGCAAGCAAAGGGCCCAAACTCTTAGGACGGGGAAGTATCTGATTTCCAGAGTTACCACATTATAGTATTCAAAACGTCTAGTTTTCCACACACGCATACACAAAGATAGGAAGCAGAAGAACTAGAAAATATGGCCCATTTACAGAAGAAATGAGAAAACTGTTCCTGGGGGAGCATAGATATTGGACTTAGCAGGCAAAAACTTTGAACCAACTACCTTAAACACACTCAAGAAGATAAAAGAAACAATAAAGAGCTAAAGGAAACACAGAGAATGATGCATAATCAAATACAGAATGTCAATAGAAATAAAAAAAAAACTATTACAAAGAATCAAATAGAAATTCTGGAGTTAAAACTTTTAACAATCTAAATGAAAAATTCACTAGGTGTTTTCACCAGCATATTTGACAAGGCAGAAGAAAGAATCAGTGAATTTGAAGATGGATCCATTGAAATGATTCAGTCTGAGAATTGAATTTAAAAAGAGACAGAGAGAGAATTAACAGAGCCTATGATGCTTATTGAGAAATCCAACAAGCATACCAATACACGGATATTGGGAGACCCAGAAGGAGAGGAGAAACTGTGGCAGAAAGACTATTTGAAGAAATAGGGCTGAAAACTGCCTACATTTGATAAAAATTCATCAACCTGCACATCAAAAAAAGTGAAGGAATTCCAAGAAAGGTAAACACAGAGACCCTCACTTACCCATAGTATAATCACCTTCTTGAAAGACAAAGACAAAGAGAGAATCTTGAAAGCAGTAAGAGAGAAGTGACTTTTCATATACAAAGCATCCTCAATAAGATTAAGAGGCAATTTCTCATCAAAAGCTATCAAGGCCAGAAAGAATTGGCATTACATGCTGGAAATGGTCAAAGGAAAACAAACACACACCTGGGAATTCTATATTCATCAAAATCCTTCAAAAATGAAGGAAAAATTGAGACATTCTCAAATAAGGAAAACTTTATTTTTCAAATAATAATTATAAGATGACTCAAATAAATAAACAAGCATTCATCACAGCAGACTTGCCCTATGAGAAAGGCTAAAAGGAGTCATTCCATCAGTCAGAAATGAAATGTCGTTAGACGGTCGCTGAAAGCTATTTGAAGAAATAAAGAACTCTGGTACAGTGAACCACAAAAGTAAATATAAAAGCGGAATTATTTTATTTTGGGTTTCTCATTCCTCTTTCCTATGTGATTTAAGAGACAAATGATGAAAATAATAACTGTACATCTGTGTTAATGGGTATGCAGTGTATAAAGGTATAATTTGTGACAATAATGTAATGGGGAACTAGATCTGTGTAGGAACAGAGTTTTTGTATGCCATTGAAGCTAAAGTAGGTTCAACTCGAACTAGATTGTTATAAATCACCGTGGCAAGCTCTAAAGAAAATCTAATAAATATATAAAAAAGGATGTAAAAAAGGGAACCAAAATGGCACATTACCAAAAAAATCAATTAAACACAAAGGAAGGAAGTGCTGGGGAAATGCAGAACCCAAGGGGTATAGAACTATAGAAAACAAATAGCAAAATGGCAGAAGTTCTTCCTTGTCAGTAGTTCATTTATGTGTAAGTGGAACAGACAGTTCTCCCAAAATATATACAGATGTTCAATGCATATAAAGACGCTCATCTTCATTAGTCATCAGGGAAATACAAATCAAAACTACAATGAGATATGACTTCACACCCACTAGGATGGCTATAATTTTTTTTAAAAAGTAGCATAAATTTCTGGAATGTAAAATGATGCAGCCCCTATGGAAAACACTTTGGTGGTTCCTCAAAAAGTTAAACACAGAATTATCCTATGACCCGGCAACTGTATTCCTAGGCATATACCCAAAAGAATAAAAAAAGAGATACTCAAATATTTGTACACGATTGTTCAAAGCACATCTTTTCAGTAGCCAAGATATGGACACACCCAATGGCCATCAAGCGATGTATGGATAACCAAAATATACTATGTACATATAATAGAGTATTAGTCAGTCATAAAGATTACTGGAGTACCGATACATTCCACAATGCGGATGAGCCTTTGCGATGTTACTCTAAGGGTGCCTGGGTGGCTCGGTCCATTAAGGCGCTGACTCTTGATTTCACCTCAGATCATGATATGCACTGTTAGCACAGAGCCTGCTAGGGATTCCCCCTCTGCTCTCTCTCTGCCCTTCCCTTCTCTCTCTCTCTCTCTCTCAAATTAAATAAATAAACATTCAAAAAAGTTACACTAAATGACAGAAGCTAGATACTAAGTGCCACATATTGTATGATTCTGTGTTTATGAAATATCCCAAGCAGATACATTTAGAGAACAAAAAGTAGATGGGGGGTTGCCAGGGGCTGAGAGAGGGAAATGGGATTTCTTGATTGGTATGGAGTTTTCTTTTGGGTTGATCCAAATATTTTGGAACTACACAGACCAATGTTTGTATAACATCATGAATGGAATGGATACCACTTTATTGTTTACGTGAATTGCACGAGTAGTAAATACCATACTTGTCATTTGGCCCATGGAAATTTTATACGGCTGAACATTCATTCTAATCTCTCATGCAGCATCTGTCTTCCCTTTGTGAAATCTTCAAGCTGTGTCCCAGCAAACTTGAGCTGCTTGAATGGAAACTGGTAAATCTAAGGATACTACAGACCGTGAGCTTGCTGGTTTTGCTGACTCTGTGAGCAGATTTCTGTGTCCTGCTTAAAGAGAAGGTTTATATAACCTACTGCGCTTACAATTCCTTTAACATGTCAGGGGCCTCTTTTGAGGCCTACGTGTCAAAACTGGGTTGTCAAAAAACGCCACTACAGAGGACATTATTGTTTAGTGATTGCATTCTCTTTTTTTCATATATATAATACTCCACTTCTAAAAGAGACTGGAGGTGGCTCTCAATACAAATGTCAATCAATCATGGTCTTTGAAATGAATCTAATGAAATGACTCTTCCATTTTACTCTTAAGACGCTAATCTATCATATGCTGTAGGATGTGGTGTTGGTTCATTTGCCCGTACTTCTCTTTTTCTTCTCTTATACACCAGTTTTACTCTTGTCCTTAACTTCTACTTGTTTTGAAACTATTATATTTAATTCTTCCTTTCATCCTGTTTTCATGTATCCATGTGTCCTTTGTTTGGACCCGTCCAGGTAATCTCATGAATACCGTCTATCCCCCAAAGTCTTAATGCTCTGCTCTCCTTAATGGGAAAGAGCACGTCAATACTTTCAGGATAAATATATAAACTCACATTGCGTCACTCACCATACCCCTTGGTCCATAAGTAAAGGAGTGTGTGGGGGACAGAGGACCTGAACTGACCTCTCGGTGGCCAGCTACTCACAGTGATCAAGGGGAAGGCAACATGGAAAGTTATTGCTGGTTTCAGAGTCTGTGATCCCAGCCAATGCCTCGTACACAAAAATCACCAACAGGTAAAGACTAGAAGGAAGAAGCAAAAATTGATATTACCTAAACACATGATGTTCCATATTAAAAAAATGGAGACAATCCAAAATAATTTGCTGAATAATTGGGAGTTTAGCAAATTTGGTGAATAAAAGATCAAGAAATCGTTTGTATTCCTAACCACAACAATGGCCAAATAGAAAATTCAAGAGGAATAATGCTTATTTCCAGCATACAACCCAAACTGTAAGATTCCTATGAATAAATTAATAAAAATATCTCCAAGATATTTTTGAAGAAATGACTGACAGATATAAAATAAACCCTGAATAAAGGACGAATATATTTTTTTGTGAAGGGAGAAGTCAACATTATAAAGGCGGAACTTTGCCACAAATTGGTATATGAATTAAGTGCTGGTCTCACAAAAACCACAGCAGGGTTTTCCAAAGAAATTATACTGAAAAAAAAAATCTGGAATTCATAGAAAACAAAGGTTAAAGAACATCTGAGAGAATATGGATAAACGGCACAGGAAGAGTGCATCCTGTAGAAGATAATAAGGAATATTACAAAAAATGTAGTAATTAATTCACAAGAGAAACTTTCCTGGGACTTTCAAAAGTTTTGAACTTCTGTTCACTTCATCTTTGCACAAAAATCTTCATCTTCCTCCACTGCTGCCCAAACAGGATTTCTAACAATGGTACCAACCTGTACCTATTTGGTCTACCGAGAAATTTGGGATTCTTGCTGTATTTCTTTCTCGCTAGCTGAATTTCACCAGAGAGCAAATATCATTTAGGCCTCTGTAATTTTTCACTCATGTGCGTTTCCCTTTTCATTACCATCACTCATGAGAAACATCACTGATTCTGCTATTCAACCAAAGAGAACCACGTTATGAAGAACCCCATTAATGGTTTCAAAGCTTTTACACGTGTCCCTTTCCAATCTCTTCTTCATGCAGCAACCAGCATAATTGCCCCAAATTTAAATGACGTGATGTTAACCCCCTGCTTATAAACCTTCCCAGGCAGATTCAAGGTGTCTTCACCGATCCTCCACAAATCATTATGTAACCAAGGCCAGGCCTACTTTTCCAGACTTGACCAATGGTATTGAAGGTTTGTTTGCTTGTTTGTTTTTCTAGATCTGGATGGTGTTAATTCAGATGAAAAATCCATTTGAAAAGGAGATTGGGGAGTCATGGGAGGCACCCTCCAGCCCCACACACCATGAGAGATAGCAGGTTTCATGCTGCCTGTCTCTGAGGTGTGTGGGGTTTATTGGTTTGTTGTTTCCCCAGTTCAGTCTTTATAGTTTCACGTAAGGGCTCCTGCTGTAGTCCCCCACCTGGACTTCACCCCTACTCCCATTGGAATAAAAGCTTTAAGCCACAGAAGATCAGCAGAGGCATTTAGAACAGACATGAGCTTCTATACTTGTGTGTGTCTTTGTTGTGATGTTTCAGAATTTCTTTTCTTTGAAAGAGTGGATTCTTAGGATCCCCTTACTTTTTTCCCAGCCAGATAGATATGCACACACATGCATGCAGGTGCACACGTGTGCGTGCACACAGACACACACACACACATGCATGCACTCTAGCATTTTAGTGGTTACTGCAATTTTTTCAGGCTCTCTTGTCTACCATAATGCTGGACATAAAAGTCTTCACAAATATTATTTTTATCCACAGATTTAAAAAATCATTTAGAGCATACAAATTGGCTTTAAACTCTCTTATGGAAATAATTTCATCCATAAAATAAAATGTAACATTAGATGCTTAGACACAAATACTTATCACAACAATGAATGTGAATTTGCACCATATCCATGAAAATGTTTCTTGGGCTTTTGGATGAAATTGTGGAAAAATTTAAGAAGGCTTGTTTACCTCTACCACAGGTGTCTGTGAGGGAGGAAAGTGGAACGAGCAATGTGAAAAATGGAACTTCAAGTATTACTTGGGCAAGTTCAGCCTTCCTTTTGTCCATCTAAGATAAGGTATGATATATTATCAACAAAATGGAGATATAACCTATAGCTTTTTAAAATGTTTGAGATAAGGGCACCTGGGTGGCTCAGCTGTTTAAGCCTCTGACTCTTGATTTCAGCTCAGATCATGGTCTTACAGTTTGTGGGATCAAGCCCCAAATCAGGCTCTTCAGTGACAGCATGGAGCCTGCTTGGGATTCTCTCTCTTCCTCTCTCTGCTCCTCCCCCACTCATTCTCTCCCTCCCTCTCTCTCTCTCTCTCTCTCTCTCTAAATAAGCATTTTAAAAAATAAAATGTCTGAGATACCAGATTTCTTCAAAGATATGTCAAAAGAGTGGAATAGATCTTCAAAGATAGTGTCTTTCAAGGAAACAACAGTAAAATCTGGAAAGACTGAAAGAAGGCTTTTCACTAAGGAAGGAATTTTATAAAGCTCTGAAACAAAGAAGGAAACAAAGCCAAATGACCAAAGAAACCTGTAGTGGAAATCAAATGGTTTAAAGACTCAAAGTAGAAAAGCAGATCGATCAACTGATCAACTGTCTGTCAGCTGCTCAAGTCTTAGGGTGATAGAAATGTGTTTGGTGAGCATAGGAGGCAGTGTGGGTGCCAGACTATCATGCAGATTTGTGTCCTAACCCTCCTTGGATACATGGTCTCTGAAAATGGAGACAGCAGCTCAAATCTCCTGTTCTTTACTCCACAGTATGTAGAATGGGGTTAGTGATGCTTGTCATGTCCTAATGCACAAATATGTTATAAAGGTAAATAAATATTTTACAGATAAATTAAGACTAGTAAATTAGTTTTTTTCAATATGGAATTTATTGTCAAATTGCTTCCCATACAACACCCAGTGCTCATCCCAACAGGTGCCCTCCTCAATGCCCATCACCCACCCTCTTGTCCCTCCCACCCCCCCCATCAACCCTCAGTTTGTTCTCAGTTTTTAAGAGTCTCTTATGCTTTGGTGTACATTAGTGTTAATGGATTTTAAATAGCATTGTTTGGAATAAGTTTGCCTTCACAAATTGAGGTACCGGAATATCTAAGTGATAGATTTGAAGCCACTCTAGTGGCTAAGGATCAGGCTGAATTAAGCCATGTGTTGATCCGTGAGGATTACTAGGAAAGTAGGAAGCTTTATTTGGCTAGGTCTCACAGCAGTTAAGGATTTCAACAATGGAGTCCAATGGCCTGGGTTCAAATACCAATCCCATGTGTATGAGCTATGTGGATAACTTGAATAAAACATTTCCTGCCTCGTTTTCCTGATAGGTAAAATGGAGATAATATTAATACTCTCCACACATGGTAATGATGCGTATTATATCATAGAAAGTACTTAGAGCAAACCATAGACTATGGGTTGCTGTTATGTTATAAATACCAATATGGCTACTGGACTAGAGTTGGCTTGAGAAGCACAAATGTTCAATAGAAGAAAGGGTTCTACGATATGGTTATAGAAAGGAAAGCTGGAAAGGATAGACCAGAGTTAAGATGTAGGCATAAAACATTTAAATAGTACTTGTGCTATAAGACTCCCTGTGACAGAGATGGGCATAGACTGAATGCCTTTCTCACTGAAAGCTTTCAAAGCAACATGTCACCCAACCTGTCCCCTTCTACTTGGCCACTTCCACCCATCTCTTCAGACTCTGAGGCTGAACAGAACACCCACTCCTCCCACACCACTCTTCCGACAGCACTTATGAATCTTTCTCTATTGAACCTTCATAATGTTGTGTTTTCATAATTAGTTTTGCTTCTCTCACATGACAGGCTAGAGATTCTCAGTTGAAGGCTATTCTCCCCTCCAGGGGACATTTGACACTATCTGGAGACCTTTCTGGTTTTCACAGGCCGGGGAGGGGAATACCATAGGGGACTTAGTGGTCAGAGGCCAGGGATGATGCCAAACATCCCACAACAGACAGGAAGCCGCCCTCTGCAAAGAATCATTTGGTCCAAACATCAGGAGTGCTGCTCCGAGTAACCCTGTGCCGGGCGATAATGTCATGGTGAGAGGGCAGGGAAGATGTCTGTCTCTTCTACCTGCCCCACCTGTGTCTGGAATGCAGAAGACCTTTCAGAAAGGGGTGTTGAATTTTTGAGTATATTTCAACCCTGTAAATAAAGTCTCTGGGGAAAAGGTGTTTTCATGTGAGTCATTTCATGCTGTAAAAATGTTTTCTAGATGATACCTATCTCAAAATGCTAATACAAAGGGATGATAAAAAGTTTAATGATATTAGCAGCATGGATGCCGGCCAAGCAAGAGCAGATAACAGGCTTGAACAACCAGTATTGTTATCCTGGAAGCTGCAGGCTGAGTCCTAGTTGTAGGTCTACACTAAACGCAGACACTTAACTTTTTCCCCAAAAGCACTCTAGAAGGCATTATGCTCTTTGAATAAGCCTCATTAGAGAAGGAATGTTCTAGGACACAGACACCGTAATGAAAATAAACGAGGTCCTCCCTTAAGAAACAAGGGAAAAATCAAGGACCGTGAGTTCTGAAGTCAGTAGCCATCATCCTCTGACCAGATTGTGCTTGACCGTTCAGCTGAATTGCATCAGTCCAAAAGGAGAAAGCAATTTCAATGTTAAAGTGTGGTTTTCCTCTTTACATTTAATCTCTCCATTTGCCACCCATCACACAGTATGCTATTATTCACTTGATAAATTGACTTAGTAATGCTGTTTACACATCTAGAGGTTAAATGAATGGAAATTTTATTTCAGCTGAAAGGTAAAACTCTTCTTAGAATTATCTCAGAATGCATCGTAACCGTGTACTTTATGATAATAATTAAGTTAAATATTCAACTTGGCTCATTGGATCTTTTAAAAATAACACACTTAGGGAATTAAAAATTGGTTTTGAATGATTTCTTCTCCCTAGAGAATTATTATATTTTCTGTTAATCACAAATTTAGGAACCATTGCATAGCTCTTAGGGCTATGAATATCATGCTTCATTGCTTAATTCAGCCGACTCAGATGTCTCTCCAAAGAGCTAGGCATTTAAATGTGAAGTTTTCAGTAGGGATTTCTTAATTAGTTTTTAATAAGAGAAAAATATTAGCATCTGCTGTGTCATTCTTCTTATTCAGATAAAGGTAAGAAATTCCAATATTAAACAACACCGTTGTCTAGATTTTTTTTTTTTTTGAGCTCTTAAGAATATTCCATTACCCTGATAATGCAGGCTATAGGAATTTGTTCATAAGTAATAAAATTACTACTCCCAGTTCCTGTAGTTTGCATGCTGGAAATTACATAGGAAATGTATGAAATCTAACTTACTGTATGCATTCCTTTTGATATAGTGGAAAAATGAAATATTAATGAATCACAACAACAGAATGTCTGTATTAAAAGCATTAATGCTCTGAAATTGGGTGGTTCTAACTAAACGTAGTATTAATAAAAAGGAACATGCTAATGTTTCATTCAGTTCTTCAACATATTGTTGAACCCATAACATGCGTTAAACTGTGTGGGATAGAAAAGGTGCAGTGACGTATGAGTTACTTAATCTTCCCAAAGTCATAACACATCATCTACTTAAGGTATTATTCAACTTTGCCTATATCCGTGCTTTATATTTTTACCGTTTCCAGCCACGTAATTCGAAGCGTTCTTTCAATGATCTTTCAAAGCTCTCTCTCTCTTCCACCCTAAAGATCATGGTAAGACTTACATTACATTTCAAATGTCTTACATCCAAACCCTTTGCTCCCAACTTTGTTCCCTATAGGTCTCTGCCTGTTGAGACACTAGTCGCACATAACAGTTGATTTCAATTGCACATTTTCTTGCTGAAGACCACTGGTTTGGAGTTAATAGGTATATTAGTCCTTTGTATAAGCAAATAAGAGCTCCGTCCAGGGCACTGATCAGACAAAAATGAAGCAACCTCAGTAAGTCTGAAAGTAGGCATTTGAAATTGAAAGATACGAATGTTCACATTCACTGAGAAGGACAAAATGCATATGGTAAACATGAACGTGATCCGGGTGTCTGTGTTAATTGGCCACTCCTTACAGTTACTTGTAGGGTGAAATTCTTGGCTAGTGATGACTTTTCTAAGCTTTCCTGTACATGATAGGTCATTTATCTTGGTTGTTAATTATTCGGTGCACATCTTCTGTTTTCTGGTGCTCAGAATCTTGGCAAATTCGGAGATGACTACATATGAATCGATGGCAGGCTATGGTCTTTGCATCAGGAAACAGGCAAAATGAGAGACTATTAAATATTGAACCAGTCCTTCCACTACTGTAAGTGCTTCTCTTGGAGTGTGTGAGGCCCTCCTAACAGTGGTAATTATAGAACAATTAGAGAATTATTAGCGTGGCTCTGACAACAGAGGCCCTGGGTCCCCAGACATTTTCCTCTTACCCTGGTGCATATTTCTCTCATGCTAATTATAATTTATAGCGGGTCCTGAATTTTTAATGAAATATCATATAAGTAAAAAAGAAGCATTACCAAAAAACCCACAAAAACAAATGTGAAGAGTAAAATGGAAATTTCCTGTAATGGTACCACCCAGAGAAAATTGCATTATCATGGTATGTATTCCAAGATCTTATTTATTTATGTATTTACGTATTTTTAATTATTTTATTGTTTATTTATTTGAGAGAGAGAGAGAGAGAGAGAGAAAGCGAGGGAAGGGCAGAAAGAGAGGGAGACACAGGATCCGAAGCAGGCTCCAGGCTCTGAGCTGTCAGCACAGAACCCTACCAGGGGCTCGAACTCACAAACCACAAGATCATGACCTGAGCCGAAGAAGGACTCTTAATGGACTGAGCCACCCAGGCACCCCCTCCAAGATCTTTTAGAAATACATATACAAATGAGTATATTTTCCTTTTCTTTCTTTTTGCTTTGTTTTGTTTCAGAATGGGCTCCTACTGTGCATTCTCACCCAGTATTTTGCTTTTTTGTGTTGATGGTATATTGTAGATATTTTTTATGGTGTTCTGTTTAGATCTCCACTGTCATTTAATATCTATGTCGTATTTGATGGTACTTAACTGATATGTACTTAACTAATCCCCTTTAGTTTGACTTTGAGGTAATTTCTGTTTCTTTCTTTCTTTCTTTTTTTTTTTTTATTTCAAACCACAGTGTGACAAATAATTTTGGTTACTTTTCTTAATTATTATTTTGCCTCGGGTTTTGACCAGATGTGAGATAGCGTTCTGTTTAACGTATTACTTCCCTAATTAGTATGTCGAATTGTTGCCTCAAAGCCTTAGTTTTAAGCGTTGTGTCAAAATTACTCAGGAATTTTTTTTCTTAAACACATTTTTCATTCCCACCCCTGGGGAATGAGATCCAGCAGTTCTGAGGTGAGGCCCAGCCATTTATGTGTCAACATCTCTCAAGTTGATTCTAACACAAAACCATAACAGAGCCGAGGAAATTGGCCTCTCTCTGGCTTGTACCAGAAAGATTTCGGCAAACTGGGGCAGTTGTACGTCCGCCAGGTCACAACTCATGGTTTACTGCCTCCTGGGGATAGGGGGGCATGGGGAGCCGTTATTTTGCCATTTAATGCTTTCGGGGCCCACATACTGGGTCATTCGACCCTTTCTGGAGATGAGCAAATGAAAGAACCACTGAGTAACGCAGACACTCAGCATGGGAGTGTTGGAAGTATCTGAAGCTAAAGTCTGAGAACATTTGTATTGACGAGTTCCAGGCTCACGGCATTCTTGCACTCCTTATCAGGGCCTTTCACTTTTTAATTCCCAACGCCCAATGCCGTTTTGGCCTCTCGTTAATCTGAATTCATCGTTCACAACCTCCTCCCGTGGAACTGCCTGTTTGATCATTGTTGGGTGTGAACCCACGAGCGAAGTTTATACCCCGCATCACCTGCAGACCTCCACAGGTACGAATAAATGAGGCACTGTTGGATTCAGATATTCCTGATCAATATAGCTAAATCAGGCCCGGCACAGAGTATTTTCTCAATAAATGTTTATTAAATCAATGTTAACGAAACAATGTTTTTGGAAAAAAAAGCAAAAGCTGAAGAAGAAAAAGCTTTTCCATCGTATTTTTATTTATCTTTACTTTTATTTTTATTTTTTTGACGTTTTACTTTTATTCTTGAGAGAGAGAGAGAGAGAGCGCGCGCGCGCGCGCGCGCGCGCGCGCGAGCAAGTGGGGGAGGGGCAGAGAGAGAGGGAGACCCAGAATCCGAAGCAGGCTCCAGGATCCCAGCTGTCAGCACAGAGCCCAACGTGGGGGTTCGAACTCACAGACCGTGACACCATGACCTGAGCCGAAGTCGGACGCTCAACCCACTCAGCCACCCCGGTGCCCCTTCCGTCATATTTTTAGACAGCGAAAGATACAATTCAAAACTACACAGAACATGAAAAGCAGGAATCAGGGTTTGTCCAAACAGCTTAAAAATAACCTTGTAGCTTCTGTTATTATTTTCTGAGAATCTAAGTTACTCTGGATAGTGATTTATTTAATACCCGGGAGTCAGGAGATTTCTTTGGGGAGGCTGCCTCCTTTCATTCTTCATCCAATCAACAAGCCTGAAAATGCTCGGGTGAAGAATGTCATCACAGATGTACTGAGGTTTTGTTTGACAGGCCTCTCAGTAAATGGATTCGCGGTGAGATTACTCTTGTCAGTTGCCGCCGACCAAAGCATCGGGAAGCTTAAAACCAACACGTGCACTAAAGTAGTGTGAACCATCAAAGGCAATCTCGTAAGGAACACTAGCACCAAGAGACCGGAGAGCAATCCACCTAAATTCATATTTATATGCTTTGAAATGTTGCATATTTTCCCCTTCCCGCACCCCCCTTTTTGTTTTTTGGTTTTTGTTTTTTGTTTTCTCAGTTCAGACCTATTTTGTTTCTGCCAATGGACGTCAAAAGTCCTAGTTGTCATTGTGGTTTTCCTTCTCTCTTTGGTATCTGGTAGGTACCAGGTAGCTTGACGTGCACATTTAGTCTCAGCCAGTTCACCAAGCTTTGTTAACGATTCTCGTCCCCTGGGATTAACTGTGTGGTTCTGAAGGCAGAACTTAGGGCCATCTCCGGTATCTACACAGCAAGTTAGCTGTGTACATCACAGGCTCCCATGGGCCTGATGTCATCTTGCCTCTAATTAACAGTTTTGCCCCCATGCCCTTACCAGATTGAAACCTCCTGCCTCCATAGCGGTTTGAACCAAGGCACCATTTCCTATGTCCCTCCAACTCTTCTAGTACACGTTGTTAATCAAGCAATGGCTATGTGAACTCCCTTATGATTCTACCCTATCCGTAGTGTTCTCCTTCACTGTTGATATGCAGTTGATGTTCCAATAGCTTACAGAACAAAGTCTCTTTAAGAAATATCTTATTTTCGGGGCACCTGGGTGGCTCAGTCTGTTAAGCACCCGACTTCACCTCGGGTTGCGATCTCACGGTCTGTGAGTTCGAGCCCCGCGTTGGGCTCTGTGCTGACAGCTCAGAGCCTGGAGCCTCCTTCAGATTCTGTGTCCCCCTGCCTGTGCTCTGTCTCTCTCTCTCTCAAAAATAAATAAACATTAATTTTTTTAAAATATTTTATTTTTTTGGATCATTTGGATCATTCCGGACCTCTACATCTTACGCAACCAGATTCTGAGAAGTGTCCTCCCCACCCACCCTCTTACAACCCACTGGGCTCTATTCAAAGTTGTTATGTTCTCACGCATTCAGTCTCCCGTGCCTGAGAATGACTTTTCATGGCCACATCAGTCATGAAACCCTATCCCTCTCCGTACACGAGTCTAGGGCTTAGGGCCTAACACAAACTGAGACAGGAGAGAGGGAAAGAGAAAGAGAGAGGGGAGGGAATGAAGGAGGTAGAGCAAAAGGGATGTGAGGGCAGGGAAATGGAAGAGGACGAGAAGTAGGAGGAGGAGAGGCATGACAGAGAGACAGGAAGCAGAAAACAGAGAGAAATGCCGGAAAGAAAACACAGCTGATAGAAAAAATAAGAGACGTCAGGTGACAGGGAAAGCTCAGGATGAGATGGACGTAAGCATGACAATATATGTAGCAGGTTATGTGTGCATACGTGTATGTGTGCACATGTATGACGGTGTTCTATATCTATATATGGTAACGAGATACGAGATGTACAGTGGAGAAGGAGATGAGATGGGGAAGAGAGAAAAAGATCAAATATATAAGGAAGGCAGGCAGGGCTGATTCAGAGGGAGATGGTCAGGGTAATTAAGAGTGAGAGGAACGTGACAGACTATAAAGCAACATAAGACGAAGCGAGTGAACAAAGAAAATCTCGTAGTAGTTGGTCCCCTGATCCCAGCTGCATCCTGACTGCCCTGACAGATGAAAACTGCCCTCAGTTACATGAAACAACTTCGTGTCCTTCTAATAATTTCTCCTTTTTGCCAAGACGCAGTGGAGACCCACGTTGGACACCTGTCATTTGCAACCAGAACTTTCGGAAAACACAAATCGGAGCTTTTCCCCCTTTCCTTTGTCTTGAAGAGATCGTTTACACCAGAGGAATAACGCCACGCATACCAAATCAGCCTGCTGGCTCTGTGTTTCACTTAATTATGCGCTAGAGTCAATCAGGCTTCCAAAATGATTTGTAACTGGGACGCCGGGGTGGCCCAGTTGCTTGAGCAACTGACTTCAGCTCAGGTCGTGATCTCGCAGTTTGTGAGTTCGAGCACCACGTCCTGGCTCTGTGCTGATTGCTCGGAGCCTGAAGCCTGCTTCGGATTCTGTGTCTACCTCTCTCTCTGCCCCTCCTCCAGCCATGTTCTATCTTTCTCTCTCAACAACAAATAAACATTAAAAACTTTTTTTAGGGGCGCCTGGGTGGCGCAGTCGGTTAAGCGTCCGACTTCAGCCAGGTCACGATCGCGCGGTCCGTGAGTTCGAGCCCCGCGTCAGGCTCTGGGCTGATGGCTCAGAGCCTGGAGCCTGTTTCCGATTCTGTGTCTCCCTCTCTCTCTGCCCCTCCCCCGTTCATGCTCTGTCTCTCTCTGTCCCAAAAATAAATAAATGTTGAAAAAAAAAATTTAAAAAAAATAAAAAAATAAAAAAATAAAAAAATAAAAACTTTTTTTAGTGATTTGTATTTAAAATTTCCAATAAAATTTAGAAGTTTGATATACTTGCTAGATACCTGTACTATTTAGAATTTTAACTTTACTTGTCTGAGGAACCGCACCGCGGAGTCAAACTCTTACAGGTGTTTAATACATTCTGGAAGCCGAATCGTTATTTCGGGAAGTGCTTTCTTGGCACTAACTTGCAACTTATTTTCTCACTGTACTTGAGGATATGAAATGAATTAAGAATTAGGAAAAAAAGACCAGATGCGCAACATGTCACCCACAAATATTCTGTCATTGCAGAAATGGCAAGACCCTAACCATCATGGATATAGAATCCAGGATCATTACATGATGTCTGGGCTAGTGAGTATTAACACCGCCAAGCAAAGGCTCCTACATGCAAGTGTGAAACTCAAAGAATAATGTCACATATTTCAATCAAACACAGTTTTACGACTCTTAGATAAATAGCCATGAAGACGCCACATTATCTGAGCAATATGTTCACTTGTAACTCATCTTTCAGAAGTATAAAATGATTCATATATTTTACATGTTTAATTATACATGCAGCTTCAAAGATAGTATAAAAATAAAGCGACGAGCATTTTTTAAAGTACATATTTTGTTGTGGAAAGGAAACATTGACAATCTTAAGGTATTTTGGCATGTGTGGTCATGACATTTATGCGTGAGACATAAATTTTGTAAAATTTGAATCTCTCTCTTTCAGGGCTCACAGGATTTAGTTGTGCTTTTCTGTGACAGAAGGACACAGTGCAAAATAGTATTAGAGACTAATCGCCTAAGATTTACTTCTAGACCAGGTAGTTGCTACCTTACTGTGTAGGTGACAGACATAGATGAAGTTGTATAATCTGAGGAAGAAACACAGTGATGTGAATCAATGTAATGGAGAGTTTGAAATGAATAAAAATACAGCATAAGGAAGAAATAGAAAGGATGCTGATCTTGGCTGTATCCAAAATAAGCTTGGAATATATGTACATAAGGCAACTGGAAATGTCAACTTCTTAAGTACTTGAATCATTATTACAAAAACTTGAATGATAAAACATTTCCAAAATTATATGAGCTAACAAGAAAGGTTAGAATACAGAAGAAGGCCCAGTTACTGAGTGTAGGAGACAGGGTAGATGTGGAATGAGGTGATCACACTGTTTGTGGTCCCCACATACTATTTATTTCTGAACAGAACCAGAGATCATTGGAGATATAGCTCATTGTGGATTTGAGAAATAAAATACACAAATAGAGCTGGAGACTACTTTTTTTTTTTTTTGTTCTCAAAAGCAAGGAGGTTACCAAACACCCCTGAGGCTCTGTCCAAAAAACATGACATAAAATTTGAAGTTGGTCATACTCACTTAAGAGAAATAATTTGAGCCAGAACAAGAATAAAGCCTGGAAAACGTCACAAATTTGTAAACTCTATGAATTTGTAAAGATCCTTAGAAAGAAAAGTCATTGTTTTCAATTGGACTTTGCTAAAGCACTAATCTAATGCTATGAAAATTGGAAAAATAGGTGTTCATCTAGCCATACATACATGGCTTCTCTTTCAGGGTAATTTCCTAGTTTCTGGAAAAAAATCCCAGAAGAAAAGATAACATTAGAAAAACGTCATATTGCAATATCTAAAGAAATAATGGATTTAGGCAACACTCATCAATGAATACCTAAAACCACTGGGTGAAGTGTTGTTGGAGAAGGTAATAAAGGAACTTTCCAACTGAACATTTCTGAATTCTGAATGCAAAAGAGACCAGGCAGGCATGAAGTACCTCCTCATGTGACAGAACAGAAAATGTGAAGCGTGGCCTCTCAAGTCTTATCACCTAAAAACATGATTGGGCTTTAATCAAATTAACCGTCTATATCTAAATACAGTTTTACAGTATGTAGAAAGGATAGAGAAACAAGTTAAATTACATTAGGAAGAAACAACCAGCCATTTGCAGAAAAGAGAACATTCCTTAAGGCCTGGTTTTCTAATCCATCAATGATGAAAGAGAGAAAGAAATGAAGAAATGCTGTATCATAAAACAGATTTAGAAGACATAACTCTCCGATCTAATGCGTCAGCCATGTTTGAATCCTGAATTTAAACATATATGCTACTCCAAAAAAAATCTTTGAATCAATTGAAAATATCTGAATACGGACAGGATATTAAACAACACTAAATAACACTAAGTGATTATGGTCAAATTTGTTTGGTAGGTTAATGGCATGTTGACATGTAAAAATTTAGTATTATTTTCAGTTAAAACATACACTGAAGTTTTAGTGTGAAAATAATGATGTTTGGAATTTGCTTTAAAACCCTAGCAAACATTAATTAAAATACACAAATAAATACTAAACAAATAACAATACAATAAAAACAAGGAGAGGTGATCAATGGATAAAATTGATGCCTTCATAATTGTTAAAGCTGGTTTCTGAATCTGTGGAAGTTCACTCAATAATGTTCTTTCTACTTTTTTATGTTTCAAAATTTCCATAATAAATCATTAGAAAAAACAAATGATCTAGTTTTCTATTTTCTTTTCTCTGCGTCCATAGCTTTTTCCCTACTGGTATATTCTTTTTAGCATATAAAAATCCTGTCAACTCTCCCACATAATGAAATAACAGCAACAATCCAATAAATAGTAGCCTCTTGACCTCACTTCCTATGAAAATTACTATCCCTCTTCTTTGCTTCCATTTGTAGAAAAATACCTTGAAACAGAAGTCTCTACTCACTTTCACGTGTCCTCTCCCCAGTCTGTCTTAAATCCACCATAATCAAGATTTTGTTTCCATGATTTCAAGGGAGCTGTTTGTCAGTTTCACCAGTGCTAGCAATGTTGGACATTTTTTCAGGTCAATTGACTGTTTGTCCTTGTCTTATTCTAATAAAGGAACAGCATTGACACAGTAGAACTCATTTCTCCTCAATATGCTCTATTCCCTCAGTTTTTCTAATACTGCAGTTCTTTGGTTTTCCACACACCTCACTGGTCATTTCTTCTGTCTCCTTTGTTGATGTCTCCTCTTGAGGCTGACCTTGGGAAGCCTAGTGATGGCTTTAAGCATGTGTATGCTGATGATTCTCAAGTACGTAGCATTGGCCCATACCTTTGTCATGAATTCCTGAATAGGTTATCTGTCTACTTGATATCTCTACTTGGAATCTCATAGTTAGATATAGTTCATTCTCTGCACCACCAAAACTGAGTCTCTGGTCTTTTCCCACAAACCTATTTGTCCTGCAACCTTTCTCAATTCAGTTGATAGAAACTTTATCTTTTCAGCTATGGGGTCAAAAAAATATAGGGAGAGTTGTCCTTGATTCCTTCCTTTTCTCACAATTCATATCCAATCAGTCAGGAAACGCTACCAGCTTTCATAATATATTTAAACTAAATGACTTCTCTCTACTTTTACTGTTTCCATCACAATGTCAATCAATGTCAATGTCAATGTCAATGTCAATCAATGTCAATTTCTGATGTTTCAGAAATCGTTTCCTAAGAGATACCCTTGTTTCTGCCCACCAGGCTTCTAGTGTATTCTCCACACAGAAGTCAGAGAGATTTTATTTAGAGAATGATAGCTAATGTATGTCAAATCTTCATTCAAATGCCTTTGAACTTACATCAAGAGTCAAACCCAAAGTCCCAACCATGTTTTACAGATCTTATAAGATCTGAGTCCCTGTTATCTCTATTGTCTTCCCTCCTTTAAGACAGAGCCATGGGGGCGCCTGGGTGGCGCAGTCGGTTAAGCGTCCGACTTCAGCCAGGTCACGATCTCACGGCCCGTGAGTTCGAGCCCCGCGTCAGGCTCTGGGCTGATGGCTCGGAGCCTGGAGCCTGTTTCCGATTCTGTGTCTCCCTCTCTCTCTGCCCCTCCCCCGTTCATGCTCTGTCTGTCTCTGTCCCAAAAATAAATTAAAAAAAAAACAAAAAAAAACGTGGAAAAAAAAAAAAAAAGACAGAGCCATGACAGGGGTACCTGGGTGGCTCAGTGGGTTAAGTGTCCAACTTCAGTTCAGGTCTGACCTCACTGTTCGTGAGTTGGAGCCCCGCATCGGGCTCTGTGCCGACAGCCCAGAGTCTGGATCCTGCTTCAAATTCTATGTCTCCCTCTCTCTCTGTCCCTCTCTCACTCACTTTCTCTCTCTCCCTCTCAAAAATAAATAAATATTTTTAAAAAATTAAAAAAAAAAGATGGAGCCATGACATTACAGGCCCCTCCCTTAGAGATTCTGCGCTGACTAACAATATTGGACACCCGAAATATGCATAACATTATCTTATTTAATGTTGATTGACCCAATGACTTTACCTTTAATGCTCATTATCAGAGACATAATCATCAAAGTTCAGAGAGATTGAATAATTTCCCAAAGTGACCATGGATCTGAGTTAGGGTTTTCACCTGGGTCTTTCTGACTCCAGAGTACATATTCTTACCTCTAAGCTAGACTTCGTCTTGTGCTATGATAGAAAAGTTGGATTCCTCATAATCCACAGACCCTTTTAACTATATGAAAGGATCCTCAACCTTTATTTTCAGTAACAGTGAGGAGTAAATTTTGTTCACTACTGCTAGTAGAAATTATTTCTCATACTCACCTCCTGTCTTAATCACACTCTACAGGGTTCACAAGCTAATGCTGGAAATGCCTTCCTTTGAGTTCTCATTTTCTATAGGAAGCGTTGCTTGGCCTTTTTAAACAGATATCAGATCAATCTGATGCTATTGCTGTTTTATGATCCACACTTTCTTTTTCCCAACTGCAAACACATAATTAATTTTTTTGTGTGTTCTGGAAATTAATTTACTCTTTTTTCTCCTCACAAGTCTTTCCCCAAAGGCTCAATGCGCTCAGAGGCCCCTTGGGACACACGAGATTATAGGTTTGCTTCCAGAGTGGTGCTATGAGGCCTGCCTAGCTGCCAATATGATAGTTTACTTTTTTCCACTGGAAGTAAAAAGCAGTTTATATAACATATTGTTGACATGGCCAGTGGCCAAATACTTAAGACTGTGCTTTGCATTTTACTGGGTCCAAAATGTGTGAGCATAAACCGGAACAAATCTCGAGTGCTTGACACGCTTTTTGTGTGATAATCCTTGATAGCCAACAATCTTTAATCAGCATGATTCCAGGTTAACTTACAGTTTTGAACAATGTGTAACACATGCAAAGCTTCCTAATAGCTCAAGATTAATATTGCCCTTATTGAATTTAATATGACCTTTTATCCCTGTTAGAGTTAGCTTGAAATACGTTTCCTAACCGTGGGTGATTTCCTTGGCAAATGTATTTAAAATTAGGGGTGTTTAAATGCCTCATAGTTTAAAAAATATACCTAATTTGGGAAATTCTCTTTTTGAGTTTCTTCAGTCAACATTGTAGGCTAAGGTGAGGGTGAATTTTGTGCCCTCTGACATTAAGAAAGAAGAAAATGCAGATTTTGCTGTTGAAGGAACATGATCGGGAGCCTCTTCCTTATCCTTCAGTGAAAAATTCCAGCGGTTGTAATTGTCCAGGAAGGAAACCAACAGTACTTTTCTTTCTGTCCTTAACTTTTCCTTGGAATGCACGAAAGTGGGATTGTCTTTCCTGACAGTCCTAAGATGATCAGTCTTTAGGTACTGACTGCCCCTGAAATTATTTAGCGGCCCTCATATCTGGCCAGAGCCCTGATCAATCCTTTGACTTCCTGGATTTAGGTTTAGTTGTTTCACTTCCGAATCTGCTACAGGATCTATCCCAGCCCTCCTAATTTGCAAACCCCTTCGTTGCAGACCTGAGGGAGACAGTCTCTTTTATTATTGGATGTGAACACTCATGAGAAGATATCCCCACAAAGAGTAGAATGCTCTCAGAGAGGCATTCGGAGCAATTCGCAATCACTCCATTATACAGAGAGGCTTTGGAAGCCATCCTCCTGGTTGGCTTTAAAGCTGATGCCTTCTATGGATTGTCATATAAAACTGGCCTCAGGATTATCTATCTGATAATGTCTTGAAATTGGATCTAATGTATCATTGTTAAAATTCAATTTATGCCATCTCTAAGAAGTTGCCATACAAAATACCCTTGGCACTTGAAATTATTTTTATCCTCTGAAAGCAGTTTGATGGCGTAAATGCTATTTTAATATAATTTTATGGAAAGAAATCTACTAGATTTTCCTAATGTTTATCATTGTGAAATCCTCAACTATTAATTGCAAGATAAATGTTATGGCTGGTGGTAATCTGATCCCTAAGAAATAACTATTGTTAACAGCCGTGGACCCTTGGGATTTGCAAACACAATGACAGAAAGTGGAGTCAAATGTTGGGCTTCCTTCTCTGTACTTCCTCTGGCACCTTGAATCTCAAGGCTATCTTTCTTAGGAGTCAAAATTCTATTTTTTTTTTTTGTCTTTTTAATACTGTGTAACTGCCTAAACATCTAATCTTTTTTTTTCATTAGGTTGCTATTTTTTTTTTTAAATCTTATTTCTTAGCCTCATAACAGAATTTAACGTGATTATTTTGAATTAGAGCTCCTTGTATCACATCAACAATGATTGTGATTTTTCAGTGCATAAAAAGAGTTACATGATTGCTCCCCTAAAAATAATTCTTTATTTCACATATATTCCCCAGGATTCTCACGGGAGACCCGTAGTTGGCTAGAAGTTTGCTAATTTCTCCACTTTATAAGAAACATTCTGTCAACTTGAAAAATATCAGTTCTTGGAATGTCTTCAGAATTTGTCAAGTTCATTGATTTTTTTTTGAAGCGTTCATTTATCTTGGAATCTTACATTATTTTAGGTACAATGGATTATATTCAATAGTTGAAAAAATATTTTATTACTCTATATAGCATTTGCCACTGTGCATTTATTCCTTTACAATCAGTTTCTTTAGATCCATCATCATATTTTTACAATAAATTTCTAGCGAGGGAAATCTTTTCACTTCTCAGAAAGATTTTAATCAGTTGTTATTTTCAACTGGAAAACATCACTTTTGCAAAGATTAATTGATAAAAATGGCATGGATCACTGACAAATATAGAAATTGTCGTGTAACTACTCTAATTAAAATCTGCCATATATTAGATCTTATGTCAGATCTGATTCTCAAGAACATTATCCACTTTGGAACAGAAATATAGTGCTTTTCATGTAGTGCCTCTTAATTTGTGGCTCAAAGATTACTTTGCGTGAAAATCCTTGCTGATTATTCCACTGCAGACTTTTCATAATTAATGACATAATTAATCGCATCCTGAAGTTAGGGGGCTTCAAATAACAACCAGTGTCTTAAACACATGATGTTGTGGGGCAGAAAGCCAGGAGTCTGGGTTTAATGGTGAAAGGGGAGGCTCAGAGGAGTACCTCGTTCCACCCACGTGGTCTCTGGGTGACCTCATGATATTTCTCCAACAGAACAGTCGTGCTGCTTGCATGGCATCTCCTGGGTGAAGACGTTAAGGCAGGAGCGGTCTCTTCCCTTAAAAGCTCTTTCCAGAAATGAAGTAGAACCCATTCACTGGATGCTAATGTCAAAGAAATCACAGGCTAGTCCAAGTTCAAGGAGAACAGAAATAGATCCCACTTGTCAATGGCAATAGCGTCAAATACAATTTAAAAATAATTACCAATCACAAATTTGAAGTGTTTTTATACATTCTCATCTCTTCTTCTACACTTAGGATTTAAAAAAAAATTAAAACTATCCATAAAAAATCAGCATTTATTACTAAACCCACCAATGGTAACAAATACATACCCTTGCATTTTCTCATGACTTCTAAACATTTTCTCTAAATGTGTTTCAGCAGGAGCACCATTGAGTTATTACGATGATTGGTCCAAAGCCATTTTTTTCAGAAATTATAATAATTCCTCAAATGTGATGTGCATGTTTTCCTAAGCGATCTGTGGGTGATCTCTGTGTTTTGACTCTTTGAGATGTGATCATTTTTTCCTCCTGGATTTATTTCTCATGTTTTACACAAAGAAGATACTCTACAGATCCTGAAACAAATACCATTTCTCTCATCATTCTTGGAGATCGTATTTTGTTTTATTTTTTCTTTAGCTTTATGTAGAAACCCGTATTCTAGGATTATGTGATATTGAGTAATACGATAAAAATATTAAATCAAAGAAAAAGATAAGTCAGTGACCAGAATGAGTTAAATAGTTGCCCAGTGAATTTCACTTACTGGGGAATACTTAATAGAATGTAATCATTCTGAAGGCCTATAAAATTAATTGGAAGCATTAAATACACATGTACAATGGATTAAGGCTGAACTTACAGTCAATGTTCCATGGTAAAACCAGACATACACTGAAGTTAGATATATCTTTAGAAGTAAAAATATTAATATGGTAGTTTCATGTGAAAATTATTCAGGACTTCAATTTGAATGCTTTCATTTTGTAATGATCTATAAGACTAAAGAAAGTCACTCTAAGAATAGAAGCACAGGGATGCCTGGGTGGCCTAGTCGGGTAAGCCTCTGACTCCGGCTCGGGTCATAATCTCACAGTTTGTGAGTTCGAGCCCTGCTTCGGGCTCTGTGCTGACGGCTCAGAGCCTGGAGCCTGCTTTGGATTCTGTGTTTCCCTCTTTTTCTGCCCTTCCCCTTCTCACATTCTGTCTCTGTCTATCTCAAAAAAATAAAAGAAATAAACATTTAACAAATTAAAAAAAAAGAACAGAAGCACATATTATTTTAGAGGGATATTTGTTCATGGATGTTTTAAAAAATCCAACATGTGTAATTAATAATGAGACTTTGGGCCCTATAAAATTGACAAGTTACAGATAAAAAAAAATATTTCTATGGTTTTCATTTAAGAAGATACTTCATAGCACATTACTGAAATACTGACACAGAACAGAATTCTTAAAAGCCAAAATGGGGCTCCTGGGTGGCTCAGACGGTTAACCATCTGACTTCAGCTCAGGTCATGATCTCAGGGTTCCCGGATTCAAGCCCCGCATTGGGCTTTGTGCTGACAGCTCAGAGCCTGGAACCTGCTTCAGATTCTGTGTCTCCCTCTCTCTCTGCCCCTCTCCCACTCTCTCTCTCTCTCTCTCTCTCAAAAATAAACATTAAAAAAATTATTTAAAAAAGCAGAAAAGAAAGACATTTGATATGTGTTCTCATTATACCATCACTTTGATCATGAAATCATTGCCAACTGATATACCCAGCTAACGATGGAACTTCTACGGAAAGACTCCAATCTAGAGATATTCTGAGAAAGGGGAAAAGGAGATCCTAAATCCTTAATAAGATTAGTCCAATTAGTAACTAAAAATAGAACAAGTTCATTCAGTCTACTTAGGATGTATATTCTGGCATCATAAAATTACACACACACACACACACACACACACACACACACACATATGAGTTACACATATATCTATATATATGCCCATTAATAATGAACTTTTAATAAGGGAGCGAAATCACCATAATGCTGACTTAATGGGAAAAAATTAAATGAAGAATGTAACATCATGAACCCTTAACAGATGTCCTAATTAGATATCATTAAGGAGACTATTAGATGAATTAAATTGAGCCTTTCATTTGCTACCGAAAATATACCTTTTAATTTATAAGGCAGCAGTTATAGGCTGAAATACTCACCTGGGCAATAGATGGAAATTAGGTGTGAGTCATCTGGAATCAGTGTGTAGCTCCTCAGTACCATTCTAACTCCCTAACATGAGTTGGACACCTAACTCTGCTTGCTGAAAACTTTTTTTATTTTTTTATAAATTTTTTTTTTCAACGTTTTTATTTATTTTTGGGACAGAGAGAGACAGAGCATGAACGGGGGAGGGGCAGAGAGAGAGGGAGACACAGAATCGGAAACAGGCTCCAGGCTCCGAGCCATCAGCCCAGAGCCTGACGCGGGGCTCGAACTCACGGACCTCGAGATCGTGACCTGGCTGAAGTCGGACGCCCAACCGACTGCGCCACCCAGGCGCCCCTTGCTGAAAACTTTTAAAGGGAAGAGTAAGACAAATTACTTTCATCAGGCTAAGGTTCGTGGAGATTTACAAATGGTTCATGAAGTCTTTGAAACGCTTTACAATTTTGTTTTTGTAAAGTGAGATCTTTTATTTATTGATTGCTTTTAATTTGAGAGAGAGAGACCAGCTAGGGAGAGGGGCAGAGGGGAAAAGAGACAGAGAGAGAGAGAGAGAGAGAGAGAGAGAGAGAGAGAGAGAGAATCCCCAACCAGGCTCCAAGCTCAGCACAGAGCCTGACATGGGGTTAGATATCACAACCCTGGGGATCATGACCTGAGCCCAAATCAAGATTTGAACACTTAACCAACTGAGCCACCCAGGTGCCCTAATATTTTATGTTTAAAGGTATTTTTAATGATAATTTCCTGTCGAAAGGCACTTAATAATATGGCGTTTTAGATCAGTGTTTCTCAAACCAGGAAAAGAGGCATGAACCCTCAAAGCCCTCTAGGATATTTGGTATATGTATTTTCCTCCTCAACATAGATCTGTATGATGTTCAAGTATGAGACACAAAGCAACGCTTGCTGTCTTTTTTCCTGGTGCTTGACCATGTGGAACAGACTCACTGGAACCCAAGTACTATAGTAGTAAAAAGAAATATGTGACAAACGCTTGGACCGTATCAGCATTCTAATGACCATTACTTTCATTTACCAGTTAATTCTTGTAATTAAATACAAATATTTAATTCATTCATTCATTCATACAAATGCTAGACTTAGAAAAGTTAGTTCAGGATATTTCCATCTACTTCAGAAGTTGCCCGCCCTGCGTCCGCTGGGGCCTGTCAGGTACCTACAAGCCCCACCGTGGGCGAGAGGGGATCACTGTCCTGCCGATATTACTGCCTCTTCCCGCCCCCCTGCCCTCTTGATTCTTCTTGAACAACTGGCCTTGAAGGACTGGGCAAGAGGAAGGGACAGACTTCAAAATAAAGAGACAATGTACTGTTTTCTCTGTCAGGAGCAAGACATGTTTTCTGGGTTAACAGTGACAGTGGCTTTTCCAAAAGATCTTACATCTGGGTTGTTCAGGGGCCACAGCTCTGGATTGTAATGTAGTTGAATTTACATGAGTGTCTTTTCATATAGATCATATTTGTAGTTTCTTATCTAAAAAGTCCTTTCCCATCGTAGGTCATAAGGTGGGTTTCTATACTGTCTTCGAAAAGATTCTTTTTATGATGGCATTTTAACGCTTTTTAATATGTATTTATTTTGAGAAAGAGAGAGAGAGACAGTGTGAGTGGGGAAGAGGCAGAGCGGGAGAGGGGGACACAGGATCCAAAGCGGGCTCCAGGCTCTGAGCTGCCAGCACAGACCCCGATGCGAGGCTTGAACCCACTGACTGTGAGATCATGAGCTGAGCTGAAGTCCAATGCTTAACGGGCTGAACCACCCAGGTGTCCCTATGATGGAATTTTAATATACCAAATATTAATTTTCATGTAAGTTTAACACCAGTTTCAGTTTCTCCATGTGGATTCCGAATTGATCCAATGTCAGTCCTTATGTAGACCATACCACCCTGCTCACCCGTGACCCTGGCTTTGTCATTCGTCAGATTTCAGTTTGGGGGATGCCTTTTTCAGGACTCTTGATTTTCCCATCCCCTTCCTCATCCCTGTCCTAATAATAATACATTATCCTATTTAACAAAAAATGACATACTAACTTGTGATGTAGTTTAAAAGAAATCCTTTCACCTTGTTTTCTAAGTCCTTTGAACGTCCATGTAAATTTTAATCGATGATTATCAAGGTATATAAAATTATATACATACATGCATCTTGCAATATTTTTATTGGAACTGAATTGAATGTATAGATTGATTGAGTTAGTTGTCATACTTTTAGCCATATATATACGTATTAGTAGTCAGAGTTCTCCAGAGAAACAGAACTAATAAAGTGTATGTGTGTGTGTGTGTGTGTGTGTGTGTGTGTGTGCGGAGAGAGTGAGAGAGATTTAATTGGCTCATGCAGTTGTTGGTGGCAAGTTAAAAATCTACAAGGTGGGCCAACAGCCTGGAAACCCAGGCAAGAGTTGGTGTCACAGTCCTAGTCTGAAGATCCTTTACTGGCATAATCCCCCCTTTCTTACGAGAGGTCTCTCTTTTCTTAACAATAAGACCCACACATATTATGGACGGTGATCTGATTTACTCAGACGCCATTGACTTAATATCAACTTCACCTAAAAAAAATCTTTCCAACAACGTCTAGACATGCTTACCACATATCACATATTAGATATTACGGCAAGTGGGAGTCTTGTGGATTCTGTCTGTTTGAGTTCTCTGATCGAGTCCTCTCTGTGCCAACACAGAGTTTTTACAGCCAGTTCAAGTGCGCCTTTGCATGCTGGTTCTACGCACTTTAATGCATCAGTTTCCCTATTTGCCAACTGAAACTGACCTAGAAAGATAGATCCGACAGAGAGGGACATGACTTGTTTTTATTTCAGATTACAATCCATTGTCTGCTCATGTCCCCCATTCATCCAATCTTTACTCCAAAGTCTTTCTGATGTAGCTAGGGTGAGCTGTTACAATCTTAGGCCGGAACCTACAGTTTAAAAGGTTAACACTATGGGGGGGGCGCCTGGGGGGCTTAGTCAGTTAAGTGTCCAACTCTCGATTTCCGCTCAGGCCACAGTTTCACAGTTTGCGTGATTGAGCCTCACGTCCGTGGTGTCCGTGCTGACAGTGTGGAGCCTGCCTGGGATTCTCTCTCTCCCTCTCACTGCCCCTCCCCTGCTCATGCTCGCTCTCTCTCTCTCTCTCTCTCTCTCTCTCAAAATAAATAAATAAAACAAAATAAAACAAAATGATAAAATAAAAGTATGACACTATGTTGGATAGAATACAGTTACTCAAAACTAGAATTCAAATATTTACCAGTTTTCACGTTCCCTCAATTTTATTCCATGTAGGATTCCCAACACCTACATGTCCCCAAATTTTGTTGTGGCTCAATGAGACTTTTTTTTCCCCATGAGGGGGCATGTGCAAGGATTAAACGACATATTTAGCTGTCACCATTCATGTAGATTCTGACAGAGATCTCTGCTTCAATTTTGTCCGTTCTTACTAGGAAAGATCTCTGTACCATGAAACCGTATTTTCCTTCCAATTTCTCTTTGAAAACACATATATTCCACCTTCCTTGCAAAAAAACAACTGCCTGCAAAGCTCTCCATCTGGCAGCTCATTTGAGCAGGCTGTCAGCCTTGACCTGGTCCAGGAAGCAGCCTGTGGCGTGAACAAAGTGTAGACGAAGACAAACCACCCGAAGGCCTTCCCTTCTTCCCGTTTCCACTCCCAGCATCCAGAGCCTGCCAGCTGCTCTCAAGATGGCCCTTTCTCCCAGAAGCACACGCTCATTCTGACACGCCTGGACAAACCAGCACTCCGCCCAGGGCCCTCAAGGGCTGGGTTCAAGCACCAAGAGTGTACTCCCTTCCCCAGGCCCCTGCGTTCCTCCCCACCATCCACCATTCAAGGCTATGAAAGCCACTCATTGACCTGTATGAATTCATACATCCACTCCTTCTTTCACGTGTCATCCGTGGATGCTGAGTGCCTACTAGCGATGGCAGTCCCTTCTGTACACCTGCACACACACACACACACACACACACACGCACACACATATATACAGGCACACACACACACACATTGGACTTATTGCTATTTTATAATTATTCAGCTGCACCGTAGGTGTCCAGCCATCTACCGACCAGAGTCACCAACAACGAGGAGTAATTCGGCGTCTTCTGGTTGATTCCATTCTGGATGGGGCTTGACCTGACAGATAAGGCCATTCTTATTTCGTGGAACTTTGATGCTGTTCTGGGTGCTAAGCCAGCCAGGCGGTAAGAACAAAAGAGACCGTTTTCTGGACAGATAGGCAACCTGGCACACGGTGTTCATGGCAAGTATGTCTCTCGTGGAACACGGCCTGTCAGCTGTTCTTCTTACTCGTCTCTAGGCGTGTGTGTGTGCGTGTGTGTATATGTGTGTGTGTTTTCAGGTGCTTAAATTTCACTAAGCATTCAAGAGACTTGGGTTTTGGAGTATTTATCTCTTTTTTCTGACTTCATGCCAACTACCTGGTGACTGCCAGAGAATCAACCAACAAATAAATAAACATTGGCAGACATGAACGTGATTTGGCCGCACTTACCTTCAAAAATCTAGAGAGGACTGCTACGGTGTTATCGAACTCACAAATACGTGTTTATGTTCTTCCGGTTTCGATCTATTTGCTTGGCAAGTTGGATGCGACGATTAACATTCGCGTGTCTCTTGCCAAAAAGGACAATGGCACTTTTGGATTCATGATCTCAGTTCATAGCCACTTACAATTGATTTCTGCATGCCCTGTCATGGAGATGATCACTTCTGGGAGCCTGAATGCCGGGAGTGGAGAGGACACCATGGGACTTTATCTACAGCCATTTTAGAAATGAAGGATTTTATCTCTGTGAAGGATGTTTTTAGAAAGGGAAATATGGTTGCTTTTTGCTACTCTTATTTCAAATTTAATGCATGTTTACCAAAAAAAAACATAACTTTTAAAGAGAAAATTAACATGACCATTTTGATGGTCAGTACTAAATATTATCTCATCTAACGTGGTGCCAGAAATTTTCACACCTTAATCTATTATTTTCTCCTCCTCCACGTCTGTTGCCCCAAACAGATTCATATGGTAGTTCAGACGCATGTGATTTATAAAGAATCATCTTCTAAAATTTAGTAATTTAATGGGCCGGGAATAACAAGAAGATCCTAAAGAGGATCAAATATCTAGTATTAAGAAATACTACAGAGTGACAAAAATTAAGACCATAGACTATTGGCATGAGGAAAGACAAACAGGCCAATTAGAGTCCAGAGATAGGCCCGGGTATACATGGTTACTTGATTTACAAACAAAACAAAACAAAACAAAACAAAACAAAACAAAACAAAAATGGCACCATGTCATTAAGTGGGGACAAAGATATTCTGCTCAACAGGTGGTTCTGAAATAATCGTATGTCCACATTAGATATCTCAAAGCACAAAAGTGAATTTCAGATAGATCAAAATCATAAACGTGAAAGCTCAAATTACAATGTTTCTATAAGAAGATGCAAATTATGGGGGACCTGGGTGGCTCAGTGAGTTAAGCGTCCAGCTCTTGGTTTTGGCTGAGGTCATGGTTCATGCATATGAGCCCTGTGTCAGACTCTGTGCTGACAGTGCAGAGCCTGCGTGGGATTCTCTCTCTCTCCTCTCTCTCTCTGCCCCTCCCCTACTCACACCGTCTGTCTCAAAAATAAATTAAAAAATAAAACGTTTTTTAAAAAAGGAGATACAAATTAATATTTCCATGAATTTAAGGTAGGCACTAGTCTCTTAAACAGAACACAAAAATAGTTAAGAGAAAAAACGCATTTAATGTCATTAAAGTTTAAAATTGGAAAGTTTTAAAAAAAAAAAACATGAGTCAAAAGACCCTTCTGAGTAACTGAGAAGACATTTAAAATCTGAGACGTCATTTATTATACCAGTTGTCCCCAGGGTGTGGTCTACTGACCCCTTGGGATTCTTGAGACGGTCTTGGGTTGTTTGCAAGGTCAAAACTATCTTCAGAATAATTGTAAGACAATATTTGCCTTTTTCAGTGTGTTGACACTTACATTTATACTGCAAAAGCAATGGTGAGTTTTTTTGCTTCACTCATTCCATAAGAAGATAATAACTACTGACAGGACCAAAGATTAAATGGGCATTCAAAGTATAAAGCCCTCATTAGATAGCAATGGTTCTTAGATAACGATATCTGGTCCAACAGCTATAAGACACAGATAGTTAGGTAGAAGTTCGAAACAAGTTACTGACATAGCCCGCAACACTAAACTAATTTGTAACATAAGCAGATCTGGAAATGTTGTTGCCTGACCTCGAAATATACGAAGAGTATACTTTTAGTTCTTGAAATCTGCACACCTTTTTTCCACACTGTATTTATTCATAAGATTTTGTTTCAGAAAGAGTTGCACCTAACACACGCCACCATGGAAGGATTCAAAGAAATAAAACCCGCAGAACACATAAAATAGTATTTATACATTGCAGGCAACGGATAAGCTTTAAGCAGCTTAAAGCTTATTCTATTTTGCCTTTGCATTATTTTGCAAATTTGATCGACCTCACCACTTCATATAACCTCTGTGTTATGTTTGCGTACATTAATAAATTTGCGTGATGAATATGTTTTATTCCTTAGTTGAAGTTTCTATCATACTATAAAAGGCACTCACTAGGAAGAATCAGGTTGCACTTTTTACAAGCTTCAGACTAAGTGACTTAGGTGCATCTGAGTCCTGTGTGGAACAAGTTAAAATTCAGATTCTGTAGGTCCCAGAGTGAGGTCCATGTTTCTGAAACTCTTTTTTATGTTATTATATGAATTATATTTTATTTTATTTAAATTCAAGTTAGTTAATATACAGTAGGATCTTGGCTTCAGGAGTAGAACCAGGATTCATCACTCACATATGACACCCAGTGCTCATTCCAAGTGCCCTTCTTAATGTCAGCCACCCATTTAACCCCCCCCCCACCAACCCCCCTTCCATCAATCCTCAGTTTGTTCCCTACATTTAAGAGTCTCTTATGGTTTGCCTCCCTTTCTGTTTTTATCTTATATTTCCTTCCCTCCCCCTATGTTCATTTGTTGAGTTTCTCAAATTCCACATACAAGTGAAATCATATGATATTTGTATTTCTCTGACTAATTTATCTCACTTAGCATAACATGCTCTAGTTCCACCCGTGTTGTTGCAAATGGCGAGATTTTATTCTTTTCTTTTTCATTGCCAAGTAGTATTCCATTGTGTGTGTGTATCATATATATATATATATATATATATATATATATATATAGTATCATATCATATCTTCTTTATCCATTAATCAGTCAATGGACATTGCATTTCTATCAGGTTCTCATATGATGTTGATAAGGCAGGACCTCACACCATGCTTACAATATCACTGTTGTAGAGGAAATGCCTAACTTTATTGATGCACAGAGTAGTGCCATGTGAGTTTAGGACATGTGGAGGCCATCCTTTCCCCATTCCTCTATTCAGTAACTAAAATATGATTGTGCTGGCTGATGGTGCAGATAAAGCCTGAAGACAGTCTGATGGAAAATTTCCTCTTACCTGGGGGGAAGGTGAATCTCTGTTTACATTTTCATCCTATTCAGGCCTTCAAATGATTGGATGAGGCTTACTTGCATGGAAGATAATCTCTACTGATTAAAATGTTAATCTCATCCAAAAACACCCACATGGAAACATCCAAAATAAAGGAACCAAATGTCTGGGCACCTTGTGGCCCAGATGAGTTGATACATAAAATTAACCATCACAGAAGGGAGAAGGGCAAAATTGTATGCCTGTTGATTCTTAAGCATTCCTAGAGTCCCTGTGATGAATGAGTCTGCTCCTTAACCCCATTGTCCAGAACACTCCATCATACGGCTATACCTGGTCCTATGGAAGCTTAGGACACTGAATATTTCAGCTGGTCTTTTTTCCATTTCAAATAAACCCAGGAATCTTTTGATCAGGGAAAAGGATAGATATTGGGGGGGGGGGCAATTAGCAGGATCTGACCCACTAAGTAATTTACCATGTCATTTGTCTGTAAAACAAGACAGGGTTAATATATTCTATAAATCGGATACATAGAAAATAGTATTCCCCTGATTTCTCCAAATAGTGACTCAAAGAGTCACAACGTAAGGAAACTCGATTAAAATTTCCACATTAGAAGAAGATCAGGTAGGATGCAAAGGTAAGAGGGTAACAGATGTTGATCTCCACATAAATCCTCTTTATTTGGGATAACCAGCAACTACTGTTTAGGAGAGGGGGAACTTGAAAGGACAATCATAATGTTGCAATTAACGTATCTGACAAATATAGGACTTGTGCAATTAATTAAATTTTTACTTGCTTGTCTTCACACAATCCAGAATGGGTTGTAAAACTCCCTTTCCTACATACATATGCACTGTTAATTTTTTTTTTCAAAGTTTATTTATTTTTGGGACAGAGAGAGACAGAGCATGAACGGGGGAGGGGCAGAGAGAGAGGGAGACACAGAATCGGAAACAGGCTCCAGGCTCTGAGCCATCAGCCCAGAGCCCGACGCGGGGCTCGAACTCACGGACCACGAGATCGTGACCTGGCTGAAGTCGGACGCTTAACCGACTGCGCCACCCAGGCGCCCCACACTGTTAATTTTTTTTAACAAAATGATGTATACATCATATAAATTTAGAAATGTATCTTCCCATATCAATTAAAGACATGGCTATCTTTCCAGGAAGCATATTATATTCTCCACCTTTCAGATAAAATATTCTGAAATATCTCATACAGAATAATTGTTTCCAGTTTCAGCAATTCAACCCAAATTTATAAAATGTATTTTTTTCACACTAATAGAGAGATCCAAAGTTTTGAGCTCCCTACTGAAATGTCACTAGATAATAATTAACCTTTATTTTGGAAATGCTGCCAGTGGGGCAAGAACGTGTGGAAGTAAGGTTGAAAGTGGAACGGACTGGGGCACCTGGGTGGCTCAGTTGGTTAAGCGTCCAACTCTTGATTTTGGCTCAGGTCATGATCTCATGGTTAGTGAGTTCGAGCCCTGCATCGGGATCTGTGCTGATAGTGTGGATCCTGCTTGGGATTCTCTCTCCCTCCCTCTCTCTCCGCCCCTCCCCCACTTACATGGACTCTCTCTCTCACTCAGACACGAAATAAATAAGTAAATAAGACTTTAAAAAAATAAAAAGAAAGTGGGGATGTATCTACTGAGATTCGCTGAAAGAGTAGCATATGGTCTCATAACAAATATAAACAGATATATACTTAATATATATGTAAATATATGATATATTTGACAAATACTGACATGTTTAAATCTTCATTATGTACCAAAACATTCATAGTAAAAAATATAGTGCCAAGTAAGCTCCTATTTTTTAAAGCTCTACACATCATCCTAAAAATCAATATTTACAGATTTCTCTTTCTTTTATTTCCACTGCATAACTGAGGTATATCATGGTAGGTCTGCCCAAAGTGACACTTACCTAGTGAGTTATAGGCATTTAAATAGATGATTTGGAGACATTGGGTTTCCATCTAAATGTAAACGTTATTGATATACATGTGCATTTCAGAGTTGAAGATCTAAATTTAATTACACATCTAAATAGTTTAATAGCAATGTTTTGCAACATACTTATTATTAAAATACTAAATATTTTTATGAAGTTTCACAGAAAAACAAGCCTTACAGTATGAGATAAGGTAGACCAATAATTTTCTTCTAATTAGACTTTGCTTAAAGTACTATAGATAAGGAGGTAGTTTATTTTGTTTCTCATTTTCTTTGGCAGAAACATAATCATAGTACCATTTGTATTTTTTTTAATGTTTATTTATTTTTGAGACAGAGAGAGAAAGAGACAGACAGAGCATGAGTGGGGGAGGGGCAGAGAGAGAGGGAGACAGAATCCACTGCAGGCTCCAGGCTCCGAGCAGTCAGCACAGAGCCCTACGCAGGACTTGAACTCACGAACCGTGAGATCAAGACCTGAGTTGAAGTCGGGCACTTAACAGACTGAGCCACCCAGGCACCCCACATAGTACCATTTTTAGAATCGTGTAGAGTTTAAATCAACTTGAACGTCAAGACCATTTAAGACCTCTTAAAGTCTTCTGAAGGCATTCTTAGGAAACCTCAAATAAAATCCAACTTACATCTTTCTTTCCAGACTCTGGGGCATCTGGTCTTTGACTACTCTCCAAGTTAACCCCTCCCACCCTCTCCCTTTAGTCTGTACACTCCAGATACTCTGGACTACCTTTCTTCTCCAAGTATACCACACTCTTCCTCTCCTCAGAGCCCCTGTGCCTGCCATTCCTTCTCCCTACGATTACATTCCCAGTGGTTGGCAGGGCTGGCTTCTACTCATTCAGATTCCAGCTTATGTTTAGTGCTCCTAACCGGGGGCCTCCTGTGAACTTATTTAGAATTGCACACTCCCGTTCATTTCTTCTCTTTAACACCACACATCCTAGAAAGCACAAAAATTAGAACTTCCCAGTGTTTGCTGTTTTTAATTGTCTCTTTCCCCTCTCCTACCCTTAACAGACTCTAGACACTCATTTCGACCTCTTCAGAGCTGTATTCTCAATGCTTAGGTAGAAGGATGCCTTCCCTAGTGGGCATTCAATAATGTTTGCAGATTCACCGAGCAAAATCTCAACTTTAACAAACTTTGATAGGTGAGGTTCACTTGCAATTAACAAATATTGTTTCCTAAACATGGAGCCCTGAAAGTGGAGCTATCCTAGTGGTAAGAACATTATTTTGTAATTTGGTAGAGAAATAGAATTGATACTTGAAGCTATTTCTTCAAATGCACTGATGAAATTCATTCAGTGTAGGTTAAACAATCATAAAATCTGAGATCACCTAAAGAGACTCCATTTATTCCAGTTTGGATGAGTTTAAATCCATTATGCTAAAGGAGTCTGGGGCAAAATGTTATTAGAGCAGCATGCTGAATTTTCTCATCTGTTACAAACAGTAGAAATAAAAAGGTTTAGATAGGAGCGTTGCAATCTGCATGTCTGACCCCCCCAAAAAGGAATCCAACGTCACATCGTATGATTAAAATTGAATGGCCTACTGGTGTAGAAGACATCTTTTGGAAAATATTTGATTTTGATGCCAAATTAACTCTGGTACCTGCTTGCGAGGAGGTCAATATCAGAGGGTGGGACCTTATACCTGAAAGGTGGAGCGAATCTGGGGTATTGATGGCATTAGTGTTCAATGAAACTCAGATTAGAGAACAAGGAAGTTTATGCTGTACAAGTACATTAACTGGAACCAAACGTGTGCTGGAAACGAATAGAGGTGACGTGTGCTCAAATGTCAGGTAAATCTATCCTCTGTGCAACTTTAATTGGCCGCTTAACTGGGAGCCTTTAGAATTGTCCAAACTCTTTCCAATAGTAAATATTAAGCCGTACCAAATTGCTGGAGGTCAATAAGAAATTTTGAATTTTGGGGGAAAAAATATGGAAGTGGAGAACTTATTTGCACCAGTTTGTTGTGAGAACAGGTGGATCTGAGTGACTAAATGTCGACCCTAATGGATCGAACAAAATAGTTTCATGGTGGTTCAGCTGAGGCAGATGTAGCTTTCACTCCTCCAGAAAAATCCAACAGTCTAAAAGGGGCTTGCCTGCTTTGAGAAATTCGGCTGATTCCTTCTTCACCATTATAAATAGTGACTGCGGACGGGCACAATTTGTTTCTCATAAGCAAGACTACAAAATGGATCCACTGTCTTTCTGGAGAATATTTAAATTCTCCGGCTACAGCAATCACCTGGTGAGATAAGATTTAGTTATGATTCATCATCAAAACAACTTAATTTATGACATTGATGACGTCATGGAGAAAGCCAAAGGACCCGTGAGAGCTACTGTGGCACCTATTACTGAGTGAACTTGGCTTACTTGGCCAGATAAAATATACAGCTAACCTAATCTGTTAAATTCTTGAATATAATTTGAGCTAAAGAACCAGGAGGCAGTCTATAGATTGCATGGGGTAAATTTCTCTCTTGGCTAAACCCCACTGAAGAAAAGAAGTTCAATGTCTTGAGAGGCTGTTTGGGTTTTTTGAAGAACACAACACATGTACCTCACCTGTTATTTTGTTTTCGTTTTTGTTTGTTTTTGTATCTCGTGCTACTCAACATCACGTGACCAGAAATAAATAGGAATTTAGATGGAATCCAGTATAATTTTTTTTTTTTTTGCAGAAGTCTGTAAGTCGAACAACACTATTAAGAACTAGAATTTCCATAATAGCAAATAATGTGAGGCATCATTTCCTGTACTCATGTGCCATTCACGTATCTTCTTTGAGGAAAGGTTTGTTCACATCTGGAGGTCATTCATTACTCAGGCTGTTTGTTTCGTATTACTGACTATTGAGATTTATGTCTTCTGGATCCAAGGCCTTTATCAGATACGTGGTTTTCAAAAAATTTCTCCCAGTAGAAGGCTTCTATTTCTAAACTCTTACCAGTGTGTTTTGAAGAGCCAAGGTTTTCATTTTGACAAAGTCCAATGTATCAGTTTGCTGTTTCAAGGTTCTTGATTTTGGTCTCATATGCCCTGCTTTTCCTATGTGAATTTTGGGAAGGATGGGGTGAGGGCGTTTGTTTGTTTGGCTGATGTGTGAGGCAGTGGTGATGACTGAATTCTTCTGCTCCCTCTCTTAGTCATTTAAAAGCCTTTGCAGCAGGGAGAGACTTGGCAAGGTCTTCTGAGGGCACAGCTTCTTGCTAAATTATACCTGCAACATTTTTCATGTCTCTTGAAGTTTCCCCTGTTCCCACTTTGTCCATTCCTTTCCTATTTTCTTAGCCATATAATATCCTGCCAAAATGACTTTAAAGAAAGGAGCACCTGAAAGTTTATGGGGGAAAAAGTCTCAAATGTGTTTGAGAAGCCGCAGAAGGGTCTGGCTTCTCAGAATAACTAATGATTCTCACAGGGTAAATAAACTGCATTCCTTTCTATCTTCATAAGCATAACACAAGATTCTGATAAGCAAACTCTTCCATTCTTGTCTGCAAGCGACCTACTGTGATTTAAACCGGAGAAAGCCCATCCCCCTTCTAACCCTGGTCAGGTCTCCTTAGGTTAAACAAGAGCGGATAGCACACATTTCAACACTGATCCTCTTGCTGAATTTGCACGGGTGGGATGGAACCCGTGTGTCGTCACAAGGCCTGCTGCATTCACAGGCATAATGTAGAGATAACTGAGCTGATAAAGTGGCGTAGGGCTTTCAGTGTGTGATGGAACCCTCGTGAGCTCACTTCAGTTGAGTGTGATAACCCAGCAACGCGAAGGCCATTGGATTGAATTTTGTTTTTATCTATGTTTTTAGAGATATAAATACATATGTACAGAAGGATACATGATATGATTCATAAATCATATCATGTGCGTGCAAATAAAAATCTAAACTTGTTACATAATAAATCTGTTTAAAATCACATGCTAGCATTACCTTTGTACTCTGTTTTAATTATTTTTCTTAGAGGCCACTTGGCTTAAATCCTAAAGGAATTCCAAATACCATACGAAAAATGTAGAAAACAGTTCTACCAGCAAGCATACATTCTGCAGGTTTTGTGTGGACTATTACTTGGGCATCAATCCAATTGAATCTCAGTTCAAGTGCATTCAATAAATCTATAGCGAACACGTTACATATGGTGACCTACACTAGATGCCTTAAGAAAATTTTAACATTCGTAAATATCTTCCCTCATTTAGTAGGTTGCCTTGTCATTGTTGATGGTTTCCTGTGATGCAGAAGCTTTTCATTTTGGTGTAGTCCTTCGAGCTTAATTTTGCTTTTTTTTCCTTTGCCTGAGGAGACATATCTAGAAACATGTTTCTATCACTGATATCAAATAAATTTCTGCCTGTTTTCTTCTAGGAGTTTTATGGTTTCAGGCCTCTCCTGAAACCAAATGGTCATTCATCCATTTTGAGTTTATTTTCATGAATAGCAGAAGAAAGTTACCTTGTTTCATTCTTTTCCACATAGCTGTCTAGTTTTCTGAGTACTATTTACTGAAGAGACTGTCTTTTCCCCATTGTGTATTCTTTTTTTTTTTTTTTTAATTTTTTTTTCAACGTTTATTTATTTTTGGGACAGAGAGAGACAGAGCATGAACGGGGGAGGGGCAGAGAGAGAGGGAGACACAGAATCGGAAACAGGCTCCAGGCTCTGAGCCATCAGCCCAGAGCCTGACGCGGGGCTCGAACCCATGGACCGCGAGATCGTGACCTGAGCTGAAGTCGGACGCTTAACCGACTGCGCCACCCAGGCGCCCCTCCCCATTGTGTATTCTTGCCTCATTTGTAGAAAACAAAATGGAAGTTCCTCAAAAAATTAAAAATTGAATTCCCATATGAGATAGTAATATCATTACTAAGTACTTACCTGAAGAAAATGAAAACAGTAACTCAAAAAAGATATACGCAATATGTTTATTACAGCATTATTTACAATAGCCAAAATATGGAAGCCTCCCAAGTGTCCATCCATAGATGAACGAGTGAAGATGTGGTATATTATACATAACTCAGCCTTAGGAAAGAATGAGGTTCCACCATTCACAACAACATGTGAACCTGGAGGGTACATTGCTAAGTGAAATAAGTCAGAAAAATACCAGATGAATTCACTCATTTGTGGAATTCACACAAAAAAAAAAGCAAATGAACAAAGAAAGAGAAAAAGAAACAACCAAAAAAAACATACTTTTAAGTACAGAGAACACACTGGGGTTGCCGGGGGTGGGGGTGGGGGGGGAGGGTGATGGGGGAAATAAAGGGATTAAGAGTACATTGATCGTAAGCACTGGGTAATGCACAGAATTGTTGAATTGCTATAATGTACAGCAGAAACTGATACAACACTGTATGTTAACTATGCTTCAATGGAAAAAAAATGCATTCCTGAAAGAAAAAAAAAATGAAAACACATTTTTTTAAAAAACGACTAAGACACGGTCCAAGATTTTAAAGCTTGTAATACAGCAGAAATGACTAAAAATGAAACAAAATATGACAAAGTCGTAAGACGTTTAGCCAATTTATTCATAAATGCATTTAGAGAAGAAAGTTGTACCTTTTGGGGATAGAGCTAGGGAGTCATGAAGGAAGTGTCATACAGATGAACTTTTAGATATGATTTAATGCCAGTTGTTAATATTACATTATTACTACGATGATGATGATGAATACCAACAAGGGTACAGAATTTATCATGAGATGGCAGAACAGCCTGAGAGGGAACATTTTGGGAAGGCAGAGGCAGGAAAGAGTCTACAAGCCATTTGGACCATATACAACGCGTACATATAGGGGAAAGTGGCAGAAAAAGCCGGAACTGAGAAAACACTTCAAATAGTTTGGGCTTTGATTAAGTATTATGAGCTCGTAAAGATTTACAGACAAAGGAGCTGAATTACCAAAGTTGTGCTTTAGGAAGTTTCTGTTAGCTGGTGTGTAAGTGAATCCCAGAAGCCATGTTGAAAATGGAGAGTCCTGGGGCGCCTGGGTGGCGCAGTCGGTTGAGCGTCCGACTTCAGCCAGGTCACGATCTCGCGGTCCGTGAGTTCGAGCCCCGCGTCGGGCTCTGGGCTGATGGCTCGGAGCCTGGAGCCTGTTTCCGATTCTGTGTCTCCCTCTCTCTCTGCCCCTCCCCCGTTCAAGCTCTGTCTCTCTCTGTCCCCAAAATAAATAAACGTTGAAAAAAAAAAAATTAAAAAAAAAAAAGAAAAGAAAATGGAGAGACCGGTGAAGAAGCCACTTTGACATTTCTGGGTTGACAATCTCCGCATTGAGAAGACCTACAGCCTTCACAACCTGGGTCCTGGTGACCTCTCCAGCCTCATTCTATCCTTCTTCCTTTTCCTGGAATGAAGCAGACGTCTTTATAGCCACAGGCTGTGTGCGCCCTCTCACACATCCACGCCTGTGCACATGTCCACACACAGGCTCCTAGCACACTTGCACTTACCCATCCAATCTCTAAGGATTTCTGAAGGCTTTGCCAATTGCTACGAGCTTGAGAGCTCCTTCTTTCGGCCCAGATTCATCTGCGTTTAGTCAAGAAGGGAGAGAGTAGTGTTTCTTTTTTTTTTTTAAATTTTTTTTTCAACGTTTTTATTTATTTTTGGGACAGAGAGAGACAGAGCATGAACGGGGGAGGGGCAGAGAGAGAGGGAGACACAGAATCGGAAACAGGCTCCAGGCTCCGAGCCATCAGCCCAGAGCCTGACGCGGGGCTCGAACTCACGGACCGCGAGATCGTGACCTGGCTGAAGCCGGACGCTTAACCGACTGCGCCACCCAGGCGCCCCGAGAGTAGTGTTTCAATTTGAGTGGTTTAGCATCATCAGTTTACCTACCACCACTGATTACAAACTCACCGCCTCCATTTAAATCACTGAAGGGCCTTGAACGAATTTAGCCACTTTTTTGTTATCTTGCCATGAGATCTGAGGGCTGTGCTGACATAGAGATTTCAGTGGAACATGAGATGTCCATTAAGCAGGCAGAAAAGCAACACTGCGTTTCAAAAGGAAGCTTGTGAGTAGAGATAAAAATGAGGGTAATGATCTCATGAAGAGATTTCAAGCTGTGGAGGGAAGAAGTTATGCAAGAGAAAGTGTGAAGGTTGAAGGCAGGCACTGTGCTTGAGTAATTTATTATCCTAGATTTTCAATAATCAAATTTATATCTGTAATTAATTCAAAATTTATGTTTAAGATTCTTTTTTGGATTTTTTTTTTAACTTTTATTTATTTAGAGACAGAGCACAAGTGGGAGAGGGCCACATCGAGGGGGAGACACAGAATCCGAAGCAGGCTTCAGGCTCCGAGCTGTCAGCACAGAGTCGGATGCAGGGCTCAAACTCACAAACTGTGAGATCATGACCTGAGCCGAAGCCGGAAGCTTAACCGACCGAGCCACCTAGGCGCCCCTATGTTTAAGATTCTTTCATAATTGTACGTTGGGTCAGTTGGGCGACTGACTACAGCTCAGGTCACGATCTCGTGGTCTGTGAGTTCGAGCCCCGCGTCGGGTCTGTGCTGACAGCTTGGAGCCTGGGGCCTGCTTCAGATTCTGTGTCTCCCTCTCTCTCTGCCCCTTCCCTGCTTGCTCCCTGTCTCTCTCTCTGTCTCAAAAATAATAAACATTAAAAAAAATTAAAAACAAAAACTAAATGGTACCTTTCCTCAAGGTACGGTGTTTAAACAGATAATATGCGACCCAAACCCAGGAGCTCCTGTCCCTCGGAGAATCTCCTGTAATTGCTCTCACTGAAAAGCTCTTTAATCGACCCCAAAATGTTCATATTTGTGGTCAGTTGTGAGATAAGAATCGATGAATTTGGCACACAATCCATCTTTTACTTAGTTTTTCATTAGTCAGCATTGGAAAAATTACTTCTGGTTGCGACAACCTTCAGAACGGTATCTTGATCAAATTTATCCTCCCGATATAATCTTCAGAGTTATTAGTCATCGGTATTTCTGCAACAATGTACCTATTGGGAAATGTTACAAGCAGGATTTAAAAGATTATGCTCAAGAGCATTATCCCTCTGCTCCAGAGAAACAGAATCACTGCCATTTTAAATTAGGAAAGACTATGGGAAATGGGAAATGAAAAAGAAGACAGTGGATTTCTTACAAATGGTTTGCTGCTGGCTTTTTGATCATTTAATGACGATGTTGTGTGCCACCTAAACAATGTGCCCTCTTGCAAGACGTTGAAAGACAACCTTCAGGATTAACTTCGGCGTCCACAAGGCAACTGCATAGAAGTTTGCAATAGCATCCACGATTTTGGAATCACGCTCACAGTTTTTGAAAAGTTGCATACATAATATTTGAATGCTGGACGAAAGGAAGTAAAGATGCCTAAGAATTTTTAGATCTCAAATGCCCTCCTTTAAGAGATTTCAATATAATTATAAACTCTTGTCTAAAGTGCGTTCATGATGAAGTCATGCATTTGGAAGCTGTATGTTAACTCGACTTTATTGCAAGGCAATCTGTCAGCTCTCATGGGTGTAGCAAATTGAGATACTTTTCCTGGGCTTCATAGTGGAACAGATTTGATTCCTGCAGTGCCTGTTAACAGGGCAGTGACTCCAGGAGGCAGCTGGTGGGAGGGAAGGAGGTATCTTTGCCATTTGGTGCTAAACAAAGCCATGTGGCTTATAAATCCATCACAATCAGTTTAGAAAGTAACAATGTAAGACAGTTACCCTCTTGACTGAAAAATTAGGTGGAATATAAGTGGGGCACACACAGAACATCCCGTGTTCTTTCATTCATTCTTTCCACGAATATTTGTTGAATGCTGAAATTCCAAGCTAGTACTAACGTAAAGCCCAGAAAGAGGCAGTGATGATATTGAAGGGAAAGTGAGCAGAAGAGTAATCAAATTCAGGGCAAATGGTGGAAGGATTTTTTCTTTTTTCTTTTTTTAAATGTTTATTTAGTTTTGAGAGAGAGACAGAGACAGAGAGGGGGAGAGAGAGAGAGAGAGAAAGAGTGCATGAGCCGGGGAGGGGCAGAGGGAGAGAGGGAGACAAGAACCCAAAGCAGGCTCCAGGATCTGAGCTGTCAGCACAGAGCCCAACAGAGGCTCGAAACCACCAGCCGTGAGATCATGACCTGAGCCAAAGTCTGATACTCAACCAACTGAGCTCCCTAGACGCCCCAAAGGTTTTTCTTTTTTGAACAAGGTCATGAACAAAGAAACATAAATTGGATCAGAAGAAAGGACGTTTCGTTTGGGAATTATTGCAAATGCAAAATCTTGAAGGTAGAAATTATCCAGTTTTACATGAAATCATTGTTTGTTTAGTGTAGAAATTTTGTATTTAGAAAAGCCGGTTTTATATTATTCAAATGGAGTTACATTCTTAAATACCTCAGTGATTATTCACATTGGAATTTTTCCTCTTGGCAAAGAAAGAAAAAAAAACTTACATAAGGGGATATAGCTATGCTTTTATTCGTAAGTTTTCTATTTAAAAAAATGTTCATGTTAGCATTATGAATGTTTCAGAAAAACCCAAATTAGATGCTAACGGTCTTCTATAAATATTCTGTGAGGCCATACAATTTAGATCACTTAGGGGAATTTCCTAATGGAAATTAAAAGCAAGAGGATGAGAGAGGGAGAGAGAGAGAGAGAGAGAGAGAGAGAGAGAGAGGAATTGAGAATTTAAAAAAAATTACTAGTCAAAAGAAAACAGATGATTACTTTATATGTCAGATTCAGAGCTGGTTAATTGTTGATTTCTCATTGATTGAAAGCAGATGTCCTCACCTACTCAATGCCCATGTTGTAAATGTGGACAACTGGCCACCTACATAGTATTGGTATAATTTTATTATCAACATTTGTCATTGGTTTTTTAAATGTATAATTTATTGTCAAGTTAGCTAACATACAGAGTATGCTGTGTGCTCTTGGCTTCGGGAGTAGTAGGGTCCCATGGTCCCATGATTCACCACTTACAACACCCACTGCTCATCCCAACAAGTGCCCTCCTCAATGCCCATCACCCATTTTCTGCTCCCCCCGCCCCCCCACCAACCCTCAGCTTGTTGTCTGTGTTTAAGAGTCTTTTATAGTTTGAGACTCCCTCTCAGTATGTTGAAGTGCTATAAAATAAATGCTATTTAACTATAATGAAGGTTTCAAAGAATGAAAAATAATTTAGCCTGTTTTCAAAATCCCCATAGGGTTCACTATGGTAAAACAAGATCTCTTTCAGTGGTAGATACATACACATATATATACACACGTGCATATACACATATCACTATAGTCTTGGAGTTGTACTGATATATGTCCCATTTAATAGATGCTTAGTCTGAAGGTATTTCGGCAAACATTTCTACAACAAGAGTATACAGACTTTGACACTAACCAAGCAAAGCAAAAATTAAACAAACTATATATATATATATATATATATATATATATATATATATATATGTCTTTTGCACAGGCTCTTGATTCAGGATTTTGTAAAGAAGGTCATATTTTTTTTCTGTGTGCTCTTTCTAGGCTATCTTTTGTCCTGTCACTACAGTTTTATTTAGGCATGAGGCTGCTTTGTTTAAGGTATGACCCCTTTAGAAATAAAAATACTCTGCAGAAGGCCTGCCCCCTCCCTTAGTCATTTTCCTCTTTGCTGTCCTTAATAGGGACACCATTTCATTCTCAAAATTCAAAGAAAAACAGACCGTTTCTCCTACTCAATGTCCTAGAATGTCTTGTTCCCCAAATGAAAACCAACAACAACAAACAAATCTGGACATTCATTTCTCAAATTCAAAAACTAAATGTGAGTGAGTTAGTAGGAGTTTAAGTTTGGATAATTGGAGTATTTGGAAAGAAATGATAGGATGCTTTTCCCGCTTCAATAATCACAGCCACTGGGTTACAAGCTCAGTTTGCTTGGGCCGTTTGTTACAACGCTTGTGATGTCTATTTCTGAACATTCTGTATTTTGTACTATCTTGGGAACAAAGTGGGGGAGATGTCAGCCACCAAGTCACTTGCATGGATAGGGAGCTCATAAAGAGTGAATCCATCCTCCATGAGTGGGTCTTCAAAGTGGCTGTGATTGTGGTGGCAATGGAGAAGGAGGGGGAGAAGAAAAAGGGGGAGAAGAGGAGAAGGAAAAGGTCAAGAGGGAGAAGTAGGGGAGGAGGGACAATGAGGGAGAGACAAAGAGGACAGGCTGGAGCAGAAGGGAATGGAAACTATATGCATTCAGCTTACTCTCTGCCAAGCTTTATATACACTACCTTCATTAGTCCTCCTTATAATTCTATGTAGCAGCTAGTATTGTTTTATAGATAAGGATACGAAATTTTGTATTACAAAATTTAAATTACAAAAAATAACGTGACTAATATTACATTAATAAACGGTGGAGCTAGGGTTCATCGGAGCTCATACTAACGCCAAATCTATATTCTCTATAGATTCTATTATATATCCCCAATGTATATATTCTATATATCCCCACTGTGTTAGTGGTATTTCTAGTTTCCGTAGAAGAATGAGTAGCCTCAGGTAGCCATTGAAGCCGACAACAATTCCAATTTGTTTTTCACTATTTGGCGCAATGATTGTGTCTTCTAGTATAATGGTCCCACTGCCCTCCTCTGACCGGATTGTGGATAAACATAGGGGCAACTGGAGTTATTTTAGTCAACTTGGTTTCATATGGCAGCCAGCAGTATTTGAAGTGGAAAGTGGTTATTGTAAATATCTCAGATAAACTGTAATGGCGGAATTTCAAATTCATGATGATGAGACATAAAACCAGACGGAATAATTCTGTTAAATACTCTCTGCATGTTCATTTCATTACACTCAAGTCTACTAAGTGTAAGGAATCCAAAACAGACTGCTGGTAGCTTTGTGTTTTCTCTGTGCCTCTAGCTAATTTATTTAATAGTCTGACAAACATCCTCGCTGATCTTCATGTTTACAACTATAATGAGCTGGGCATCATTAATGCCCTTTGAGGACTCTTTTCAAACCCTTGTTATCTTGGAGTTTTCAAAATTATTTTGCTATAGTTGGTAACAAGGCCAAGTAAGAAATTAATCATAGTGCTTGAACAAAATTGAAACAGATTTTTAAGAGTTAATGAAAACCCCATAAAAATCCATGAAGTCTGGGGGTTTCGTAGAGCTTCTGGGTTGGTGAACAAGAATGTATACATTTTTCTTTCTGTCTCTCAAAAATAAATAAACATCAAAAAAAAAAACTTGAAAAAAAGGAGGGGGTACCTGGGTGGCTCAGTCAGTTAAGCATCTGACCTCAGCTTGGGTCATGATCTCATGGTTCGTGGGTTCGAGCCCCGCCTGGGGCTCTGTGCTGACAGCTCAGAGCCTGGAGCCTGCTTTGGATTCTGTGTCTCCCTCTCTCTCGGCCCCTCCCCTGCTTGTGCTCTGTCCCTCTGTCTCTCAAAAATAATTAGACGTTAAAAAAATTAAAAAAAAAAGAATGCATCCATTCCTGACAGCAGGTGCCAGGAGGTGGATCTACCCTAAGTTCCACCTGGACAGAAGCTTTTGTGTTCAGGATCCTCTGGACCTTGCCCCATGTACCTCTTTGCCTGACCATCCACTGGTATCCTTGAATACCTTTTGTAAAATACTGGAAATCTAGGAAGTAAACTTTTTCTGGGCTCTGTGAATCGTTCTAGTGAATTAATGGAAGTCAAGGAAGGGGGTGTGAGAATCTCTGATGTATAGCCAGTCAGGCGGTCTTGTTGGACAGAGCCCTTAACTTATGAGATCTGCACTAACTCTAAGTAAACAGTTGAACTGAATTAAATTGAAGGACATCCAGCTAGTGTTGCAGAACTGTCTAATATGTGGGTTTTCTCACACATTTGATGTCAGAAGTGTAGCAGTGTTGTAATAGAGTATTTAGAGGAGAGGAGACACATCAGAGAGTTTTTCCAAAAACTAGACTAGTAGGTCTATTTTAAGTTTTTTGAGGAGCCATCATACTGTTTTCTGTAGCACCTACACCATTTTACGTTCCCACCGATAGTGTTTAGGGGTTCCAATTTTCCCACATCCTCTCCATCACTTATCTTTTGTTTTCTTGATGATGGCCATTCTAACAGGTATGAGGTGATACCTGATTATGGTTTTCATTTGCATCTTCCTGCTGATTAGTGATGTTGAGCATCTTTTCATAAACCTGTTGGTCATTTGTATGTCTCCTTTGGAGAAATGTCTGTTCAAGTCCTTTGCCCATTTTTAAATCAAGTAATAACAATCCCTATTATTATTATTACTATTTTCTACTGAGTCGTAGGTTGTAGAAGGCCCTTATATATTTAGGATATGAATCCTTTTTTTTCAGATATGTGGTTTGCCAATATTGTTTCCCATTCCACAGGGTGTCATTTCACACAGTTAAATTGTTTCCTTTGCTGTGCAAAAGCTTTTTACTCTGAGGTAGTACATTTGTTTATTTTGTTTTTTGCTGCCTGTGCTTTTGGCGTTATATCCAATATATCATTGCCGCAGTTTCTCTCATATGACTTCCCTCTTAATCCAGTTTTATTGCCACGATTTCCAATGTTGTGTTTAGCAATCTCCGGGTTAGAGAAGAATATTATTCCTGATCTTAGGGGAAAAGGCTAAAAATATGTTTTATCAGCAGTATTTTCTCGTGTTCTTGTTTACATATAGCTTTTATTAGCTTGAGTGATATCCCTAATTTTCTAACTTATCTGAGAACATTTTTCTGTAATCACAAGTAGGTGTTAAATATTACTGAATGATAGTTTTAAAGCTGTTGAGGTGATTACATAATTTTTTTCTTTAATCATTGACATAGGAATTATGTAAATAGTTTTCTGATGTTAAACCATCCTTGATTTCCCATTTCGTCATGATGCACATCTAAGGAAAAATGATGGTTGCATTTCCTGTGGGTTATATTATATGAGATTTTTTTCAATGTCTGTAAGTTTATCTTTGGTCATACTGCCCCATCTGACCTTGGAAAGAAGTCCATACACTCTGCCTAAAATTAGTTGGACAACTTTCTCTGATTTTTTTTTTCTGGAACAAATTATAAAAGAAATAGACATAACCTGTTTCTTGAAAGTTTGATACAATAGTTTGTAAAACAATCTAGACTGGGCTATTTTGAAGAGAGCTCTCATCACTATTTTCTGATTATTAGTCTGTCCTGAATTTGATGCATACACATTCCGTTTTATTACATAAACTAGAATTCATTGATATATATTGGTGTACAATGATGATATGATGATATAGTATTCTTGTAATTTTTAATTTGCCATTATGTTGGGATTCATTTCTTCTCATCATTCTGTATTTGGCTTATTTGTAATTTGTTTTTTACTAATTAGTCTTAGCACAGACTATTCTGTTCTATTGCCTTTTTCAAAGAAAGTACTTTTATTTTTAATTGCCTTCATCGTTTTTGTAGTTGTTTTCTCTAATTCGTCAGTTTCTGCCCTTATCTTTAGTGTTTATCCTGGTCTCTCAGAACAGTGTCCTGCGTGTGGTGAACACTCAAGAGATATTAGTTATTGTCATTGGCTAATCTCCTTTCCTTTTTCTTCAATGTCCACCAAGGTAAAGTACTCAATGTCAACACTTCAGGATGTACTGTCACACACTTTTACGCATGGTCATACACGGCACAGGCACACAGATACATTTATACATACATAATGCTTCTTTTCTATAAAAAGTGGTATTACATTGAACGTTACTTTACAGTGTCATGTATACTTTTTTTTTTTCCTGAGACATATTATTAACAATCCTTCGGGGAGCATATTTATATCAACCCCTTTATTTTAATAGATGCATAATTATCTAGAATGGATAGCCTATAATTCATCCAAATGTTACCTGTTCTTTTTTTTTAATGTTTATTTATTTTTGAGGGAGAAAGAGAGAGACAGACAGACAGAGCAGGAGCAGGGGAGGGGCAGAGAGAGAGAGACACAGAATCTGAAGCAGGCTCCAGGCTCTGAGCTGTCAGCACAGAGCCCAACGAGGGACCAGGGGATCATGACTTGAGCCGAAGTCAGACACATAAACACCTGAGGCACCCAGGATCCCCAAACTTACCTGTTCTTAATTATTATTTTTTTCCCACCACACTCAATGTTGCATAAACATCTTCATAGTTGATCTATTATTTCTGGAGAAATAAATTCCTATAAAGAATAATATTTCTGAACCAAAAGATGTGTGCATTTTAAATGTTGATATACCCAGCGATCTTCCCATCTAAATATTGCAGTATTTTATTCCCCTAACATCAAGGTGTTGGTCTCCTCTCCCATGAGCATGGGGTGTCGTTTAAAAACATGCTGGAGCTCGGGGCGCCTGGGTGGTTCAGTTGGTTAAGCATCTGACTTCGGCTCAGATCATTATCTCACGGTTTGTGAGTTCGAGCTGTGCCTCGGGCTCTGTGCGGACAGCTCAGAGCCTGGGAGCCTGCTTCAGATTCTGTGTCTCCTTCTGTCTCTCTCTCTGTCTCTCCCCCACTTCTCTCTCTCTCTCTCGCTCTCAAAAATAAACAAACATTTAAAGAAAAGATTCTCTAAAAAATATGCTTGAGCTAGACTATCTGGTTTCAAATCTCCGCTCAACCAGTTACCAGATGTGTGGTCTGGTAAAACTGTGAACTATCTTGTGTGTGAAGTGGGGATGATAATAGTATTCCGTCCTGGGGCACCTGGGTGGCTCAGTCGGTTAAGCGACCAACTGCGGCTCAGGTCATGATCTCGCCGTTTGTGAGTTTGAGCCCCCCGTCGGGCTCTGTGCTGACAGCTCAGAGCCTGGAGCCTGCTTCCCCTCTCTCTACCCCTTCCCTGCTCACGCTCTGTGTCTCTCCATCTCTCAATAATAAATACACATTAAAAAAATAATAAAAAATAAAAACATAGTATTCCATCCTCAGAATGATAGGAGGATGATACATCAATATCAGTAAAGTGTTTAAATTGTGCTTGGCATCACATGAAAGATCCGTGGCTGTTAAATTCACTTAAAAACTATAAATGTATATAGTCTGCCATCTAACTGTTTTTTAATGTATATTTCCTCAGTGAGGATGGAAACTAACTAGGAGACTGAGTTGCTTATCATATTGACAGAGTCTTGTTTTTTCCTTCCTTACTCTATTCTTATCCTGGTTAGTAGGAAGTGTCTGTTCTGACTCATACTGACATCAGGTCATGCTTCCATTCCTGATCTTTTGAGAGTTTTATGCTACCTCTATATTCTGGTTTTATCAACTGTTGTTTGTGCTTTCGAAGCCGTGTTCGCTTTTTGTTCTACATTATATCTGCATAGTTCAGTAACTGGGAATGAATATCTGTGATAAAAACCAATAAAGGCGCAACAATTTGACCTTAACAATGTGCCTCTGTATGTAAATAATCTAACGACAGTCTTCATTTATTGTGATCCTTTACACGGGCAGGATCGTTGCCTATTTGTTCACTGAAGTATTCCGAGTGCCGAGTGCTTAGCAATCTTAAGTGACGTTTGCTGAACCAACATAAATTTATGTGTTCATTTTTTTTCTCTTGTTCCGAAGTGATTATACCAATTTAGTAAACAGGAAAAAAAAATTGATGAAGCACATAAGAAGTTCTAAAGCAAACCAAGCCTCTGAACTCCTTTGCTTAGACTATTTTTCTGATGGTTCATATTATGGATGCAAACCTACCCGTCTTTGAGGCCTGCATGCTGGCCCTGGACCCAGTCCAGCCTTGGCATAAAAATCCTCCCAAACCCTCCGGGCACCCTCGGCTCAGCTGCTGCTTTTGTTTGTTTCTTCATTTCTGTTTATTTTAATTACCTTGGCTTCTTCTGTATTTTAGCAGTAGAAGTGTAGACGCAAGACAATGCAAAGGACATTATGCGATGCAATGAGGTCAAAGATGAATTGGATACAAGAAGATCCTGAACAAAGAAAATTAATCCAAAACCTGGATTTGTATTCTGACTCCAGTGGGCTGAAATTCTAAAATTTTTTAAGCCGCGTTGTGCTTTTTTATTAAAGATTTATCTTCTGAGGTTGCAAAACGTTAAATTGTTATAAGACAAAAAAAGGTGGGGGAGGAGTTTATACAGGACAATATATCCTGCTCTTTTTCAGACGGTAATGTCTTTATTTTTATCAAAGTGATACATGCATGTGGGAAAAAGGATAGAACATTGTGGAATATTCTCACATGACATATATGTTTGTGTAAAAAGCTAGTCTCCTGACCTCACTGTGGCATCATCCACAGAGGAAATACCTTTCCACTCTGCCTTTTTGAATTCTTGTTGCTGCTTCAACATCTTTACATAATATATGTATATCCATTTTTTTAATCTAATAATTTTTGACATACCTATTGCTTCCCAATTTCAAAAGATGAAAGTTTTGCTTGTTAACATTATCCTTCTCCAACTTTTTCTCCCTCTTTTTTTTTTTTTTTTTTTTAAATTTTGGCCAGTTGAATGATTTTTACTTATATTGTTTTCCTTTTAACTTTAACTTTTACTGACCCCTCTATTTACTGGTGCATTAACATTAGAAGGCATCTCTTAATGTTTTTCACTATATGAACTATAGTGCCTTGATTTTTTCATCTCTCTCTCTCTATTCTCTTCAACTGTCCACCTTTAGCCCACCATGAGTTTATGTTCATGTTCTCAAGATTGAGAATATTTAAATCTTCTGCATTTTGGGGCTTCTGGGTGGCTCAGTCGGTTGAGTGTCTGACTTCGGCTCGGGTCATGATCTTGCAGTTGAAGAGTTCGAGCCCCGTGTCGGGCTCTGTGCTGACAGCTCGGAGCCTGGAGCCTGCTTCAGATTCTGTGTCTCCCTCTCTCTCTGCCCCTCCCCCGCTCGTGCTCTGTCTCTCTCTGTCTCAAAAATAAAGATAAACATTAAAAAAATTTAAATCTTCCGCATTTTGTGTCTACATTCTGAATGCTTGGGAATACAACATAATGGGTGAAGGTCCTTTTTAGGAGTGGAACTTTACTTAGGCCCCATTTTCAGCCATATTTCCTGATAATAATTCCTATGTGGATAATGATGCTTATTCTCCTTACAAAATAAATAACATCAGGTAGTCCTGTTAATGCTCATGCCGAGCTTGGTCACCTGGTTAGTTTGATGATTATCTGATCTTTCCATTTTAAGGGTAAATTTCCCCCTTTCATGATTATAAGTAATATTAGCCCCTTCATCTTTTACTTTATCATATTATTGTAGACTCATGGAATCTTGTATTTTATCTTTTTTTTTAATCCAGGGATTAGCAAAGTCCAACACAGAAGTTGAATGTAGCCCACCAATTGTTCTGTATCGACTATGAGCTAAAGAAGTTAACATTTCCTAATGGTTGAAAAAATATACAAAAAATACGTCTTCATGACACATGAGAGCTGTACGAAACTCAAAGAAGGCAAGGGGCAGAAGTTGTGTGAGCGGAGCCATGTTAGAGCTGGAGCAAGGGAGGAAAGCCTTCCCCTGTCAGAGGAAGGGAGAGCTCCTGTCACAGGAGTGTGACTAAAGCTGACAGAGACCCAGGGGAAGTACCATGTCCCGTCTCTCTGTCTGCCCTAGGGTTTCCTACCTTCGCGTCCCGCTGGCCAAATCCAGCTGGACCCCAACGGCCAAAGGGGACCTCAGAGCCCAGAGTGAGACTGTGCACATAGAATGTAGGTTCGGGGTTGGTCCAAATGATGAATAACCAGCATAAGGGAAGACAGCAATTTACACAGACAGTTGACCTAGATGGTGGTCTAGATCAGGTGTACGCTTTCGAATGAGATCAACATCACATGATTGTACAGTTTAAAAAATCCCTACTTGTAACGGGAAACAAAACAGAAAACGAACGACAATGAAAAGTATTCAGTTTCCTTGTTTTGTTATTTCCGCAAACATTGGCCAGCTGGAAAAATGCAAAGTATGACCAAGCATTTCAGCATATCTGAGATCAAAACATCTGGAAAACCGAACAATTTCTATCCAAATAGTTAAATATTGAGATTGAGCATCTGTAATATGTCACACGTAATTTATATAAATTATCCATGCCATTGAGATATTATTATTACTCTCATTCTTTGAAAGAAGAAGTTGAGAGAGACAGTTAGTTCAAGATTTCATAGCTAACAAATGTCGAAGTGTGTCGAGACCCAGGAATGCTCATCTCCAGCAATTACATGTTAGGGTCACCTTTCTCTTTAAAATGACATCATTCCAGGGGCCCCTGGGTGGCTCAGTGGGTTAAGCATCTGACTGCGGCTCAGGTCATGATCTCACGGTCTGTGAGTTCGAGCCCCACGTCGGGCTCTGTGCTGACGGCTCAGGGCCTGGAGCCTGCTCCTGATTCTGTGTCTCTCGCTCTCTCTGTGCCCCTCCCCCACTCACACTCTGCCTCTCTCTCAAAAATAAATAACCATTAAAAAAATTTTTAAATGACATTATTCCGAGTGACTGAGGCTCATATAACGATAACAGCATGAGCAGCTAGGCAATACCATAATAAAACGATTTACTTTCACTAGATTTGGGGTTCAACCACATTTGTAGCAGCACCCATATTTAACAGTTTATTTAATATCTATCCCTCTCTTACTTAAAAATATTGTTAAAAATCATGTTCCAAGGGCACCTGGGTGGCTCAGCTGGCCAAGCATCCTACTTCGGCTCAGGTCATGATCTCACCGTTTGTGAGTTCGAGCCCCGGGTTGGGCTCCGTGCTGACATCTCAGAGTCTGGAGCCTGCTTCGGACTCTGTGTCTCCCTCTCTCTCTGCCTCTCCCCCGCTCAGTCTCTGTCTCTGTCTCTCTCTCTCTCTTTCAAAAATAAATAAACATTAGACTTTTTTAAAGTAAAAAAAAAGTCATGATCCACCGTAGAAAATATTTCTTCCAGGGATTTCATAAGTGAACCTCGCTAGCTAATTTTTCACTCTTCACAAAATGCGAAAGGACCTGTGGAGAGAAATACACAGAAGGGCTGCATGGAGGAGAGAGTAGATCCACCTTGGTTCTGTTACCACATTTCGTGTTACTTTCATTATTTTCCGTAAACAAGATTTTGAGTAAATACAAAACGTGACTATGCAATCGCTAGGTGTTCGTCTTGCCATTGTCGTCAAGGCTCTTTTTGAGTGTTAAACACATCTCTGCACACAAAGAGGTTTGTCACCTGCCATTTGACATGACTAACATAATATGCCCTGCCATGTATTTACGAGTAAAAGCCCTGCCTCTCCTTACACTATGTCGTCAAGAGCATGTCTTAGCAAAAGCTGTATAACATGATTCCTCTAGAATCGTTTTTATGTTTGATTTCTACTCCTGTGCTCTCTTGAAATGCCAACCAACGTTGCAAATGTCCCAGATACCGCCTGCTGCCTAGTCCACTGATGGCTTGTTTGACTAAAGCATCAATTTGATCATATGTTTGGGGTAAAAAAATGCAAATCGTCACAGCGAGTCCCTTCAACCTTCCCCGCAGCAGGTGAAACGCCAAATTTGTGTGACAACTTATTTTGTGCCAGAGAAATGATGTCTGCTCCCTTCTTTGAGTTCCTAAAGGATTCTGTACAAAATACTACATTTTATTTTAAATTAAGAACTCTGCTATGTATACTAATTTTGAGGAAGAAAAAGCCTGGCCATTGTTTTTTTGTTTTTTTTTTTTTTTTTTAATTTGAAAACGAAATACACCCTTGGTTTCTAATTAATATCACATCATTGCAATAGAAAATGAGCTAATCCACAAACCCATGAACTTGTTGATAGCTCTGTGCCCCAGCAATATATTTTCTCTCCCCTGTGGTGGATGGAGCATGTATAATAAAGCCATGGTTTTCTGAGCACATTCAACCAGTTAATTGTTTACTAATGGCGGACAGTGAGCTGTTCCAGCTTGGAGGGAACCACACCACTCAATGCAATGCAATGCAGCGTCTGGAACCAAAGTAGCTTTACCTTAGACGGCTTCGCTGTTTCAGTAAACCCCCAGGGATGTGGACAAAGTCTAAGCTATAGAACAATCTGAGTAAAAAGCTTAATGGTTTATGAGGAAATCCCTGTAATTGAGAGGGAAATTGTACCACATGTTGACAGAAACCTGGAGTAAAGACATGGTGAATCTAAACCTGGTAAAACCTACCACCGCCAGGCATAACGCTTCCCTTTATCGTTAACTTCTGCACCCAGATTTTCCTTCTGCAACAGACAGAAAAACGATGTAGCGAAAATCATCTGTAGAAAACTGATAGGTCGTCATGGAGGCTGGGACGTTTTCAGAGGGAACAATGGAAATTTTCTCTAGTAAAACCCAGCCTTGCAGAATCAGCCACATTCCCTAGGATGCAGAGAAAGCCACATCTAATATAATTACCTAAAAATCCCTCCTGTGTCCTTGCTCGTGTCCCTGTTGGACCTCTAATCATTTGCCAGCAGCAGATTAGGTCAGATAAATGCAATTTTGGACTGTGAGGTTGAAAGGATTCCACTCGCTCTTGTGTGATTCCTTCAAAATTGTCTATGGAGGTGTGACATCATTTGAACTTGATTTTTTTAATTATATGTTTTCCATCCTACTAAAGCAGTTCTGAAGCTTTCGGCAAATTAGCACAAATTTTAGGGCTTTAAAAAAAAAGACCAGTGGTTGTACCAGACATCCAAAGACGGATTTCATTGATCGGAGGTAGGGCCAGACCTCCTAAGGAGACCATAACATACATGCAGCTTGAGGGTCATGAAATATCCTTGTCTTTGAATGGTATTTCTACAGTTGGGTGGTGAATCGCTCTCCCTCCAGTACAGGAAGCACGGGATGCCTTCAGGGACCTTCGTTTGAGTGTTTGCTGCTCTCCCAGAATCGCTGTTTCCTTCCTTCTTTGTTCGTGTTCTCCGACCTTGCTCCCTCCTTCTCTCTCCCCCCTCAGCTCCCTTCCTGCCTCTTTCCTTCTCTTTTTCTTCTCTTCATGCTTATTGAAAAATTAAGTTGATATTCAGCAGTCAGGTTACTTGTACACTGAAAATCCAAACTCTGAAATTTTCATTTTGTTCAAGAAATATATAAAATAGGGATACCCGGGTGGTTCAGTTGGTTGGGCGTCCAACTCTTGATTTCAGTTCGGGTCACGATCCCACGGTTCATGGGATCGAGCCCTGCTTCAGGCTCCATACTGGGTGCAGAGCCTGCTTGGGATTCTCTCTCTCTCTTTCTCTCTGTCCCTGCTCATGCTCGCTCTCTCTCTCTCTCTCTCTCCCTCTCTCAAAATAAATAAATAAAACATTTAAAAAATAAGTATATAAAACAGACAGCTATCATTGACAGAGGATATGAATAATTCAAAGCAAGAGAAAGGACACAAACAAATAAGTTTAGAAATACCTCCATGAGACTTTTGGGCTTTCATTCTAAGATCTTTTAGAAATCATAGTCACTCCTGGGGCACCTGGGTGGCTCTGTCAGTTAAGTGCCAACTCTGGCTCAGGTCATGATCTCATGATTCGTGAGTTCGAGTCCCGTGTCGGGCTCTGTGCTGACAGCTTGGAGCCTGGAACCTGCTTCCAATTCTGTGTCTCCCCCTCTCTGCCCCTCTGCTGCTTATGCTCTCTCTTTCTGTCTCTTTCCTGATAACAGAAGATAGGGAAGAAAAGATGTTCTGTAAACTTCAGATTTCATTGGTTTCATTTGGCTGTGAGTTTCCTGTATTTTTCCTCTTTTTTATTATTTTTTGGAAGGTTTTCTTAAATCTCAGTGTCCTAATATAGGTGAAGCAAAAACACAAAAATAAAGCATAAGTATATATTTATCAAGTATAAGTAAAAAGTAAAACTCTTGTTTTTTTTTTTTTAATTTTTTTTAACGTTTATTTATTTTTGAGATCGAGAGAGACAGAGCATGAACGGGGGAGGGTCAGAGAGAGAGCGAGACACAGAATCTGAAACAGGCTCCGGGCTCTGAGCAGTCAGCACAGAGCCCGACGCGGGGCTCGAACTCATGGACAGTGAGATCGTGACCTGAGCCGAAGTCAGATGCTTTAACCAACCGAGCCACCCAGGCACCCCAAAACTCTTGTTTTTGACACGTGAGGGAGGACTGATAAATTTTGCTCCCATACATCCCTTGATAATAGACCAAGAACAAGGAAGACATTGAATCCAAAATGTTGGGTCCATCAGAGAAAGGGAAGGAAGAAGTGAGAGAAGGAAGTGATAGATGGAGAACTAATATCTCTAACTTACCAAGGGGTCACCAGGAAACAGCAACCATACTTGATGAATGGAAAAGTCTACAGTAAGCCTGTCACTTAGTTTAATGCATAATCAGTAGAGGAAATAAACATGGCGACATAGTAATGCTAAGATGGGTGGAGGGTAGGCAGTGCTGCATGACTCAAATCTTCAAATACAGGTTAGAGGCTCAGAGATATTTTTCACCCTTGTTCAAAACAAAAACAGTTATGAAAGATAAGGAATTCTCTCCAGTAGCAAGGCCAGTACAAAATATTATGGCTAGAGTCCATTTCTTTTTTCTAAAAACAATCTTGCATTATTTTACTTTTTAAATTTGTGAATGTATTGTTTTAAAAATATACTGTTTAGGTGCACCTGGGTGGCTCAGCTGGTTGAGTGTCTGACTTCGGCTGAGGTCATGATCTCACCATTCGAGGGTTCAAGCCCCATGTCGGGCCCTGTGCTGACAGCTCAGAGCCTGGAACCTGCTTCGGATTCTGTGTCTCCCTCTCTCTCTGCCCCTTCCCAGCTCATGCTCTGTCTCTGTCTCTGTCTCTGTCTCTGTCTCTCTCTCAGAAACAAATAAACATTAAAATAATAGTGTCCTTCTATATAAGACTTTAACTGAACACAAGGTATTTCCTAACCACTGGCTTCCACAGATGGGTCAAAAATCCAGAAATAGCACAAGCAAAACTAGCAGCTCAATAAAATACTATTTAGCAAGAATTTATTGCACTTGTAAGAACATTTTGTGAACTGGGAGTTTTTAAACCCAAAACTAATATGAAGCTCAGAGGCATGGCATCACAGGTGGCTTATAAAGTGAGAATAAGGAAGTAATTTAATGTTTACATGACTGGTTACTATAGGAGGGCTTCCCAGAAATCAGGGGATTGGTTAAAAGTTATAACCTTATATCATTCTTTTTGAAGCTTTATTATATTTTGAGAGACAGAGAGAGAGGGAGAAGGACAGAGAGGGAATCCCAAGCAGCCTCCATGTTGTCAGCCAGACGCAGGGCTCGAACTCGTGAATGCTTTGATCATGACCTGAGCAAAATCAAGAGTCAGACACTTAACCAACGAGGCCAGCCAGATGCCCCTATCTTATACCATTTTTTAGAGATGACTTATATTTCTTTCATGATTATCAGAGGCTTTTACAATAAATAACCTAAGGTAAGTTTTGCTTATGATCTTGAATGAAGCTACATTCAGTTTTGTTATGTGGCTTAAATGATTTTATCTGCTCAGGGAGTTCTCAAGTTTGGTCTCTATTTCGTATTTTCCTTTAACATGAGAGACAGTGTGAAGAAAAATCTAGAGCAAATGTGACAGACGTTCATGGAAGAACGTTATAACGGATAATATTTGATTTTTGCTTCATGTGATGGAACTCTCATTACCAGTCTGGAATTTCAGAGCAAGTTAGTCGTATTTCCAGACTGAGATGCACGTTGTATGCATGTTTTCTTTTGCTTTCCAGATGTCGTTAGTCCTAGAACAAACTGACTTTGACTTTTCATTTGCTGTTACTTCCATATTGCAAAATGATCTTAATGTTGAATTACAGCCACAGATTTCCCACTTAAAAAAAATTACTGAGTAAAAGTGTATAAATCCACAGTGTTAAGATGTGCTTCTAACATTCTCTTGATGGAAATGATCATAGTACAGAATTGGCTTATAAAAGAGTGAAAATGTGAAGAGTAGATAAGTATTTTGACCAGCAGGCAGTCCAAAACTGAGTCTACACTTTACATCGTGATTTGGGAGCAACGATGAGTCAAGTCAAAACAGAGCAGGGACACTTGGTACTTTCTAGAAACGGGCCAGGTTTACCCTTCTATGAAGTGGTATTGTTATTCAATTTGAAGATCCCTGATTTGTTTTAAAGCCTCATGCCCAAATGTCCAAAACTAAAAACAAACGACATGATTATGGGTATCATCTTTTTCTTTTCATTAGTTCAATAAATACGTTTAGATCAGGCAGAAAAATTAATTTCAGACCACAAACGTGCATTTTATCTTTGTTCTCATTGTGAAATTGAATGCAGGTCAAAGAGTAAAAAGACTGTTTCCCAATTTTGTAGGCTGCTGTTTGCTAAGGGAAGCCATCATCCCATCTTTAATTTATTGATTTGCAAGGATATACTAAGTCCCAACCATTTGGAGATGTGTGTATGCTTGAAATAGATAATTCACTACCATTATAAGTTTTCTTATCCGTTTTGTGGAAGAAAATTTGCTGATTAACACTAGATTCATGGGTTTTTGGGTTTTTTTATATTTATTTATTTCTTGGGAGAGCTCAAGCAGGGGAGGGGCAGAGAGAGGGCACCAGAGGATCTGAAGAGGGCTCTGTGCTGACAGGCTATCAGCAGTGAGCCCGATGGGGGGCTCAAACTCACGAACTGTGAGATCCTGACCTGAGCTGAAGTCGGATGCTCAACTGACAGAGCCTCCACGTGCCCCATGTTTGTTTCCCATTGTTTAATTATTTTTCCTCATCTTTCAAGTCATCGATGCATAAACAAGACTATAGCATCCGTACGGTGTGATCTTACCAGTTTTTTAAAGTAATTTCAGTTACCGATATGACTTGATGTATTTATTTTCTAGAGATTATTTTTAATTCACTGTGAAGACAGGTGACATGCAAATAGAGTAATGTTTAATATCTCACATTATTTCAGAGATGGTGTTCAGTCATTCAAAAAAAAAATAGCGTTTGCTTATTGTCAAGCTATCAGGGAACATGACATATACTGAGGACGCAAAGCCTCGTAGCCTTGTTGTAAGACCAGCTGGCAGTCTTTGTACTAAGGAAATGAAAGCTGAGATATTGCAGCTTTACTATTAAGCGGTATGTTGGCCCCAGGGAGCAAAGAGTTTTTGTTTGTACAGGAAAATTGCTTGGTAGTGACCGAGATTCATTTCAAACCTTTCATGAAGTTGCATATGATTTCCCAAGAGATGTCTCCAGGGGTCAAAGAAGAATGGGGAACGCGAACCTGGTCCCTCTATTCTGCTGGAAGGGAAGAAAATTAATATGGGGGAATTCAAGCTGTATCCACTCCACTCATGAGAACAAACATTTGTATCAGGAACCATCTGTTTTTGAGATGCTTTTACCTCTACCCACTTCTATTGCCCCATTGTACCGGCGTCTCTCTGGCAATGAATGCTACCGGGGACAATCGTAATATGAACTTGGCCCTTTGTGTTCTCTATGTAATACCAGCATGCGTTTGGTGAGTCAAAGGGATCGACGCTGTTTCCAGTATCTAATCAATGCCGGGCACCAAGGAAATCATCACATAATTTCTGATAAAAACGTAATAGCCTTCAATGTAAGCTTACAAACACATATGGTAGTTTTACAATTATTTAAAAGCAAAGGGTATAATACATAGAAACTATTAGCAAAGAGACTCCTTTTTTAATGGTGTAGATAACAACAGCTTCTATGAGGTTATTTGGAGAGATCTTTCACAATTACAGTGCAAATTCTTTCACCCGGAATCACATTTCTGAGAATTTATTTGTAGGATATTTATGGCAGCACTCTTTGAAATACTAAAAGATTAGCAATTGTATACATATCTAAATACCTCGTAAACAGTAGTTAGTTAAATTGAATTACGAGACTTTGATATAATGAGATGCTGTGCAGCTGTTAGAAATTACAAGGCAGTTCTGTGCATGTACTCTCACGGAGTTTCTACAATATAGCAACAACTGAACAAGTAAGACACAGAAAGCTATGAAGAGTTTGCTCAAATTTGTGAAAAAAATAACAAAGTGCTGTGAGTTTATACATATTCATACAAACGCATTGGGATTTGCGTTCACATGGAATATTCAAGAAAACCCAGGGAAGTGGCCCCCGGAAAGATACCTGAGTGGCCACATGGTTGTGCAATGAGGTGACGAGATTTCCCATTTATTTCTGTACCATCGTAATGCATTGCTTTATCCCAAATAATTAAAACTTATTTGAAAATTATTGTCAAAGCAAAAAGACAATGTTTAAAAGTTGTAACCAATGACTTCGATGAATTTTATCAGCGTGAAAGGTTTGTTGTTAAATGGATAGGAATTACTTTGGTGTTTATAATTTGTTCTATTTGAAACAATTCAGAAACTTACAGGATTGTCGTGCCATTAATTTGGAAAACTCAAATGCACAGAGTTCATTGTTAAAAACAACGGAAATAATTCAGGGGGTGAGTTAATTTATGTTCCTATAAATATATTTAAACAGACTGAGCAAATGGATTAACATTTTGAATTGTTAAAATAATGTTCGTTCTTATTTTAACAGCTTGCGATTCATAACCGTTTTAGAAGATCCAGCTCAAGAAGTTTAAAAATTTCCCTTCAATTGCTATATATAACCAGTAATTTGTGATTTTTTTTTTTGTATTTACTCTCTTGACTCATATGTCAGGTACCACTTGGTCACTTCAGTGAGGCCATTTCAAGTAAAATCATTAAACTATTAGAAAGCCTTACTCCTTATTCTGGAATAATAAAAAGCATATTCATTTAGAGTGGTGTATAATCTAGGTTTATTAATGCAATACGCAAATGGAAACAGGGTGAAAAGAAAGCAATTGCTTATAAGATATAATTTCAGCTCTTAACTATAAAAGTAATTCTGGAATTAGAAAAATCATTCTGGGGCAACTTCCATAATAATTGATTCAGGTGAATATCATCAACAAATACTAAACAACAGGAAGAAAGTTGTTTGAAGAAGTTACTGAGGGGGCTGGACATCACCCCCATGGCTTACTGACTAGTAACAAAGGGGCACATTCACCTGCAGAGTGGGAAGAAGGAGGGCTCACTACCTTAATCAGGGGGCAAGGTTCTTCCTAACGGCATGTCATAAAAAGAAGTATTACCTGCCATTGCTGAAGAAGCATTGTTTAGCAGAAACCTCATCCCAAAGGAAACAGACACACCCAGAATATGTGAACAAAAATCAATCAGATAGCATGGCTTGATTTTCAAAAAAAAGTCGATGTCATGAAAAACAAACATTGGGTGACTTCCGTGGATTCGAAGTTGCTAAGTGGGCCTAACAACCAGATATACCATGCAAATCTAAAATGTATCTTGGATCAAATCAAACCAGGCATGCAAATATTAAGCCATAGAGAAAACGTGAACGTGGATTAATTGTAGATGATATTTTAAGGTTATGGTTAATTGTCTCCGGTATGATAATGTACTAAGGTTATGAAAAAGTCCTCATGCTAAAGGGATGCGAGCTAAAATATGTACGTCTGTGACCTACTTTCAAATACTTATACACTGTGTTGGGCTACACACACATACACATATACACATGGGTGTGTGTGTATGTGCACATACGTCTGTGTTGTTGGATTCTATATGTTTTTATTTATAAGTATAATAATTTTGAACATAAGTATATATCTGTGTCACTATCTGTAAAGATACCTACTATCTCTTCGTATCTATAGAATGAAATCTTGCCATTTGCAACAATGCAGATCGAACTAGAATGTACTATGCTAAGTGAAATAACTCAGTAAGAAAAAGATAAATATCGAATGATATCACTTATATGTGGAACTTAAGAAAAAAAATGGGTAAACATAGGGAAAGGGAAGGAAAACAAGATAAAAACAGGGCGGGAAATCATAAGAGGCTCTTAAATACAGAGAACAAACTGAAGGTTGCTGGAGGAGTGTTGGGCGGGGGATGGGCTAAAGGGGTGATGGCCGTTAAGGAAGGGACTTAGGATGAGCATTGGGTGTCATGTGTGAGTGGTGGATCACTAAATTCTACTCATAAAACCGTTATTACACTATATGTTAACCAGCTTGGATTTAAATAAAATAAATAAATCCCTAGATCCATTTTTCCAACCACAACTCTGTGTATATACAAACTCCAAGGCTGATCTCTTCATGGGTTAAAATATCATCTCCTTTTGGGGCACCTGGGAGGCCCAGTCGGTCAAGAGTCCAACTCTTGGTTTTGGCTCAGGTCATGATCTCACAGTTCATGGGTTCGAGCCCTGTGTCGGGCTGTGCGCTGACAGTGTGGGGCCTGCTCAGGATTCTCTCTCCTTCTCTCCGTGCCCCTCCTCCTCTCGAGTGCACTCTCTCTCTCTCTAGACAAATAAATAAACTTTTTTTTTTTAATTTTTTTTTCAACGTTTTTTATTTATTTTTGGGACAGAGAGAGACAGAGCATGAACGGGGGAGGGGCAGAGAGAGAGGGAGACACAGAATCGGAAACAGGCTCCAGGTTCCGAGCCATCAGCCCAGAGCCTGACACGGGGCTCGAACTCACGGACCGCGAGATCGTGACCTGGCTGAAGTCGGACGCTTAACCAACTGCGCCACCCAGGCGCCCCATAAATAAACTTTTAAAAAAATATCTTCTACTTTCATAGCAAAATTGGAGACGAGAAAATGCCTAACATGATAGATATTCTCCCTTTTCCCCTTTCTCTAGCCTTCATTTATCCCCCAGTCTCTGTGTTCAGTAATGCTGACCTCTGGAGTTTATAACGTTGGAATTCTTTGCATTGCAATCTTTGCAAGTTCATTTGTATTACAATATAAAGCACAATTACTTTATCTTTTCTGGACATCAGAATTTTGATTATAATTATAACTATGTTAGCATTATTACGAACATAATAACGTGTCAGGCACTGGGGGTAAGTGTTTCACAAGGGTCTGATGCTCTAGGGCGCACTAATCGAAGGCATCTCTTATAAAAGCAGAGCTAGGGTGTTCTGTAGGCACAAATTTTATGAAACCACTGAAGAGTTCACTGGAAGTGAGTAAATTTCCATGATGAAATAAAAAGCATGTGCCTTTTGCTTTAGATTAACTCTGATGTAAATATGTCTATTATAAATTGTATGGAGTGAGGTGCCGAACCACAACACTAGTTACCCCTTACCAGAAATAAGTCAGAGCCCTAATTCTATGTGACTGAGTCTCTATATTAACCTGCTTCAAATTCACATCCTCTCCCACTTGACTTTATGCACATTCAGCAACTCTTGTTCATAACCCCTCAGTGTTGTCCATTTCCTTCTATGTTGAGAATAACCGTATTTACAAATATAAGCATCCGAAGGCTAACTCTATCCTTAATTCCGCTCAATGTTCTCTACAAAAGTCATCATAAATTGGACTCGAAGGGGATTTTCTTATTTTAACACCTTAATGACGTCAGATATCTGCTTCGCTCGGGAATGGCTGTTCTCAGCTGTAAACCTATCCATCGCCAACCTGTGAACAGTAATTGGGATGCTGGGAAAATAATATGGACAATTCTGAGTAATATATCATGGGCTCTGAATCGAGTCCCAGTGGGTTTTTGACTTGAGCCATTCACATATTCTGTACTGCCTTTGTTTTAATCCATAATATGGGAAACGGAACAATACCGACTTCATAGCCTTGTTGAGATCACATGAATAAACGCTTCTTAAGAGCACGGGACTGTCCACGGAACAAGGAAATCGCCTAACAATGTTGCCATTGTTGTTACTAGTAGTGGCATTACTTGTATCACTATCGTTATTAAGCAGGTTAATTTCTGAATGGGATTCAGGATGAAATCGGTTTCACTATAGAGGAAACATATGGATGTAGTGACACTGACACCTACGCCTCACTAAAAGTGTTTAAGGATGCTTCCCTAAACATTTTGTGATATCATGTCTGTACCACCATAGAGCAAATGAATATTGCCTCACAAAACGTTGAAGCTTGGTTCTATATACATGCACTTATTTGAATGTGCATTCTTGTAAAAATGAGACAACCCCCCTAAATGCACCAAAATAGTACTCATGAGTATGGAGATAATCTGAAGAGAAAAATATTTTAAGAAGTGCTTCATTAGGCAACCTGATATCTGTATTTGAAATAATCTAATGAAACAGTGATTGCCGAGCAAATGCATTTTGAATAATGATGCTCACACACTGTTTCAAACCATTAATATATTTTAAAGAATTTACTGCGTGGGGCGTTTGGTACAAAATAACACACACCCTTCAGTTCATTTGCTACATGAAGTGAAACCATGAAACTCCTCATTAATGAAAAGGTCAATACACAATGAACACACAACTTCTATCACTGAAAGATGTTTCTTGATGCATCTGTTGGTATTAAAACCTTTCAGAACTTCAAACATTTTTCCAACTGCTTCTTTTTAGTCCAAGTGAAACATTTTGCTAATTTCTAGAATGGATGCCAAGAGGTTACATCTACATATCAAATACCTCTCTAATTCCCAAGTGCTGAAATTTTTAAGGCTAATCATATTTGGGAAAAATAAAACCACTAGACTATAGCATGTCCTATTTTGAACCCCAGCAAAACAAACCTAGCCTGTTGACATTTAGAGCAGATGATTTGGAATACCTTCTGCTCTACATGACAAGATTGTTGTTGGTAGTAATTACAAACCGTGTAACATGTTTCAAAAGAACTACAAGCAACGCTTTAACTGTCTCCACTTTTGCCTTATTAATTAATTAATTTATTGGTTGAGCTCCACTAGATCAATGCATTTCACGTTGGCAAGAGCATTCTCACTTCAAATTCTTATAAAACCCAGGATCATGAAGAGCTGCTGGCTGGTTTCATAACTTTATTGAAGTAAGGGCAAGTTCCTCCAATTTCCTGTAGGATGAAAAGCATGACTCTTTATTCAACAGTTTCCATGTCTGCCTAAAATTCTGAACTTTGACCTTTTGGTTTCAGCGGTCTATTGTATCAGTTTCCGTAGGTAATTGGCAAGCGATTAACAGTGTTACTTCATCAAACCGAAACATCTCCAAAGTTACATGGTTGACATCTAACAGATTGTGCCACTAATGTAAACCTTTAGTTTCTGAGTCATTTGTTTTGAAGCTAGCGACTCAAAATTAAAATAGAAACATAAATTTCAACTTTGAACGTATTCAAATATTCGGTCAAATGTTGTCTATGAACTGCGCCCACTGCAAATTATTACACCTCCTAGTTCACACTAAGCTCGAATAGAAAGTGGCAACACTGATGTGAACACTTACAAAGAACCCCATTAGTGTCTGCACTTGGTGTCCGTTCTTCCCACCACACCTATGACACCAAGGGAAAGGGACATTTAGGATGTCGTGTCTTTAGTGGTGAAGAGAAAGATTTTAAATTTAGCGATGTTTATTTTGTCATCGAAACTGGTTGGCATTTCCCAATGCATGCGGTCTTTTCCAACGGGTTCCTATAATATGTACGAAGAAAGTAGAAGGGAAGACAATGCTTTATAACAACAAACATTAATAATCAGATGTTAGAGATTTGAAAGAACTCATCTGAATTTTAAGGTAGATAGAATGGAATGAGAAAATGTAGGAAGTTTTCATCACTCATTGAACCAAGGTTGACTTCAGAAAGACGTAATTGAAAACAAGTAGAAGGCTGGGAGAAAACCAGCCATCCCCTCACCTAGAATCTGTGAGCTGTCCCGACTACCTTTCTTCTTTTGACTTCCTCTCCCTAACGTCCACCAGTGATGAGTCTGTCAGCCTCAGGGAGTAAGGAAGAACACCCGTAGCAGAAGAAGGGAACCGAAAGGCGACGAAAGGCGATCGTTTTGGGGCTTCAAGGTGTGGACTCAAAGGGTTGAAGGTGGCTCTTTCATATTAGGGGAGTTCAATTGGAAAAACTTTGCAAGATTTCTTGGGTTCTGCAGATGCAGCAATGTCTAAAAGGAAGTCTAGATAAGGAAACTGTTGTTGATGGGCAATCTGTTTGCACAGGTGTCTGGGTAAATTGTTTTCCAGAAACTTCCTGAGGGAAACAGTGAAGTTGATCATTGGTTTCCAGGATTTTCTTGCTGGACAACTATTTGCTGGAAGCCAGTGAAGTCACGTTGACACACGTGGTCTCCATTCGTGGATGTGGCACTTAAGCTGTGTGGACACGGGGGGTGGTCAGCTCCCCTGCCCTGCCTGTGAAAGGCAGGGAGACACCGTGCCTGCTATTCCCTGTCTCCATTCCAGGTATCAACATGCCACCTTTAGGCTGGAATTCCAAATCGCTGTAAATGATAAGAGAACATGGTAACAGGGCTTTCTTCAGTTCTAATAAAATGTTATAGGTGAGGAAAATGAGAAAAATACCAGCTGCAAATTGAGTTTTATTCTTCTGAACTAAGTTATCACTATCGCCAAATAATTAGACAGTGGAGATTTAAGGGAAATGTTCTCTCAAAAGAAGAAATGAGATGCACCAGAGAAAAACATACTAGTTTGGGGAATAGCTCAGGAATCTGCCTTAAAGGCACCTGCCTTAGGTGCACATCAGAGTAGCCTAATACCACAGCATGATGTCCCATCACCAGGGCCCGGGAAAACCTGCCAGCAGTTGTGATGATGAAGTCCTAGTTTTGTCTGGTTGTTACTTAGTTACGAATGAAGAAATTGAGGCATGGATCTTTAAAAAAAATTTTTTAATGTTTATTTAGTTTGGAGAGAGAGACAGAGAGTGGGCGGAGGAGGGACAGAGAGGGAGAGACACAGAATCTGAACAGGATCAAGGCTCTGCGCTGTCAGCACAGAGCCCGACACGGGGCTCGAACTCACGAACCGTTATGATCATGACCTGAGCCAAAGTCAGCTGCTTCACTGACTGAGCCACCCAGGCGCCCTGAGGCATGGATCTTTAATATTGCAGAGCAAGAATGAAAGAATACTTTTGATTTCAACCCGTAACAGACTGGTACATGGGGAAAAGAATGCAGACATTTGAAGCTCTCCAATGAATACTACACAGTAAGTTTTATTTAACTTGTGCATTCTTCACGTACATGAGAACAGACTTAATGCTTTGAGAATAAATGTCCTTAATGAGCCAACATGGGTCATTCATTTATTACAGGAAAAGAAGATCATTAATAAAAAATAAAAAACGTCTCTAATTAAATTTCTAAAAAGCTGAAATTTTATACATATGCCTAGTATAAAATAACAAAATTATATGTATATAAATTCATATATTTAAGTCAAACACCTTTAAATTAAAAAAAAATCACTCTCTTAAGACACACTCACTTAGCAAATAATAATGTAAACACTACCCATTAAAATATCTGTCATGATAGAAACTTGTACTTAGTAGATATTTCATGCCTCATATTTCTTTTTTTTATAACTTTTTAGAAGTGTATTTATTTATTTATTTGTTTATTTATTGAGAGAAAGAGAGCACACTCAAGCAGGGGAGGGGCTGAGAGAAAGAGAGAGACAGAATCCCAAGCAGGCTCTATGCTGTCAGTACAGAGCCCGATGCAGGACTCGAACTCATAAACCGTGAGGTCATGACCTGAGCAGAAATCAAGAGTCAGAGGCTTAACCGACTCAGCCACCCAGGTGCCCCACTTCATGTTTCAAATCAAAGCATTACAAAAAAAAGCCTTCCACTCTAGACAACAGAAGGAATGTCAAGGCCAGGGGGTGCCTTTCTGTAAAAGTCATTATAATGTTCACAACATTTTTGAGATGATGCATTTAGAAATTGATAAAGGACATAGTGACAGTAATACTTTTCTACAGAAACATTAAAACTTAAGTCTAACTTGTAAAGTTACAGCAACAATAATATTATATGATACACTTGGGGAAATTAGGGTAAGATAATTTTAATATTCTTGTATTATTTAAAAGGTAATAGAAATAATGATTCATTTTAGCCTTTACTGATTTCAGCATGCATATTAAAATGTTACGAGTATCTACTTTAAGAATCAAGGTAGAGTTGGTAAGTTGCAAGCACCATGGGGAAACGAGAAATAAGAATGGAGAGCATTGTAAACTCAGTTGATCACAAAAAGCCAGAGAGAGTGACTCAGTCAACTGAGCATCTGACTCTTGATTTCAGCTCAGGTCATGGTCTCAGAGTCATCTGAGCCTGCTCAGAACGGAGCCTGCTTAAGATTCTCTCTCCCTCTCAGTTCCTCTCGCTCTTCCTCTACCCCACAAGGGGGTCAGCATGGAGCTCGACGTGGGATTCGATCCCACAAACCACGAGATCATGACCTGAGCCGAAATCAAGAGTTGGACACTTACCCGATGGAGCCACTAAGGTGCCCCTGTAGATTTTTTTTTTTTCAGTTGGTCAAAAAGTACTTAAGGTTATAGAAAATGAAAGCAACACACAAATTGAATCTGAACAAATATATATAGAAATGAATACTGCCAAGGTAGGGAACATGCATTTTTCCAAAGCATGAAACATTACAAAACCTGAATACACAATAGGCCATAAATCTTAACAGATTAAAAAAACAAAACAAAAAACAAAACAAAACCAAAGATTGTTGGGGGCACCTGGCTGACTCAGTTGGTCGGGGTCATGGCTTCAAGCCCCACACTGGGCTTAAAGCCTACTTTAAAAAAAGTTAAAAAATAAAAATAAATAAAAAAACAAGGGTCATAGAGATAGTTTCTTTGAGCAGAATGCAATTAGTCAGAAATCAATAACCGAAAGATAAAGCTACAATTGAAGATGAAAAGAAAACCAAACCTTAAAGTGTTTTATGAATCAAATAAGAAATGAAATTGAAATTATGAGATACTAATTAATAAAATCTAACCAACCCTAACCAGACATCAAGCATGAAAAAAAAAAAACATCGTAAATTGATCCAGGCTGCATCCTAGATCCTCGTAAATTTTCTTCCTTAATTTCCTCGATTTGAGACGCTATTAAGATTCTTTCAAACTAGTGCTCTCTTTTATTGCACTAAATCTAATAAACTTCTTTTTTCTTGATTAACATATTTTTCTGGAGGCATCTGGGGGGTCAGCATTTGACAGGAAGCATTTCATCTGGGATTACATTTAGGTACTTTAGTAGATGAGCTCAGCTTAGTAGATTGGCTCAGACCTGCATTTCTGCGTCTTCACTGAGTTGGGATAGATAGGAGTCACGTGGTTCTTTTTATTTTTATTTGTTTAGTTTGCTTACGGCCAAGACAAGGAATTCAAGTCTTTCTTCCACAGAACAGAACTAAAAGATAATAAAAACACTACACATCAAACTTCAGTGATGTGGTTAAAGATCAAATTATGGAAAGTTAGATTTTTAGGAACATCCCTTTAAATAAAAAAATAATTCAGACTTAAAAATAATGAATGATGCAAACATCTAAGTGAAATTAGAGAAAAATGCAAAAAGTACAGCATATTCTCAATGGACAAAAGGAAACAATTGATCAAAAGAAAAATACACGAATTAGAAATCAAAAGATATTTTACAGAGAATTAAAAGACAGCCCTCTACAAGCACTAAACATTTTTCAAAATAGGCAATTTTACTTTTACAGATGGATAAGCAAGTCACAAATGAGAAATACAAATGAAAAGGGGCCAAAGTCTGTTAGCCTGATTTTAGATAAGTGTATTCATCGCTGGATGGAGGCCTCTCCAAGATGTTTTTAAAGTGCACAATTAAGTTCCTCTTTTTAGAGAGGTGTCTGGGTGGCTCAGTCAGTTAGGCCTCCGACTTCAGCTCAGGTCATGATCTCACAGCTTGTGGGTTTGAGCCCTGCGTGGGGCTCCGTGCCGACAGCTCAGAGCCTGGAGCCTGAATCGGATCCTGTGTCTCCCTCTCTCTCTGCCCCTCCCCTGCTTGTGCTAGACAGACAAGTCTCTCAAAAATAAATAAACATTAAAAAAAAATTAAATTTCTCTTTTTAGAGAATGGGGTCAATCTCCACTGGTAGAATAAGAGGATAGGAAAGAATATGCTTCTTCCCCTTACAACTTTTCTCCTTTTGTACTGACATGAAATACAAAACTTAAATTGGCAAAGCTTCTATAATACTTGTTTATCATTAGACTTTTCCGTGGTTTCATTAGGTCTTTTCCCCATTCCAACTGTGAATTCTCTGTTCCTAACATAAAAGATGGAAAGACATTGGATATTTGGTACAATTATGGTAGATTCCAAGTTTAGTTTTATCACCCATGGGGTGTGTGGGGGAGGGCATTTCTACCATAATTTGTCATCTATCTATCTATCTATCTATCTAATCTCTATTTCTATCATCACCTTTTATCCCTTTTCGTTACTTAAACTCAAAAATGTAAACACCACAGAAATGAGTAACAAATGATACTGTTTAGTAGCAGATGTTCAGAGTGACAATAAAGCAGATGTTTTTGACTTCAGTTGACAAGGAACCAACTCTTACTGTTAACCTACGTTTGCTATTGAAATCACAGCATTTTACTCTCTTGGAAGAAGCTCAGTTGTATTCTTTTCTGTGCTCTCCGCTTATTGTCACAGGGAGCAAAACCCTGCCCTGGTCTCTTTCGGGGTCCTGAGGTTTGGAACTGGTTAAATTTTTTATTGGTCTGAAAATTTTCTAGACACACCCAGATACGATTCCCAGGTTATGCTTAGAATTCTCTCATTTAGTACTCACGATCTCCACCCCAAATACTCAAATAAGCCTTAAATTTTTATATCAGTAGTGTGGCAACATTCAGTGCCCTTTGGTGTGGTGTAATTTTTATTTCTGCAAATGAGTGTGAAAAAAAGGTCTTGGTCTTAGACGCACAGATATTATAAAACAGCCCTGAAATTATTCCTGCTTTTTGAACCATCGGTGGATATATTTAAAAACATCTTTGTAGCCATGTACAGCCTTTGATTTTGATATGCATTTCTTAAATTATGAATGATTTTAAGTACTCTTTCTATATTTTTGGAAATTTCCAATTTCTTTTTTGACTTTCTGGGAAGTGATTGCTCATATCCCTAACATCTCTAGAGGGTATGTTTTCTTTTTTATTATTTTCTATGAGTTCTTTATAAACTAAGGATGCGAACCCTTTGCTTTACGTTTTTCAAACCTCTTTCGGTGTCTTGTTTTATTTTGTAATTTTCTCTACATGAAATTTAATTTCTATGGAGACAATTTCATTATTCTCTTTTATGGACTTCATGTCTTTCTGGGAAAGCCATTGACATTCCAGAACTGGGCATACATTTATCCAAGTTACTTCTAGTATTTTGAAGGTTTTATTTTATTTAATTTTAGTTATCTGATTGGTATGTACATTATTTTGCTGCAAAGTGAGCCCATTTTGTTTACGAAGAGTTTCATGGAGGGGCGCCTGGGTGGCTCAGTCAGTTAAGCATCCAACTCCTGGTCTCAGTTCAGGTCATGATGTCACCGTTGGTGAGATAGAGCCCCACGTTGGGCTCTGTGTTGCAGGGCAGCACCTGCTTGGGATTCTCTTTCCCTCTCTCTCTGCCCTCCCCGGCTTGCATGCATGCGCGTTCTCTCTCGTTTTCTCTCTCTCTCTCTCTCTCTCTCTCTCTCTCTCTCAAATAAATAAACTTAAAAAAATAGTTTCATAGCTGTTTTTTTCTGCAGCTAGAAACAAGGGTTATGAATACCCACCTTTATGCACTGATTTGAAATGCTACCTGTAGTCTAGAATACAGTTCTGTGACAGATTTTATTTTCTAATAATAACCACACAAATCTCTCCCTCTCTCTCTCTCTCTGCTCTTCTGCATGGCACTGATGTTACTCCACTGAGAGACGGGGTATATACCCCCTTCCCTTCAACCCAGGCAAAACTTTATATCCAAAGTTCTCTTATGTAGGCTGTAAAGGTGCTAACTAAACCTTCTCCTTTGCTAACGCACCTAACTTAGGAGTTCAGTCCACCTACCCTGCAACCACCAGTGGAGAAGTGGAGAGATCACAAATAAAGAGAAAGATTCCTGAGGGAACTCAGGTGCTCCAGCCCCCGGCAGTTTGAATCTTTGCAGTCCAGGAACCAGACAGGCGGGTAAGGGTTTTGCCAGATGAATCCAGCCCCGGCTTATAGACACTAGGTGACACCACGAGGATCTGGGGGGAGCCGCCCCCTCCATTCCCCGCCCAAACTGCAACATGTTATTGGAGAGTTTGACACGCTGTGTTTTACGGCAAGAACCAACTGGAACAGGGGCACCTGGGTGGCTCAGTCGGTTAAGTGTCCGACTTTGGCTCAGGTCACGATCTCACAGTTCACGGGTTCAGTCCCCACATCTGGCTCTGTGCTGCCAGCTCAGAGTCTGGAGCCTGATTTGGATTCTGTGTCTCCCTCTCTCTCTGCCCCTCTCCCGCTCACACTCTGTCTCTCTCTCTCTCTCTCTCTCTCTGAAAAGTAAATAAACTTTAAAAAAATTTTTTTTAAAAAAGAACCAACTGGAAAAATTCCCATGTATCTTTCATTTCATTTATTCTGCTATAATTCATTGATCTACATTTTTATTCCCTCCATAGGTAATAGCTTGTAAAAACTTTCTTGAAAAAAATCAAATGTGATAGAAAAAAATTCTCCAGATTACTTAAAATACCTTGGATTTGTTCTGTATTTTTTTGTTTGTTTGTATGCTTGTTGTTTCTTCGAGAAGAGTGTATTAGTTGATAACCTCAAGCAAAAAACAAAAACCACCACAACAAAACACAATGAGCAAAACTTGTTTAGTTCGTTGTTACCCTATTGAGTGTTGAGAGTAATTAAGAGATAATTGTTAGTTTCATTTCATCATCTCTAAGAGAAACTTATGCTTTAAAAATTTATTTACATCTTTTTTAATTCAAGTTAAAAAATTACTTTTTATTTATGTAGGTTGTTTCAATATAGACCATTTCCTGGAAGTTAGAGATCTCAATAAATTTAGCTATTATTATAGGCTTGTGACTTTTTTTTTTTGTTTTTTGTTTTTCATTTTGTAAGACAATATTTTCAACATGTCCTTTTACTGCTGTAATGTAAGTAGAATTATTTTAAATGTTTATTTATTTATTTATTTATTTTGAGAGAGAGAGAGAAAGCACTCCAGCAAGCTGGGGAGGGGTGGAGAGGGAGAAAGAGAGAGAAAATCCTGCAGGCTCTGTGCTGACATCTCAGAGCCCCCCGCAGTGCTGGAATTCACCACCCGTGAGATCTGACCTGAGCCGAAATCAGAAGTCAGACGCTGAACCAGCTTAGCCACCCAGGCACCCCAAAGATTTTTTTTTTTTTTTTTTTTTTTTTAAATTTTTTTTTCAACGTTTATTTATTTGTGGGACAGAGAGAAACAGAGCATGAACGGGGGAGGGGCAGAGAGAGAGGGAGACACAGAATCGGAAACAGGCTCCAGGCTCTGAGCCATCAGCCCAGAGCCCGACGCGGGGCTCGAACTCACGGACCGCGAGATCGTGACCTGGCTGAAGTCGGACGCTCAACCGACTGCGCCACCCAGGCGCCCCCAAAGATTTTTAATTGAATTATATTTTTAAGAAGTTATTTTACTTTTACTATTGATCTTTGCATTTTAACTTTATAAGTAGGCACCTCATTACATTGTGTTTCCATTCATAAGATTTTAGGTGGTCCTAGCTAAGCTTCTGGTTATAATGTCAAGACCTACAGAGCTATAAAGCATTCTTCTCTTTCCAAAAAAAATGTATCTGTTGCTACTCTGTAACAATACCTTTGTTCTCATTATTATGCCTTGCTTCTGAGCAGTAAGAAGGGCAGAGAGGTATTCTAGGCAGCAGGGCCTGCTAAAATCCAGACTTTCCCAAGCCTCTTGAAATAAACGCTCATTATTTTCCAGCCCGGGTCTCCTGACTAGTGATGCCAGCGGCGTTAGAGGGTGAGGCAGTGCGATGTGCACAGCGTGTTGCTTTCATTGGTTCCAAACATCCGGCAGGAGGAAGGAGGAACCTCGGCGGGCCCCTGAACCACGCGACCAGCTACCGCAGTGCTCTTCCTGGTCCACGGAAAGGGCCGCTCACAAGGTTCTCAGGTCCCCCTGCACGGCACAGGGAGACAGAATGTGTCTCTCGTCACAGCAGTCACCTTCTCAACTGCCTCACTTGAGTGGGGTTCTGCTCATTACAGGGTTGCGAATCGGAGAGAACTGCACCCCTGCGGTCCCACCGTGCCCAGCACCTGCCCAGTTCGCTGACCTCTGACCACAGGACGGTCGCAGGTGCACAGACAGAGCGTGCTGTCTTTCTCGAGATGTCAGGTTTTTATTGAGCTTTCCTCCTTGCTGTTCAAGCACCGATCTTCATTTGATTATCTTCTTTCTTTACAAAGTGTGAGTCAAATAAAGGTGCAGCTTATAGAACTGTGAATATACCTACGTAACTGTAATTTCTCACTTACTGCTTTTATGTTCCTACAGTGAATGTCTTAGTTTTTCTAATTTCCTCAACTTATTAGGTGCTTACTGGAGGAACCAATTTAAAGGCATGATTTAATTTGATTCATTCAACAATCAAGAAGTTGATATTATTATTAAACCCATTTTCCAGATGAGGAAAGCGAAGGATGGAGAGATTAAATATTGTGTACCAGGCTAATGGGGACGTGAGGATTCCCAGTCAGGCAGACTGAAATATCAGAAGGAACAAACACGCACTCTCCACACTAACTTGCCCCTGGAGACTTCTTGTGGGGTGTGGTAAAAGATGAATTTTGTCAAATGCATTTTGGAAATTTATTGAAATTATCCTTTTAATCGTAATGCATAATGATAAATACTTATGTATCTTTGTGTTGAACATTCTCTGTATTCCAGAGAGGAGCTATAATTTGTCAGCTTTTAATATAAGGCTGAATTCACTTTAAAATATTTTATTTACATTTTTTGCATTGGTATTTACCATTGTGATTGGTCTAGAGAATGACTTTTGTGCTTTCTTTATCAAGCTTAAGCGCTTGAATTTTTCTGGCTTGGTAGAAACAATTAAAGTTTTATTGCCCCTCATATTCTCACTTTTAAAAAAGTATCTGAATTATTTCTACCATAAGGGTATGTCTTTAATTGGTTGCAAGACCCCCTGTATACGCTCATGCTGTTGATAATATCTCTAGCAACAGCGATTGTTAGGATTTAGAAAAAAGAAGTCCTCAATAGTCTTTATGTACATGGAGTCATGCTTGTTTTGGGGTGTGTGTGTGTGTGTGTGTGTGCACGTGTGTTTGTGTGTTCGTGGTAGGAGCAGGAGTGACTTTACCTTGATGTTTAAATCCCAATTTAACCACACTCTGGCTGTGGAATTAACTTAAGCCTCAGATATTGCGGGGAGATTAGTATTTAGCACAGTGCCTGCAGGTAATGAACAGTGAGTATTTGCTGGAATACAACTCAGTAAGTGTACAAATTCTAGTGTTTTGGGAAAAGACTGATATCCACATAAGTGTCTTGCTTTTCTTTTTTTCTTTTTGTATTTGTTTCATTTTGTGATTTATCCCTTAGTTGTGGTGCACTAAATACAAAGTGGGATTATTGAGATAATTATAATCTTTGTTTTGGGTGAGTCTGCATTCAAAATCATTTTTTTAAGGATTTATACCTTCTAGATGATTTCCAACCTTGACACACTGCAGATAATTCCTACCTAATAAGTTAGAAAAAAGATTTCTTTAAAAAAAAAAAAAGAATATTTTTTTACTGATCATCTGTAAAAGGATGTGTTACTTTCAATTTGTACTGCTTTTTCGAAATGATTTGTGGATCTTTTCATATCAGGGAATAAAATATTTAACAAATTCTGTGAATTCTTGATATATATTTTTAAAATATTAGCCAGTAATATTTTTATAGAATAATTTCTCCTTGAATTTTGTGTATCACGAGTTTTCATTTTCCTGGGATAAATACAGGAACTACAGTTTCTGGGTTGTATGGTCATTGAATGTTTTTTGTCTTTTTGTTTGTTGTTAGAAAGGGCCAAGGCATTCTCCATAGTGGCTGTACCATTTTATTTTATTTTATTTTATTTTATTTTATTTATTTATTTTTATTTTGTTTTATTTTTTTTAATATATGAAATTTATTGTCAACATATTAACCATTCTGGTAGACATGTAGTGATAGGTCCCTGTGGTCTTAATTTCTGTTTTCTTACCAGGTAATGATTTTTAGTATTTTTCACGTGTGTCTTTGCCAACTCTATCTTCTGTGAAATGCCTGTTTATGACTTTGGCTAACCTTCTAATTGGATTAAAAAAATTTTTTTTAATGTTTATTTATTTTTGAGAGAGAGAGAGAGAGAGAGTGAGCAGGAGAAGGGCAGACAGAGAGGGAGACACAGAATCTGAAGCGGGTTCCAGGCTCTGAGCTGTCAGCACAGAGCCCGACGCGGGGCTCGAACTCCCAGACCGCGAGATCATGACCTGAGCCGAAGTCGGACGCTTAACCGACGGAGCCAGTCAGGCACCACGGATTTTTTTTTTTTTAACTGTTGAATTTTGGAAGTGTTCCCCCCTGCCTCCATATTCAAATACTAGTCATTTGTCACACATGTGGTTTGCAAATGGTTTCTCCAAGTCTGTAGGTTATGAATCGTGCTTTTGGTGTCTTTGCCTATGTACCTTGTCTCCATCTTTTAGACGCTTATGTTTATATCATATTTGACATCCAGGCTTTTTAGTGATGTAGGGGGAGGAATAAGGAGAAATACTCTGGTCTGTGTTCTCATTATAACAACATTCTAGTATTCTACTATATTATTACAACAAAGTGGACGCCATTTTCATGCTATTTCAAAAGAATTTATTTAGGGCATGTTTTATTGATTTTAGATAATCTTCAGTTATTTTTCACGTTACGAAGTCTTTTGATTCTTCTGCATGTTTAACAGTCATCATTTTATGTGTGTTCTATCTGCTTCCATGTGTTAGGTTATTTCCCAGTTGGGGTTTTGGTATTAGATATGGTATAATCCATTTAGAAACTTGGTAGAAAAGATCTTTCTATTCCTCTCACAGGAGGTCTTTCTGCGGCATTATAGACCAATCGGGAGGCAAGACGGCCTTTGTTTGACAGCGATTCTGTTGCTTTCTCTGGTATTCTAAATGTTGCAGGAAGAATTTGAGCCTCTGATTCCTCAACTACTGGATGGAATAATAATGCTTATTATAGGGAGAAGGGACATTTCCATCCATTTCACTAATACCTGCTTGTATGACCCCATCCTGGTTGCCTTCTAATAGAGAATCAGATGAAGCCTAACTTGATTATTTAGACCTCAAGACAATGTTTTGGCAGCAATTATTGGTGCTTGAAGTCCTCCTGTCTTAAGAAGCCCAAACTCCTCTTCCTTGCTCCGTCTCTATTTTGAGGCTAGTTAGGTCCAGGCAGAGTCTAGAACCTTGGGGAATGCCAAATATGTGAACCATGCTTCTAGTAGGTTCTCTGTAGCTGGTGGATCAGTAGACTTTAGGCTCTTCTTGGAGTTTGTTCATCTCTCTCCTTCTCTCTGTCTCTCCCTGTGTGTGTCTCTGTCTCTCTGTCTCTGTCCGTGTCTCTCTCCCTCTCTCAGGGTAAAGGGTAAGGCTCCCTGCTGACCACTGGAGAGAAGGATATTTAGAAGAATGCTCTACTACACAGTGATCACTGACTGCAATGGGAAGATCTAAGTCAATACTGATGTTCAGAGGTTATTTGTTATTTCCTGGAGCATCTGTATAAATTCTAATACCATCAGAAACTGGGCTATCTCATATTGTTTCTAATAAATCATCAATTTTCTCTCTGCTTCATGCAGACATCTAGAGCAGAGATTAGAAAAATGAACAAAATCAGATTTGGTTGCAATTTAGGAATGTTATCATCCATGGAAGGTCATGTCTTAATTATCTCATTTATGATGTTTTGTTTTCTTCCTGATTATGGCTAGTGCATGGTGAAGGATTTAGGCTGTTTTGTTTTCTTCAAGTATTGCTTCTATATTTCGGCAATCTGAATTCCTTTTTCTATATAAAGGCAATTGAACTTGATTTTTTTTAAGTTTATTTATTCTCAGAGAGAGAGAGAGAGAGAGCACGCACAAGTCACCATGGGGGAGGGAGAAAAGAGAGGGAGAGAGAGAATCCCAAGCAGACTGTGCACTGTCCTTGCAGGGCCCGATGCAGGGCTCCCACTCACGAACTGTGAGATCATAACCTGAGCTGAAATCGAGAGTTGGATGCTTAACCGACAGAGCCACCCAGGTGCCCCTGAACTTGATTTTTAACTGTTAAGATGATGCTAAGGCATGTCTAAAAACATTTTTTGATTGCCATCTAATATTTATTAACAATAGTTCCTTGTCACAAGACGATGTAAGTTACTCGCTTCTGCAAATTCCCCATAGGAGTTTCATGTGAAATCTCGTGCTATCTTCATATAAGATTCAAAGCGTTTTGAAATGGAGAAGAGTGGAATGTTTATCCTAATAACTTCTGTTTTTATTACTCTGTAGCTCGTGAGCGTTCCCATACTGCATCTGTGTCTAATCACATGGGTACCCCCTAAAGTAACTCAAGGGTTAAGAGTAACCCACTCAAGATATTCTTACTGACATTATGCCACTGAGTTTGAATGCAAACATTAAAATCACAGATGCTGGACCGTTAACAGTTATGCATTTTTGAGTGATGACTGCATTACAATGCTATTGTCTCAGAAATCTCTCCAGACAGGCAATTGCCTTGTGAGGTGGACCCAGACTCACCGGTGAATACAACTTTTTAAAAGGTGGCGTGGCTGTGAATTCTTTACGTGCTGCAATTGTCATTCCAACAATTTCTTCAAGGATTATTGGCTACTCCATAGTCTGTGGCTTGTACCCTGGAAAGTGTATCGATGTCCAATTATAACTCCCTCCCCTGTTAAAGTACAGTAGCTGCATCCTTGAAAATTGCACATTGATTACCTCATTTTCCGCCTCCCTCTGAAGCGTTCTGTCCTTGTGCCTCATCTGTAGTGCTGTGTTCCTTGCTCGGAAGCGCGGACTTCATTCTGTGCATTTCCTAAAGCCAGTGGAGGGAGCGGGGATCTGCAGCCGAGTCTAATTGTTAGGTTTTATTTCCCCAGGAGCTGCGCAGACCTGCTTTCTGCCAGTTCAATAATATTCTCACCGTGTACAACCGGACAAGAAATAAACGCTGACGCCCCACCTGATTCTTCACTGCCTCCTCTCTGCCATTTTCTGAGTTCTCCACCTTGCTAATACCTCCTTTCTTTAAAAAAAAATTTTTTTTAATGTTTATTTATTTTTGAGAGAGACAGAGACAGAGCATGAGTAGGGGAAGGGCAGAAAGAGAGCTGCAGAATCGGAAGCAGGCTCCAGACTCTCAGCTGTCAGCACAGAGCCCGACGCGGGGCTAGAACTCCTGAAATGTGAGGTCATGACCTGAGCGAGAGTTGGTCGCTTGACCGACTGAGCCACCCGGGCGCCCCAATACCTTCTTTCAACTTCATCCTTCCCTGCATCTCTCCTTTGATGATGGCCACTTTCCCGGTGTTTAGAAAATCCACACTGTAAGACTAATGTCTTAGCTTTTCTCGAGCTCTGCATTGCCAGAGAAAATCACCCCGATGTCCCTCTGACACATGATTCTTAGCAGGATAAAAATCCAAATCACTTTTTCTTCAGATTTCCTATTTCTTACAAGCTCTGTAAAAAGTCTCCGTTCCTTTCAACCGCACACGTTTGGTGCTTTGCCAACTTTCCCATTCTGCACAGTGCTCTCCGTGTAATGCTCCAAAACACTGGTGATCTTTTAGTGACTTTGTTTTCCTATTTTTATATTATCTTTAATTCCATAAATTCCAAACTTACCTAGGCCCTTGCAACCCAAACTAGGATGTTTCTTTCAAAATTAGGGTTATTTCAGCTATAGATACATAATATCATGATAAATTCACTTGTATCGTGGTTTTAAAAAGAAGTCCAAAATCTCAACCCTTATAACAAGGGCTTACATCTTGTTCAAACTGCAAGTCTATAGTAGGTTGGCTGTGGTCCTCCTTAATCTCCTGCATCCGGGGGCCATCATTATCTACAGTTTTTCTCATTTATAAGCTTTTCTAAGTTCTTTCTCCCTATAAAAAAAAGCACCCTCTTACTTTTTCTCTCCCAAATGCCTCCAACCATTTCATCAACAATTCTCCATCTGATACTTCCTGCCCATTTCTGATGACTTTATTCCTTCTAATACTTTAGCAGTTCTTCCATGTGCAATCCTTCTTGATAAGGTCACACCACATTCTCAAGCTGTAATGTGTTGAAAAGCATGTGCGTGTTTGAGTGCATTCCATAGACTCTAAGAGTAGAGAAATGAATATGGAAACTTAATTTCTAGACTCTAACAAATTAGGTAGGACCTTTAAACAAATGACCTCAACATGTGCTCTTTGAAGTCCTGATGGGAAGGGCTTTGATTTCCTAGGGAAAATCATTTAATACAAGTAAGTTCCAGTTGTGCATATTGACCAGTCAATGAGGCTGAAAAAAAGTAAAAAAAAAAAAAGTACAAATGCTTTGAGATAATATAGATTTCGCTGTAGTACATGCTTACAAATGGCTCACTGTATTTGTTGGGAGTGTTCTAAGAGTTTTTATGTCTTTAACGCTTTGGTTGTTACATCGGATATTTGGATATTGACAATTTTATGTCCTCAAAGAGAATGTTGCTCTGTTTTATTCTTGAGATCAATTATAGTCAGGTTAGCCTTTATGTGTACCCACCAGGAAGTCAGTTTTTCCTGACTTCCATGATGACATTAAAACATTCTAACCAGAGGTGCAGTTTTCCATTTACATATGTGATTGCTTTATCATATTTGTCCCATCTACTAAACTATAAAAGCTATAAGGGTAAAAAACATATCAATGTCTGACTGTCAGTCAAGAGCTGAGCATACGCTGGCCTCCAGATACAGATTTTTGATGACATGAATCAATTCAAAGTATTTTTGAAGGTATTACTGTGTAGATATTAATCTTCCAAGGGGCAGATAGTACAGTTCAATGATTCAGGCATATTTAACCTCCAGTTGAAATAACATTACTAATAGTTGGAGAATGAAAATAAATGATTTTCCATTTAAGCTCTGCTGATTGTGTGCTAATTGTGCGATCCATTTTGACCCCAATATACATTCATAAAAGGCCTAGCACATATATTTATATGTAGCTGTGCTAAAAAAGCCAAGACATTTTAAATTGCAAACAACAGCAAACCTTACCTGGACAACAGAATGGAATCTACTGACTCATGAAATCAAGAATTACAGGAAGAAGGTTGACTCTGGTAAGGTTTGTACACGCTGGTCCAGACAGTGTTACACTGTGATTGGAAATTTAACGTCTATCCATTTATATCTATCTATTCGCTTATCTATTATCTCTCTTTCTCTCTCTCTCTCTCTCTCTCTACCATCTATCATCTATTTATCAATCATCTATCTAGTCTTTATCATCTGTCTATCATCTATCTTTCTGTCATCTATCAATCCTCTCTTCTCTCTCTGCCCTTCCTCCACTGTTCCTTATTTTCTTCTCTCCCTTGCCTCACCTCTCTTAGACTTCCCTACCCTAAGGACTGGCTTTGTTCTCAGGCAGGTCCTTCAGAGTGATCCGAAAATGGCCCCTGGCAATTCCCACCTTTCCTCCTTCTCACTGAGCAGGGCAGGATCAACAAAGCATCTTTTTCCTAAATAGCAGTTGCAAAATCCTCTGGTAAAATTCTCTGCAATTGACGATGTTGTGTCACACGCCGACTTCTGATTCAACCCCTGAAGTGACTGGCTGGGATGTGCAGCCACGGGAGGGAGACGGGCCCCATCTAAACTATGATTCAGAATGGGCGACAGGTGGTTTTCAAAGTGGTTGCTAACGAAGGAAACTTACGTGGCTGCCATAGATACAGTAAGGCTGGTGAGAGGTGCATCCGCTTCTGCTCTGAGTGGTTTCATTCCAGGATCTAACAACTGACCACTTGTCTCATTCATATGCTTAGCGGGAAAAATGCCCTCACGGAATGACCCCTTTTACTTTTGTCACTCTTTCGGAATGTTTTTATTTTAAAATCTCTTTGTTTCCCTCTCTGCCGCAGAACTGAGATTCAGCTATACCTTTTACTTAAAATTTTCTGAATCCAAGCATCAGGATTTGGAGAGTAGTTTCCTTTTAAGCATAGGATTGATTTATGACGATTCCCCTTGCTTGTTTACGCCCATTCCCTGAGGTGCTTGCATATGTGCAGAGCTTTTTCTTCCCTAGAGTCAACATCAACCTAAACTACTGACAGGCTCTAACATCCACACTTGCATTGTTCTACCCCTTCGTCTAAAAATAGAGCATGCCTTGGAACAAATGTAATGTGTCAATACTATTGCACTTCATTGATCGTTGATTTCCTTTTGTTAGTCAGCTTATAGATGTATTAAAAACTCAAACATAGGGGCGCCTGGGTGGCTTGTCGGTTAAGCGTCCGACTTCGGCTCAGGTCATGATCTCACAGTCTGTGGGTTCGAGCCCGCATCGGGCTCTGTGCTGACAGCTCAGAGCCTGGAGCCTGCTTCTGATTCTGTGTCTCCCTTTCTCTCTGGCCCTCCCCTGCCCATGTTCTGTCTCTCTCTGTCGTAAAAATAAATAAAAACATTAAAAAAAAACTCAAACATAATATGAACACAAGCTCAGCGGACGATATAAAGAAATAACCTCGTCATCTTGATCTCCTAGGGCACATATGATTTCGCTGAGGGCATAGTCAAATAGTATCGTCAGCAAACAAGGCTTCACATCTGACTCAGCATGTAATCAGGGAGATACGGAACATGGAATTTGCAGGAATTCAGATCATTGTCACAGAGTGTTTTCTGGGGTGTCCACGTGAAGTAGAATCTTAAAAAAGAGAATGCAGTTTAGAAGTTAGCGGGAAGCAGGAGGAAAATTCTTACAGTTTTGACTGTTTCTCATCCAAATGGAAGGTTTCTTGCCACGGAGGATGTTGTCCTGATGATAATGGGAAATAGTCAACAGTCTGGTTGACTGTAGGTTTTGCTTAGCTCATCTAATCATGTTGATTTTGCAAATCACAAGCAGATCTAATTCAGGAGCAGTTACATAGGCTATATTTTAGACTGATACAGACTTAAACCAACATAATATTTTAAAATGTATTCACCCATATGAACTATAGTCAGTTTTGTTTAAAACTTAGTAAAGATGATGGTGGTGACAAGAATAATGGTTAAAATGGCTAATACTGAATGTTTACAACAACAAGCATATTGTATTAACTGATCGAATTATTTAATCGTTAAGAAATTGCTATTACCTGTAAAGATGTAAAAATTGATAATACTGTTTTCATGAGATTATTGATTCTAATATGCTATTGCATCCTAGAATTTTTTTAGAATTTTCCTTTTCTATTGTATAATTTTAATAATTAAAATATTTTTCCGTATCTATTTTATAAAACAAGTCTGTATTTCAGCTTAGTACAGGAGCTGCTCAATCTTTAAAATCCAAAAAGAAAAAAATAAATAAAAGAACAAAAGTTCTTGATTTTGATTTTGAAAGATTTTAAACCTTGATTTTGAAAGATTATCTTTCACTCCCTAACTGACTTTGGGCAAATAATGAATTGCTGATTTTTTGGTTTCCTTTCATTTTGTTTCACGTTGTTTAATTATTTTGCAAAAAGTAGTATCACATTTCAAAGAGGATTTCTTGCAGGTATGTCTATAGTCAAGTGGGATTTTGCAAACTAACATATCACATAAAAACTTACAGGAGCATTAGAAATTGCTTGTTTTTCATAACTTGTTTGAAGAGCTTGCCTTATAATTTATCAAGTAAAATACAAGTGTTTGACTGATCAATTTACTGTTAATGCTTTTAGTTTCCCAATTTTTGAATTAAATAACTTGGTTTTATGTCAATTGAATACAAAAGAAACAAATCAATACAAATCATATCAAATTATCTATTTTGTAAGGGATGCATAGCTGTGTTTTGTATGGAGGAACATAGTATCTTAATTGGTCTCCTGTTAATCAATCATCCTTTACTCTTTGAAAGCAGCATAAAGAAATTATACAATATGTGTATTCATAAAACAAATGTAATTTGTAAAAATATGTGTAAATGCCTCATTGCCTTAAAATGAAGATAAGTGATTGTAATTATGCTACTGCCTTGTCATCTGTTGGGCATGGCTTTGAACAGGTGATAACAGCCTCTCGCTGACTAATATTTATCACCTATGAAATGAGATTAGTAAAGACACCTATCATATTTTTTTTCATGAAATTATGTATCAGTTCCCTGAAGAAAATGCATGGTTCATGCGTATAGTCTATGTGTTTAGATGTCATTTTCATGATCTTTAGTAGTACGTATAACAATTATATCGGGTATTTTCACATACACAATAGGATATTGTTTGATAGGGATTATAATTGGACTATGAATATTTTGCGTAAGGTCTTGTATTTTCAGGTAATGAAGTCTTAATTTTTTATATGTGTTTGATTTGTAAACTACTGACCCATCTGAAATCTTGACTTCCAGGATTTCTTTGGAAATTTACTATCGATATACTAGATGAGCCCCATACTACTTAGGATGTTAGAACCAGTGAGATCAGAGCTAAAATCATAACAATGTCTTATTATCCACTTAAATGATTTGTTTTGTATATATTTGTTACATAATTTATAGTGTTTCCCTACAATTACTTTCTAAAGATGTTTCTAACACACTACCTCATAAATTTTATGTAACTTTGTCCACCAATGCCAAGAAATAAAATCTTTAACTACATTACTTCTGGACACAATGTTACGGAATAGTCCTTGAAAAAGGCATACTCAAGGAGCATGACAACCAATTAAGATAAAATATGAAAAGAGGGGAAACCTTGTCATCAACGTCACAGCCCAGTTGTCCTCATAATACCCTGGAGTGTTCCCAATGCCATTTGCAGCATGGACAGAACTGGAGAAGGAGATCAGCATGATTCTCAGTGTTCCCTGGTACAAATATAAATAAATAAGTAAACATGGCCCATTTAGCTTTCCATCTTGCCAGCAACATGGAAACCTCTGTTTCCTACGGCTTGACCAAACTTTCGCTTGACTAAACCTTCCGAAGTTTTCTCCCTGACTCCAGGCCCTGACCTCCCTTTTCTGAGACCATTTACTTTAGAGAACTTGTAAATTCTTCCTCTGCACCCTTGCAATGAAAATCTTAAAAAAAAAAATTGGGGGGGGGGACACCTGAGTGGCTCAGTCGATTGAGCGACCGACTTCAGCACAGTTCATGATCTCACAGTTTGTGAGTTCAATCCCCGCATCAGACTCCGTGCTGACAGCTCAGAGCCTGGAGCCTGCTTTGGATTCTATGTCTCTCTCTCCCTCTCTCTCTACCCCTCCCCTGCTCACGCTCTGTTTTTCTCTGTCTCTCAAAAATAAATAAATGTAAAAAAATTAAAAAAAATTTTTTTGGCCAGTGTTAAGACCCAGGGAATGTCTTTCTCAGAGACCAAAGGGGATACCCTTTGAAATGTCATCATCAAGAAGGAAGATGGCTCCCTCATCTTGGTCTGTGTGTAGGTGCCTACAGACTCCAACTTGTAAAACTACTTCTGTGATGGCGTATGAAAGTTTACTTTCCCTTTGAGTAGAAAACACAGATGGCCTAAGTTTCCCCTGCGCTAGCTCTTAAAAACTACCTAGGTTTTTTTTTTTTTCTTTTCAGGGAATTTCAACCAGACTGAATTCTGATCTCCCCTATTGCCCTGGGCCTGGGTAAAGTCTTCCTTATCTTTTTCAATTTACTTGGTGCAACTTTTCCTTTGGCAATATCCTCTGCCTCTCTTCCTCTTCCTTCCTGTCTCGGTCGCCATCTACATAGGTCTTCTGTTACATGTCCAAATGGAATCTGCTTCTATTTTCTTATTAGTGTTTTCACAGAGTCTTTTTAGAAATAAGAAAATAACAATCTAACCTTCTTGAGAAGCATACTAATTTTTCAAATGTACAGATTTTTTAAAAACCTGTCATTACATACATCATTGGGGTTTTCCTATAGGTTTGCCCCATATGTGCGGTGTTATGACATGAACTCAACATTTATGTAGTCAGAAAATTTTATTATGACTTAGATTTTTAAGTCATGTCTTAGAAATAATTTCTAACTTACAGAAAGTACAATAGTACAAAACACATCTGAACATTTTTTTACCCAAATTCATCAACTGTTAGCATTTTGTCCTATTGTTTCATCATTTGTTCTCTTTATGCATATTTTTTTCCCTCTGAGTTTGTCATTTGTCTTTTGACTCTTTATGATATTTTCTCCTAGCAATTGTTTTTAATGTTAAACGTATCACTTTTTATTTTGGTTTTCTATCATGTTTAGGAATGGTTTTTCCACTTGGACCTTTCGATGGAAGAACTTCTCTTTTTCTGTTAGAACTTGTGTCATGTTTCACATTTACACTGTAGATGAATTTCAAGTTCATTTGTATGTTTTAGGTAAGGAATGGATCTTATTATATTTTTTTTCCAAATAGCTACCTGGCTTTCTTAGGATCATGGGTAAGAAGTTCCTATTTACCCCATATTTTGAGATGTCACCTTCATCATATACTTTATTTCTGTGTCTATTTGCATCATTTTTAGTCTACTCCATTGGCCTGGTGTCCGTATACCTATGCCAAACTCTTTTAAAAGGACTTTGAAATATATCTTAACATCTTCTGATGTTCATCAGTTTCAAGCTCTCCCTTTTCAATGCTTTCTTTGATATTCTTATGTATTTGTTTGCCATACAAACTTCAGTATCAACTTGTGTTGCTCAATCAAATTATTGGTATTTTTTTTTCTGGAATATCTTTAAATGTATAAATCAACTTTTGAGATCTGACTTCTTCTTGATCTTGAGACATATCTTTCATTTTTGAAGGGTGAAAGTTATACTTGCTTAAAAATAGAGTAAACTACTAAGCGTTTGAGTATAAGATCAGGATGACAAAAAGAAACTAAGATGTTATCAACTTGTGCATTAGATCTCTAAGAGCGCATAATAGTCGTTACTTACAAAATGGTAGATGAGATCTCTAGGAGCGCATATTAGTCGTTAATTACAAAATGGTTAGTAATTATGGTCAGTTCTCTAGGTCTTCTTAATACTGAAGAAGAGTAAATTACTTCTACTGCTGTAGAAGTTATGAGGGAAAATTCTAACTACATAAGCTTCTTCTGATTTCAGTATGCCCCCACCTTGGTAAAGGAGGCTTGGGTTGTGTGTTTGTTCTCACATACGTACACCCATGTGTGTGTGTGTGTGTGTGTGTGTGTTGGTGCCAGATACTGCACCAAATGCTATGCATGGACAATAATGGATGCATAAAAATAGCAAAGGAAACTCCCGGGGCACCTGGATGGCTCAGTTGCTTAAGCATCCAACTTTGGCTCGGGTCAGTGTTTCACGGTGCATGGGGTCGAGCCCCGCATTGGACTCTGTGCTGACAGCTTGGAGCCTGGAACCTGCTTCAGATTCTGTGTCTCCCCCTCTCTCTGCCCCTCCCCTGCTCACACTCTATCTCTCTTTCTCGCAAAAATAAATAAAAACTTTAAAAAATTAAAAAAGGAAAGGAAACTCCTTTCAGGCAGTCTCCTTTCTAGGAGGCGAGGTCATATGGATCAAATAAGTGTAAAATTGTGACTTTCTTGAGGAAGTGACTTTTGAACTAAGATGAGGCAGAGAAGTAGGAGATACATGCGGTGAGAAGCAAGGGAGAGAGTTCTGGTCAGCGTGAAGGCAAATAGAACTAGGAAGAAAATGGAGGCCAGAATGCCTGGGGAGCATGGCTAGAGACCCATGAGGAGGTCACAGCAGCCAGATGGGGCGGATCTGCGTGGCTCTTGTGGCAGTCTGTCCTGAAGAAAAGGAGGCCATTACATGGAGCGAGAGTGAAGAGAGTGAAGAGAGTCAGCTGTAACCACAGACTTAAATATTGGAATAATCATTCTGGGTCCTTTGTAAAGGACCGTTCAGACAAGGAAAACGTTGGGTACGGAGAGTGTAGTTTGGTCATTGCTGTTGTTGTCCAGAGAGAGGTGGCAGCTGGACAGAGAGTTGTGGTGAAGGAAGTGTGAATGACACTTAAGGATTTTTTAAAACTCATTTATTAACGAATTAATTTCTGATGAAATGGACACAACTTCGGCGAATGAGAAATGATGAGGCACGGCCCTCACTTGGTCTCGTGGCATGAAAGGACTGCTGGACACATGCCTGATGGACAGGACAGGAGAGCCCCCTAGGGCTGGAGGGCACGAAGATCACAGCTGGGGCCGCTCCAGGGTGAGAACCTTCAAGCAGGAAGTTAGATACGTGAGTTTGGAACTCAAAGGCCATGCCTAGGTAGTTTCTAAAGTAGACTCCTCTCATATTCATGAGTTTATAGGTCTGTTCATTTTATTTTATTTTATTTTATTTTTTTCAACGTTTATTTATTTTTGGGACAGAGAGAGACAGAGCATGAACGGGGGAGGGGCAGAGAGAGAGGGAGACACAGAATTGGAAACAGGCTCCAGGCTCCGAGCCATCAGCCCAGAGCCCGACGCGGGGTTCGGACTCAAGGACCGCGAGATCGTGACCTGGCTGAGGTCGGACGCTTAACCGACTGCGCCACCCAGGCGCCCCAGGTCTGTTCATTTTAAATGTTAATGGAGTTTGTAGGAGAGCCATTCTATCCACGTATACTTGGTCGTCTAGGATCTTCCTCTCTCTGGAGGCCTGTGTTCTGAGTCACTTGTGCAAATATGGGAACAATGCACAGGGAGAGTCATAAGAGAACGTTTTCCAGTTAGACTTATCCCAGGGCCTAAAGATTGGAGAAGTACAGACAAAAAGTAGAAGCGTAAATGTCTGTTTAGCGGTAAAAGCAACAACGATCAAACAACAGACAACAACTAAAACAGAAAGCAAAAACCACCTTGTTTTGAAATCGAACAGCAACTGGCTGGTTTCGGGGGGCTTGGTGCCCCTTCAGACTTGGGAAGAGTTCGTGCTAGACCTTTGACAAGTCATTTAACTTGTGCAACCAGTGAGCTGTTAAATAGAGTTTGCAAGATAGGGATTAGATGAGATCATGCCTGAGATCTCCCCGTACTTTAATATTCTAGAAAGACATCATTTCTGGTGTTCTCCAAATATGTCCCCCCCCCACACACACTTTGTATCTTAGTTTTCAACTTAAATTATAGCATAGTCTGGCATAGCAACTGATAGAGCCATCTTTCTTATAACATTTTCTGTTATTCATTTGCATAAAATGGAAATTATTGAGATTGCTTCAGAGCACCAGTTTTTTCCCTCATGGGTCTATGAGGAAGTATAATGTTCTCAAAGGTAAAATTTCCCAAGAGGATAGTGCCTCATTACCATTCTTCAAAAGCTGTTAGGATCTCCTGAACCATAAAATGTGATTTAAAGAAAAAAGATACGGCATTATTTTTTTGGTAGGTGATAATTTGTTTTAAGTCACGTAAAATTATTACTTTTATTATTCATATTGCATCACCCTAGATAAATTAGTAAAACATTTCAAGAATTGAAATTTTATTTATTATATTTCTATAAGATTAGGAGCAAAAGTGATACACCTTTTATCCCAAGATACTGTAAAGCAAGACCTCACACAAATATATTTATGAAAAAACTGTGATCTGTAAGAAACTTTCCTCAGTGCTTTTTCTCTAAGTATTGCAGACATCGTTTTTGAATCAAGCATCATCAAAGGTCATCAGTGTTTCGTTAGTCTCCCCAAATAAATTTACAAATAGTGCTTGCTTTAAGGTAACAGAAATTTTACCAGGGGAAATAAAACACTTCAGTATTTAGTTTATATACCATGTTTGGCATGCCCCGTACATTTTCTAGAACTATCATATTTCTATTCATGTATCACACTCACTGGATTGTCACCTGGTCGCTACATTGCATTATGTTTAGTTTTGTATTCTACTGTGCTCAGTCTGTAATAGGTGTACAGCAGGTACTTAGAGATAGGAGTAAATGGTGTAGGGGCCGGGATCATTTCCCTGTCCTTCTACTGAACAGTACCAGCCTGGGCGAAACACCAGCTGTCTGCTCTGGGAAATGCCAGAAGAGAAGGTGTGAAGGAACCAACATGGCTTGCTCTCAAGGTCCCTTCCAGAAGTTTGCCTCCCCGTGCCTACCAATCCACAGCTATTGTATCCCAAACTCTGTCTTGTCCCAAACTGCTTTGAAATCCTCCACGTGAGGCCTAAAACCCTGTGAATCCCCTCCCTGAATTCTCCCGTTCTGGGACCCTACAAAGACCTCCGCAAAGTGGTATTCTTCCGTACCACTAGTCACATTTTCTTGACCCGCATCTCTCGCTGGTGATCTTTTGGGAAATGGATGGTCAGTTATTCTGGATATTCCACCAAGATCAGATAGAGACACTCTTTTTTTCCTGTTTTTTTAAGTTTATGTATTTATTTGGAGAGAGAGACACAGTGGGGGAGGGGCCGAGAGGCGGGGGAGAGAGAGAATCGCACCCCAGAGATAAGTGTCAGTCAGGACAATGAGAAATTGCACTGGCGTCTTGGGATAACCTGGGTATACGCAGCGTAGTTAATCTGAGAAGCCCATAAAAGAGGTCATAGACTCAAGATAAGAGAACTGTCCTTTCAGTTCTTCCCCCTTTGTCCTTCCTGTCCCTTTATTATTTTCCTTTAATCTTAGGGAACACAACAGAGATTGATTATGATTTGGAGTAATGACTTTGGCCTCTGTAATTTAGAGCTTATATCCAAGAGTCCTTGAACATTTTTGATAGGGAGACACATACATTTATTTATATTTAAATGATTTATGCACATTCTCAAAAATAGGAAAATATTTGGGCAGATAAAAGCGACTCGATTTCTGGCACAGAAAAACTTTATGTTTGATTCTCTCATTTTATTACCATATAAAAATAATGTCAGTCTAATGGAAAACACCTTAGTTTAATTTCTCCTGATTGATTCAGGCTTTTGCAATTCAGACTTTATTTCTATGGGTCTAGTAACTTATCATTATTTTCACAAATTTTTCAGGACTACAACAATTAAAAAATATGCTTCACCGAATCAAACTGTAAAATTAAATATCTCTTAAAGGAGTTGATCTTATAATAAGTGTTTATAATCCTTCATATAAAAGGACATATGCATTAGTTTGAATTACAATTTCTAGATCTCTATTCAACTTCAAGACTGTAAAATAGTATTAAATTATGTTAACTAATGAAACACATCTTTGGGCACCTAGACAAACATGAAGAAGGGAAAATATATAAACACTGGTAACCAAATAATTTTTAGGTCATTGACGCTTATTTTTAGACAGAGAACAGTTACAGGTTAACATGATGTGAAATGTATTTAAATGACAACACTATTCTCTCTCTCTCTCTCTCTCTCTCTCACACACACACACACACACACACACACACACATCCAGATGTTCATTTGAGTCTTAACATTTGTTAAAGTAATATCAAATATATGCTCGTGGAAAAAAACTTAGGCAATTCCTCTTTCCTATCTTCTAGTTTTCCTTTGTGTTGTTTACTTTGGTGAATTTGGTAAAAATATAAATGGTTAAAACGATATTAGATATGATGTTTACAGAACGATTTATATGTCGATAGGATAAGCGATATGACCGGTTTCTAAGGAAACTGTTAAAGCTTATTAAAGTAGTAAATTCAATGGGTTTCAATTATATTTGCCTAATATGCCAAGAAAGTTAATACTTTAGGCTAAAGTTCAAAGTTAAATTTTCATCCATCTGATTATGTATATTAAACTTGTGTATGTCAAAACACATACATTGAAAGTCTATTAAGATCACATTGAAAGAACGGAGTGCTTGCCTCAAGAAATACTTGTTCCTGGAAGATAAAATGGTGGACCAATTAAAAAAACTCTCGAGGAAGCTAAGTGTGTGGAACCAAGATGCCACTCGAGATGTCATCCTGTACCCTGGTTTCATGGACTAAATTCTGCCTGATTCCACACAACCCCCCGACCCTACAAGCTCTACCTCCAGACCTCCTAGCCCCAGCCTCCCAACCACGCAGATACTTTCTCCAAGTTCTCACATTGAGAAATTACTAATATTACTCAGGTGACACTCTCCCATTTTGCAGTAAATCTGACAAACACTTTTATTTGCTGAACAATTTTGTCCGACAGTCTTTTGTGAATCCAAAAGTTAGTAGTCATGATAATAATCAAACCACATACAATTTAAATGATACTTAGAAAGGGAAACCTCTATGAAAGACATTAACTAGAGTTATCCAAAAGACAATAGTATTCTGAAATTTGAGCTTCATCAAATTTTAACCTCAATGATGTCTTTCAGATACTTCTAATATACCATACATGACAATAGGTTAGGGAACTATCCTTCATTGAGACAATCCCTCAATGATATGAAAAAAATAAAGGGTGGAGTTCTGCTTGCAGATATACTTTAAAAACTATAATGTGACTTCTCTGTTACTGACAGATTAGCTGTGAATGTAATTTGTTACCTTTTCTTTTTAAAAAGATTGAACCGAAAGCGAGGTCATTCAGCGGCACATCTGCCCTATGCCGGGGGTGTGACAGAATGGGAACAGTTAAAGCCCAAATTAAAGTGTCTCATGGTTGTCTCCCAAGTAATTCTGAAATGGAAAAAAAATAAAAGCCAAGGTCAGAAAAATGTCACCATCGGAACAAGCTGTCAAGCAGCCTCCAAGGAAACGTGTCCAGATGACTTCCCCATACATAAAGTGAGTTATTTAAGTAAGAGAATACAAGTTAAATGTGCCTTCATTAAGCCCATCGGGGATTCAAGAGAGACATCTTTCTGGACTTCCTGTGGGAAGAAAGGGTTGGCATTTTTTTCGACTCTCCGCACTTTCGGGGCGGGGATCAAGAAATTGTCTACCTGTTAGGATCTCAAACCGGTTTCGTAATTTGGCGCAGGGCTCTAGGGGCAAAGCGTGGCTGCTACGGCGTGAGCTGGCCAGGTCCCCTCCAGCCCAATCTGCCAGACCACTAAACCCAGGAAGTTCTGACTCAGACAGGCCCCCCTCAGGGACAGACCCGTCAGCCACCTGCTTGCTCGCGGGTCGGTTTCCTACTTCTGCCCACGTTTTGGTGTTAAGCCTGTGAACATGAACTACTGATTTCCCAAATCTGCAAGAGTTGCGGTCACAAAGGTTTAACATTTGTCTCAAAGGTGGGATTCGATCATCTTAGGGTTGATTGTTTAAATGTTTATAAGAAAAGGAAGACAGAATGACAGTTTTTATAGTAACTGAGGGAGTGGGTAGTAAGCAGATCATTTGCTGATCAGGTTCCACAGTGCGCGCACTTCCTGTCCAACTTTCTGAGACAGAAAACTGAAAAGGAGGCAAAGTGCTGTGGGTTTAAACAGAGGGCCAAGCAGACCTTGGAACATAAGATGCCATGGCTACACGTCCACAACTCTTATCTCAACAGACAGTTAAAACCTTGTGTCTGGGCCACTCAGGCTTCGTGCCTCCATAAAAGGGCCTTAATTAAGTTGCCGTGGAAAGCTATGATTTTGTGTTTTTATCAAAGGTTATTATACAAAACAGCCACATGAAGCAAATTTCCGTATCTTCGGCAAAATTGCAGATTGAGACATTACCCATTACACTAATTGTCTCTTATAAGATTTTGCACAATAAATTTTGTAACAGTTAATGCCACGTGTATCTACTTAACTTGTAACACACACGCACAAACAGCGTCTGGTTTTCGTGTTTGTTTTTTGAACGAAAACCACATAAAGCTATATTGTAGTTTTATCTTGTCTACTGGGTGGGGGGGGAAACAAATTAAACTGAATTGTTTTTTCTCCTGGGCTCCTAATGCTATGTTCGCTAATACCATTTTCTTGTTTTTACTTGTATTTGCTCAGCCTTATGTGTGCACTGTAAACAAATGTAAATATTTTGGAGGCTTCCAAGTAATAAATTTTCAGAGGCTCGTTTTGAATCGGTAACAGTGACACATACACATTACAGATTTACTTGTGGCTGAAGAGGCTGAGCATCCAAGGCGCTAACTTAGCTTGCCCACACTCAAATGGGCAGTGAAGAGCAAAGGGAGAGCTCTGATGTGTCTGTCTAAGCAGATCTGGTTTTCTTTGTTTTACGCCACACTTACCCCTAGAGAGGGAAGGAGGTCAAGCACCCTGTTTTCTTTTACTTTTTTAAATATATTTTTTAAAGTTTATTTATTTACTTTGAGAGAGAATGAGCAAGCAGGGGAGGGGCAGAGAGAGAGGGAGAGAGAGAGAATCCCAAGCAGGCTCCACATCGTCTACTGATGTGCCCAACACAGGGCTCGAACTCACGAACTGTGAGATCATGACCTAAGCCGAAACCAAGAGTCGGATGCTTAACCTAGTGAGCCACTCAGGTGCCCCAAGCACCCTGTTTTAAATGATCTTCCGTCGGGGCGCCTTTAAATGACCGTCGGGGCACCTGGATGGCTCGGTCAGTTGGGCATCTGACTTTGGCTCGGCTCATGCATGGTCTCACAGTTTGTGAGTTTGAGCCCCACACTGGGATCCTGCTTCTCATCTGCTTTACCCTTCTCTCTCTGCCATTCCTCTGCACGCGTGCTCTCTCTCTCTCTCTCTCTCAAAAATAAACACTAAACAAACAAACAATCTTCCTACTGTCTCTCTCAGTGCCTAAACTCGTCTGCTATATCCAATTGGGTTTTGAAGGCTTTCTCTATCTTAAATGTATATCCCACAATGTGGAGAACACCACCTTTGCAGGCTAAGGACATGGGCTAGACGCGTCAGCTGTGAGAGAAGCCCCCGAGGAGGAGAGAGGTATTGAAAGCTATATGAAGACGGAAGGAAGGGACATCTATTCCGAAAAGAGGTTTTCTAGTGTTTGTCCCTCAGTGGTTTGCAAACCACACACACCACGTGCACCCACACACACACACACACAAACACACACAGATAAACATGTTTTTGAAAATATTTTTGAGGGGCGCCTGGGTGGCGCAGTCGGTTAAGCGTCCGACTTCAGCCAGGTCACGATCTCGCGGTCCGTGAGTTCGAGCCCCGTGTCGGGCTCTGGGCTGATGGCTCAGAGCCTGGAGCCTGTTTCCGATTCTGTGTCTCTCTCTCTCTGCCCCTCCCCCGTTCATGCTCTGTCTCTCTCTGTCCCAAAAATAAATAAACGTTGAAAAAAAATAAAAAAAAAAAAGAAAATATTTTTGATATCTATGTTATTAATACTGTGATTTTTTTCTAAAACACTTTATGAGACTAAAATAGAAAGTGTTCAGGAGCATCGATCTAGAAACATGACTGCAGATGAAAAAGCAGCTCACTGTTCGAGACCCTACGGTTAGTGATGATGAAGGGTTTGTAACTACCTGCAGGAGATCAGTATCATTGATGGTGAACCCCGATGTGCTGTTATTAGAGAGATTTCTAGAGATTTCCCTCGGGTGTAATGTATTCTATAGAACACAGGAGCGATTCAAAATATGCATTGTCCCAAGGGGAAATGTAAAGAAAAACTAAGAAGAGACACCCGCTGGGACACCTGGGTGGCTCAGTCGGTTAAGCGTCCAACTCTTGGTTTCAGCTGAGGTCATGATCTTACCTTTCATGGGTTCAAGCCCCACATCTGGCTCCCTGCTGTCAGTGTGGATCCTTCTTGGGATTCTCTCTCTCTCTCCCTCTCTCTCTGGCCCCTGCTTGTACTCTTTGTCTCTCTAAATAAATAAATAAATAAATAAATAAATAAATATTTTTTTTTTTTTAAAAGAAGAGACACCAGGGGCGCCTGGGTGGCGCAGTCGGTTAAGCGTCCGACTTCAGCCAGGTCACGATCTCGCGGTCCGGGAGTTCGAGCCCCGCATCAGGCTCTGGGCTGATGGCTCAGAGCCTGGAGCCTGTTTCCGATTCTGTGTCTCCCTCTCTCTCTGCCCCTCCCCCATTCATGCTCTGTCTCTCTCTGTCCCAAAAATAAATAAACGTTGAAGAAAAAAATTAAAAAAAAAGAAGAGACACCTACCTTTTGGCCTTAGGCATTCATGAAATGTTGTGTTACTTGCAACATTAAAAAAAGAAACAACATACTTCGGGGTCGTGATCAAGGATTGGAGAGCCAGCTGTCTGGGGAAAGGAAGACAACTGGCGTGTATCGTATCATCACCAAACAAAAGTGAAGTGTCGGTTATGACGGCAGTCACCAAAGCAATGACACCATTGACAAACGTGTGACATTTAAGAAGGGAAAAGAAATCAGGATGGTGAAGAAAAGGAAGATGTAACATTATAACTGCCAAACGAGGTGATGTTCAGACCCTCCCCCAAAGAAATGAAAACATGTCAGCAGATTTGAATTTCAATGAGCTCAGAGCTATCTGCTATTACAAGGAAACAGTGTATTTTCTGCCCGATGCACCGAGTAAGTTACTGCTGCTGGCTTTGGAATCGTGCACGGAGGAGAGATGATTCTGTAAAATTCAAATGAATCAACTTTTGGGAGAAATAAACAAGGCTATTGAAAGGATCCCAAATTCAATTCATGTATTTTTAATTTAGAAGAGAAAATCCGGGCATATACATATAAAAAGTACACTTATGGTAGATGAAACTATGCATTTAGGAGAACCTGTCGTTTCTTGTCCTCTCATATTACTAAAATACAGTATTTCCAGAAACAGGTGAATTAAAAATGGAAGCCACGTTGTATTTCAAATGGGAAAATAAAATAGGAAAATACGAGTCTTCAATGAGCATTTGCATATGGACACAGGTACTCGTTTTCTATTGCTACCTGAAAAATACATACCCACAAGCTTAGTTGCTTAAAATGACATCTAATGATTATCTCGGTTTATGGTTTGGCAAGGTCCGGTTCCCAGGATCTCCCAAGGATACACTGTTTTCCCCTCCCCTTCCCCTCCTCTGCTTTCCTGCTTAGCACTTCTCAATGTTCATGTGCTGCATAGTGTACTTATATACTTTTCATTGTCTTCCTCCACGGTTGACTATACATTCCAAGAAACAAGGATTTTTGTCCATTTTGTTCATCACCCTGTATCTCTGACACCTCGTCCAGTCCCTGGCATATAATAGGTACTCAGTAAATATCTGTAGAATGAATGAAAGAAAGAATGATCCGATCAATGAATTAATCGTTGTGTTGGATGAGACCATGAGGAAAAGTCAAAAATGTGTATCATTGTTGGTGATTGAAGTGGGAAGTCATAGCAGCACTGAGATCTGGGCAAAGCCTTTAATTCCCTCTTGGTCTTTGCTTTATTGTACAAAACACAAGGGATTTGTTAGGAGGAAATTCTGTTCTTCTCTCTGTGCTAAGCCCACCATTGTCAAGTCCATGTTTACCTAATCTACTGTCAGTGTGCAAGCTCCTCGGGAGCTTCCCAGATGTAATCTGAAATTGTCCCCATGCTCGGAGGGCAGGGATAACTCAAAGAAAGAGACAGGCCATCCCAGGTTGGTAGATGGCAGGCTTCACGAACAAGGGCGCTTACATACAAGACAAGTCTCTGGTGCCTGAAATGAGTAGATCTGTGCACCACCCACCGCATCTTGAACGTTTGTAAGGTCTTGACTGGATCTGGTCGTGTTCTCTGTCCATATGGTCTCCACGCCACATCACTGTCTCAAGGTTGTACACGTAGGGCAGCTTCTGGGAGCAGGGAAGAAAAGTGGAGCCCATATTCCAAGGACAGGGAAAGGGGTGAGAAGCCCCCAGTATTTCAGGTCAAGCTCATGGGTCCACCAGTGATCGCGTCCTCTCAATGACATTCCCCCAAACCTACCCTCCTCTGACACACCGTGAGGCAGTTACTTATCTGACTAGTCAGCATTTAGAACATCAAACAGATGATATTTACTACTCAGCAGGGATGCAAACCTGAACACGGTAATAGTCCTGCCCACCGATCTTTTCCTTTGCATGTGGAACTAAACGCATGGCCCCTGGACTCCCTTCCTGTGCTTTGCTTGAAAGCTGTACAGGAAGAGCATCAACACGTAGATGGGGGGAGGATGGAGAACATACTTAGGGTTCTAACCTAAGCCACATGCTCAGATCAGCTTTACCAGTGTGATTATCAGTCGTTCATGTCCTTGCCTGGATAGCATCACCAGAAGACGGTGTTTGTTGAGTCTGATGAGGGAAGCCCTGGGCCCCTCCCTGGCCACTGGACCGTGGAACATATTGGTTAAACCAGACCCTGATCGCTAACAAAGATCTTTTGAAAACATTTATGTTATTAACCATTCCTTTTCATATAACACGCTCCTGAATTACACACTTCTATAGCATAAAAAGTGGACTCATCGGCCAACAGTGGCTAAGAGATGTGTTTCTCCTTTTTTCAAAAATTTATTTAAAAAATTTTTTTACTGTTTATTCATTTTTGAGAGACAGAGAGAGACAGAGTATGAGCAGGGAGGGGTACACACACACACACCCACACACCCACACACACACACACAGGATCCAAAGCAGGCTCCAGGCTCTGAGCTGTCAGCATAGAGCCGGATGCAGGGCTCAAACTCATGAGCTGTGACATCATGACATGAACCAAAGTTGGACGCTTCACCGACTGAACCCTTCAGGTGCCTCTCCTTGTAAAATGTAAAAAGCTAAAGAACTATTTATAAATCAGCCACCTGAATATATCAGGGAGCTTCTTCCCTCAAAGTATGGAAAATGTAACACTTGCTTTGAAAAATCACTAGAATCGGGAAAAATAACAGAGCAAACAGATAACAAATTGAAGTTTGTTCTGGGTTTTTCTGCAATTATTGAAAAATAGTACAACAGGGCTTAAAAGGGCCCTGTGGTAGCCCCAAGCAGGAGATGGTTTGGATGACAGCATTTCCAAACATAACCAATGACCCTTCTCTCTCTTTCTCCCCTTTCCTCTCTAGTTAGTGGTCCAGTCTGTTTATTTGAGAATGTGTCATACGGTGGGGACAATGTTTAGGATAGAATAAAATGACACAATGTATGAAAAGTCCCCTCACCGATGCAGGCCATAAGGAAAATGTAATATTTCTTTATACATTATGAGCGAGACAACAAATAAACCAACAACACGGCACTCCCCTCTCGAAGAAACTCCATAGAGATGAAGTAGATTCTTCTCAAGCTCCTTAATTTCCACAAAGGGCCTGGGAGGTGGCAGCTGCCTTGAGGAGTTCAGCGGGAGTCAGGGGTTTGGTGGGCATGAAGGGGTGCTCCCGGACCTGGGGATCTTCTTCAGACACACTCTGAACAGCCCAAACTGCGCTGGGAAGGGACCTCGGGCCACTTCAGTTCTCCTGTGAATGGACAGTACCCAGGTTTCATTAAAGGGCCCCAATGTGCCACGGATGAGGTGACAGATGCTTAACCCTTTCAGATGATCTGCCGTGAGCCTTCCAGAATGCTCCCACCTGCCCCTGCACTTTTGCCCTTCTCACAAACTGCCACCTTCACAGACTCAGAATGATGAGGCAAAACACCTGCTGCTTCCCTCTGCTGTGCCCTGGAGAGACTCGAGCTTCTGGAGCATCCCTGAGGCACCATGAGGCAAGGGCATGGCTCCATCAGCGTAAGGAAATAAGCCAAGAAACAGACATATTTCTCCATTTGCACCGTTTTCTGTGCTCAGATCCAATCGGTCAGATTTGCAGAAAATACTTGAGAAAGACTACTGAATTTGGAACGTTTGTATACCTTTACATATCTAACAATAAAAGAGAAAATAAGTATGGCTTTAAATGTCCCCAAGTATGAAATTGAGAGTTTAGATTTCTTTTTTTTATATGAAATTTATTGTCATACTGATTTCCATACAACACCCAGTGCTCATCCCAACAGGTGCCCTCCTCAATACCCAACACCTGCCCTCCCTCCCTCCCTCCCCCCATCAACCCTCAGTTTATTCTCAGTTCTTAAGAGTCTCTTATGCTTTGCCTCTCTCCCTCTCTAACTTTTTTTCCACTTCCCCTCCCCCATGGTCTTCTGTTAAGTTTCTCAGGATCCACATAAGAGTGAAAACATATGGTATCTGTCTTTCTCTGTATGACTTATTTCACTTAACATAACTTATTGAACTGGTGACAAAAATAATTTGGATGCTGAATATTAAAATAACTCATTCATCAAGGCACTATTTTGTCAAGTTCTAAGGGTTTTTATAACGTCCTAAATGCTGATTCTTTACTCTTCATTTTTGGTTGCGTTACGTAACAGAACTGTATTCTTTTAGGAGATTCCCCTCTCGTGTGTTTCTAATAATTGTGAGTTTACTTGTTGAAGGAAGGAAAATGCAAATCCATTAATTTTCTTCTTGAAGGATGCTTGTGGATTTAAGGACAAGGAACAGATATTCTCTTTGAAATATTTAAAGATGCAAGCCCAAATCAGCCTCAGTTGTAAAATCTTGATTAATTGGATACATTTGTTTTTCCTGTTGAGGGACAAAGCATCAGGATGAAGTATGATAGCATAGAGTTTTAGCACACATGTTTGAGCCTGAGTTCTAAAACATCAGAATCACCTTAAGGACCTAAGAAAAGGTACAGTCCCTTAACCCCCCACCCTAAAAAAGACACAGATATATGATATTATATGCATATGTATATGTAGTGTTGGTGTGACCCCTTTTTCCTTCGTGATTTTATCTATTTGGTTCATCTCTCTTTTCTTTTTGAGAAGTCTGGCTAGAGGTTTATCAATTTTGTCTATTCTTTCAAAAGTTTCATTGATCTGTTCTACTGTTTTTGTTTCTTTGTGTTTTGGATTCTATGTTGTTTATTTCTGCTGTAATTTTTATTATTTCCCTTCTTCTGCTGATTTCAGGCTGCATTTGCTGCTGCCTTTGTAGCTCCGTTAGGTGCAAAGTTAGGCTGTATATTTGGGACTTTTCTTGCTTCTTGAGATGGGCCTGGTTTGCAATGTATTTTCCTCTTAGGACTGCCTTTGTTGCATCCCAAAGGGTCTGGACTGTCATGTTCTCATTTCCATTTGCTTTTATATATTTTTAATTTCCTCTTCAATTTCCTGGTTAACACTTTTATTCTTTGTAAGATGTTATTTAACTTCCATGTATTTGAAGTCTTTCCATTTTTTTTTTTTTTTTTGTGGTTGATTTCAAGTTTCATAGTGTTGTGGTCAGAAAACATACATGGTATGATCTCAATCTTTTTGTGCTTATTGAGGACTAATTTGTGACCCGATATGTGATCATTTCTGGAGAAGTTTCCATGTGCCCTTGAGAAGAATATGTATTCTGCTGCTTTAGGATGAAATGTTCTAATATATCTGTTAAGTCCATCTGGTCCAATGTGTCATTCAGAGTCATTGTTTCCTTGTTGATTTTGTGCTTAGATGATCTGGCCATTGGTGTAAGTGGAGTATTAAAGTCTCCTACAATTATGGTATTATTATCAACAAGTTTGCTTATGTTTATGATTAATTGATTTGTAAATTTGGGAGCTCCAAGTTGGGGGCATACATATTTACAATTGTTAGCTCTTCTTGATGGATAGACCCCTGTGTGTGTGTGTGTGTGTGTACATAAATTCCAGCAAGCCTTTACATTTGTGAATCACTAGGATAGAGTAAATGACAATAATCCAGTTAATAAGTCATCTGCCAATTTATATGTAGCAGAAAATAAAATAATCTCAAATGAGGAGAAAATGAAATGAATCATGTTTGCACATCGGTTTACTCAAATACATCCATGCTCATGGAAAGATGTCTTTTTAATAATGTATCTAACCATGCAAACACATAAAACCACGGTAGCATTTTACTGAGCACTACTGTTGAGGAGAACAAAGGCAAGAGAAATGCAGATAAAATTAAATTTCCTTAAAACTTGCAGCCGATTGATGAATACCTGAGATATGAAGAGTATGACATTCTTCAAAGAACTCGTGGCTACCTTAATGTTGATGTTTTGTGGGGACTGAAAGCAATCTTAGTTTGACAGCAGCCAGACATCCAAGATCCTGTACGTCTTCTTTAACATACGGAAATCCCTTTTGAGACTTCCTTTATCTCTATCTCCCCAACCTCAAAGTATATAATCAATCACTCCTTACAATCCCAGTGCAGCTCTTTCCATCAACAGGTCCTGTCCCCGTGCTTTAATAAAACCACCATTTGGCACTGAAAGTGTCTCAAGAACTCTTTCCTGACCATTCGCTTGGTGGCCCCACATCACCTACGACAAGCAACTTTGCTATATTTATGTGTACTTTTAAATACACATTTTTACACACATTTTTAAATACATGTATTTATGTGTATTTTTAAATACACACACACACACACACACACATATGTATATGTGTATGTTACATTTTCAGTGAATCGGTTCAGAGTAAAATGATGTATTCTTCAAAGCCAGTGCCATGAAGACATAAGTTAATTCTGAATAACTTATATTATGCTAATTATAACAACAATAACTGAAGAGAAGACATAAGGTTGTTCTCTCTTTTACTCTAGACTTTATGTGAAATAGGAAAGAAGACAAAGAAGTAGACTTAATTTATTTAGCATGTTTGCTTATTATGGGCATTGGAGATACAGCGGAGACCAGAGGAGACATAATCCCTAGGTCAGAAAGCTTACATTCTATTAAAAATAAACAAGATTATTATTAAATTAATAATAAACAAGAAAGATACCCTATGGTGTTATGTGTTATGTGGAAATAAGAGAAAGATTGTGTTCAGCCAGTGACTGAGTAAATATATCAGGTTGGGTGATCTCAGGACACTCTGAGAAGGTGGCATTGTAATCAAATCTTCAGGGTAATTCATGGTAAAGGGTTTTATAGACTTCTTTTCATTTAGAACTCTCATATACAAATAAGTCTTGTGCCCTTTAGAGTGAAAAAGAATCAAAACAAAGAACTTCTGACAATTGCCTACAGACATTTCCCCAAGGAATCTGACAAATACAGCTAGTTCTCCAGAAAAACAAATCAGTGGCTATAAAGTATTGTGAACATTGTTCTTGAGAAGTATTTGAAAAAAATTATATCTACAATCACATCATTATGTATGTGTCACGTATATGCACACACATCCTCAAAATATGTTGATAGTTTCTGAAGATGACTACACTGTATTTTTTCACATATATGGTATATTTATTTAAATAAATATTTACTTTTTATGTTGAAACAGTGGTATGCAGGTTAGAAGTATATTAAGAATGTCGAGGTTGTCCTTTCATTTTCATAAATTCAGCCTCAAATAATCCTAAATTAAGACTATAAACAAAAGTAAAGCTTCTTCAAATATATGATATCAAAGAAAATGATCATGTGAACACATAGCCTTCATATCTTTCTGTTTTGCTATTGATTTGATCTAAAATACTGTTGGGTATGGATGATTTGCAATGAAGACTGAAATTTGGCATTGGTCCCTGTAAAATGAAAAATATCATCATCTTAAATATACTGTTTGTGTAGGTAGGTGTGCATTTTCAAACTGACAGGTACTTGGGGGAGAAGAAAAGGGCCAAGTGGTAATTTACTCAGTAGGGATCACTTATCTCTGTGAGTCACCGAGGGCGTGTGGTCCAGGGTGTGGGAGGGAATTTTCCATACCAAATGATGGTAATGAGAGCCCATCATGTGGGACAGCAGGAATAGTTCCTCAGCATCACAGAGCCTAAAGCACAGGGCACTTTGGTAAAAGGTTAAAAACATGTGAAATAGGAAGAAGACAGCGGCCTTCTATTAACTAAAATGCTTCATGTTAAAGTATTGGGCATTCCCAGTGGATTTTTAAGCGACTCTAAGTAACTATTCTGCACGACGGTGTTTAGTTAAACCGGTTCTACTTGACTTAAAATTTGAAGAGATTGAGCTCCTTCAGCACTGTATCTCGCCCTTAACTTTATTGTTCTAGTTTTTGGCATAAGGAAAAAGATATTTCAGAAATAGTTGCAACCACCGGGACAGTTGAAAACCCCTTGTTTATATCCTATAGTTGTAAACATTTCCAGAATGCTTATCACAGAAACAGAGTATCGTGCTATTCACAAGGTCTGCTAATGTGGATATTGTTATAGCTTAACCCATTTTAAGTGATATTCCTTATAATACCCTTAAACTTCATGTGATGATAATCCAAAATTCAAGAGCACATGATTATCACAAAGGGAAAAAGTTAAAGCTTCTTCAGATTCAGAACAAAATACATGCAGATCTCATGGGTTCTGGTTTGGATGGACTGACATCTCTGTGTGGTACAAAGCATGTGAAATTTAGAGTCTAACAAAACAGGGTTTTGAGTTCCTGCTCTTAGTGTATCTAGTACATAGTAGGAACCAACAAACATATGGAAAAAAGTGGTAAATGAGGTTGACTGTGGGTCTTTACAGATGCTGTGGTCATCGGCAGAAAAATGCTGTTTTGAAAAAGAAGAGTAAAGTTTGCTTCTAAGGGAAGTTGGGTAATGCACCTAAAGAAAATGCCTTACCAAGTCATTTTTCTCCAGAATTTGAGAAGATGAAGCCCTTCTTGGGTATGGTTGAGTTTGTTGTTTTTGTTTTCTAATGTTCTATTTACTGCTACACACCACGTGGCAATATGTGCACATCTGGATTTTAGGATAGCATTCTACAAGGAGGAGATGAGCAACTGAAAGCAAAGATCTGATGGAAGGGGCACCCGGGTGGCTCAGTTGGTGAAGCGTCCCACTCGAGATTTTGGCTCAGGCCACGATCTCACGGTTCATGAGTTTGAGCCCCGTGTCGGGCTCTGCCCTGGCAGTGGGAGCCTGCTTGGGATTCTCTCTCTCCCTCTCTCTGCCTCCCTCTCTCTCTCAAAACGAATAAACAAAAAGACAAAGATCTGATGGAAAAAGAGAGACCTCATCAAATTGTGGCAGCGGGATGTTCTGAAGACATCTAGGCCCAAAGAATTTCACAAGTCAGGGATAACCAAGCAACTGTAATAAATCTGGTATGTAGCATTCAACTTATTTTACAAAGACTTTTATTTTTTAGAGCAGTTTTAGGTTTACGGCAAAGTTAGGAAGAAAGTACAGAGATTTCTCATATACTCTGCCTGCCTCCCTGTGCACAGCCTCCCCCATTATCAACACCTCCCCAATGGTACACTTGTTACAGTTAATAATTCTACGCGGGAACCTCATCATCACTCAGAGTCCACAGTTTACATTTTTCATTGTTTCGCCCTTGGTATTGTACATTCTAGGTGTTTGGGACCTCATGGTGGCTTCCAAGTTTGACAATTACGAATAAAACTGCTATAAACATTCGTGCACAGGTTTGTTTTTTTTTTTTTTTTTTTTTTTGTAGGGACATGTTTTCGACTCCTTTACATCAAATTCCAAAGAACCTTTTAGAATCATATGGTAAGAGTATGTTTAGTTTTGCAAGGAACTGCCAACCTCTCTTCTAAAGTAAGCTTCCAGGGTGGGACTATTTTGCATACCCACTGCAACGTAGCTTCAATTTTAACTTTCTTTCTTCTACTGGCTGGCTTGTACTGCAAAAACATCCCTATTAGTTTAACCATCAGTAAACATCCAGTCTTCATTATGGCCTGTGTTAGTATTGGCATTGAAGAAACGCAGTAAGAGAGGCAGTGATTAGAATGATTCAAAGCAGTACAGAAAGGAAATGATATCCATCGGGGTCAAGAATAAGAAAGAAGCAGTGGATCTCTGGAAGCAAGAATCAAAACTAATGGAATCCAGGGGTGCCTGGGTGGCTCCAGCAGTAAAGCACTCCACTTGATCTCAACTCAGGTCTTGATCTCAGGATCGTGAGTTTACGCCCTCCATTGGGTTCCATATTGGGTGCGAAGCCTACGAAAGAAAGAAAGAAAAAAAGAAAGAAAGAAAGAAAGAAGGAAAGAAAGATAGAGAAAGAAAACAGAAACTAGTGGAATCTGGAGTGCCTGGGCAGCTCAGTCAGTTAAGCATCCAACTTTGGTTCAGGTCATGATCTCCTGGCTTGTGAGCTCAAGCCCCATGTCAGGCTCTGTGCTGACAGCTCAGAGCTTGGAGCCAGCTTTGAATTCTGTGTCTCCCTCTTTCTCTACCCCTCCCCCACTCATTCTCTCTCTCTCTCTCTCTCTCTCTCTATCACTCTCAAAAATAAACATTAAAGAAAAAGTAATGGAAACCAAGGAAAACATAAAATCCTTGGGAAACTGCACTACTGTACGGAAAGATGATTTTTGGATTCCCGTTTTATACTGGGTATGAGCTCAAACCATCTTAGTTGAATTTGAAAGGAAGATTAGACATGTAGACCGCTCCACATTTGTACATGTGAGAGGCATGCACAGTGAGACTTGAGTAATTAGCAAAGGTTTTTCCATAGGACTTATTTTTATGTTTTCTATAGTTGCCAATTTCTCACATATGTTCAAAAGGATGTGAGCAAAGCAAAGCCTTCCTCACATCCCTTACATTTATATTGTGTCTCTCCTGTGTGCTCTTATATGTAGAGCAAGTTTGGGAAACTCGCTGAGAGATTTCCCACAGTTCCTACACTCATAAGGCTTCTTTCTCTCCACCTTCTTACATGTATATTGAATTGTTCCAGTGTGACCTCTGACATGTGCTCCAAAGGGTAAAGACAACCAAAGGTGTCCCTGCCATGTTTACACTTTTAGTGTTCCTCTCCATTGAGGATTCTCCCAGGAGTCCTGTGAGGGACACTTGTAGGCTTGTCCACATTCCTCATACAAATAGGAGTTGTGCCTGGGTAGATGTGCCATGATTCTGCGGGATGAAGGATCCCTAAAGATATTTCACACTATAACCATAGGGTTTCATCCCAGTGGGATTTCCTTCCTGCATAGTAGATTGGAAATCTGGCCAAAAGTTCTCTTACATTGATTATCCCCTTTACTTTCATTAAGACTATCCATCAAGTGACTTCTCAAATGCCTCTACTTGTTCTTGTGATGAACTCCAGTGCCATAGCATTCCAAGTGGAGGACTAGGAAAGATTCCTTGTATGTGGTTGTTTTTTTTTTCTTACTTTCTCTTTATTGGATTTTTTCCCCATGAATACACTGCTGAGCAACATACTTATTGATATTGAGTGTCACAATCTTATTGGGGCCAGTTTCTGGAAATTTTGACTGTCACGTCTCTGTAGATGTTACTTTGATCAGGATCCAACAGGACTCCTTCCTCCTGAGGAATGTTCACAGCCACAGCCTCAACAACCACAAGATGCAGATATGGGGCATCCTGGCCCTTTGCAGGCCACACTAAGATTGGAGAGGTCAGACCAAAGATGTAGTAGGAGTGTGGCCTGACACAAGATACCCGTCAACAAACTCTCCAATGGGAAATTCAAGCCAAAGAGGTACTAGTGGGGTTCTATCCCGAGTGAAGTGACATTTCCCAGTTCATACACCTGAAAGTCTCTGGGGCATCAGTGATTGCATCCAAGAGGCAGTTTATAGACAAAGAGCTAAAATGGGTGGAAGCGAGGCCATCCTGAGAAAATTTGCAGGTGGATGAAAAGATCTTGAGCCATAAAGACAAGGTGGGGAAGGTGGTATTTGTCTACTTTTGCTTCGTATCTACATTTAAGGGAGTGCGGAAATGGTACAACAGGGCCTAGGGTCTTTAACTTGCTAGCCTTGAAGAAGCTAAACACTTCCCTTCCCACATTGAGAAATAGCCCAGTTTATTTTTTTATTTTTATTTTTTTTTTAATTTTTTTTTAATGTTTATTTATTTTTGAGACAGAGACAGAGCATGAGCATGGGAGGGGCAGAGAGAGAGGGAGACACAGGATGTGAAGCAGGCTCCAGGCTCTGAGCTGTCAGCACAGAGCCCGATGCGGGGCTTGAACTCATAGACTGTGAGATCATGACCTGAGCCGAAGTCGGACGCTTAACCGACTGAGCCACCCAGGCGCCCCGAGAAATAGCCCAGTTTAAAGCGACATCAGCCAGACTTGGCCCCCAGGGCTCCTGCCCCGTTTGGATCCCTGCCGGCTCGTTCTCTGCTACCTTCGCCCTCCAGTGCTTTCGAGCATTTTATTTACAGTATTTTGTTTGCCTTTTTTCAGTTGTCCTCAGTTTATGATTAGTTGGAGGTAACTAGCGTGCCCTGACTTCCATGGGGCTGAATATGGCGGAATAAATCAATAATGACTTGTTCTTTGGGCAATTTGATCCATTCAGTATAATAAAAAATAAGAGATCATTTAGGCTCAGACTTAGGGGAGTGTGTCCCTTTCTTTATCTCACATTAAAATGTCTTTTAATATTTTGAGCATCACTATCTTCCTAACTACTTTTGTAGCAGTCAACTTAATCTGTTTCCCCGGGGTCAGGAACACTCATTTTCATAGTCTTTGTATTCACATTTCTAGCTTATTTTTTTTTTTTTTTTGATAACACCTACTTATTACCGTGTGAAGATTTGCCTCATCTCAATTCTTCTTCTTCTTCTTCTTCTTCTTCTTCTTCTTCTTCTTCTTCATATATCTCACATATTTATACTTCTCCAACAAAGTAATGGACTTTTTTCCGACCGATCCCTGATGATTCTTAAATTGTTCCTTTAACTCTTATTCTTGTTCTAGGTGAAAACAGGATAGTAAAGCAAATGAAAATAGAATTTGAATCGCTTGATACACACGTTTCTGAGTAGTAGACCAGACAGTCTGAAAGAACTGTCACCGAGTAATTTGACTATATCAGCAGCTTACACACTTTAAAGGGCAGTTTTGAAATCTCTTAATATAAATAAATGCTTAAATTGTACCTTACGTCTGCCAGAGCAGAGTAATTGCTGTTTCTGAAGAAGCTGACACTCACCCAAATCACATCTGTGCAGGAACAACACATTTTCAGACAATTTGTCATCATTTCCTATCACTCGGCTCCACAGCGGCCGCTGTAAGAAACACTGTCTCTGACGTTGCTGTGTGCTCTGAAATCTCTGCGAAGAACATTCCTGGGAAAGGCTTTTCTGGGACTGTGTTTCCATACGGCACACGGTCTAGTAAGAAGTAGAAATTAGAAACTACTGAGGTTGAACCACATCGTCACCTTCTGTGCCCTTGGAGGGGATTCTTTGTTCCTGGGTGAAATTATCATCACTGAAGACTGGACCCCGCCCCGCAGGCACGGTCTACTTCAAAGACATCCCCATCCCTGAAAGACTTCTTCTCTGCCAGAGAACACATTTGACATCGCCTTCCCCCAGCCCCCGCCAAGTAGTACGTCCATGGTAAAACATCAATATTCCTAGTTTCTGACACAGCTTAGAAAAATACGACTTTTCCCGAAAACAGTTTTTTGTTGTCATTGTTTACTATTATATTCTTCTCCACGTTTAGCGGAATGCCTGATTGACAGCAATACACCAGTAAAATTCCTTTTTTATTTTTATTTTTATCCTTTTTTAACTCCAGTATAATTCACATGTAGAGTTATACCAGTTTCAGGTGTATAATATAGTGACTCAACAATTCGATACCCTAACCCTAACCCCGCATAAATGTATGCTTTTATATATGACACTAAAATTTTTCTTAGTGGACGACATAACTATATTTTGTGCATATATGTAGGTGTGAATATATCATATATGCATACATGCAATACTTACAGTGTTGATCTAAATGGCTCCAGTGATATGAGTACAATCTATACATTTCAGAAACCAACAGAATTTCAAATTAGCATCGATTACAATCTTAATATACAGTGAAAGAAAAAAATATATGGGTGAATTATTTTGTTTGGTATGCTGGTTAGAAGAGAGGATCTAAGGAATATTAAAAATAGTGTTTACTTGAAATATAGTTAATTTAGTTAATTTCTTATATAAAACTCATATTCAGAAGTTTTTTTTTAATCTACCCCTGTATATACATCCGTGATCCTTTTATTTTACTTTTTAATGTCTTAGATGTTAACAGGAAGTTACAATGATTGGAAAAATAAGGCAGTCTTTTAGGAGACAGCCTAAAGAATAAATACTTTTCTTAAATAAATACATTTTAAAAGAATAATATAGCAACATAGAAACTATGTTCTTGATTATTATTTTCAACTGTTGTATAGATTTTGAGATATAACATATACTAAAGCTACTTATAAAAAGAAAAAAAAACTCTTTCATTAATGTGTGCAGGGAAAGAAAGCAGGTAAAAATGGAAGTCAGAGGAATATACTAGAAAGTGGTTTATATCCTGCACCCTTTTATTTGAATTACCTGAAGATGCCAAGGACGGAGAGAATGGGTAAACTTGCCCGTGATCACAAGAGAATCAAATTATTCCATTTTTCTATCAAGAGATAGAGAAGAGAACTCTGGAAATACAATCAGTAGTGTTTGGGGCACCTAGCTGGCTCAGTCAGTCAGCATGTGACTCTTAATCTTGAGATTGAGTTGTGTTATGAGATCTGAAAAAAAATCATTATGGCTTTAAGTGAAATAAAGAAATGAAAATAGTGAAAATCAGTAGGACCTCCAAAAGAAATAAAGAGAAATCTAGGGGTGCCCGAGTGGCTCAGTCAGGTGAGTGTCCGACTTCGGCTCAGGTCATGATCTCACGGTTTGTGGGTTTGAGCCCCGCGTCGGGCTCTGTGCTGACAGCTCAGAGCCTGGAGCCTGTTTCAGATTCTGTGTCTCCCTCTCTCTCTGCCCCTCCCCTGCTTGTGCTCTGTGTCTCTCTCAAAAATAAATGAACATTAAAAAATTTAAAAAAAGAAATAAAGAGAAATCTGATTTTATTCCAATTTAAATTTAACTTTTCGACTTCCGCTCTCGTTGTTACTATTAAAAATCATGACTGGATACAAAACAATAAGTCGACTCTTAACTATAGAGAACAAACTGATGGTTACCAGAAGGGTAGTGGGTGGGGGGATGGGACAAGTAGGCGATGGGGTGAAGGAGGGCACTTGTAGTGATGAGCACAGGGTGACGTACAGAGGTACCGAATCACTGTATTGTACACCTGAAAGTAATATCATACTATATGTTAACTCTACTGGATTAAAAGTAGAATAAAATAAAATAAACCATGACTGGGTTTTTCTAGGATGGATATTCTGTGTTTAGACACATGCGTTCCCTAAAAATGGGAAAACAAATGCATGACAATGCTTTTTGTATGATTAATGTCAAGTATAATTTTATATTTTTTTAATGTTTATTTATTTTGAGAGAGACAGAGACAGAATGCGAGTGGGTTAGGCGCAGAGAGAGAGAGGGAGACACAGAATCCGAAACAGGCTCCAGGATCTGAGCTGTCAGCACAGAGCCCAACGCGGGCTCGAACTCGCGAGCTGCAAGATCATGACCGGAGCAGAAGTCGGCCGCTCAACCAACTGAGCCACCCAGGTGCCCCTGTCAAGTATAATTTTATACATACAATGATTTAAACAAAAGTTTTTAAGACTTTAGATGATAATTTGTACTTTAACATATTAAGTATCACGTGTCTGAATTTGCTGGTTATTTGGCCTTCCTTCAAACAATTTAAAATTGTATAATCTAAACATAGAAATAATAATATCTTTGATGTTGTAACACAGACATGTTTAAAATAATAACACAAAAAAGGGAGAGTAAAAGAAAACAAAATGTTCTAAGGTCCTAGTATTGTGAGGGTATGTAAAAATTTACATTAGACTTGGTTAATTCAGGGACACATTTAGTAGTAAATCAAGAGTACAACAGTGTCGATTGAAAATAAGATACAAAATATAGTTTAATGAAGGATAGAATAAGGTATGCAACTATGTATACATTTATATATATAATATGCAACAGGGAACGTCAGCAAATTAATAAGTAATAACAGTGATGTATGCATATCCAAAATGCAAAGAAAAGTATTTAGAGTGCTCTTGTACAACACCAGAGATACGTAAAGCAATAAAATTTGGAAAGCAATACAACTTCCATAGACATTAAGTAACATTTTGATATCTGACAAATGTATCGCAATGAATTTTGTATTTTGCCACACCAGGAAATGTAACAAATTAATAGAACCCTGGGGCAAATTAAAAATAAAAAGGATCCGAATAGAAGGGAGAAGGGAAAATGAAATGATAATTAGGAAAATCAATCTAACAGAAAGCCAGAAGTAAAGATGAAGGAACATAAGATGTTTGATCAAACATTGTGTGATCAACATTGAAGTGTTTTTGATTCTTGGTTAATTCTTCTTCATCCTGGACCCTTTCACATTCAAACAGCAGCCCTGAATGTCTGGACATAACACATCTGGAAAGGACTGATAAGGATTAAAAAAAAAAAAAAGAGTCAATTCACTAATTTAAGGATTCAATATAGGTTATCAAACTCATGGCACAAACCAGATTTTGATTAAAAAGGATTATGGTGTTTGAACTTTGGAGGGTTTAGTGCATAACACTTTTGCCACAAATAACAGATCCAGGAAATACAGGACAGCATGAGAATGATGTGTTTTTCTCTTCCGAAGGCATTCCCGGGCTTCCGAGGGAGGGGGTCTTCCCGGGCCTGCCCACCCCGGGACTGTGGGCGTCAGGCCCCTGCTGTCTTCTCACTTCGCAGGCCCACCGCTGGACAGGAGGGGGGCCCAGAAGTAGCCCTGAATGCAAACGCATGGTCACATCCTCACCTGGACCTTACTCAGATTTTGGACGTGGCTCTGATGGGACTTTCAGGAAACAGACTTGAGGTGGATGGGATGATCAGAGTCGGTTCCGCTGGGCAGAGTGGACTCTGAGCCCACGCTCTGACGGACTGAGACTCTGGGGAGCCTTGCCAAGGGGTGGACATTTGAGTCAGAGGGCACACTGGGCCCAGACGGTCTGAGCGCGCAGGTGCTCACACCCCTGCCAGCACATCCCAGTGAGTTTGCGCGTCCCCTGTGAACCTGGTGGAATTTCACTCCCACGGTGGGGAGCCTAGCCAGCTGACTTGGAAATCAACAAAAGGGGTACAATTTTTGGAGCGTCTGCTCCCAAGTTTATCCCTTAGAGGAGAGACTGTGCCCTTCCTGAAAGGAGAGGTTGATCTAAAGCTAGATAGAGATGCTCTTCTGCCCGCTGTGAGGAAGCAAACTGGGCGCTGATGGGGGGCTGGGGGGTGCACATCACAGAACCACAGACAGACCAGGATGGGGGGGCTGCAAGGGGCTGAATTCTGCCAACAGCCAAGGGCTCAGAGGAAGACAGTGACACGTGGGGAGACCTTGATGGAGGTGCCGGCACCTGACCCACGGAAGCCAGGTGATTGTAAGTGCACGCTGCTCTACGCCAGTAAACTTGTAACAATTTCTTGTGCAGCACTAGAAAGGAATAGAATTGTGTTCAGAAATCTATTCTACAAGTTACGGAATTGATGCGGAGTAGTGACGTCGGAAATACATGATGCTCAGTCACAGCAGAAGCCTCAGTGTTGTTCAAGTGGTTTTTATGGGTCTCTATTTACCTCCCTTTCTGACATCCTCACAATAGTTGTTTCCCACTCCCCTGTTTGCTCGAGTCTCTGATCACAGTGTCAGTATCGTCTTTCACTAATACTGTTTTACTTCTCACTCGATGTCACATTCACTGTAGAAAAGTTTTCTCAAAGTCTCTTTTCTAAAATGCGTCCGTATCTTTAACCGTAGGGCTCTGTCTTGTGAAATGTATCACCTTCTAGCTGTTTCTGGAAGCTTCCAAGATGATTTTATCAAATGCCCCTTCTTTCCTCTCCAAGCAAGCTCTGCTGATTCACAAACCCTTCCTTTCGGACAATTCCCCTTCTCAGGAACCCCGCCGTAAAACTGGATTTTGATTTGCTCATTCTCTTCCCGCCTGTGAGGCGATGGATCTTAGCTGTTTTCAGGTTTGAAAGCCCTTTCAACCAGCTCGGTTTTTGGTTCTTCCCCCCCCCCCCCCCCCCAGGGAAATGGAGAGACACACACCTTGCCGTATCCTCTAAACAATTTAAAGGAATTCACAATGAGCAAATGAGACCTCCACCACGGGAAAATGCATTATTAATAGTGATGTATACATTTATCTCTTCGGGTTTGAAATAAGGGGTTGTGTGTGTAATTATCCATCATAAAGCACCACTTAGATCAGCATCTTTGTACTCTTCTTTTTGCTTGTACTCATTAGTTTGGGGGTAAATATTTAATCATTGACTCTCTGGAGACTAAAAGGAAAAAAAAAGGAAGGAAGGAAGGAAGGAAGGAAGGAAGGAAGGAAGGAAGGAAGGAAATCTCTCACACCTGGTGTTGGCTGATTTCTGTTGTGTGAATATTCCTACCATGGGTGAATTCAGTCTCCTGATGATGCCATTGACACAGGCTGGGGACGCTGCGTGCTCTTCAACAGCACTCTGGCTCAAGTGCCTGACCATCCACGCCTCTTCCCTCTTCTCATCCTTAAGGTTTTGGTGCTCGGGGTGCCTGGCTGGCTCAGTCGGTTCAGCATCCCATTCTTGGTGTCGGCTCAGGTCATGATCTCACAGTTGGCAGGTTTGGGCCCCACGTCGGGCTCTGCGCTGACAGTGCAGAGCCTGCTTGGGATTCTCTTTCTCCCTCTCTCTCTTCCCCTCCCCTGCTCACGCTGTCTCTGTCTCTCTCAAAATAAATAAATAATCATGAAAAAAAAAAGATTTCAGTTCTCATACTGAAGCAGTATACTCGTAGGACATGACTTTATATCCTATTATGTCTTCCTAATAGGACTTTCCACCCTCTGTCATGATTTTTTTAAATTTATGTCCATGCTACCATGTACCCTACAGATGGGGAGACGCCTTGTACGTTTTGTTCACGTCTGAATTCCAAGAGTATCTCAGCACATGGCATACACTCAATAAACGTACATCAAATTAAAGAAGACGACTTTGGGCAAGGCAAAGATGAGAAGCTCTTTCTTTGACCATTTATACGAATAATTTAATAGGTTATAACGAAAGTGGCTAACATGATAATATTTGAGGACCTACGACATCTTTATCAAGATGAACTTCTTTAAGATAAAATGAGAAATCCTCCCCTGCCCTCTCTTATAGAAAGATACACACAGACAGCACAAGATGCTATTCTGCTAAGCCAAGATTGGTCTTCTGGACTTCATTGCAGAATCCTGGAATGGAGGGGGGCTAGAGCAAAACTTAGGGATGGGAGAACACATGTAGAGTCCTGGAACTCACACACTCTCATTTATCACCATACCTTTTAAAATTTTGTGTCTCCAGTAGAGGGTACAGAGAAGTCTGGGCTATGATTGACACTGTGTCAATGCTTGTTGAATTGAAACTAATAAGGATTAACTTAAAGGGGCAGGGTAAGGTGATAAAAATAAATGATTTTCCAGATCCTCTTGAGTCAAACTTGATAATGTGGATATTTCATTTTACTTTACAACTTGGTCTTCATTAATCCTTAGATGTAAGCATACTTGAATACCTCTGAATTTTCAGAGTCAGCTACAAATGGCTTGGGGACTGCTGTTGAGATAATTGAAGAAAACCAGCCCACAGATTTTTGAAGGATGGTGTTGGGGTATGTGCTGTCTCATGGATTTATATTCTTTGCTATATTCTGATAACTTCAGAGGCAAATATAACCGACTAGAATCGGTATCTTTTCTCTTGGCTTCCAACAGGAAAAAAAATGTCCTATGTGTCTTTGTGTTCATGGCAAGATGTTTGATTGTACTCTATGTATCAAGTAGAAAGTAAAAGATCTACTAAACTGTAAAGAGGCGTAGAAAAAGAAATGAAATGAAAGGATTCTGTGTCTCTAAAATGATGCAGAAATTTGCATGGAGAGAACATGTATTTTAGGGGGGCCTGGGCGGCTCAGTTGGTGAAGCATCAGACTTTTGGTTTTAGCCCAGTCGTGATCTTGCAGTTTGTGGGATCTAACTCCACATCATGTCGGGCTCCACACCAATGGCAGGGAAACTGCTGGGGAGTCTTTCTCCCTCTTTCTCTGAGCTCCCCCCCCCCACACCTCTCTCTCTCGCTTTCAATAAATAAACTTAAAAAAAAACCATTTATTTTAAAAATATGTGTTAAAAAAATCATAACATTTTCAGGGAGTTATGAAAAAGAATGGTTAGACACTTAAATGCCTGATCTTTTTTATAGACATTTATCCCATTGTGTTCTGTTACTTTTGCTTCCAAATCACCCTTCCTCTCCCTTTTTCAGATTTCTAGTGTACCATCATTGAAAAACTTTGCCTAATATCAGAATAGCAATTAATCTGATGATTCCATTCAAACACAGTATTTTCCCTTGATATTAAGCTAGTTATCTTAACAGTGGCTTTCTTTCCCCTCCCACAGCAGCAAACCCTCCCCCTCCCCAAAGCTTCTCCTAGTTGGAATTTTATTTTCCTTGCTTTCTTGTCTAAGCATGGAGCAGTTGAAACTCTCCCATTTGTCTCCACAGTCTGTACAAATCCATGTACTTGTTCCTACTGCTAATGTAATGTTCATCCACATCACTGTGGAGCTTTCTTCACGATCTTCATCTTTCCAAGTATCCTAGACCAGGTAGGTATTTTGGCTGCCAGACCTGGTATTTTGGCTGGACTTCAGGGCCCCAGAAAACAAGGGCCGGGTTCATTTAACTGAATTTATATTTCTGCATGCACCAGAAAAAAAAAATTGTGTGTGGAGGTAACTATGTTAATTCATGTTTTTGGCCAATTCTACATGTCTCATTCCTCAATTACATTATAGTTTTTCTCTTTCTTTCTCTTTGACCTGTGCTTTCGAAAAGATTCTATTTAGCCTCTGCATTTGGGAGCAGCTGGAAACAGAATGGAATTCAATTCACTATATGGAATGCTTTGAATTGTCTATCTTTGGCTGGGTTTTTAAAATGTAATAGAGGGTGTCATGGAGGGAACTTATTTTGGAAATCCAGAACTCATTTGCATCCATATTGTATTTTGTGTCAAGGATTTAGGAAGGTCAAACACTCTTATTGAGTTCATATAATAGATAGAGGTCACTCTTCTCTGCAGACAAAAATCCTTGATGATATTTATTCATGAACCGGGACAATCTCAACAGTAAAATAATTCATTGCCCAAAATATCTTTGCTGAAAAATTCAAATAGCCAGATGGTGGTTGTGTAGCCTTATATCCTTTGAAAATACGCTGTAGTCAACAGATTATAAGTCAGTGAGGAAAAGAGGGGTTGATATTCAGTGTAAATGAAATGTGATCATAACCATGTATCTCCTATATGCAGAATTACAAGAGGATAAGATGACAGAAAAAAAATTCTATTTTCCTTAGTACAGGTCATATTTTGTGCTAAAAACAGATATTTTTGACTTTGACTCTTCATAATTTCACAGGCTAAGAAAGTCCAGGACATCGCTTATCAGCCTTTTGGCTAAGATCAAGTGTAGAAAGTTCAGGACATCTGCTCTCACTCAAAAAGTAACCATTGGAACATACATAAAGACCTGATGAAGGGCCTTCTGCATCATAAAATTCAATCATTTAATTCATCATTATTATGTAATATTAGGGCAAATCTATCAAGCCTTTTGCCTTATTTTGCTAATCAGGATTAAATGTTACTCACCAATTGAAGAATTCCAAACAACTGTTACCCACTTCTGATATATGTACTTGGCTTCTCTTGTTGCCATTTCAGCTGTGGATATGGTCCAGAGTTGGGGCTTAGAAATATTTAGGCCTTACAACTGGGACAACGTAATTATAACAACTGGGACACGTAATTGTAGTTATCTGACAAATACAATTGTCTATAATGGGCTGTGTTTGTTCTTTTGCAGACAACACTATGTTATGCATTTTGAAGGCAGCGTCACTGATTCGGTGACACGTGGCCGAGCTTCTGAGGTTCTGGTCACCTCCTTCATGCGAATGGTTACGGAAAACTGTCACACTATCGAGAAGATGGTTTTTTAAACCACTAAGAAGTGAAATCTGTCATAATAGTCAAAATAAGGATTATAGGAGATAAAATTATCATTGATGAAGCCACTTTGGTGACAGAATTCTCATTTTCCCTACGCCTTCTGCCTTTCCTTCATCTACTAGCCTTCAAATTTGCCATAAATTTTGCCATGGAAACATGTTACTTTCTATTTTTCCCCTGACGTATCAAATGTGGCATTCCCAACCCAGTACCTGGACAGAAAACAGTATGCGAAGTCCCCATTTTGGACTTCATAAAAATATGAAGCTCAGAGTTCATTTGAATAGTAAAATAGAAAGTCAATTTAAATGATACAACTAAAAACTCACTAAAACCAATAAATGAAAATGTGAGATGTCGTACCTAAATTGCACTCACATCATCATAATTGTACAATTACACAAAAAGAAAAAAATCCGTGAATAAATTGTAAAATTATGAGGAATTTTTGTTACTTAATTGTCATATGCAAAGCTTTGCTTTTCAATGGGTCCTTAGAGACACATTTTTATCCCTGCCTAGAACTACGGGCTGTATCCAAACACATAACAGGGAATTATTTAGCTAACTGAATGGAAACCATAAAAGCAAAAGAAATCCAGCAACCCAAAAGGAGGTAGTTTTAAATGTGGGCACAGTGGGGTGTTGTGTCTGTATTTAGGATTACGTGATTCAAAGTACACGCACTAAAAGTTTCTCCACCAATTTAGCACACATTTGGGGAAAAGAATTATCTCCAGACCTTGTCCATAGAAACAGCATGGATATTCTTTCAACAAATTTCAGTAGGAGATAAGTGAATACTTATTATGTATGACATATTGTACAAGATACAAAGTTAAATACAACGTGGTGGGTCGAAGTCTATATAAAGAAAGAGTTACACTGACACATACTTTAAAAACTGTAATGTTGGGGCGCCTGGGTGGCGCAGTCGGTTGAGCGTCCGACTTCAGCCAGGTCACGATCTCGCGGTCCGTGAGTTCGAGCCCCGCGTCGGGCTCTGGGCTGATGGCTCAGAGCCTGGAGCCTGTTTCCGATTCTGTGTCTCCCTCTCTCTCTGCCCCTCCCCCGTTCATGCTCTGTCTCTCTCTGTCCCAAAAATAAATAAAAAACGTTGAAAAAAAATTAGAAAAAAAAAACTGTAATGTTCTGAACCCAGGAAGAATGTACTTCCAGTTGCTATGAAAGTTTGAAGCAGGATGCCCTTTATAAGAACTTCAAATAAGGTATTAGAATTATTCACGAATCTGCTCTGGCCTCACTCTCTCTAGGTCACTGCATCTACTTCCGTAGCTTTATTTATATTGATTTGTAAAGCTGTATCTCCTACTTTTTTTTGAATTTTTTTTCCATGTTTATTTATTTTTGAGAAACAGAGAGAGACAGAGTATGAGTAGAGAAGGGGCAGAGAGAGAGGGAGACACAGAATTCAAAGCAGGCTCCAGGCTCCGAGCTGTCAGCACAGAGCCCGACGCAGGCCTCGAACCCACAAACCGCGAGATCATGACCTGGGCCAAAGTCGGACGCCCAACCGACCGAGCCACCCAGGCGCCCCTGTATCTCCTTCTTACATCTCCCCCGTCAGCCTGACAGTCTTCATCCATCTGCCTACACAACTCTCCCAGGTGGATATCCCAAGTACCTCAAGGTTTCCCTCTTCCCCACTCCTTTTCAAAGCTTACCCGTCACCCAGAATGCCTCATTCAAACATATTAATGCTTTCTCGTGGTCTTCAAATAAATGCGGCACCTCTAACTCAGTTTTCAAGTGTCATGTACGTTGGCGACATCTGTCTCTCCTTGTCGAGAACCCTTGTCTGTTCTACTGAAGAGGAAGCACGGTTCCCTTTGGATCCAACGGGAGGCGCTGCCTCTACCTCCTGGAGCCCATAGCTCTCCGGCGTCCTGGAGAAGGTCGTCTGGAAAAATGGTGTCCTTGGAGCACAGACCTGCAGAAGCATGCGACTGTGCGGAAGAGGTGAATCTCAGGCTCCTCGTGTCCAGAAGGCCCCTCTCACGCACCCGCTCGCAGATACAAAATATTTCTGTGCTTCCTGATTTTTACCAAGCTTCTTTCGGGCTCTAAGGTTCCAATTCCACTTCTCCTCTTGCCTGGTTGACCTCTATGCCCTCTTGAATCTCAGCTCAAATGTCACCTACTGAGGGAGGGTCTGCTGGCTCCACCTCCGTCCCGCGGCTTCCCCTTTCCTTGTGCTCGGAATCCCTGCACTACCTGCCGCAGCCATATTTACACGCCTGCTTTGGAAGTTCCACGGGGCAGGGGCAGGGGCTCTTTTATTTTCTAATTGCGGCAAAATTGCCGAAACGTAATACTTAATATTTACTTTAAAAATTTTTTAATGTTTATTTTTGAGAGAGAGAGAGAGAGAGAGAGCAAGACAGGGGCAGAGAGAGAGGGGCAGAATCCCAAGCAGGCTCCAGGCTCTGAACCGTCAACACAGAGCCCCATGCGGGGCTTGAACCCGTGAACCGTGAGATCATGAGCGGAGCCTAAGTCTGATGCTTGACCGATTGAGCCACCCAGGAGCCCCTTAATTTTTTTTATTATGTAAATGAATGAGGCCCACATCTAGATTTATTACAACGGGAAGCAAACAGCAAGCAGATGAAAATCCGTGTGTGTGGCTGATGGTGAGAGAATCCCAGACAGAGGCGTCTGTATCAGGCAAGTAATGACCGTACTTTCCTGCTGGCTCTATGTAAAAGAAACTCTTCTTTTTGTCTGTATCTTTCTAGGTTGTTTTTAGCTTGTATCACATTTTAACTATGCTTGCTTACCAGCTTATCATGGGTCTTTCTCACCAGATTCTCCTGTTCTTTTATTGTGGTGGGGAGGGTATTGGTGGAGAGGGAGGGGGTCTCAGCTCAGAACCTAGAAGGGTAAAGATAGAATTATTTTTTTCCTCCCCTACATGGATATAAGCTTGGGTGCATATTTCTTTGTTTTTGTTCAAAATATAAAGCATAAGTGCCATTTTTACTGCTGCATGTGGTTTAAATAGTTGAAGGCAAAGCAAAGAGATAAAAGTATGTTTTCTCATTCATCTCAGTCTCTGTACAGATCAACAGTTTTATGCAAAGGTATTTAACTGAGTCATTTATTCAACAAACTACTCTATCTATATATATGGACTTTGTATATATAATATATAAATAAGTATACATATATACTTATCTATTTAATTAAAGTATATATAATATAATATAATATAATTAAAGCATATATATACTTTAGCATGTGAATACTAAATATATAGATATATGTTTATTTCTTTATTTTGAGAGTGAGAGAGAGCAGGGGAGGGGCAGAGAGGGAGAGGGAGAGAGAGAAAATCCCAAGTAGGCTCCACACTGTCTGTGCAGAGCCTGAAGAAGCTCGATCCCACCAACCCTGAGATCACACCCTGAGCTGAAATCAAGAGCAGGGTGCTCAATCGACTGAGCCACCCAGGCGCCCCGCAACAAGCTACTTTTGCAGGTTTGTTACGAGTCAAGCACATAGAGCTATGAAAGAAGAGAGTCCCAGTGTAGAGGAGAGATGGAAATCGCTATAACACAGTTCGACAGACACGGCGATGAACAGGGGTATTGGTAAGCACACCTGTGAACTGTGTGTGTAGAGGCAGAGGGTTGTCTTGGGAAGGGGCGGTTACAGTTCTAGACAAAAATTCCAACTGGAACTGATGCCTGACCATTAAAACAATCTGAAAATAAATGTTTCCAAAAAGGGAGCAGGATGTCCCAGGCAGAGCGGAAAATAAGTGCAGTGCAGCAAACACAGACAGTCGTGTTGTGAGGGCTGCAGACTGAGCAACCTGGTGTCACATGCATAGCAGTCGGGCAGAAGCAACAGTGATACTAGATGTGTGGGCAGAGGGGGCTCATTGAAGGCCTTGTACCCCTCGCATGACGGTCAGGCCCCCGGTACTTTTGACAGATGTAAAACAAAAAAGTAATTGTCTGCTCCGCTTGTTAGAGAGAAAATTTGAAAACCTGTGTAGGAAAAGGATTGACCATGAGGCAGGAAACATAATTATAGAAAATTGTTGAGTCGTTTCAGCATCAAATCCTGCTTTCCAATTAAATCCTTTCTCCTTTTCATGTCCCTCTGTATCCCTCAGCCCTCAAAGATTCTGAGGAAAGAAATGTCCCTTCCCAAGGAGGAAGGGAGATTTATGTAAAGGACACTGACGACTTGCAGTGTAGGCAATTTAAACCGTATACACCTGGCCAGTTCTGAAACAGTAATATACATTTGAGCTTACATTGAAAAAAATCAATAGGACATTTGTTTAAACACATTCTGAATCAAAATCAGCCTCCACTGCTCATTGAACCTTTAATTTGCACTCCAATATATGCCTTCATCATAGGGCCATCCCAACCAAGGAAAGGATCAGAATCAACAGATTCCTCACATTTAGCTATCTTTTAGGTCCTGGTAAGAAATTATTATGCTACCTGAAGGATACTTATGTGATCACAGGTGCGGGACTTAATATTAAAACTTATAAAAGAACTCAAACTATTCTCTTAAAACATTCCACGAAATAACAAACATTGCAGAATGAACACAAACTCCCTTAATTTATTTCTTAATTGCTGTGCTTTGTAAAGAACAATTAGTTTGTCAGAAATCCTTAAGACTTCTGCCTTCTCCATGGTGGCTAATATAAGTGAAAAATACCAAAATGGTCTCTCTCTTTAGCAACTTGCTCTATGTTTCAAAAGATAGAATTAACGTCCTCAAAATATTTTTGAAAGAGTATAATATAGAGTATAGTCAAGTCCCCAAATCCTTGTGAATCACATCTATGCACAGAAGTTTTGAGGGAAGAGACATTCTCCTAAACTCAAGGGAGGAATTCCTTGGAAAGGTGGGAAATTTCTGGGCCTTGAAATGGGAGAAATTTCTGGAAGATATTAATAACTGCCATTCACTGAACGGTTAACAAGTGTCAGGTACTGTTGTAAGTATATTACATCCATTTAATAATTGGTTTCGCGCAAATGTCACGTGAAGTAAATGAAAGAAATTCAGAACAGAGAGGCCACATTTCCCACAGGTGGTAAGATGGGCTTGTGTTTACATCCAGGGCTCCTCCCTTGTGCTGCTGGAGTCTCAAATACGAAAAGCATGAGCGAAAGGATGTGAATATGCCTGCAGTAGCCCAATGCCAGTAAGCCATTGGGTTATACTTTGAACTATTTTTTACAAATGGTGATTACTGGACTGAGTCACCTGCCTTGACTCAATATGTAACTTACAACATATTGTAAGTCCTGTGATGGTCCTTACATATTGTAAGTGCTGTGATGGTAAATTTCAGTCTTGAAATGGAACAATCGTTGGTCCAAAACCAACTGATGGTTTAGAAAGTAAAATGAGGGGCGCTTGGGTGGCTCAGTCGGTTAAGCACCCGACTTTGGCGCAAGTCCTGATCTCACAGTTCATGGGTTCGAGCCCCGCATCGGGCTCTGTGCTGATAGCTCAGAGCCTGGAGTCTGATCCGGATTCTGTGTCTCCCTCTCTCTCTGCCCCTCCCCTGCTCATGCTCTGTCTCTCCTTCAAAAATAAACGTAAAAAAAAAATTAAAAAAAAAGTAAAATGAAGCTGGTTGACCAACTAAACTACAAGGCCCAAATCAAATGTAAACATTTGGAAACTCTGGATTTACAAGAAACAACTTTGCTAAAATTATACATTTTTATTACAATTTACCAAGTAAATTTATAAGGTAATTTACAAAGCAAAATTTACAAAGCAAATTACTCTTAATTTCAATAGTTACTGTGACAGAAAATATCGCAAGCAGAATTATCTACATATCATATATCCTATGCACAAAATATTAGTAAGTATGAATAATCTTTGTGACATGAGTTTTTTTTTAACTTGTGCTTTGGCAAGTTGATATTATTATAAACTATCTTACTACATGAGGTACTGAGAAAATTTGCTTAACAAAAATGATCTCTATGCAATAAAAGAAAAGATAACCAGAGCAATGTTTCTTTTCATAATTATAAACATATTAGCTTGTTCTAAGGCAGGATTTTTTGACATTTATAATATTCTCAAACTATGCTTTGAGTCTGTTTATAACCATAGGACAACCTGGGAAAAGATATTTGTGCTGTCTAAAATTCGATCAGAACAAATATCTGGAAAAGAGAATCATAGAAAACGTAAGGATAAGAAGACAGGAACTTCTATGGAAAATCGTCAAAAGATGTAAACAGGCAGTCTGTCCAAGGGGAACCCCAGAAGCCTAGCAAGTTCCTGCAAAAATGCTCAAACTCGTTAATATTTAGAAAAACATCAACTGAAAGAACAATGTCCTGTCACTTCACACTTACTACACTGTCAAATCCATTATAAACTAGGCGATGTGGGGAACATAGAAACCCACTTGCACCGCTGGTAAGAAAGTTCTAGCTGCAGTTTCTGAAGAGAAGTCTGGTCTCACCCAATTAAGCATTCACGTACCTATGACCAACGATCCTGTTCCGAGTTCACACCCCTGTCGACGTTAACACGGGGTAGGGGGGGCATATAGGAGATGCTTGCTCGAGTGTTGTTTCCCACCCAGGGAAACTGGAGCCCATCTGGAGGTCTGGCGGAGGAGTGGACACACAAGGAAGGAGGTGCATGTCCTGGAGTACTGACAGTACTCGGAGGGATGCTCCCGCAGTGGGCATAATTCATGGACAGATTTTAAAAAAAAATTTTTTAATGTTTACTTAATTTTTTTTCAGAGAGAGAGAGACAGACAGACAGACAGACAGAACATGAGCATGAGCATGAGCAGGGGAGGAGCAGAGAGAGAGGGAGACACAGAATCCAAAGCAGGGTCCAGGCTATGAGCCCGACATGCAGCTGGAACTCACAAAACGCAAGATCATGACCTGAGCCAAAGTCGGACACTTAACCAACTGAGCCATTTAGGCGTCCCCATGGACAGATTTTTCAAAAGTGCTGTGTGAAAACTAAAAACAAAATTTTGTATGTATCATGCACTGAAGGACATTAAAATAGTCTCCAAACATGTACATTTATGTGAAAACATATGAACTACTAAATGCATCAGAATAGCGGCCTTTGGGGAACAGGGGGGGGTCATTACTGAAGATGGGAAAGGGTTTTTGTCTTCTTTTAAAGGTGCTTAACTGGTTCAGCTAATACTACCTTCTGTAAGAGACAAATCTGAACATCTCAGTGCTGTAACACGTGAAAGGTTTATTTTGATTCACATTGCAAGGCAGTGAACATTTTTTTAATGTTTATTCATTTGTGAGAGAGAGAGGGAGAGCATGTGAGCAGGGGAGGGGCAGAGAGAGAGGGGGACAGAGGATCCTAAGCTGGCTGCACACTAACAGTGATGAGCCCGATACGGGGCTTGAATTCATGCACTGTGAGATCGTGACTTGAGCCAAAGAAGTCCGACGTTCAAACCTACTGGACCACCCAGTGCCCAAGGTGATGAATATTTTTATGGGCAGGCAGCACACATGGTGTTCTGGGGATTCCGTCCGCCTACAATAAATGACTCATGAGGTCACTTACCAGTCATTTTCATCCCAGCCTGTGAGGAAGAAAAGTGGGGGCTCAATGGGCCACGCATGGAAGGCTTGCCCCTAGCCATAGCTCGCATTTCTTGGCTGTGCCCTGTGCAGGAAAGTCTAAGAGTGTTGAATCAAGCTGCGAGCTCCACAAGAAATGAGTCACATGAACACTCCAGTTTTGCCTGAAAAGCCTTCTGCACCTGCAAAATGCAGTGTTCCCTGGGTTGAGATGTTTGATCAACCCAACTGTCTGCATGGGGAGCACTGGTCCCCAACTAAACCCTCAATGACACTAAGTTTTATATCAAGCAAACCCATGAATGAGGAAACAAAATTATGAATACAATAATATTAGTCCAGACAACGTCGTGAAGGTATTCTGATTATTTGGAATAAATGTCATCAGTAGAGAACTATGGCTTAATACTAGAGAAATACTTGCCAAGGCAGGAATTATTCTAAGTATATACATAAAATCTCTATCCCAAAACTTAAATTATGTACTAGAAGGGTTGAATAATTATTAAATAGATATAATTGCATCTTGGAATGCTGATTATGAATTTTTCTTAGAATTGCAATTTAAAAGACTAAGTGGGAGAATAGATACACTAGAGAAAACCAGTACGATTTGATGGAGACTCTATGTTTGATGATTATGTGATACTAAGATCTGAACACTTAAACCACAATTTCATAAAAGTAAGATAAAGTTTTATTTTTCTGGAAGTTTCCACAAGAGCCTTATGAGCCATTAAGAGTTCATAAAAATAGACGTTCAGCTTTAAAGACCATGATCGGAGAGGGTTAAAAAATTTAAAGTTGACTAGCTGAAGGACAAAAATGAATGACTAGCCTTAATTTTCCTGCAAAATGTACTGTATTTATGACACGTAAAATAACAATTGAAAAATGAGATCATATTTTTTCATAATTTCCCAAAGCTTATCAAAACGCATGTAGGATTACAAGTGCATTTTATTTTTCCCTTTCCCTTCAGATTAATGTTGATTTCAAGTATTAGGTAGAAGGATCTTTCAGCTTGGGTGAGATGCTGTCTGCGTGTTTTCTTTTCTGCTGATTATGATTCATGACAGAAGACATGTGATTGATTCTGAGTAAAAATGACACGGACAAATACAAGGGTTCTCCATGCCTCTTATAAAAAATGATTGATTAAATTCCAAAGAACAACATCATATACAATTGGGTAAGCATCCTGTAATATTCAAGTCTGGACTTTAAAAAATGATTTCTTGAGGCTCCTGGGTGGCTCAGTCGTTTAAGTGTCCGACCTCCGCTCAGGTCATGATCTTGTGGTTTGTGGGTTCGAGCCCCGCGTCGGGCTCTGTGCGGCAGCTCAGAGCCTGGAGCTGCTTTGGAGTCTGTGTCTCCCTCTTTCTCTGCCCCTCCTCTGCTCGTGCTGTGTCTCTCTTTCTCAAAAATAAAAATAAAATAAAATAAATGATTTATGAAAATATTGATGTTGTTTTAGAGTTAGTTACAACCTAGTTAATGTGCACATCACTGAATTCTTCCATGCATTCATAGCTGAAGCTCAAAATTAGAATAGATCTCTAATTCAGGCCTAAGAAATTCAGCTGAATTATCCCCAAATATCACAAAGTTGGAAGACGAAGCTCAGTTTTCCACTGCATCTATCCCTCGTGTTGACAGTGGTAATAACCCGCTTCTATTGGACCGTTGAACAGATTTCGGTCAAATATGTCCAAGTGCCTCACGTGAAATAATCAGACACATTTTGTTCTGGGGACTGCATTTGTTGTTCACCGCATCTTAATTGTTAATGTAATTTTGTAAACTTTGGTGATTGCATTCTATTCATTTTCTTCTGACTGTGGCCGTGGTGAATGGGGAGATGTTATCATACTGTTATCTGGGTTTCTGCATTTTTACTCTTGTCTCCAGTTCTGCCTCCTCTTTCATGACTGAGATTGCCTTGGGAGAAGTTTTAATTAGCTTTCTAACCTGGGTCCAGATTGCATGTGCAGAGGGTACAGGAGGCAACGGCACACACAGCTTGTGGGTCCGGCCTGGTGACTTCACCACTCACTGTTCATTCCACCTGTGTGACCCTGTCCTTCAAGGCACATGCGTCCTAAATAGAAACTTAATAACGAGTCACATCAATGTTTTACCAGCTAAATGCTCATTCGGATACGTATGATCCTGACAACTTTTACACCACTGGTGTGTATTCTTTGCACAATCTGAAAAATGGTTATGATTTATCAATTTAATTACTTGAAATCAGCTCTGAGTAAATTAGGACGGTCAGCTGTATTTCAAGGAAAAGCTCTTGTAGATCGGCTATTTTACAGAATGAATAAAAATTAAAAAAAAAATTGTTTTCCCTTAATATTTGTTTATTTTTGACAGAGAGAGAGAAGGAGAGAGAGAGAGAGAGAGGCAGAGAGAGAGGGAGACTGAGGATCCGAAGCAGGCTCTGCGCTGATAGCCCAGAGCACAATGTGGGGCTCGAACTCACGAACCGTGCGATCATGACCTGAGCTGAAGTCCGACGCTTACCCAATTAGCCACCCAGTCACCATGAATGAATAATTTTGCTAACATTTTCCTGTAAGACAGGAAAGCACACTATAACTTCTCTGGTGTGATATGTGAGACAGGAGTGATACACAGAACGGCACTTACATTTTAACATAATTTAATTTAAATGCATTGTAAGTTTTCATCTTAATATCTATGAATTTTTTTATGTTTCACCAACCAATAATTTTGGATATGACAGGGTTCAGATAAGCAGCCTTAATGGTATCTATTTTCAGATAACCTGAACGGTCAGCGTTGCGCTTAACATGCCAAAGAAAAATTTTTTAAACTTCAGAAACTGCAAGCATTTATACTACACCCGTTTAAAAACATAGTACAGAATATATCAATTGCAAGCGTGGATCAGTATTTGGACGACTTCACAACCAACAACGCCCTCAGTTTGAGTATTTGCTGGGGGACCCTTCGGTTAGCCAAAGTCATGGTTGTTATAATAAAGGGACTTGTTTGATCTCTACAAAGATATTCTTTGATGAGCACGTAAGAAAGCACAAAACAAGTGCCCTGTGCGCTATAATTTAAGAAAATACTGATATACTAACTGAGCTTAAAATAGGAAAACAGTATTAAAGGCATACCATCAAGGTATCAAATTTCCTTTTCTCTGATTTCAAAGAGATCAGAATGACTATAAAGCGACTAGGTACTTGTCTTGCATTCAGAAATGTGCCTATTGGGGTATTCAAGGCACTGCGTGTGCCTCTGGCCTGACCATTCTACTGATGACATCCAGGTAGTGGTTGACACAGGCAATGGGCATATTTCGTAGTTGTATTCACTCATTTCGACAGCTTAGATCTCTCCTTGAAAAGCTAGCTTACGGGGCTTCTGGGTGGCTCAGTCGGTTGAGCGTCCAACTTCGGCTCAGGTCACGATTTCGTGGTCCGTGAGTTCGAGCCCTGCGTCGGGCTCTGTGCTGACCACTCGGAGCCTGGAGCCTGTTTCAGATTCTGTGTCTCCCTCTCTCTCTGACCCTCCCCCGTTCATGCGCTGTCTCTCTCTGTCTCAAAAATAAACGTTAAAAAAAAAAAAAAAAAAAAAAAAGAAAAGCTAGCTTACGTTATCATTCCCTTTGCAAGACCGTGGATATGATTGAGAACTTGGGAGTCAGGAGAGTAGATGAATAACGGTGAGTAAAATTATTTTGGCATTCTGGACAACTGGCATCAGCATACTGCAAACAGTTTTAATATTAATAAGAAGCACTTGAAAGACTTGATGAAAGTCTTCATAAGTATTTTCCTGAGTAGGATGGCTATTGCAATAGCACAATCAATTACCTTTTTGTGATTTTTTCAGACATTACCAAATCCTTTGACATACCCAAAAGAATGTTACTCGCCAGAATTTAGACATCACTTCATATGGCTTCTACAAAGGGGAAATATGGAATAAAATACACTTACATCACTTTCCTTAGGAATTAATTCTCAGCATCTAAATTTTTTAGAAAGGTGGTTAAATGCATTTTTCTCTTTCAGCAACATGCATATGTAAAGTAAGCGTCCTGCTGCTGAATACCATTGAGGCAAAAGGAATCGTTCTTTGTATAGAGATCTGTTTCATAAAAAAGAAAGTAATAGGCAAAGTTTCCTTTATACTTTCCTACTGGCTCTTGTTTCTCTTGAATCTGTATCTGCCCGCGATGCCCACAGGGAGCTGGAGACTTTGCAAATATCTCTCAGGGAGCCCAGGATGATGGAACCCGTACGCTAAGGACAGCGAGTTAAAATGATAGAAGGAGCCTGAGACAGGATTGCCACGGAGGACGACAGTTTATCATCGTGAAAAATCAACTTCTGGGTTCTGTATTTTGGAAAACGGACGCTTTTCTTTGTTTTGTTTTGAAAAACCAATATTTAGTTAAGCCTGATGGGTCAAGCTTCTGTTACACACAGCTAAATGCACCCAGAAATGTGCTGGAGGGTAAGAAGTTACGATGGACCCTCAAGACCGTTATGTTCATAGCTGGGACATTAGATTAGATCAGCGACATCCTGAGAATATTCCGGTAAGAATGCCTCTTGCGACCAGTGAGAGTTGTAACACACAGGCTCTCTGGGAGAAATAGCAAGCGTCCGTTACTAGGGCGCTGAGAGGTTAAGAAAAGATCATGATAAATCATAATTACTTTACGTAGTTTTTATTATTTCTATAATTTTAGGAAACAATAATATGGAAGATGAATATCACAAAAGAGCAGTAAAAGGCTGAAGAAGTAACTAATAAGCCAAAAAGGTCCTGACGGCTAACACATTTATTTTGATGACTTTTATTTTAAACAGAAATCCAGGCTGAGCTTTTATTAGTTTCCTTTTCTGTGCATTTGTACATTTTTAAAAGCTGTGTCTATAATTTAAAACTCTGAAAGGGAGATAAGCAGACAGTTTAGAAATCAACCAAATACAACTACCAAAAAATTTTTAAGTGTAAAAATTGAAAAGAAAGTTCAGAGAAATACCTAAGCAACTGTTTACACGTAGCAGAAGAACCAGTCGCTGAACCAGAAAATAGAACTGACATTCTTTTCCTCAAAAATTGTATGTTGGTCTGTCTGTTTAGGCCTAGAGTTTGAGACTGGAACGTGCTCATGCTTTGATGATAAAGAGACTTGCTTTTTCTCTTCTGATGTGTTCTTTTCCTTCAGGGCTTATTTTTCTGATTCTGATATTTTAAACTAGATATTTAAATATCTAGATATTTTTCCATACCTTGACTTTACATTTTAATATAGAAAATTACAATATTCAACGAGCTTTCTTCCAACATATTGTAATGCATTTTATATACTGTGTCTTAGAACACCTTAGAACACTATTCATAGTTGCATATTGCCTGGATTAAGAGAGGATGCTATGCTAAATGGAAATATGTGTGCATATATATATATATATATAATTTTTTTTCAAAGAGGGTGGGGGAAAGGAAGGAGAGAGAACCCATATATAATTAATTTAATTTAAGATTGCCCAGTGGTAGAGAGCAAGGCTTGAAGCCTGTCTCTTAGAGTCTGAATTCTAGCTTCTGCAGCTTACTGTGTGATATTAACCAAATTACCCCCTTTTTAATTGTTTTATCAATTGTAAAGTGGGAAAAAAATAATGTTACTTATCCCAGACTCTTTGTGAGGATTAAATAAATTAAATGCCTAATGTAGAGAGCATTCCTGATCCGTCTAAGCTCTCCATTGTTGGGTATTATTGCAGCTGGTGATGTTACGTAAGAAGACCTCTGTTTGATATCAGGTCAAACAATAAATCAGATTTCCTACCGAAATGGTTTCAAGACATGAAGTTGCTAAGTTAGTCTATGAAAGCACAGATTCTGTTTGCCGGCCAGATTCTATCTTTGCACCCAGAATCAACTGGATTTTGATAGATTTTAGCCTAAATCTGACGGGCTCTAGGGGCGCCTGGGTGGCTCAGTCGGTTGAGCATCTGACTTCGGCTCAGGTCATGATCTCACAGCTCGTGAGTTCAAGCCCCGTGTCAGGCTCTGTGCTGACAGATCAGAGCCTGGAGCCTGCTTCGGATTCTGTGTCTCCCTCTCTCTCTGCCCCTAACCCACTTGCATTCTGTCTCTGTCTCTCTCAAAAATAAATAAACATTAAAAATTTTTTTTCTAAATCTGAGGGGTTCTTGATGATATGTCTTGATAGCATAGGGTGATTAAATGCTCAAATAGAAATGAAAGAACCTTCCTGAACTTCCTACTCGTCTACCTTAAAAACTGTTTATATTTATTTACATTCTGGACATGCTTTCATGTTTTACCTTGTTAGATATGACATTTAAATTTATGCCCAGTTGGGGGCACCTGGGTAGCTCAGTCGGTTAAGCATCTGACTCTTGATTCCAGCTCACATCGTGATCTCACGATTTGTGAGTTTGAGCCCTGCATCAGGCTCTGCGCTGACAGTGTGGAGTCTGCTTGGGATTCTGTCTTCCTTTCTTTCTGCCCTTCCCCCACTCACTTGTTATCTCTTCGAAATAAAAAAATTTAAAAATCTTAAATGTGTGCCAATTTTCTTATGAAATATTATAAATTTAGGCTTTTCAGAACAATCATCTATAAGAAATTTCAGGTAAAGCTTGGGTGTGATTACTGCAATTAGATCACTAATTACCCTTTTAAGAAATATGCTAGGAGAACACAAGATGGTCTACAAATATTCTTAGCTGTTGCCTCAATGGGTCCAACTCTGATATTAATTAAACTGTATGTAATATATAGAATCTTTGTTTTTCTCATGCTATTAATATAATCCGTTAATGATTTCTGATAAATCAAGTTCTGTGGCAAGAATTTCTGAACAGATAATAAAATTCAATCTGCTTAAATAAAAGATACCACGTATCTCTCTTTTTAACTGGCAGATATATTCCCTTCCCCACAAAACACCACCACCTACAACAACACAATCATAGAAGAGAAGAAAGGCAAACCTGTTCCTACATGTGGTTGAGTAGTTAACACACACCTGTCATTGTTTCTCATCTCTTGTCAAATAAAATGACTTGAAATTAGCTTTAAAAAACCAAAGTCCTATTTCCTATCTGCTAAACCAAATGCTAACAGCCTGTGGTTAAAAACTGAATGATGCAAGTCAACTCATTTAAAGATTAAGGAGGTAAGACTGCTTCCAAAAACAAAAAAGAAGGGGAGAGCATGTAACAGGTTTATCAGGAAATTAAATTATTGAAGTATATCTCTTCTATTTGTATTTTAACATTTTAAAAAGTCACTGTCATAGTTACTTGGTCTAGTTACTTTGACGTTTTTTGGTCCTAATTGCCCCATTATTTTATGCTGGAGGAAGCTCAAAATGACATTAGCGTCTCACATTTTAAAGGGGATGGTAACAATTTCCATACTATTCAAATGTTTGACTTTTCAAGAACTCCACGATGTACCTACACAGCAGGGAGCTTGGTAAAAACGATTCCAACTCCTTTGTTTCCAATTCTCCTACCTATACGCGTACCGCTTTGTAGTTTCCTGTAATCGCACCCTTGCTTCCCATTGGAGTATGTGCGATGAAAGGCAAGACTTCGCTTTATTTTCTGTTTGTGAAGATCAGCAGCTGGCTGGGTGTTGGCACATAGTAGGCATTCAATATCTAGTGAATTGATTATTGGATGAATGGGTTAACTAAACTGCCTTTTGTTTGGAGCAAGAGTATATATAAATGATGACTCAGTCAGAGACACGTTTGGAAAGCTAGCAGCAAGATTGGATAGCAAACGAAAACCAAGGTAGAGACCGGGCAGCTGATGAAAAGAAAAGGTTGTCGGTGTTACGACTGTCCATCAATTCTCAATGGAGTTATTGTTCATTAGGGGAACTGAATCCGAATCACCAGATCACAGAGATGCCAATTTTATTGAGGAAACTGTATCGAACTTGGTAGCATTGCTCTGCATTTTCACAGGTGAATCTTTTCATGAATCTGTATCAATGGGTTTATAACTGTTATTGTAAGTAACGCTTTGGTGTTAATGGCCACTTTGCCGTGTACCCCCAAGCATTTTTGAAAACGATATTTTTTAGGCAGATATATTTTATTCAGTGGGGCTTGGTTAACCTGTGTTATTAGCATACATGTGAAAATGAAAGTACTTAGCCACCCCACTGTCTTCAGTTTTCTCACTGTGGCAAACCCCTGTGGGTGTAGATTAAATGTTCACGAGTGTGAAACATGTTCTAGTAACACATCCCCATTCTATGGGCTGTGCTAATGCCGTACACAAACAGTTTTTTTTTTTTTTTTTTTTTTTTTTTAGGAGAGGGAAGAAGATGGTATAAACGTAGGTGGGTAACTTGTTCAGTGATTGAACATAAAAATCAAGTGTGTATTTGTGAGAAGTATACTTTCTAAGAACAGCTGATCGTGAGGTATTGCATGATGGGACAGTTCCAGGAAATCATAAAGGCTCTCAAGTGATCTCAAAATAATGAAGTTCAGCACTTACTGAAATTGCATTCTGTGGTTTGGGTGAAAGTGTTGGTTTAAGAAGAATAGGAAATTCCGTGCAAACTTTACAGACTGAAGCTATTGTTAAATCCCTAGTAGCTTCAAGGACTTAATAAAGAACCAATATACCCAGCAGATTTCATTTCTAGAATTTGATCATATAAAAATTTTCTATCCTTTTCTATTCACTTCTTCTTTCGTTTTTGCCTCCATTTTAGTTATTCTATTCAATTGCCCACTCATCTCTGTTTACTTAACCCTGATATACTAGTTGCCTAAAGATAGAAAGAAATCAGCCTAAAATAAATTGAGTAAATCTTGGCATATTCTCTTTTTGATTCTCATCCTTACCTTTTTATGATTTTTCTATAACAAAGATTCTGGGATACAAGATAGGTGACTTTCACCTACTTTTAACTTCTAGCTAAGCTTGTGGGTAGGGTAATGTTTTTATTCTGATATTATGAAATATACAAATTATCTGTTCACATTTCGCCCAAAACGATTACCTGGCTCTTTCCTTCATTGGTTGCTTTCAGTTTTCAAATTCTATTCCATCCCTTTTATGACCAATAGGAGCAATTTCATCTACCGCCAATGTAATCCTTCTGATTATATTGTATCTTTGTATGTATACTTGAAGATCCAACACAAATTGATTACTTACCTTTTTTTTTTAATGTTTATTTATTTTTGAGACAGAGACAGAGTGTGAGCAGGGGAGGGGCAGAGAGAGCTGGAGACACAGAATCCAGGAGACACAGGCTCCAGGCTCTGAGCTGTCAGCACAGAACTCTACTGCAGGGTCCAACTCATGAACCGCCAGATCATGACCTGAGCCAAAGCGGGACGCTTAACCTACCGAGCCACCCTATTGCCCCGATTACCTGCCTTGCATATTTAAATCACTGATAGGCTTTGTGGACATTCTAAATTTAAGTAGCTAGGGCCCTATTGAATTATCAGGTACACAAACAGAAGAGTCAGACGCCATAGGAAAGTGAGTAGTTCATGGTCACTTGATACATGATGCATAACACTGGGTAGAAGCTGGTAGTGAATATCTATTGAGGATTTTACTACTGTAGCACTGCTCTTAAGAATTTACGTTCATCACAGGGGCGCCTGGGTGGCACAGTCGGTTAAGCGTCTGACTTTAGCCAGGTCACGATCTCGCGGTCCGTGAGTTTGAGCCCCGCGTCGGGCTCTGGGCTGATGGCTCAGAGCCTGGAGCCTGTTTCCGATTCTGTGTCTCCCTCTCTCTCTGCCCCTCGCCTGTTCATGCTCTGTCTCTCTCTGTCCCAAAAATAAATAAACGTTGAAAAAAAAAATTTTTAATAAAAAAAAAAAAAAGAATTTACGTTCATCAATACCTAACGTTCACAACACCATGAGTTTCACACACTTTATAGATGAAGATACTGATTTCCAGAAAATTTTAAGTAACTTTTCCAAGGCAACAAATATAATATCAAAAGACATATAAATAAACACACAAATGAATTGACCCCATTAGCAATGCTTTTCTCCTGAAAACTAATCATCAGCTTTTCATGGAAGCTTCTGTTCCACCCTCTCCATCATCCCATTTTTCTTAACGTTGCTTGGAGGTTTCTACCAGCATATGAACAGATGATATGCATTGGTAAGTCCTGAATTATATATGTTGCTAGAGTTATTTTAAATTATTTGTGAGTTTTAGTCTGGCTCGTACAGCATTCATCAAGTGTTTGACAATGTGTCTCAGCTCAGAACAGGACCAGAACTTACCATCAACACTAAAGGTCTTTTCAGAGTCTCACAGGAATTTAATTTTAAGAGAGAATCTAGATTTAGACGTTTTGGCTTTGCAGACCACTCAGTATTTGACATTGTACTTTGTAGTCTAAAGATCCTCTCAAGTGAACAATTTTGTTTACATTGAAAGTTACCCAAGTGGCAGATTGTCATCTGAACTGCACTTACAGTGTCAATACACACAAGGGGCAAGCGTCCGGCAGAGAAGGCATGAACTTTGGTTTGGACACAAATACTCACTAGTCTGGCAAGTCAGTGGAAAGTTTTCCTTCTGCACCTTGTGTCTTAGGTCCCCAGTCTAGTGTCTGTGATTGCCAGAAAACAAAGAAAGAGATCTTTCCAGACTCCCATGAACAAAATACAACAATACTAAAAAAGCTTGCGTGAAATTTAATGATTGGCCTGAAGCACAATCTGAGAAATGGACGCCAGTCCGAGGAGAAACTTTCTGAGCTTTGCAGCCCCTAAGGCAAAATCAAGGAATAGATTTATCAATTCCTATGTCCCCATCGTCTTCTTTAAAAAAAAAAAAAGTTTCTTTATCGGGGGGGAGGGGCGGAGAGAGGGCAATAGAGGATCTGAAGCAGGCTCTGTGCTGACAGCAGAGAGCCTGGTGTGGGGCTCGAACTCACAAATCACGAGATCATGACTTGAGCCAAAGTCAGACACTTAACCAACTGAACCATGCAGGTGCCCTGCCCCCATCTTCTTTTAAATGAAAATCTTTTCATAAATTTCCAAAATCATGATGAGCATCGATAGATGCAAATAGCAAATAGATTTCCACTGAGAATCTGACCTGATAATGAAAGAATTCCCCAAAGAGTTTTTCTTTTCCAGGAGACAAACTAAATTTAGGAGTTCACAGATCAGTGAAGAGGGATTGACGCTCAGATCTGATGATCAGCTCATCTAGCCCTCAGAGCTCCACCGCGGAAGCTGTCGGGTCCTCGGCGGAACATATCATTTACAAGTTTCCAATCTTGGGTTCTGGCAGCCAAAGGCCCTTTGTGGACACTTGGTGAAACCACTAAATTGTCAAATTCACGAAGACACGACTAGGAAAACTGTTCCTACATCAAAGCTAAGTTTATTAGAACTTATGGCTATTAGTGAGAATACCACTCACTAATAGTGTTGTAGGTGGGAGGGAAGAGTGGTTTAAGGCATTTCTATCAAGGCAAGGAACAGATCAGAATTCGGAAAAATTTATAATATATAATTTAGGATTGGTGGAAACTGCCAAGTGAGGGTCCGGAAGATGGTCTCGGAAAGAAAACTGTTTGGCCAAGTCAGTGGGCTACATTGTCTTTGACAAATGGATCGGTAGGAGTTTCCTGAAGCAAACAATAAAGTTATTTATGGCTTTCCACCATTATCTTTCCCTGGGAAAGCATTCTTGTAATAAGCAACCAGGTCATGCTGACACTGGTGGTCAGTTCTTATCTAAGTCGTGGGGACAGGTGCATCCTTAGCTGTCAACAACAATAGAGTATCCTTCCCTAGTCCTAGCATTTCCAGTTTGGTTTTTGTTTTTTTAAATGTTTATTTATTTTTGAGAGACAGAGTGCAAGTGGGGAGGGCAGAGAGAATGGGGGACAGAGGATCCAAAGCGGGCTCTGCACTGATAGCAGAAAGCCCAACCGAGGTTTGAACCCATGAACCATCAGATCATGACCCCAGCCAGAGTCAGATGCTCAACCGACTAAGCCACCCAGGCATCCCTAAAATGTCTGTTTTTATGGTTAAATTTTTGTTTAATATTTGTTTATTTTAGAGAGAGGGAGACAGAGCATGAGGTGAAGAGGGGCAGAGAGAGAGGATGCACAGAGTCTGAAGTAGGCTCCAGGCTCTGAGCTCTCAGCACAGAGCCTGATGTGGGGCTTGAGCTCACAAAGCTGTGAGATCATGACCTGAGCGGAAACCAAGAGGTGGATGCTTAATCCACTAAGCCACACAAGTACCCTATTCTCCTTTTGTTTGCTGAACCCATTAGCTGCCAGGGAACAGCCCTCTAAATTCGATAACTGTCAAGCTGTCTTCTCCTCATTGGGCATATCCCAGGTTTTTTAAAACTGAGTCGTAAACTCAGACCAAAGGAAAATATAAATAGCAATATTAATTTCAAATTATATAGACGTATAATTTCAGAAATAATAATTGAAAATATTATACTGATAAAAGTTAAAGTATTTAGAAGTGTTATACTATGAATATTCGTAGGCGAAATTATAAAGCCTTAAACTGTAGTATTAAAAATGTAATTACAGTACGGTCATCTGACATATTGTGTCTCAATGTGTATCAGATAAAATAGAAGAAATGCAAACATGGCAATAAAGGGTTTAAATTATTAAGATGCTATTGACTATGTTAGCCAGTCAATAGTAGCTGAAGAAAACAAAATATACCGCCTCAAGTTCCCATGAACGTTTAAACATTGGTGGTGTATTTACTTCTAAATTTTCAGTAAATATATTCTATAAGCTTTATTTCCTAACCACACATGAAATTAGTATAATTGAATATCAAAAACATAAAAAATTAAATGTTTTAATTGACTATCATTTAAATTATGATTTAGAGACAAAATTAAAAAGCATGTAAGCATTGTTTAAAAAAAGAAGATAACGATTGTGGTAGTCTATTCTTGTAACCATACATTTTTTGGAACTTCTTGTTTGAATTTGGGTGAGCCTCTGACTGATTCAACCCAGGGATCAGGATAGAAATGATGTCATAAAACTCCTGAGACTAATTTATCAAGCACCATGCAGTTTCCACATTGTTTTCCAGGTGCTCCCTCGGGGGAAACTCACCGCCACGTACAGAGTTAAACATTCGGAGATGCCGTGTTAGAGAAGACACGCGTGGTTGCGTCTAAGAAGCAGGTACTGAGACAAGAGTGGATGGACTGCACATGTTCTGGATAAAGCGAGAGGGAATGAGAACAGGCATGGAGCCTCTTCAGACAGCAGTGCAGGTCGTAGGACTGTCCACAGGGAGGAAGAAGGGGTTTTGTGCGCAGATCATGGAGCTGTTCTGAGGAGTATTGACCACACTCACGGGAATACCCTGAACCAAGGGCACACATGTGAAGAGCCCCCCAGTGGGCAGGGATGAACTGGTGTTAGTACCTTCTCCATGCTCCCATACTGTCTAGAAGCAGCCTGAGGGATATGTTGTTTCCATGGAAACTCAGGGGTGGGTCCAGAGGGTCCCGAGGGTCACTTGTCAGTCAACGGTGCTCCTGGCAACTGGTTCTTTTGAAGGACATCTGAGTGGTAGTTCTTTTGACTGTCACAAAGACACCACAGTTGGCCATCACGGTTGAGCTCAGCTTTCCAGTAATCTCCATCCAAATATGACACATGTTAGCTTTGTGGTCAACATGGAAGTTGGTCCTTCAGCCTGGTTACTTCAGCTGGAGAGTGACATACATATATATATATATATATATATATATATGTTTGTGGTAAAAACGTGATAAAAGCAAACACCGAGAATATCCTTCAGGGATCACAGAACCACCTGTCTAGAACATGTGGCATTTTACTCTGTGCAGTAAAAATCAGATTTTCTGAAGGAGGCAGTGTCAGAGCTGAGTATTAATGGTGGGGGGTGCTCGTTTGGGAAGTCTGGTCGGTCAGGGACTGGGGTGTGAGGGAGATTCCACACAGAAGGAAATTATTAACAAAGGCAGAGTAAAGGGGGTGCAGGGAAAACTCAAATTAGTGTTGCTGCAGCTTTAAATTGCTAACAAAGTGTTTCTAGAAATGAAATGAATAGTCTTGGGCCCAATTACAGGGCTGTGAGGAGTGGGGAGCATCTGCTGGCAGCTCTGACCCACCACGGAAGGGTGACGGGCGAGGCAGTGCTTTTTAAGAGGAACACTTCTGTTGACCTACCTCCCAGACGCAGACCAAGGTGAGGCTGGTGGGACCTGCCATTTAGAGGCTGCCGCCATAGTCTGACAAGAAGCCATGAGTGCACACCCTGCACCAGCTTGGTGGTTGGAGAGGAGCATTGCAAAAGAAGGGGGTGGGGGCTGGAGAAACATTGTGAAAGTCAATCAGCAGGCTCTGATGAATGGCTTGATGAGGGCGTTGAGGGACAAAAAGGAGACGAAAGAAGAGCTTCTTGGTTACCAGAACTGGATGACTTCAATTGTGGCACCATTTTGAGGTGAGTTTGGGGATGTTCATCATCAAAGCTCTTGACCTTGTGAATGAATCTAAACACTATTCAGGGAGAGGTCAACAATGTCTTTCTTTTTTTTTTTTTTTAATGTTTTATTTATTTTTGAGAACAAGAGAGACAGAGAACGAGCTGGGGAGGGGGAGAGAGAGAGGGAGACACAGAATCTGAAGCAGGCTCCAGGCTCTGAGCGGTCAGCACAGAGCCCGACGTGAGGCTTGAACTCACAGACCGTGAGATCATGACCTGAGCCAAAGTCAGACCCTTAACCAACGGAGCCACCGAGGTGCCTGTTCAAGGAGAGGTCTAAACCAGGAAGAAAAGAAATGTGTGCCAGAGACAGAGTGAGCAGGGGACTGTAGGTTTATGGTGAAGCGTTGCATTGGAGGGGTAAAGTGGTAGGAAGCAAAGGTACATCGGGGTCACTCAGAAGTGGAAGGATGGGAGGCAGTCAGGGGGTAGTGAACTTGTTGTTATACAACATCCTGGGCCAAATTTCTACCTAAAGTTATTGTTTTGTCCAGGACTGAATGCACTGTCACAACTCTGTCACAACGACTATTCCCCAAGGAGTAATCTAACCAAGTATTAGTGCAACCGCTATAATAGGAAGTGGAGAGCAGAGACACCCCTCATGCCAGGCTAGGTGGGAAATGTGTGGTTTGCGTTGATAGCTTTCTCTCACTTTGAACTTGTCTTTAGGTAGAAGTAGATGGTACTTGCCTGCAAACAGTAACCCCACAATCTTTTTTTTTTTTTTAATTTTTTTTTTTTCAACGTTTATTTATTTTTGGGACAGAGAGAGACAGAGCATGAACGGGGGAGGGGCAGAGAGAGAGGGAGACACAGAATCGGAAACAGGCTCCAAGCTCCGAGCCATCAGCCCAGAGCCCGACGCGGGGCTCGAACTCACGGACCGCGAGATCGTGACCTGGCTGAAGCCGGACGCTTAACCGACTGCGCCACCCAGGCGCCCCATAACCCCACAATCTTAAAACAGAAAACGATTATATTTTATACGTTAAATATTCTACTTAAATATTTCAGTGAGGGGCGCCTGGGTGGCGCAGTTGGTTAAGCGTCCGGCTTCAGCCAGGTCACGATCTCGCGGTCCGTGAGTTCGAGCCCCGCGTCGGGCTCTGGGCTGATGGCTCGGAGCTTGGAGCCTGTTTCCGATTCTGTGTCTCCCTCTCTCTCTGCCCCTCCCCCGTTCATGCTCTGTCTCTCTCTGTCCCAAAAATAAATAAACGTTGAAAAAAAAAATTTAAAAAAAATATTTCAGTGAGACCTTGCAAATAACGGCAGAATGTACGGGACATGATCGGTAAAACCTGCTTGTTAATTGTTAGATGAAATACAGCATAGAACTTAAATGAAGCAATTTGGGAAATGCTATACGATTCGTACGTAGTGAATTTCTTTTGTGGTTCTAAGCATTTGCGTGGCACAGAATTTGGTAAGTCCTTTGGGACAGAGATAACTTCAAAGATGTAGACACACGGAAGCAGAAAGTCATATGGAAATGGTCTGCAGGAATTCATAGCCATTCGAGAAAATTTGAGAATGACAGGAGATAGGAAATTAGGTTTCGTACAAATTGGATCCGGTTGCATGAGTGGCAGACAGCTGATATCTGCATTTCATGGATAGTTTTCCTCTGCCAATCTCATTTGGCAATAAGGAGTATCAATGTTTTCATTATTGGCTCTGCAGGGGCCACAAACGGAGCTGGTGGTTTTAAACAATTAATATAATGCAAACACTGTAAAAGCACATTGAAATTGGCTTGTGAGAACACGCATTAAAATGTTAATGGTGTTTGCTTCTGGGTGGAATTCATGTTCTTGAATAATCTACAGCTTTGTAAATGTAAAAGGTCATTACACCGATTCTGTTGTTCCAGAGCTCATTGCCTCTCCTACTAAAATGGCCTTTACTGACAGTTTTTTTGATGCTGGATGTCAAAGTAAGTAATTTTAATTTTAGTATCATCACAGAGTTAATATATCTACTACGAGCAAACCAATTTTCTTTCAATTGGTAATTCAGGCTGCAAATCCAAATGGACTTTCCAAAACCTGGTCAAGGCAAAGAACATGAATCTCTTCCAAAGGAAGTTAGGAACAGGGTGCCTGGGTGGCTCAGTCAGTTAAGCATCTGACTCTTGGTTTCGGCTCAGCTCACGATCTCGCGATTTTGTGGGGTTGAGCCCCACGTGGGGCTCTGTGCTGACAGTGCAAGAACCTGCCTGGGGTTCTCTGTCTCCCTCTCTCTCTGCCCCTCCGCATTCACGTTGTCTTTGTCTCTCTGAAAATAAATTTTAAAAAGTAACTATTAAAAAATTAAAAACAAAATAAAAGAAGGAAATGGAGAATCGACACAATTCACATGTTGAAATGTTTCCTAAGGCGTCCAGAGTAATAGACACTATTTTGGGGCCAGAATGCCTATGATGAGATCTTTCTATCCTAAGTTGTTGTCATGAAAGAGTTAATGAACTTCCAAATGAATAAACGATTTACTACTTTCTTGGAGTAGGTTTAGGCCTGTTAAGCATGATATAAATTAAAACTGCTGTTTCTTGTTTTCTATAGTCAAGCAAATGTATTACATGCCACTGCGAATAGGAAAGACACTTATGCACTTGCCCAAACAGAAATTCCGCTCTTAAGGAACAATGATAAATGTTCTTTCTCTAAAATGAGAAGAGGAAATTGCTTGACTATAAACCATTCGATCGAATATTATTAATTATGTAGAGAATTTCATGATTTAATGAAATTTAGAGAGCCTTGCAGGAAGCAATATGATTTAGCAATATACTGACAATTAGCTAAAGAATGTATCATGAGTAGTGCATCCATATTTCTAGACAGCAGCCTCTGATACATTAGGAATATGAAGGATGAAAATATTTATCGGTCATTTCCAACATTAAAAATGTCTTCTTTAAAGAATGGGAAACATTCCGTCAAAGGAGAGAAATTCTATAGAAAAAAATTGATTATGTAGCAAGACCAAAAGATCTAAAAGCGCTTAGTATCTAAGATGTATGTTGAACTAGTTCAAGGAGGAAAATTAATTAGAAAGTGGTTAGAAGTTAAGAGTTGTTTCTTGGGACTAGATCTGTTTCATTTTTGAATGCCCACAGCACTTGGTGCTTTTCTTGTAGCACATGCTAATCTGTCCCTTGGACCACAGCTTTTTATTCTTACGTTTTGCCTCTTAAAAGAGCAATGACCATTAATGACATATGATATCTACTTCAAAGAGACATAAGCTAAAATTCTTAGCTGTTTTACTTAGAATCTTGGGCCTCAGTTTTCTTGTTGAACAAATGGGGAAAATAAAATCTTGGAGACTTTTTCTTGCTGTCAAGATAATGCAAATAAAGCATAAGGAATGTAGGAAGAAGCCAATAAAAGCTATTTTATGGAGTATAAGCTACCTCTGTCTTTTTTTATATCTGTTATCAGTACAGTCTATAGTAGGTTTATCAATCCTTGGCCAGAAGAATCTATATATAAAGTAATACAGTAAAACCTTGGTTTGCAAGAATAATTTGTTCCAGAAACATGATTATAATCCAAAGCACTTGTATATCAGAGCAAATTTCAAAAACCATTGGCGCAGTTGTGGTCATGTGCCATTCAGTGTCACGTACTATTCGTATCGCAAGACTCGCTCATTTATCAAGTTAAAATTTATTAGAAATGTTTGCTCGTCCTGTGGAACACTCGCAGAAGAAGTTACCCACCATCCAAGGTGTTCCTGTAATGATATAATTTAGAAAGTTAGTGTATACCATTTACCTATGATGGATTAAAACATCAATATGTGAAATACAGAAAGATATGCTACAGTCTTTATCTTTAAGAAATGATGATGGGGAGCCTGGGTGGCTCAGTTGGTTAACCGTCTGACTTCAGCCCAGGTCATGATCTCATGGTTTGTGAGTTCGAGCCCCCCATCAGTCTCTGTGCTTGAAATGATGATAAAATGGGCACCTGCGTGGCTCAGTTGATTGAGTCTCTGACTCTTGATTTCAGCTCAGGTCATGATCCCACGGTCGATGGATCAAGCCCCAAGTCAGGCTCTGTGTGTAGCAGGGAGCCTGCTTAGGATTCTCTCTCTCTCTCACTCTTTCTCTTTCTCTCTCTGCCTCTGTCCCTCTACCCTGCTTGCACTGTCTCTGTCTCTAAAATAAATAAATAAATAAATAAATAAATAAATAAATAAATAAATAAATTTTATCATAATAATATATATACCATATATATTAAAAAATAATACATTATTCAGTTTAGGATTCACTGCAAATAAAAGAAAACAAAGACAAAACAGAAGTAGTTTATAGAAGGGTAGAAGCTTATTTGTTTCTCACGAAGAATTTCAGTTACGTGATCAGTGCTGAGATGGCACCACATGATCTCGGTGACTCAGCCTCTCCATATGATTCATCTCTGCACAGTCCTCCTTTTCAACGTCACCTCAGGGCCCAGGATGGCTGCTCTAGGTCCAGTCGTTACTTCTGCACATTATCCAGCAGAGCATTAAAAAGGAGTACAGAAATGCACATGCCTTGACGTGTGGAATGACCGTGAGACTTACATGCTGTTATTCCTGAAACCCCTTTGGCCAGAATTTAGTTGCAGGTCCACACTTAACTAAAAGGAAGAAGTATTATCTTCCTCTTGGGCACCACATACCCAGCTCAAAATCTGAATTCTATTACCAAATGGAATGGAAGAATGAGTATGAGGGGACAGTAAGCAATCGTTGTAATATAAGTACATGCAAATGTATGCAAATTGTACGTGTGTTGTGCATATATGCAAATTGTATGTGTATATGTAAATATATGCAAATTATATATGTGGTATATGAATTTCTTTATGTGGATTGTGAATACAAATATCTTCATAAAGAAATACTTAAAAAAATTTTTTTAAGGGGCGCCTGGGTGGCGCAGTCGGTTGAGCGTCCGACTTCAGCCAGGTCACGATCTCGCGGTCGGTGAGTTCGAGCCCCGCGTCAGGCTCTGGGCTGATGGCTCAGAGCCTGGAGCCTGTTTCCGATTCTGTGTCTCCCTCTCTCTCTGCCCCTCCCCCGTTCATGCTCTGTCTCTCTCTGTCCCCCCCAAAAAAAAAAACGTTAAAAAAAATAAATAAAAAAAAATTTTTTTTTAATGTTTATTTATTTTGATGGAGAGAGAGAGACAGAGCGTGAGCAGGGGAGGGGCAGAGAGAGAGGGAGACACAGAATCCGAAGCAGGCTCCAGGCTCTGAGCTGACAGCACAGAGCCCGACACGGGGCTCGAACTCATGTGCCGTGAGATCATGACCTGAGCCGAAGTTGGAGACTTAACTAACTGAGCTACCCGGGCGCCCCATAAAGAAATCCTTTTTAATTAAATACAAGAATAAGCAGTGCCTATTCCTATAGGACGAGGTCATGGTGCTCAATAACCCTTGTATTTCCAGGTGACCTTGACAATGCAACATTAATTTTGTGATGGATGCAGGAATCTATAATGGTTAGGACTAATTCCATTGCAAGTAACAGAAACGTAGCTCTCTCCTAGGCACTGTCTGTTTCTGCGCTAATCTACTTGTAGCATTTATTAACTGCCTGACATGATTTTTACCCTTTAATTTGCCCACTCTTTTATTTTATGGCCCCTTCCCCTAAGAGGTAAGCCCCATGAGGGCAGAGAAATCGTCACTCAGTTTCAATCTATGGCCTCACACCTGCAAGACTGCCTGAAAAAATAGAAGCACCTATGTGTTTGTCTAACGGATTACATTTCAATTATCTTCACCAGCCTTTCTTCCCAACCAGACTGTGAATGTTCTAGTTCCAGAAGCTCTGCTTGCTTACCAGCTCTTCCACTCGATTCCTAACAGAGGGCCAGGTACTCAGAACCAACGGGGTGGTGGGGCAGGGGGCAGGCAGTCTGATGGTGAGCATGAGGAAGATTTGATGAAAAAGAATGATTTTAGGAAATTAATAGTTGATGTGTCCTTGGATCCCTTAAACAGAGTCCTTCAAAAGTCCCATATGGCCAAATCCATGCTTAGATTATTGTCCGGAGGGCATGTCTAACATAAGGTAAAATATGTAGACATAATATTTTTTTCTAATGCACAATAATTGTAAAATAAACGTTAACGCTTCGTACCATTGCTTAAAGTGGCTGTCCAGTTATTTCATATCAATTGCCTTTTCTCAAATACTGGGGACTCTTTAGACTTGTGCCTAAAGGTTGTGAAGCTACCCGATAGGGACTCGCAAGAGAAGGGGCAAGTCAAGGTGCTGTGAATGCTGTCACAGTGATCTATTGTTCAGAGATTGCTCGATTAAGCCTGAGAAGTGGACGCCACACAATTTCTACTCTTTGAACAAGATTGAATTAAAACGGAGTGCAAATAATCAGTTTGTTTGTTCCAAACTTATCAGGATACTATCAGACTTATCAGATATTCTATTTAATTCCCCTATTTTTCATAATGCCGAGGAACTACGGTGCAAGATGTCACAGGCACTCGCCAGATTGTATCCTAGGCTTTCCCTTAGGTAATACGTTTTGATAAGATCCACTTCAGCTTTGTATGTTTCTACTCTTTCAATCAAACTTTTAGCAATATCTCCAGTTTAATCAAATCAGATCATCAGATAATCCTGCAAGTTTAAAATCGCCATTCTGTTAATATACTTCTAAAGACCTAATACTGCTTAATAAAGGAAATTAGTCATGAATTTTATTTTGGCAATTTTCTCTTTAGTATTGGTTGACCTCCACTGAGAAGCCATTAGATTTTCAGAAACTGTAACTCTATTTCTTCTGAACTGTCTAGACTCTCTGAGCTTCAGTTCTCCTGGGTGTCGCTGGGCAAGAACCGGCTGGAGACAGGACCCAGCCAGACAACCGGGGTGCAGGGTTGTCTTTCCCATTCCTTAGTCACCTCACCGTGAGTTAACTCCTCACCCCTCAGTGCCCTTCTCTGCAAAAACATGTTTAATAAGGACAGTTAACGAATAAGGCTGTTATTATGAGGATTAAAGGCACATGAGTGGCCGATAAAAGTTATAAGGTACAAAGTAAGTGCTTGACAAGCATTACTTTTATTTATCTTTACTTTTGAGAGAGAGAGAGAGAGAGAGAGAGAGAGAGAGTGCACGAGTAAGTGAGAGAGGCAGGGGGCGGGGGCGGAATCCTGAGCAGCCTCCATGCTCAAACTGGAGCCCTATGTGAGTCTGGATCCAGCCACCCGGGGATCATGACTTGAGCTGAAATCAAGAGTCAGACACTCAAGCGACTGAGCCACACAGGCGCCCCAAACATTACTTTTAATGTTATCTCAGAAGAAAATCTTTGGGAGAACACAGCGCACACGTGGGTTCAAAAGTGCTAAAAACATCCGTGTGAAGGCATCTAGCATCTAGCTTCTAGCATGTAAGGAAAGGTGTATATACAGCCCTTGCATTATATACGCAGGGACTGTATCTCTTTACGTGGGTAAGTTCGCCTTAATGATCTGACAGTGTACTGATATATCACTGATTACCATTAAAAATATAAATGTACGCTTTACTTTTGAAACAAAGCCAATGCAGTTATTCGAAGAATATGCTTCTATCAGCAGGCAGTGAAAAGATAATAAAACATTCAGGGTCAGGAGGGAGAAACAACATCCACTTGTTAAAATTGATTCCCAACACCAGGGTTCCTTCTGTTTTACTCACCCCCACCCCGACCCCACCCTTACTTAAACTTTGTTTTCTTCTGCTTTTTCAACGCTGCTTAGACTTACATTTTTCACCGAAGAGCTGGGGTTTTCTAAACGAGCATACACAATACCCCAATTCTGGTATTATCTGTGTTTTTCTACTGTACTCACTAACAACTATGTCTTTCTATGAAAAGAAACAAACGTGGCTTCGTTTGCAAAAAGCTCTTTTTTTTCACGTGAAACAATTTAAACTCTCTCATAATTTCTAATATGGCTAATGTTGCCACTAACATAAGATACTCCGTTCAACTTTGAAGACAGATCCAAGTCAAATCAATACTAAGTACATTGTTTCTTTAAAGTTGTTACTCAAATGCCTGCCGTTAATTTTAGTAAATGAATTAGTCATCTCTCTTCAGAATATGATAGCTTATTTGGTAAAGGCACAGAATTCAGCTTACCTGCATGAATAGTCTTTAAAAATTAAGAGATATTTGAAAGTGAATTGAAATCATCTTGCAAACCATGAACTGCATGCTAGAATATTTTCTTACCAAAGACATGGTCCTCTCTGTCTCATGCCTTCTTGTTTTACATTTCCAAGCACACCATTGTTTACATTATTTAACTTTTAAGATCACTTTCAAATATCTAGGGCCATAGAAATTTAACTTCGTCCAACTGGTTGATTTCCACAGAATACGATCTTGAGGGATATAGCAAGGACTCTGAGATTCTCTAAATAAACAAGACAACAATATGTAATTTAAGATGTGAACACTTAAAGGTCGAGCAGATTGTGTGGATTTAAAGCTTCTTCCAGGTAGAACACTAAAATTTCTGCCAGTTTTCTGCCTGACTTTTAATTGTACATACCTCAAAACAGTTCCTTATATCTATATATCTTTTATCCTAACAAGACTCCCGTATCAACATTTTCCCGCATATCATGTACTTTCCTGCTATGCCCATGTTCACAATACTAAGAGAATGATATATGATAATATGAATGTGTCTATTTAAACCCAGGCTTTGTTAGGTCACAAGTCTGTCATCCATCCCCTAAATTTTACACACACTCCAGCCTCCCCCAAACTCAGCCAACCACAGATATGCTCATTACATTTTTGTCTCTTTGAGTGTATCACGCTAATAGAATTATACATAGATAAACATTTGAAACTGGCTTTCGCACAGAATATTATCTGAGTCATCCAGCCAAGTTCTGTAAACCATTTGTGATTATTAGTACCACAGTCTTTTATCAATTCACCCATGGAAACACAGTTGTTTCCGTTTTGTACAATTAAGGACAGAGCTCTATAAAACATAAGCACTGGTGGGAACAAATATATATATATATGTATATATATATATATATATATATACATATATATATATATATTAATTTCTTTGGGGCAAATACTCAGGAGTGGGAATTTTGATTAATATAACAAGTTTAGTTTTAACTTCATAAGAAACTGCCAAATGAGTTTCCAGGTCGTAAACATTTGCACTTCATCCACAATGTGGGAAGGTTCCAGTGGATTCGTGCTCTGGTGAACTCTTGCTGTCACCTGTGTGCTCTTCTTCAGTCTTTCCAATGCCCGTGTGGTTGTGTATCATCCGGGGTCTAATTTGCGTATCCACTCTGGGCGAATGATGTTAGACATCATTTCCCATGTGCTTTCACCTTTCAGATACCCCCTTTGGTGACGTCTTTGTTCAAATCATATTTGGACCATAGGTTTGTTTTTTTTTTTTCTGTTGAGTTTTGAAAGTTATGTATGTATTCTGGATACAAGTGCATTGTCAAATATTCCCAATTGTTTTCTCAGTGTGTAATGAGTCTTTTCATTCTTTTAACGGCGTCTTTCACAGAAAAACAAGAATGGAAACAAAGTATTTACGTCTTATTTTTTTATGTGTTGAAAATATTTATTTATTTATTTATTTATTTATTTATTTATTTATTTGTTTATTTACTTTATTTTGAGAGACACCACAACCAGGGGAGGGCCAGAGAAAGAGGGAGAGAGAGAATCCCAAGCAGGCTCCTTACTGTCAGTGTAGAGCCCAACTGGGGCTTGAACTCAGGATTGCTAGGTAACGACCTGAGGTGAAAACAAGAGTAGGATGCTTAACCAACTGAGCCATTCAGGTTCCCTGGAGGGTTTATATTTTAAATCTAATTTATCACTTTTCTTTTATGGATTGTGCTTTCAGTATCTTGTCTCAGGACCTTTTGCCAAACCCCAGAACCCAAAGATCTTTCCCTATGCCTCTTCTAAGAAATTACAGTTTTATATATTACATTCAGATATATTCTCTGTTTAGAGTTAATTTTTGTGTAACGGTGTGAGGTTTAAGGTCCAGTTCCTTTTTAATAGCGTTTAATAGCCTTTTTCCACTTAAAAATATTATGTTCGTCTACCTGTCAAAAACTGATCTGTCTTATTTTTGTGGATCTATTTCTGGACTCTATATTCACTCTACTGATCCATGTGTTGTTTATCAATACTATGTTGTCCTGGGTTACTGTAGCTTTTTAAGCACACCTGCCATTAATATTTTTTAAAAAAACTGAACATATTCAGTACACATATAATTTAATGAGTTTGGAGAAATGCATATAGCCATGACACCATGACCCAATCAAAGGTAATTAACATGTCCCTCCCCTCCAAAAGTTTCCTCCTGTGTGTGTGTGTATGTGTGTGTATGTGTGTGTTTGCAGACTGAATGGGTGTTGGCACAAAGAGACTCCAGGGTCTTCCACATGGAGCTTCAACATTCTCCAACATTCTCCAACATTCATATATATATATATATATATATATATAGATAGATAGATAGATAGATATAGATATAGATATATATGTATATATAATTATACATATGTATATGTATAATTTATATATATATATATAAATCACACATAAAAAAATATATATATATATATAATTTTTTCACTCATTGATACTATTTGATGACCCAGTAGTATTATCACAATTACTCTTCCCATTTCTATTAGTACTTATCACATCAGGTACACTGGAATGGGTATCTAGGTTTCAGGCCCATGGGATTGTATTGTTAAAAAATAGATTACTAAAAGTAGAAGCACAGTATATTTATGCAGGTAACTAACTCCTACAATTATTTTTCTAATGTAAGCGGGTAAAAAGAGGACTGGCCCTCTGCACTGATGAGTGATGGGAGCCATTTTGCCTGTGAGAGGAAGTGGAACCAAGAAGTGGCACCAGGCTCTCCTGTTTCCTTGCTGACGCAACCTGCTTCCACAGAGGCTAGGACCCAGTGTCCTCTGTTGGCCCAGTGGAGGAAATCTAGATCAGTCCAAGCTAACCACAGCAACTGAATCGCATTGCCAGGGATAATTTGAGTGACCTCGTGACAGAATGTTGACCAATGAAGAAAAACATGTTGTGACCACCGGAATTTTAGGGGTGATCCTGTAGCATTTTACTTGAAAAATAATGGGTAGAAAATGCTGATATTCTCTTTTCTGGTTTTGGGGAGTTGTAAGAGAACATATTGTTTGGAGAGATTGCAGCCATTTTCAGACTGAGGAAACAACACCAGTAGCCACAGCTTACACACTGAGACCGGCAGAGTAAAAGGATGGAAAAATTGCATCTTAGCTGATGTCATTAGCGACTGAGTTATTAGCCCTGAAGCTGCTCTAACACCAGTATTCTTATGTGAGGGGACTCTTCATTATTTAAGTACCCTTAGAGAAAAATAAGCTTATGTGGGGAAAATCAAGGTTGAAAGAGAATCTCTTGGTCAAATGAATGAAAAATTTAAAGACCCTTAGAAAGAAAGCTCTACTCCTGGAAATAATAAAATGTAGCCATCTGCCTTTCTCATTCCATTTTTCTACAGCTGGTTCATACACTTGCTGCTCTACTGTTTCACATTATTTTAAAAAGCACAGTTATCCAGAATAAATATAAAATATTTCTGATACCAATAGATGTGTAGGTAGTTGACAAGAAACTGTAGTCACATAAGGAGTGAAGAGTAATCACATTACTAAAATTTGTGGAATTTTTCTCTGCTACCAAATGTTTTTAATTATATGTTTCCTAGAGATTTTCATTCACCGAGTCTCAACCATTTTGGATTGTTGCCTTAGGATGTGGAAAATGTCTAATTAGGATCATGTTCCTCCCCAACATTTTATAGTCATCCTTTTTAAATCTTTTCGTTACCCGAGGCTTTATAAGACATATCTTATTAAATTTTTTCGTGGTGATAGAGATGGATAATTTATGTGACATTTATTCTTGTTAGGCAGTCTAAGCCTTGTTCCTGAAAGACACAGACTTGGTAAGTTGTTCCGAAAACTGTGCCATTTTAGGAAAAGCAAGTGGTTTACATCAAAGGCAGACTGACAGAAAGACTACATATTTTTATTTTGGTGACATCCTGAGCAGGGTTTAGCTTCCGGCCCAACTACTTATTCTTGGTGTGACCATGGACAAACTTTTCATAATTCTAAACTTACTCTCACCTGCAATCACGGGATAGTGATCGAATTCAGAACCTATCTTACAGAGTATTTGCAAGAATACTATACATAATATTTATAAAGTGCTTAGCCCAGAAACTAGCACATGAGTTGTGCTAACAATTCATAGTGTTACTAATAAAATATCTTTTGAAATAAAAGATTCTATCATCTGGGGCGCCTGGGTAGCTCAGTCGGTTGAGCATCCGACTTCCGCTCAGGTCATGATCTCGCAGTCCGTGAGTTCGAGCCCCATATCGGGCTCTGTGCTGAGAGTTCAGAGCCTGGATCCTGCTTCGGATTCTGTGTCTCCCTCTCTCTTCCCCTCCCCCACTCATTCTCTCTCTGTCTCTCTCTCTCTGTCAAACATAAATAAACTTAAAAAAAAAAAGTTTGTTTCATCTTTAAAGTTCCATAACCTTAACCTTAACCATAAATCTTCAGAAGCCCAAGCAATTCAATGACTGCAAATACCCACTGAATCAATTGAGTCAATGTGCTGGCAGGTAGACAAATTTTGTAAACGTTTTACGATAAAAGTTGCTCACGAAAAAAAGGTATTCAGATCTCCATGCGAAGAAGCAAGAGTATCTTCCAGGTCTTTGTAAAAGGGGTGGAGAGGGAGAGGCTTATCCATAACCCCAGGAGTTGTATCTTTTCCAACTAGTCTACACTCTCCAGCTGCTGACTCCGGGGGCTCCTGCTTTACATGAGCTGATCTGCATTGCCTGAATTCTCCTGTGTCTCTGATTCTGGGGGATTACGTTTTGTCCTGTGATCTCAGTTCTCCGATGGATATAAGTAAAGTCTTTGATTTTCAGTTGGCATAGAGTTTTGTTTTGTTTTGGTTTGCTTTACTTTGGTTATGAGGGCGGGAGAGACCATTTCCAAGCACTTTACATATCACAGAGGAAACCTCTCATCGCATTTTTTAGAAACATGAGCTATTCATTTTAGAACAGTGTGTCATCTTTCACCTAATCACATGCAGTTAAGCTTCCTCCATGTCTTTTCCTGGTTGGTGGCTCATGTCTTCTCAGAATCCGACGTCCCATTGTCTGGAGGTACTACATTGCACCTCTCCATTTACCTCTCCAAGATGAAGGACATCCTCGTTGCTTAGCAGGTTTGTCAAACATGAATAAAGCTGCTATAAACATTTGAGTGCGCGATTTTCTGTGAACATAACTTTTCAACTCCTTTGGGTAAATACCAAGGAGCAGGATTGCTGGGTTGTATTGAAAGAACTTGTTAAGTTTAGCAAGAGAATGCCTAACGGTCTTGCACACTGGCTGTACGGTTTTGCGTTCATGCAACAACGAAGGAGAGTGTCTGTTGTTCCACATCCTCACCAGGATCTGGTGTGGTCAGTGTGCTAGATTTTGGCCACTCATTATTGTTTTAATTTGTTTACGTTTCCCTGGTGCTGTATGTTATGCAGAGCTTTTTCACATGCTTACTTTCCATCCGTATATCTTCATTGATGAGGTGTCTGAAAGGTCTTTGGGCCATTTTTCAAATCAAGTGCCTTGTTTTCTTATTGTTGGGAAGCCAATCTAAAAAGACTACGTACTGCATGATTCTCCATGGATGACATTCTGGAAGAGGCCCAGCTATAGACATAATAAAAAGATCAGTGAGGCCAGGGGGTTGGGGAAGGGGACGCAAGATTTTTAGGAATGTGAAAATACTCTTCAAGATACCAGAGTGGCAGATCGATATCATGATACACTTATCCAAACCCATAGAATGTACAACACCAAGAGTGAACCCTACAACAAACCATGGAATTGGGTTGGTAATTATGTGTCAATGTATCTTGAGCGATTGTAATCAAGGTCATCGCTCTGCTGGAGAATGCTGAGACTGTGGAGGGTCATGTGTGGGGGAAGGGGGTTCATGGAAAATCTCCGTGCTTTCCTTTAAATTTTGCTCTGAACCTAAAACCATTCTAAAAAATAAGTTTTAGGAATTATGTATCACATATGGACACTATTTTTTAATACTTATATTTATTACTTTGTATCCTTTTTCTCTGCCTTCACTAAAGACTCCAAAACAATTTAATGATTGCATTAATATTAGACAGTATTTTAGATGTAAGCAAGAGAAATGCTTTGGTTAATTGGAAGAATGTTGAGTACCTCGCATGATCAGTAAGGACCAATATCAACAGCTACTATTTACTAAAGGAGCTAAACGCTTAAGGATGCAAGAGTTGCCCAAATCATGTTGTAGAAAGTGTTATGTCAGGGTGTCATTTCTGACAGCATTATTGGCACTATCTTCTCACATCTTTGTCAGCACTAGTGGATGTCATTTGAAGTGTGGGACAGCACTTCCAGTAACGGATGCTAAATATCCCTTTTATCTGCATTGATCACTTAATATCTATGGTCATGAAACATCAATTAGAATTGCATGATCAAAAAGACTACTTTGAGGTTGGAGTAAACTCTAGGTGGGAAACATGGGGACATTGACCAGCCTGCAACTTTGGCCTATTGAGACAGCACACCCAACACCCAACCCAACATACTGGGTTTGCCTCTTTTCCAGAATGCTTCACAAAGTTAATGAAGGCAGACATCCATTGATTGACACATTTACTCCAAGAGGCTAAGCTGAGGGAAGCCTTTTATAGATAAGGAAGCTTTGATTTTGCAACTTAGAGATGCCAGTATAAGATTGGTTAGTATGAAAACACCTGGATTGCAATAATATGATCATCTTTAATAGGGCAAGAATATACAACATCAATATAGTATCAGTGATGATATAGCATATAATATTAATGATTCGGTCCTGACATTTTTTCTATTAAGGCAGTGAGCTAGGCCCAAGGATAAGAGGCAAAGAGATTATGGTTACTATCTAAAATGATATTCAGTATTTTCCAAAAAGGATGAAATTGATTATTCCTTTTTCTGTATCAGTTTTTTTCACACTTAAATTCAACTGGTTTGTTCCAAACCCTGCACACATCAAAATCTCCCTTTCATATGTCCCATATATTCATTCTATACATTGTTAGCTGCATTTTACACATATTTTCATGCAAGATACAAATGACCACTTTCTTTTGTTTTTTAGCAGTGTCTTCTAGCTTTCAAGGAACAATTTTAGAAAGTTGTCATAAAGAATCAAGAAAAAACATAACAGATCACACAGTGTAATAAAACCTTGACGTACATTTCCAGGAATGTCCAAGAGTAATGTTCCCATTTGATCATAAATATGGTTTGGGATTTTTGTGGCACCTGTAAAAGCATTTTCTAATTATGAGGTCTCCTTGATAAGTTCAATTCAGTAAGTAACAGCTTTTGATCATAAGTGTTTAAAAGAATAGAATGAATGAATGAATGAAAATTACCATTCAAACTTTAAACAGTTGTCATTCGAATGACTCACTTGCTTGATTAATTGTGCAAATTATCCGCTTTTCTGCTTTATTAGAGAATCCACAAGAAGGGAGGGGAAATAACGAGGAGAAAATAGTAGGTTGTGTTTGCAGACTTTGATTGACACAGGAGACTGCTGAGGCACAGGAGTCACCATTCAGATCTCAGTGAGCCATTTTGAAAAGTAAATTGGCACAAATACTAGTTGGTTATGGTCCCAGGTGGGTAACTGAAGCTCCTTGTTCATTGTATTTGTATTTTAATATTCAGGAATCATTTAACCACACTTCTGTGTATCTCGAGAATGCAGGTGCATTAGTGACTGTGAACTGGTACTGTGGTTGAAAATCTGCAAGATTTAGACTCTATTTTTATAGGTTTATAACCTTGACATACAATGGAGGAAAATACACCGAGAATAAATAGCTGATAAGTATGTTTTAATTTCCACATGAAGAGTAAAGATGACAATGGATGAAAGCGATAATAGGCAGAATGCAATCACATGTGTTGGCAAAGAAAACTTTAATTAAAGGAGTTCTTTCTTTTCTTAAATATAAACTCTGAAGGTAGAAAGAAGGGAAGGGACCTGAATTAGATTAAAAAAAGAAAAAAAAAAAACATTCCAAAGGAAAGGAAGACTTTTTGGCCAGGCTTAAATACGGGAATGAGATAACGATGTCAGGCAATGTTTGCCAAATTGAAATATTTGTGGGGTATCGGAAAACAAATGACATCGTGGAGGCAGTAAATTTAGGGGGTAAATCCTTTTAAACCCTAGGCTAGACACTTACATTTTCTGCTGTCCGATCAGGAGGCTCTATGTACGTTTTAATTTTAAAAAGTGGCTTGGTCAGATGCAATTTGGATAGGATAGATTGCATCCTGGGAAGGAGAATTTCAGGTGGTCAAAGAAATATCCATCATTGCCTACACAAGACTGCTTCAAATCGACATGATTAAGTTATCAGAGTTATCTGGAAGTTACCTAAACATGAAATCCTTCAGTTTCAGAATTGAATTTTTATAATTACTATTTTATTATTCATCTTTTGTATTTTGGTTCCTTCCTTTATTTCTCAGTCCCTGGTAGTCAGGCTTACTAGTTTAATTTTGCAGAGAAAAAAACACGACCACCCCTTAGAAAGATCTAAAAACATGCTATTATACATAGCCTGGTTTCTCTTCACGAATTTCTTGACTACCATCCTAGAAATTTTAAGGAACAAAACATTTTGGTAACATGGAATGTTCTCATTTCAGTTATTCCACTGCTTTATGCTTTATTATATGTGTCATTCATCGGCAACAAGTGAGGAAATGGTGTAAATTCTTCATTTGGACTGGTAACTTCATCATTTATAAACTGTGGGGGGTCCTTACTGCAACCCAAGCCAAGCTTGTCCTACGGAGTCCCTTCCTTTCTTGCTTTGCTTCCTCGCTCCAGCATTCAGTCACTCCCTATCCTCACTCTAAGCCACCTCTGATCCCTCTTCCTACTGCACTGACAGAGGGAAGCAGTGGGAGAGGTGCCTCCGAGGTTTCTCCCCACATTTACCTACTGCCCTCAAAGGTGCTCTGGAGCTGGCCTGCCTACCCAGCACCATGCCGTGTGCTCCTGTCCACTGGGGATGGTTTCCCTACCTCCACCTTTCTCTTTCTCAAGGAACCTTCCACAAGCATCTCAAAAAACAAAAGTGTATATTTTGTACACTATTTCTTCTTTAGTATCGCCCCAGTTGTGTGCTTTACTTTACCCTAAAACATGCCTTAAAACAGCAATCTCCCCTCCCGTTAAACCCACAGACATCACATTCTTTGTCCCCTCCCTCAACTGGAAGAGATCTTATCAAGGCCTCCAATTCTTCCATATCACTCGGACTTTCCCCATTGCATTTTCTTGACACCTGTGTGAAAAATCAGTTGACCGTAAATGTCGGGGCTTATTTCTGGAATCTTAATTCTCTTCCGTTGTTTGATATATCTATCCTTACTCCGGTACCATTCAGTAAAGTTGTATTAAATTTTGAAACAGGGTCATGTAAGTCCTCCAAATTTGTTCTTTTCTCAAAGATTGTTTTGTTTATTCTGTATCTCTTGTGTTTCCCTATAAATTTACAGATGTTTGCCGGTTTCAAAAACTGCCATTTGAAATTTTGATAGTGCTTTTGATGAATATGTAGATCAACTGGGTGAGGATGATCACCATTGACGATCATGCTTTGTGGTTTCTAGTATCTCTTAAAACAAACAAGAGCATCAATCAATGCTCTTATCAATGACCAAACAGTTGACCACAGAAATGGTCAATATTCAAATACAGTCCTGCATCTTCAATGATACAAAGGGGGAAAAAATCCTCTCATATCACACCAAGCAAAATAACAACAGATTCTCCAGAGACAAACTCGGAAGCAATCTTCAAAACATTATACAGTCCGAAATAAAATGCTCCCCTGATCAAGCCAAATCATCACTGATTAGGTCGAGAGTGACGTCAGCTTTCCTATTTCCACAAGCAGAATGATTCCCATTAATCATTCTGTGATGTGATTCCCATTAATTTAAAGAGAACTTTCAACCAGTTTTCTCATAAAATAAACATGTTTTATCGCCCCAAATAAAATTGAGTCATCTACCCCTAGTAGGATCTTGACTGACAATCTTTTAAACCTCTCTACTTCCAGGACTACAAATTGTGGGTTTGTCTTCGAATATAAAAATGCCTTCAAAGACGTATATTTTGCCCCATGAAGATCAGTAAATACTCATTGTCGATGTAGTAGAATATGCATTGCATGTATTTGAAAAAAAATCATTACATGATCATGTTTTCCCCTTTCTCTTCTACATCACCATAGGCAGGGGTACATTCCTTTTAACCAACTTGATTCTGTTACGTAAAGAAAACGGTAAAGGAAACTTAAAACTGAGAGTAAATAGTGGAGGTGCATGACTTTATTTTTCGTTATTTTTTTCTCAGGGATCCCACAAGGAACAAACTCACTATTTGCCTGAATGTTGCTTGTGGGGAAAACCTGGAATTTTACTAAAGAATAAATCTGAGTTGTTCCAATTGAAAATAGCTCCTTGCTTCTATGTCTGAAGTTTTTTTTGTTTTTTTTTTGTTTGTTTGTTTGTTTTTTACCATAGAGAGAAGTGGAATAGTCTTGAGCCTGGAAAATTATCATAGCAGATGTCAAAATCCTCAGTAATTTTCCCATGAAGCACCTAATAATATGGATCAACATGGTTTCCAGGTGAACCTGCCAGGATACATTAGGAACAAAGCGTACCCCAGAGATACCTAAACAAATTTAGCATATTGTATGGAGTTATTTGATAGAAACCGATTACATTTTGTTATTTGTCTGTCAGAGGATAATGACTTTAGTTTTTGAATAGTTCACATAAAGCCCTTTTTGAGACCATGATTAAATACCAGGCCTAATTGTCTATTAAGGACATATTTTGCTTGTGATGATAAAACCAAATTTTCAGTGTTCAGACCTATCAAGGGATTCTTCTGAATTTCCGAGTGCTATTCAAAGGCAGTTTCAATAAATTTGGTAAGGCGAAGGCTTGCTTGGTAGCAAACACTGAATAAATATATGGTGAAGGACTGATTAATGCAAAAAATACATGCGTATCAATAGATCAAAACATATACTGAGGTCACATCCCCTGTCTCTGCTCACAAAGGCAGACACCAGTCAATGACGGTTTTGTGGTCTTCAATATTTGTACAAACCAGTGTTAATGTCCTCCTGCTCTTGTAACGCTTCTGTAGTGCTTTGCATTTGATTTCTAAAAGAAAACAGGAAGAATTTTCTATAGATTTCAACCGGCTGTGTTGAGAGACCTGGGGCTATGGTCCCGCAGAGGTGGTTTGAATCTTGACTCCATTACATAATAGCTGTTTGGCTTTGGGCAAGTTAATCAACCTTTCTGAGCCTTAGGGTCCTCTTCTTGAGAAAAGCATTAACACTGAACCTCAAAGCTGTCACTAGCATTAAGGGAGATAATGCATGTAAATCATTTAGCAGCCCGCCTGGCACAAATTAGATTTTCTACTGAGTTTAAGTGTTATTTTCAACATTCTACTTGTTCCTTGCAGTGCTTTATTTTGGTAAAAAGTTTTGTCATCATAAATACATTAACAAATGTATTTTGTTACCGAGGATGAATTTAAATGTCACTGGTCATAAACACTGGTTTAACATTCCATAAGAACTGAATAACTTTTTGAGATATATGTTAAAATGTATTTTTCTTCCCTTTTGCTTCAAACCACCGTCAAATTATTGTAAATTTAAGTTGTTACTGCCTTTTTATCCACCTGGCATTTTATTTCTCTCACTACCATCGTGTTGAAATGAATGGTCATATTAAGCTATGCTCTCAGGATTATGCATGTGAATGTCTGACTTGAATTAACAAACCTGATGATTTCGATTCCATATTGCTTTGATAATAAAACCAAACAAAACCCCTCACATTATTACGGATAATTACTTTGTGAGGAAGAAATGGGTTGTTGTATCAGAATTGAAACAATAAGTAGAAATGTTTCAATGGCTATTACAATTCCACAAAGCAAACCAGATACAAATGTTTTAATATAAGAAACGATAATTAATGCTATGTATTTCAGCTCTTTATTTATACCTGATAGAGTGACAAACCTGTGCATATGTTGGCCTATGTACAAAGCCCTATTGCTTTGTTGTTGCTTTTTTCCCTCAGTCTTTGCAGAATGATGTATTTTGCTAAATATTAAATTATAAGATATAGCATCAAATGTGTTACTCAAATGCTAGAGTCTGAATGTTTGTGGGCCTTTAAATTCATATGTTGAAATCCTAATCCCTAGGGTGATAGTGGGGCCTCTGGGAGGTGACTGGGTCATGAGGCAGGAACCCTATGAATGGGATCCATGTCCTTAAGCAAAAGACTCCACAGAGACTTCTCACCCCCTTCCACCCTGTGAAGATAAGACCAGGAATAGAGCCCTCACCAGACCCTGTTGTCACCCTAATCTCAGATTTCCAGGCTCCAGGCTGTGAGAAATGATGCCTGCTGTTTATAAGTCCCCTAGTCTGTGGTATTTTGTTTTAAGTTTATTTATTTATTTTGAGAGAGAGGGAGAGAGAGGAGAGAGACAGAGAGAGACACACAGAGACAGAGAGAGACAGAGAGAAGCAGGAATGGGAAGGCTCTGTGCCATCGGTGCATAGCCCAATGCGGGGCTTGAACTCATGAACTGTGAGATCGTGATCTGAGCGGAGATCAAGAGTTGGACGCTCAACCTACTGTGCCCCTAGTTTGTGGTTGTTTGTTAGAGCAGCCTGAACGGACTAAGAAACCAAACATCAGAGATCTGACATGTTATGAATAATTATACTGCCTTTCACTGCTATAAGACAGTATATCTTGGAAACGGTCTTATCAATTCTTTTTTTTTAATGTTTATTTTTGAGAGACAGAGAAAGACAGAACGTGAGGAGGGGGGGGGCAGGTAGAGGGAGACACGGGATCTGAAGCAGGATCCAGGCTCTGAGCCGTCCTCACAGAGCCCGATGTGGGGTTCAAACTCAAGAGCTGTGAGATCATGACCTGAGCAGAAGTCGGACACTTAGCCGACTGAGCCACCCAGGCACCCTGAGTCTTACCAATTCTTATTTCTTTCTTACAACAATTCCTTTCGGTGTGCAGGAATATTCATCCCATCGCCCTTTTACAAGGAAATGAAGAAGGCTCTGAATTGATAGAAATCACAAATCTACCTCATTTCTGAACCCATCTACTTGCCTTTTCCACTTTATCACACTGCCTTTCTGATTAAGGAGAATTTAAAACTACATAAATTTTTTGAAAACCCTTTTTTATGAAACCTAGATAAGATACATGACCCATTCTTGCAAGGCATAACAGCATAAATAACCTATATTCAATGATGTATGTGCCATTGGTATCAGATCATGGGGGCAATGGTAGGACCCAAAAGGAAATCTGAGACAAATTTACCCATTAAGAGTGACAGGAATAATCGGTGCTCAGTTGGGAACATCAGAACTTTATAAAAAAATCCATCTCTCGTGACAATTTCGAGTTTAATGTTAGTTACCAAATCTCTATCTCTAGGCTTAAGAATTGCCTTAAAGTTTACATCTACATATATAGGAATAAGTCAAATTTCTGTTTGTGTATCCCACAGGCCCCTTCTCTTAACGTTTGCAAAACTGGAATTATTTTTATATCCTGTCATTCAGTCCCAATTTAGTTTTGCCGCATCCACACTGATGTTAAGACCACGCCCCCAGTGGCTCAAGCCAGAAAACTTGGGACCATCCTGGAGAACTTCTATAGCGCACCTTCACACAATTACCCCTGCGTTTTATAGGTTTTATTTTCAAAACCATCTTTTCATCTCTCCTCTTTCCCAGTTCTACGGTACTGCCTTAGTTCAGAACATAGGCACTCATCACCGGAGAATGAAAAGTTTCTTACCTCACTGATTCTGACTGTGAATGGATAACTGAAATAAAGAGAATGTCAAGCCCAAATTGCTAGTCCCTGCTCGAGGCACACGGAGCAAACAGCGAGAGCGTTTGGATGTTCATATTAAACAAACCATCGATTCTAGAACACAGTTTGGATGGCAGGCAATCAGACACAAAAGTTGATCCCACGCGTTGCCACATCACTCTGTAAGTTCACGTCACAGCTTTTCCTGCTCTCGTGTGAATATTGGACCCAAGTTTAGGAAGAGCAGGCACCTGAGCATTGAAACAGACACATGGCAAGTTTAAGATGGCTTGAGGTCTCCCTAACCCTGAAAGCACCACTGAGCCTTGATTAAAGCTAAAATGTCTCCTAATATAGGGACGTTTCTTGGTTACTTCCGTGAAGTCTGGATCCCCTCAGTTACTTCTGGGTCTCACAGTCTCCTTAGTTCGCATATAAGGTCCGTGAAGTGGGGATTAAGACCGATGGGAGCTGCGGGGTTACCACGGCATGAAGACAAGCGGTCGTCGGGGGCCAGCTGCTTGAACTAACATCCGAGGGACACCTGTACCCAATGGATGGTGGTCGTCAACACACTCAACTTACTGGCCCTTCCTTTTTACTCCCCTACAATGGGATTTTATCTTAACTACATTTGCTTCCAACTAACTGCTTCCCTCTAACGCCTTATATGTCAGAGAAACTCAAGTCTTGTGCCTACTGTGCCCGTACATGCACAGCTCCCTGTACCTGTTACAGGTGGCAAAAATCGAAATGTCTGTCTCATGCCCAACTATTCTGGTTCCTTGCTTCTCAGTTCTCCCATCCATCTGCGACTTCCACCTACAGCCCTTCCCTTGGGGATTTGGCCTGGGGCCAGCAGGGCAGAGAGGGCCTCCAACCATTTCTCAAGGATCCACCCCAGTCTACGTCAGTGGATGGCAATATTTTTCTGGAAAAGGTCGGCCAGTAAATACGTGCAGCCTTGTGGACCATACATTCCCTCTCACAACCGAAGAAGTCATGGACGATACATAAAGGAATACAAGTTTAGCAGCATAACTTTATTTATAGAAAGAGTCTGCAGACTGGGTTAGGTCCTTGAGATGTGCTTGGCTGGTCTGAGAACCCGGCAGGCTCTGACTTCACCCCCTGAGAGAAAGCAGCTTTTGATGTATTCTCCCAAAGCTTTGTATCTTATAATGGAGTCTTAGCCTTTGACATTGAAAACCAAACAAGAACCAACCAACGGAACGAAAACCTAAGCATTTGTGATTTGTGCTCTTCTCTGCACTGTTGTAACAACCCTGCCAGGGGTCCTGGTGAAACTGGGAAGATGAGAAGAATCATGGAGAGGGGAAAGCCACGGGATCATCTATCAAAGGTTCCCGGATCTAGTTTTCATTCACATGCTCTCTTCTCCTCACTATTTCTTCTTTTGAAAATTTCTTTCTGTGATGAACTCCGCTTTGCATTTAGGACTGACTCTGTATTTGTGGCTCCTCTCCAGGCCCCGAAGGGAAACATTTGGAGTCAATTTCATCCGTTTGATGTGGTGCTGAGCAATGAAATATTCCCATGTATAAGGAAGAGCCAGCTATATAATTAAATCTCTTCCAGATTTATCAAGGATCTTGATTTGGAATAATGGTGACAACTTTGTTTATGTAGCTTTTTTCATTGTTGTTTTCCAAACTGCCTCTAAGACTGCATCTCATTAATCCTAAAAATATCCCCATACAAAGTTCGAACCCTTTTCTGCTAATGTGTTATTTTTAGAAGCTGAAATGCTTGTCTCATCATTTAGTCAGTCTGCGGGATAAATATCAAGGCCATGTTTACGTAGATTATATGCTAACACTTTTAGTAACAATTAGAAATGATACACACATAATATCTCAATTACACTTCGCCAGAAACCAGTGATTCTTGAAATTATGCCTGAATCATGAACCGTTGTGAAGCATTCATTTGCCACAAGACAATTTACCAATTATTTAAAAGATCCTATGACTTATCTCCCTGTGGTTTTAAACCAGAAAAAAAGAGCAAAGGGAGTTTCTATAGCTTCTTCTTTGTTTTTCCTGAGCACTTACTCCTTTTCTATTGAAGAACTGACAGTATATGAAATTGTATCTCCTGCTGTACTCTGAGCTCTTTGATATCAGGAATTTCTCACTTCCCTTTTCTTTTCCTAATACCTAGAAGAGTTCCTGGAACATAACAGAAAATCAGCAATATTATCGAACGTAAAAGATTTCTTTTTTTTTTTTTTTTAAATTTTTTTTTTCAACGTTTATTTATTTTTGGGACAGAGAGAGACAGAACATGAACGGGGAGGGGCAGAGAGAGAGGGAGACACAGAATCGGAAACAGGCTCCAGGCTCTGAGCCATCAGCCCAGAGCCTGACGCGGGGCTCGAACTCACGGACCGCGAGATCTTGACCTGGCTGAAGTCGGACGCTTAACCGACTGCGCCACCCGGGCGCCCCGAACGTAAAAGATTTCTAAATAAGTGATCTTGCACATCAAGTTATAAAAAGTAGGATATAGCAAGTTAAAATTTTAGAGGTTTTGCCATTCCTACTAAAGACAAGTTCTAGACGGTTTTTTGTTTTGTTTTGTTTTGTTTTTGCATGAAGTGTATCAACAGTGATCTCTAACTTCAGCTCATTCAAAGAGGAGTGAGAACTTCAGGGCTTTGATGAAACAATCTGAGTACTTTTGTTTCTTCACACTGCACTTAACAACAAAATTATGACCTGGATTTCACTAACATCTTCTAGACCAGCTTGATTTCTATAAAACAAGTTTATGGCACTTGTATTTTATCACTACATATAACAATTACCGTTGAAAAAATATGTACCGTTGGCATAAGCAGGTAGGGGAACAAATACAGCGGCCAATAGTAAGCCATTAATTTATCTTTTAGGAGCAGACATGTGCAACGTTCTAGAGATAATTCTGTGAATCTTCAGAGTTCTGCATTTGGAAAAGGAAGACCTCAATGTACCCCAAATGTCAGCTAAGAAAAAAAAAAGATTGGCTCAGTGAGGTTTGACTGAATATAAGTTAGGCTCGTGGTGATAATCTTGTGATCAAAATAAATAGGAAGTTTTCATACAATGAATAAGAACTGGTATAATGAAAGTGTGCTGGGTATGCTGGGGTTGGAAATTTCCAGAATGCTCAAGACATGACATTTTAAAACCTTTTCACTCAACATCTTCAAAGTGAACGTGGTTGTACGTACAGTCATATACGGATTCTGAAGAGTAATTCATTTGCAATTTGAGATTGACTGGTGAGTTCCCATTCTACAGATTGTAGGAAATGCAAAATGAAATACACGCTGGACCCTGAGACATTTTATGTAAAAATGGAATGTGTGACAGGTGTGATATTCCAATATTCTAGGCTTTGGATCTTGGGCCACAAAGTCTCCTTTCCCTCACGCCTATCTCTGAAGTGGAAGGAATTCAGCATTTCTGGTTGCAAGTGCAGTCAGAAGAGAATTGTTTTGCGTTCTAATAGTACCAAAAATGTAGTTTATCACCTTGACGAAGTTGCTTTGAACTTCCTCCGAATAAAATAAAGACTGACGTGTTCAATCCATTTTGTTTCTGTTTTCCTGTCTCTAGTACTCAGTTCCCTTTGAGATCTCAATAATCATTCCTAGATTATTGGAATTAGTTTTTCAAGCATTTCTAGTTGAAGGGCTATGATCAATGCCCATAGGGAAAAGGTCAGTTAGGCGAGGACGAGTAGAGGGTACACTGTTATTTTAAATCGTTCTCTCAAATACTTCTTTTTCTCGTCTCGATATTCTTCCGGTATGAAAAGAGAAGGCACAATGCCGAATCCTTTCTTCCTTCTAGATTTTAATTTAGTTTTATTTACCTGGCAGATTAACTTTATAAGGTTGGCTTCAAATAAAATAATTTGTATGTAATCACCTTTGATTAAAATCTGTATCATGATTATGCTGTAGAAGTCAAACCCACATACACCATGCAAGCTTGGCAAAAGGGTTATTATTCTTCTGTAGAATGTTCCACATTCCTTCCATTATCACTTCAATCTACCCCATATGGCAAGTGGTGGTGATGGTTTATACCAGCTCATGAATTGTTCCATCATCAATTCATTGAAATGCTTCCGTTTCTTAATTGTTGCACCTTGTTTTGTCCATGTGATAGAGAAATTTCAAAAGCTACAAACTGTATTGGCCTGGGTCCCATAGTTCAGAAAATACTGTCTTCTAACAAATAATACACTATATATCGGTATATATACATACATATATATGTATTTGTCAACTGTCAGGTTATATTCCATATACTATATTACAAATAGAATATAAGTACATTACAAATTTATGAAAAAAGCTCCCTAAAGGGGGTGGCAGGGGGAGAGAACGATGCTGACCTAAGTAACTCTGGAAATGAATGGGGTGCTTAAGACCAAAGGTAAGGAGTGACACGTGGGTTCTGTACTGTGGTTGAAACGTGATCTCCTGTGAGAGATTCATAGTACAATTAAGCAATTGATTAAAGGAAGGCAGGTGTTGGAAGCCAGATTTCTGATGGTTGGAGTGGGAATCTATGTGTCTGCATGGTGAGGAGGCCAGCAGGATGCATGTGGTCACACACCACAGTTGGAGACACCACGATGAACTCCAAGTGACATAATATGCATACAGGTGGTTACGTATGAAATATTTATGCATCTGCGTGTCTACATGGGTTAGTAAATTCAGATATATTTCCTTGTTCTGTCAGCTGAGAGGGCCTGAAAGCCAGAAATTTGCAGTTAGCAACAAGCGCACCTAGTTCCCAGGTCTTAGTTTCAAACCATCTTTCCGGAAAAAGAACCAGAGCTCCTGGGAGAAATGGCTGATTCTAGCACTGGGATAAAAATATATATAAAGATGAGAGCCTGGCACATCTCAGCATAGTGCCAGAAAGTATAAAAACTCCTGCACTGATAAGGATACATCAAAGACAGACCAGAGCAGCCAAAAGAGCTTCCAAAACCGGAACAACTTGAGCAACATAATAAATAACACAGGATTGCTCCCTCTCCCCAACATATAAAATAAATGCCCGGGAGTCCATACTGATTATAAGTAAGTGATGGGATGAATTAATAAATAAAGGAGAAGAGCTAATTCTCTCTTGCAGAAGAACTCCAGGTAATGTATGCAGATACTCCATTCTCAAGGAATTAGAAAGACGTACAGGGTAAGTTACAGTGGAGACAATCAGCCAGGTGTTCAGACAGAATCAATGGTGAAAGTCATGCTGACGGTCGGTACCCTTGACAGGATGGATAGAAAATGGCCTCTGTGGTCTTCCTCCCCAAAGCCCATAACCCTATTCTAATCATGAGAAAAACATCAGGTCAATATATAGATGAAGTCACTCCATGAAGAAGCAAGAAGAAAATACTTCAGTTTTGGACTCCATAATGTGATAACATAATGTAAAGAAGTATAAGTCAGTAACACAAAGAATTATACTTAAATACCCCCAGAATAGAGGAATTTGTCAAACACTGGTCTTTAATTTCTAAATTACAGCTTAGAGTAGCTCTCGGTGATGAAAATAGAATATGAGTCATATATAATTTGAAACTTTCCAATTTCCCCTTTAAGCAGTAAAAAGAAACAGGTGTACTTAATTGTAACAGTGGTTTTAGTTTAATATATCAAAGATATTACCATTTAAAAACTTAATTAATATAATGCATTAATGATGAGATATTTAACTATTGACATAGTACGTTTTGAAAGTCCAGTGTGCATTTTACACTTAATGCCTACATGTCAAATATCCGCTGGAAAGATTTGCTCCGTAATTAGATTTCACGAGGCTTATAGTCAACATAGTTGATTTATATACCCAATTTGTTCCAAACATACTCAAAAGTTTTCCAAACACTTCAAAAGTGTCAGTTTTTAAAAATTTAATTTTAAATAAAGTTAAAGTAGAAGTTCTTCAGTTGTCCCAGTTGCCTTTCAGTTGGTCAATAGCCATTATTATTGAAGGCTACAAATGTAAAAAGATGCATAAATACTGGTTATCAGAAGTTTTATAATATTTCCTAATATAAACATTAATATAATGACATTTGTAAAATAAATTTATTTAAAAATAATATGAGAAGTTATTAAGAAATGGCAAGTCATGATTTTTTTAAGTTTATTTCTTTATTTTGAGAGAGAGAGATAGAGCAAGAGTGTATGAATAGGGGAGGGACAGAGGGGGGGTAGAGAGAGAGAGAGAGAGAGAGAGAGAGAGAGAACCCCAAGCAGGCTCCACACTGTCACTACAGAGCCCGATGCAGGGCTCAGTCTCATGAACTGCAAAATCATGACCCAAGGCAAAATCAAAAATCGAACATTTAATCAACCGAGACACCCAGGAGCCCCCAGATTTTATTTCTTAACCTAAAATTTGATGTTTTTGATTCTGAGCATTAAAAATTATGGAATATCAGTATGTGATTCCCTTTAGAAGCCATTTAGTATTGAACCATTTGCAAAACCTTAAATTCTCAATATGAATTTCTTAAGAAAGTGTTGTATGCTTTTTCATTGTGGTCAAATGTTAAGATAAGTTATATGTATGCTGTTACTATTGGGTAAGAGCAATTTATTGGGTAAGAGCAATTTAAGTGATATGTAATCCAATAAAAATTCTACTAAGGAAGAATCTTTCTTTACTGAGTTTATGGAAATAAACAAAAATTTACAGATTTCTGTGAGCATTTAAATTTTGAGACACAGATAGGCATTATATGGGCATTAAAATAGAAGCTCTACTTTATTAACTAATTTAAAAATAATTTGACACATGGATTTCTATTATTCTTAGTTTCACATAAAATTTGAATAATATATTTTCTTTTTTTTTTTTTTTAAACGTTTATTTATTTTTGAGACAGGGAGAGACAGAGTATGAACGGGGGAGGGGCAGAGAGAGAGGGAGACACAGAACCGGAAGCAGGCTCCAGGCTCCGAGCCATCAGCCCAGAGCCCGACACGGGGCTCGAATTCACGGACTGCGAGATCGTGACCTGAGCTGAAGTCGGACGCCCAACCGACTGAGCCACCCAGGTGCCCCTGAATAATATATTTTCAAGAATGCATTTGAAAAATCTTGTGAAGAGTAGAAGCAAATATTACAAAATTGTATTGTACTCTGGAAATATTAAACTGTTACATTAAAACAAAACAAAATATTCTCCTTAAGAATTCTAAGATGTGCTTGGCGAATATTTTATTTTTTAATTCTATGAATATATGACTAAACTCAGAAAAAGGAGTATTTAGGAACCAAAAGTAGAGAGGAAGCTTAAAACCAATGGAATAATGTTCTTTAAAACTTTGGCTGCCATACAGGCTTTTGTCAGTCTTCTTAACTAGGTGATTTAGAATTTGTCCAAAAGTTCTTCAATTTTTTTTTTCCAAAAAGTGAGGCCTCATTCCTTTTCCAGGAATGTGGGCTGGACATAGTCATTTTTTTTTCTCATGAATAGAATAAGGTGGAAGTGAGCCTAGGTCATAAAAGGCATTGCCCTCTTTCCTTGATCTCACTCTTGGCTTGCTCATCCTGCAAGGAGCCGCCATGTTGTGAGGGCACTCAAGCAATCCTGTGGAGGAAGTCTGTGCAGTGAGGAGAGGAAGTCTTCAGATTGTCCAGCTCCAGTCAAACCTTCAGATGCCTTTAGCCCCCTCTGACTTCTCGACTGCAACCTCCCAGGAACGCCCAGCTAAGCTGCTCCCAGATTCTTGACACTCAGAAATCGGGTGAGATAATGTTGATTATTTAAAGCTGCTAAGTATTGGAGCCATTTGTTAGGCAGAGACAGATATATAACCAGAACAACAATGAACAGGCTTGATTTTATAGTATTAGGAGGATAGGAGAAAGGTCTCGAGGCCACGCGTTGGTGTTTGGAGCTGATCTGCTTAATAAAGAGCTGTGCCTTCAGGGAAAGGACTGACTATAGATATTCCTGACAGAAAGCACGTGTGTCAAGGCAGCTTTGAGTCCGGAAAGAAATGCCACCCCCGTGAGGCCATAATCTCAGTCTTCCCTCATGCCAGTTTTGGGTTCAGCTATACACTCCCGTCTTTTTCCAGGGAACCATAGAGTTAGCTTCAGAAAACATTATTCGGTGCAAATCCTCCTCCTCCTCATCTTACGACCCTTCCTTGATAGCTTTCCTTTTGGTTAGAACAAAACCCAAACATAGCACAACTACTGGTAGAGCCCATCTCCACCTTCCTTCACCTCTGCTACCACCACTCTTCCTCAGGCACAGGGTTTCATGCCCCCACCATCCTCCTTCTGGTCAGTTCCCACGGTGCAGACTTGGTCCACATTTTTCCTCTGTGTGAAAACCTCCTTCTCCCATTCTCCCCTGCCTTGTCTTCAGCTCCAAGGTCATTGCAAGAGACAGAACTTTGCTCATCATCCTAGCTAGCTTATCACCCTGTTGAATTTTTCGTCATTACCATCACAATCTGAAACCACCTGAATTATCTGCTTGTTTACAGTACTATACGTGTTCCTTAAGGGCAGAGAAACTTCATCTCAGGCACCACTGGATCTCCAGGGCTCAGAACAGGCCTCTCGTATAATACGTGTACAAACTTTTGGGTCTCCTGGCTGGCTCAGTCAGTTAAGCATCCAACTCTTGATTTCAGCTCAGGCCATGATCTCTAAGTCATGAGATCTAGTCCCTCTTTGGGCTCCATGCTGGGCATAGAGCCTGCTTAAGATTCTTTCTACCTCTCTTTCCCTCCCCTGCTTGCATGCTCTCTCTCTCTCTCTCTCTCTCTCTCAAAAATAAAAAAAATAAACAAATAAATATATAAATAATACAAATACAAATACACAAAATTTGTCAAAAGAATTGATATATTCATATGCTTATAAACACATATGCAAAGCTTAAAAGTAAAAGTGATTTAAATAAATTTTTAGCATAAGAGACTCTTAAAAACTGAGAACAAACTGAGGGTTGATGGGGGGTGGGAGGGAGGGGAGGGTGGGTGATGGGTATTGAGGAGGGCACCTTTTGGGATGAGCACTGGGTGTTGTATGGAAACCAATTTGACAATAAATTTCATATGTTGAAAAAATAAATAAATAAATAAATAAATAAATAAATAAATAAATAAATTTTTAACTGTAAGACTATATATATATATTAATATATAATATATATAGTCCACGAACCGTATTATAGGTAATACTTGATCCATATACTACTGATAATATTTTTTATTATTTTTTAATTTTTTATAGTGAAAACAATTTTTAATGTTTATTTATTTTTGAGAGAGAGAGAGTGTGCAAGCAGGGTACTGGCTGAGAAAGAGGGAGACACAGAATCCCAAGCAGGCTCCAGGCCTGGAATGGTCAGCCCAGAGCTCGACGCAGGGCTTGAACTCACAAACTGGGAGACCATGACCTGAGCCAAAGTTGGATGCTTAACCAACTGAGCTACTGAAGTGCCCCTCTGCTGATATTCGTTTGAAGAAATAACCCAAAATATGATGGCCATGAAGATTATACTCGATCACAAAAATGGGAAGCAAATGTGAATAAGGTAAGAAAATATTTACATACTTTTTGTCAACTGATTCCCATGATAAGACTAAAATAATAAAGCCATTTAAATAATGCCTAAATATATTTATCAAGCACAGAAGGCATGTAGAAAATGCTAGCCAATAGATTTCAGTCTGCTGATGCATTGTCTATAGACCCTATAGGATAAGACAGTAATTGTGCCTTAGGGTTTTGCTTTTCCTCCAAATTCATACTCTCATTATGCCAGGGCTTGCCTATTGTAGAGAGGCGGTGATGACAAGTCTTCTTTTTCAGCTAAGTCTATAATTCGTTTCCCGGCTGCACCCTGAAAGTTACTTTACCTTCAGAGCCCTTTCTCTTATTAAAGTGCACATTTGTCTATGGAACCTGCTGGGTCCCATGATTTCTGAATATGATTCTGACAGATGATTATATTGTATTTATATCTGAAAGTAAATTAGCAGGTAGAATAATTATAATGTTAGCATAATTGCAACTTATGTCTGTTTAATAGAATTCCACGTTGAAAATAGCTGTTTGAGCTTCACCTTAAAGTGTCGATCTCGGCAAGGAGTCATTAGCAAATCACAGCATACATTACCTCGTTAATTTGATGTCACTCCTTGAAGGCTTTCCAAACCTGCCAATATTTTCATGCTATAATAATTTGCTCCAGGACTTGTCACTGCCCTGCCACCTGACTCCCAGAACAGTGCCAGACACTTTGCAAGGAGAAGACTTCCCATTGTATCCAACGTGGGGCTCTCCAGGTTGCATATTGCTGTGACATCATTTTAGCGTCTTATACTTCCTGTATAAGGAAGAAATAAAGATGTCATTCAAGGAGCTCTAGAGAAGAATGTTTTTAGAACCACAAAATGATGCCACTAGAAGCCATAAAGTAAAGAATACATACATTGAAGGTAAGAGTTCCCCAAATTAGGGGCGCCTGGGTGGCTCAGTCGGTTAAGCGGCCAACTTCGGCTCAGGTCATGATCTCACGGTCCGTGAGTTCGAGCCCCACGTCAGGCTCTGTGCTGACAGCTCAGAGCCTGGAGCCTGTTTCAGATTCTGTGTCTCCCTCTCTCTCTGACCCTCCCCCGTTCATGCGCTGTCTCTCTCTGTCTCAAAAATAAATAAACGTTAAAAAAAATTTAAAAAAAAGAGTTCCCCAAATTAAAAAAAAATAAATAAAAGCTTGGTTAAACCTGCTCTTTTTGTCATCAGATAATGAGATAATTCAAGGTTAGTAGAAGAGTAGCAAGAAGTTAGCATGTGAACATGAGGAGGAAATGTCGACCACTCATCAGGTTATAATGTTTATTTTCTTTCCTCCTGATGCTTCCAGCAATATTATGGGGAAGGAAATACTGGATTAACATGGCTTCATGAGAGAAAATGTTTGTAAATTACCATGTGAAGAATTCCAAAGTCAAGTAGACAGTAGAAATGGTTTTTAACTGTTCAATAAAACATTTCTATTTCTTAAAAAAATGGCCTTTAAATGTTGAAGTTTAAGGTTTAATAGATGGTAAATGTAAAATAAATTCAGAAGAACGCATTTGTTTGGTGCTCTGCTTTTTATTCTCAGTGCTAAAAAAAAAAAGCCTAAACCATAAGCAAAATCAGCCCCCAGTTTCCATTTCTGAACATACATATGCCTGATATTTGAAAAATTCCTTTCAAATAAGATACAGCAGGCTGTCATGAAATACCCACTCTCACAGTTTGAAATTTCAATCTAAGTATGTGTCCTTCTAAGAGTATATGCTCTGCCACTAGATGGGGATAAAAAGTTGTAACAGCTTTATTGTCCCTGTTGAGACAAAATCCTAAATAAAATTGTACAGCCAAAGCAGGCTTTTTTTTATGAAAAAAAATTGCATTTAATTTACATAAACCTTTCCAAGTATTAACTAAAAATTATGGTGCATTCAAAAATGTGTATTTATTATGCATTTACTTAGAATTTGGAATTCATTTTCTTATAGAAATAATGTAGAAAATTACTTTGTTTACTTGTCGATAAAACTAGTTTAATACCACATCAACATACTGACTCTTACATTTATAGAATACTAAGGAAGACAATTTTTCAATATAAACCCCTTGTGATTACAAAGGGAAATGGGGTCGGGTCTCCTGGGCGGCTCAGTTGGTTGAGCATCTGACTCTTGATTTCAGCTCGGGTCATGATCTCATGGTTCCCGAGTTTGAGCTGCACATCAAGCTCTGTGCTGACAGTGCGGAGCCTGCTTGGGATTCTCCTCCCTGCCCCTTTGGCCCTCCCCCTGCTCCTGCTCTCTCTCTCTCTCTCTCTCTCTCTCTCTCAAAATAAAAAATAAACATTAAAAAAAAAAGTCAAAGTTCAATTAGGGCAGTGCTGCCTTACAGGCAGATTCTGGTCAAAAACCTCTCCAGACAGGCTATCTGCATCACTTTTCTAAGCACAAATATTGTCTGAAAACGATTTTATAACCTCCCCAACTTTTCATGCCCAACCTAGTAGACTAAAAAACAATATTAGGCAGTGAAAAAGAGTGGTAGGAAAAGATCTGACAGCATAACTATTCAAAACACCTGTCAAACTGTGAAAATATTTTTTCAGACAAAAGCTTAACAGTTAACTTGTAAACAGTTCCCACAGATAAACAGGTGGGGGAAAAAGTAACTAAAGGAAAACTGGATAGAGTGAATGAAAAGGCCATTCGCTAAATTCACAGTTGGTGAATGTTTATTCACATAGAATGATGTTAAAACTCATTAGTAACCAGGAAACTGAAAAATTAAAAATTCCCATGTGTTACCCGTCCTTCCGATATTAGAAAAAGCTGACAAAAATGTGGGGAAAGGCTGTATTCAAAAATTATTTGGGGAATGAACGTTGCCAGAGCCTTTTGGAAGGGCAATTTGGTTGCATTTGTAAAAAATTGCTCAGCAATTACACATCTGTGCAGGGAATCTTATAGAAATATTGATTTATGTATACACAGAAATAATCATGGGGATATTTGCAATGTTTTTTTTAATGGCGCAACATTAACAGCAAAAATATCCATCAGCAGAGGACTAGTTTTATAAATCATGGGTAAGACACTTCACTGAGATTAAATACAATGGAAATGATAGAAGAGACACACAAAAAAATCTTCAAAATGTATTAAGTGAAGAATGAAGGGTTTCAGAGACATACTGAAGGTATGACTATATTTATGCAAAAGAAAGACTTAACTTATCTAAAACATATTTTTGAACTTACCATCTAATTGTAAATGCTCACTAAAAGGTTCAGAGAGATACACACTGTTCCCAAAAGTAGGAAAAGAAGTCGAACAAAAGAGACTGAAGCAGGATTTTCATTCTTCACTCTAAAGACTTGCCTATTGTGGAAAGATTCCTTTTTCCTTATTTTGTAATGCTTATTTTTTACGTTTATGTATTTATTTTGAGACGGAGAGAGAATGGGAAGGACAGAGAGACAGGGAGAGAGAATTCTAAGCAGGCTCCATGCTGCCAGCACAGAGCCCAGTGCAGGGCTTGAACCCACGAACGATGAGATCATGACCCGAGCTGGATGCTTCAATGACTGAGCCACCCAGGTGCCCCTATTTTTTTTAAATAGCAAGAAATTAACTTTATCTTGTTACACAGTATTTCTAATCCGTTCACATACAACACTGATGTAATTTCACAAAAAAACCCTGAAAAATAATAGCTTTTTTCCCATAGCTTTAGAATTGTCTTTATTTTATAGAACGTTAATAAAATTTCTTAAAGATTATATAATAACATAGCTAGTAGCCAGATTGACCAACTTGCCACTCTGATGCTCTGTAAATGCCTATTAAAGATTAAATTATTAAATATTAAAAGAATCATACTATTATCGTGAAATTTAAATAAATAACTATTAATGACCTGAATTATGGTAATTTTTAGTTCATAGATACCATGTATTTAACATTTATTTAAAAAATGTTTATTTATTAAAACACTTATTTGTTTATAAAATGTTGGTTAGAAAAAGAGGATGTTTATAAAACGAGTGAAATTTCTGAAGACGAACAGTGCAAGAATTTAATAATAACTCAAGTAATGGTAATGCAGACATGACCGTCATCAGTTTCAAGTCCTTGTCTGTCCTTCCCTGGCCTCTTTCCCCCACATTCATAGCTTAGCAGTGGTGTGAATTTTGTTTTGTGTGTCTGCTTACTATTTCTTTTGTTTTTTAAAATATTTGGTCTCCCCAAGTAAATTGTTTTACTTTGTCAAATTATTTGAATCATACCAAAAGCATTCTTCAGTGGCTTCCTTCATTCACGCAAAATTTTACTGAGAAATTATTCATACATACACATGAAGGCTTAAGTCATTCATTTCCACTGCTGTATTGCAGTTTTAGGAACATGGACAATTTATTATGTTTATGTTACCAGTTTCACTGTTACTTGTTTCCATCGTTGGACAGTTTCAAACTGTGTGGTGAACATTCACTGTATGTCTCCTGGGGGCATAGGTTCAACCGTGTCGCTAAGCAGTGTCATTGTTGACTTACGGGATTTGTCCATCGTCAACTTTACTAGATAATGACAAATTGCTCTTCAATTTTTTTGTATGATTTAGATTCACGGCAGCAATATAGAAAGAATTCCTCTTTTTCCACTTTCTTTCATGTGCTTGATTGTTGGGAGATTTTAGTATTTACCACTCTGGTGAAATGGCTTTAATTTGCATCTCCCTGATCACTAATGAAGTGACAGCTCTTTTCTTAAGTTAATTGAACGTTTTTGTTTCCTTTCTTGTAAAACTCAAGTCTTTTGCCCGTTCTTCCTTTGGATTGTGTGATTTTTTTTTCATTATAGACTCAATGACGTTATTTATATTTTAGGAATAATAAATTTTTGTCAGTTACACAGTATGGAAATATCTTTTATTAGAGTGTGGCTTTAATTTCATTTGATTTATGGTCTAGTTTAATGAGCATAATTTCTTAATGTTACTATTCTCAAATTTATCATTCTCTTCCACTGTGGTTTGGACTTGATGAACCTGGCTTGAGATGTGTTTTCCTATCTAAACTAATAAATATTCTACAGTGTCTTTTAAATATTTTATAATTTTGACATTTACAACCAGATCTTTAATAAACCCAGAAATGAGTTTTGTCTGTGGTTTAACATGGACGTTCAGTTGTTTTTCCATACGGATATTCTGTTATTATAAACTATTTTTTTAAGTCTATGCTTTCTTTCCCTAATATGCACTCTCATATCTGTTAAATGGCATTTTCAGTATCGGTGGTAATTTTCATGAGTTCCTTTTTCCTTTTGTTACTAGATTTATTCTATTTCTACGCCATTGTTACTCTGTCTTAAGTACTAGAAGTTAATATAAATAATTATAAATAATAAATAAATGCAATTATTAGCTTTATGTAGTTGTGTTGTTTCTCAGGACTGCTATAACAAAGTACTGTAGACTGAGAGACTTAAACAACAGAAATTTATTTTCTCACACTTCTGGATGCTGGAAGTCTGAGATCAAGGTATCTGCAGGATTGACTTCTTCTAAAGCTTCTCCATGGTGTATAGATGGTCATCTGCTCACTGTGTCTTCACATGATCTGTGTGTCATGTTCTAATCTCTTCTTATAAGGACACCAGTTATATTATATTATATTATATTATATTATATTATATTATATTATATTATATATTGATTATATTATACTATATTAAATTATATTGTATTATACTATATATTATATTATATATATTAATTATATTATACTATATTATACTATATTGTATTATACTTTATATTATATTATATTATATTATAGTATATTATATTATACCCATATGATCTCATTTTCCCTGAATTACTTCTTTAAAGGTCCTATTTCCAAATACAGTCACATTCTGAAGTATAGGCATTAGAACTTCAACATTTGTGGGGCGCCTGGGTGGCGCAGTCGGTTAAGCGTCCGGCTTCAGCCAGGTCACGATCTCGCGGTCTGTGAGTTCGAGCCCCGCGTCAGGCTCTGGGCTGATGGCTCAGAGCCTGGAGCCTGTTTCCGATTCTATGTCTCCCTCTCTCTCTACCCCTCCCCCATTCATGCTCTGTCTCTCTCTGTCCCAAAAATAAATAAACGTTGAGAACTTCAACATTTGAATTATGGGAAACAATTCATCCTGTACTGACATTCTGAACGACTTTTTTTTTTCTTTTCAATTGTATGTATTTTATTTCCTTTTCTTAATTCTACCCCATCCCATGTCACCACTATTCTGACTTGTAAAATTATTGCTTTTATTTGCTTATTCCTTGTCCGCTCTTGAACCTCTTATAAATGGATACATACGGTATATAATCCTTGGTTTGTGACTGCTTTTGCTCCTCACGACAAGAGCTGAGAGTCATTCTTGTTATCGTGTGTATCAATAATTATTTGTATTGCTGTTTAGTATTCTGTCCCCTGATTGTACCATTAAGCATTTGGGTTATCAATTCTGCTGATGAACATTGGATTATTTCTAGTTTTAGCCTATTACTTATAAAGCTGCTATGCACATTTTCATATTGGTCTTTGCAATGGACTGTGTCCCTCCAAAATTCATATGGTGAATCCCAAACCCCTAGTGTGACTATATTTGGAAATGGGGCCTCTAAGAAAGTAATAAAGGTTAAAGAGGGCCCAAAAGGCAAGGGTCCCAATATGATAGTGTTAGTATCCTTGTAAGAACACCAGTGTTCACACTCTTTCTCTCCTTTGGTTGACCTGATTTGGGATTAATAAAAATAAAAACTGTGTTTTTATCTTTTTTTCTTTATTATTTGGCTGTTGCCTCAATACATTACCCCTTTTGTCTAGCTTCTTGAGATCAAAATTCAAACATTTTATTTTAAATTATTTTTATTATAATTTATATGTTTAAAGCTATACATTTTCCTCTAAATCGCTGCTCATCTACCTTCCACAATTTTGATATGTTGTATCTTCATAATAACTCATTCTAAAATATTTTATTATCTTCATTATGATTTCATCCTTGACTTGTGAATTCTTGAAAAGTATATAGCCTAATATCCAAATATTGGTGATTTTTTAAGTTTTATCTTTGTAGCTAAGTCTTTTATGAGTAGGGATTATAGTCTGTCTGATGTTAATCCATTGACATTTAATGAGACCTATCTTCTGGCTCAGGGTATGGTTTATTTGGCGAACATTCTATGAGCACTTGCAAAAACAATAAATACATGTGAAATAGTTTTGGTCTTGTGTGTTTAAGATTCACAAAATTAATTATAGTAATTTTGCTTTCTCTTAAAATATGTGTTTTTTTCTTCTCACTTTTAATTGAATTAAGGAAATAATTGTTTTATTCTTCTTATAATATGTAGTAATTTAACATTGGCTTATGTGACCCCGCATTCTCCTCTATGTTTTTCCATCTTTGTTTAGTCTGGGATTATTTTCTAAGATAACATTCACATTTGGGGGTAATTATATACTCAAATTTGGAAAAATCATTTAGATTTCACTAAACACATTTAATTTAGATTCAAGTTTTCATTGAAAACTGATTAGCTTTTTTTTTCTTGAAATATGTGTACCAATATATTTTTCTAAGAGAGAGAACATATGTCCTATGTTTTGTGAGCTCTCACAAATTTTGAGAATGTTCTTTCACTGTAATACTTTTGAAAGACAGTGGTTGTGTATAGGATTCTTCATTCATGAACACTTTTAATTTCCAAAGAATATAGAGACTGAATTTCGTATTTTGTTGTATTAACAATTTTTTTTTTACCTGCACACTTAACCTATACGCAATAGATTGCACATTGATAGAGGAGAATTTATATCTTTACAGATTCTGAAGTGATTGGATTGCAGGGACTAAGTTTAAAAAGGCAATGATTGGCAGAACAGATACAAAAAGGCAATTATCTGTAAATCTAAAGAATCTGTCCTTTATCAAATTTCACTGAAGTAAACTTAAATTTCATGAATGTATGTGTATCACTGAACACACTTCTATTTTTATGAAAGTTTTCTTCTGTGCATGGTTTTAGGATATTTGCTAGATCCTTTTTTTTTTTTTAACAAAATTGGGCATTTTCATAGTCCTATAAGCATGATTCTTTTTTTTTTATGTTTATTATTTTTTTTTTTCAAAAAATTTTTTTAACGTTTATTTATTTTTGAGACAGGGAGAGAGACAGAGCGTGAGTGGGGGAGGGACAGAGAAGGAGGGAGACACAGAATCGGAAGCAGGCTCCAGGCTCCGAGCACTCAGCTCAGAGCTCGACGCGGGGCTCGAACTCACAGACTGTGAGATCATGACCTGAGCCAAAGTCGGAGGCTTAACCGACGGAGCCACCCAGGCGCCCCTTAATGTTTATTTTTGAGACAGAGAGAGACAGAGCATGAACGGGGGAGGGTCAGAGAGAGAGGGAGACACAAAATCTGAAGCAGGCTCCAGGCTCTGAGCTGTGAGCACACACCCCGACACGGGGCTTGAACTCATGACCGTGAGATTATGACCTGAGCCGAAGTCAGAGGCTTTAACCGACTGAGCCACCCAGGTGCCCCCCTATAAGCATGATTCATTACAGGCCTTTAAACCTTATTCTTTGACTGATATGCACTTAAGTATGTATTTTTCATTATCCTTTCAATTCCCCTTTACCATAATGTGTAAAATCAAACTAAAAAGCAAACTCATACAGTAATAAAATTGAGAAAAAAGTGACTGACTCAATTTTCAAGTAAACCTTGAGTCACTCAATGAGTTGACTTATGTTTCATTCTTATTACCCAGGTAACATATAACACATCAGTCCTAATTGCCTGACCACACAATCACAGATGTGATAATCTAACTAGCATATTGGCACTATTGTTTAGATTTCCTGCCCTAGGTTTCTCCCATATCCCTCATTTCAGTAGGGATCTGCATCTTTAGACAATATAACGGCAGGAAAGAGCTCAACACAGACCTCCACCCCCTCTTCCAGTTCCTTCTTGTGATCACTCTGAAATTACAAATCTATTAGGCATTCCTTACTTATTGTAATTTAGGCATTTTAGATGTATGCATCCCAGAAAAATTAGTTATTTGATAGAAGAAACTAAAAATCACATCCATTGTCCTCTTACAAAGAAATTGATGACAAAGGAGTAAATGAGCAATGACAACAGAAAGCTGGAAATTATCAATTCTTTTTCATGAGTGCCACTCCTTTGCAAGAAAGAAAAAATATTTATAAAACTCTTTTTTTTTTGCACAAGAACTTAAAAAAGAAAAATGACATTTAATTGTACATATGTTGTGTCTTATGTTAGCGGCTGCACATTTCCATGGGCTCCAGTTAACGCTATGTCAAGACCCTATTATCTGTATGCTTGTTCTACTGTATTCGGAGTATTTACATTAAAGGGTAGAGCCATTTAAGGTAAAATAAAAAGAGGTCCCTTCCCCCAAAAGAGCAGCATAAATCAACTTAGAAGTGCCAGTGAATGACATTGTATGTATAGATGTCAGAAGAACTTATTGTGGCTAGCTATTGATGGAAATATTTTCGTAAAATACCAACTTAAGAAAATTACTATGGATGTAATGGTGCTTAGTTTTATAATATGGTCACACTTAGTAGATGAATAGTTGATATAGAACAAATATCAAAACCCAGGGCTTGACCTATCAGAAAATACTGAGTATTTTAATTTTCTAAAATGTTTTTTCTCTTCCCTTTAAAAAATCATGCAAAATTTAAACATGGCAGGCAGAAAAACTGAAGAACCTTCTGGGGGCTATTTTTTTTCCTCCGTTTGGAATCACAAAACCAACTATTAAGATTGAACTAATCTGTGAATGATTAATTAAAATAATAAACTTAAATTACTTGACTTAATTTATCAAAGCTTGGCACGGGACAGATACAGCTTTGGTTGAAAATATTATTAACAAAGATATTAATAATGTTATTAACATTAAATATTGATATTAAATAATAAATTAAAATAATATTATTAATAAATAATAATAAAATAAAATAATAATGAAAATAATATAAAATATTATTAACATTGCAACAACATAAAATTCCTGGGTTTGATATGGTACTATAATTGTATAAGATGCAACCATTTGAGGAAATTTTGCCAAGGATACAGGAACTCTCTGCACTATATTTGCAACTTTCTGTGAATCTATAATCATTTCAAAGTATTCAAAAAGTTGATACCATAATTTAGGATGACATATATGAAGTATACAACTTATTGTTCCTTCAGATGAAAGATTGAGACACAGTGAAATAAAATAAATGACTTAATAAAGGTCACCGAGAAAAAAACTACATATTATTATATCACATACCGATACTATTATGTTTAAATTATTATTATGTGCAAATCATTTATTTTATTTAAATGGCATTTTAAATGGCACATATCTCTTCTGTACTCGTAGAAGCAGAATTCCATTGTAGTAGCATTTATACACAGTGTAGCAATTAAAAGTCCTTTCAAGTTTTTTTACATGAAAATCTCTGCATCTTTCAAAAAATTTATCTCCTCTAAATTAAATCCCTAAACAAAATGTCTCGGTACATAAACAGTATTCAATTAAGAAAAATAAAACATTTATTATCTAAATATTGTATCACAAAAGTAAAAGAGCTTGAGGAAATTAGAATAGCGTTTATAATTGGCACTCCCCAAGTATTTATAGATATTTCCTTCAAAATACTAATGAGAAATATTAATCTCCATAATAACTACAGAAATACATGTGATCCTTCATTTGTTTTGGTATGTTTATTTTTTTAATCTGTAGCAATTTCTTAAGGGAAAGAAAAAGCCTGTTGAATGGATTATATCTAAAGCAAAGTGGGTTTAAAGGAAATATTTTATCAGCAGGCAAAGTTACAAAATTATGTTGTCATCGAAAATCTATTGTGGCTTTCTTTAAAAGCAGTCTAGAATTTAGCGCTCTGTCTTGTACATATTTGTTATTTGAAATGTTTGGGTTCTATTGAATTTTATTACTATATATCGGTCCATGGTTCCATGAGAAAGAATTGACACATTCCAAAGGATTTAAACAAGAATAATTTGCAAAAGAGATTATTTACAGAGGAGTGTGTTGGGTTAAGAAAACCATCATGGGAAAGCAATGCATTAAGAAACTAGAAAAAGTGGAAGTTATTTCCATCCCCTACCCCAGCTGGGAGCTAGCTCCCCGTGTGCCGAGAATTTCAACCAGGGCAACATCAGCCAGAGGACAGAGTATGGACCTCTGAACATTTACTCGTCCATAAAAGCAATGAAAAAACTGGCACATGTTGTCAAAATCAATTATGTCAGAACTCTAGAAATTAACTAAAGCCTTGCAGCAACCCAGGGAGAATTGATTTAAGAAAAATGGCTGCCTATCAGTAAGGGAAATGAAGTTGGTGGTGCTTTCACACCACAAACCCAGACCCCTTGTCCCAGACCCCTACTCCCCGGTAGTCGTCTTAACAAGTAATAGCCTCCATTGTGGATCCTGGAGAGAGTAGAATGGAGCTAGATTTCTTTCAGTGCTAATTCCCAAAGAATTGTTGTTATTTGACCCATGAATATGTCCCTCCATCAGAGGCCATGTTGGATGGGATAGGATGTTTACAGATGGATGACGTAGTTATGTAGGGATCAGCGAGCAAGAATTTTAGCTTTTGTTCTAAGGAAGAGAGGGGGCAGGAAAGAGAAGGAAGGGGACTTTATAATTTTATTGCAAAAGCATAAAGTCATAGTTTTACATCTTTATTTGCAAACCAAACACACACACACACACACACACACACACACAATGATGACAAATAGAAATTTAGTATTCTGACCATTTTATGTTTCTGATGTTTTTAAATCTTTGTCAAAGTCTGTTACATTTCTTATTTTTTGTTCTTCAATGTGTAGATAAATTTTGTAACAGTGACTTCTGGTCTGGCAATCACTTCTGATGAGGAATGCAGCTCACTAATATCTTCCAAGCAGAATGGTGCATTCTTATAGGTTTATTGTCTCTGTTAAAGGCATATCTCAACAGGCCTTGCAATGTTGGAGTATCCAGTCTAACTCTCGTGAACCTGCTATGTGGGCATTTGTGACCAGGTCTCATCAGGCAATTTAAACCAGTGACTGGTTCTAGAGAAGATGATGAACCATGACCAGGGGGTTGGTTTACGTGAATAAAGTCCTAAAATCCAACTAACCAACATTGGAAGAAACTTATTTTTAGCATTTTGTTTTTCATGTTAGCATCTCAGTTGAGCTTTATATAGATTCCCGGGTTAATTATGATATTGGTTCAGGGAATTTCTGGAAAACCTTGCCTTGTAAGCCAAACAGTGTCTTTGGTATACCATTGTGGCAACCAGCACTTTGTCCGAGGGAAAGGATGGTTTGATAAACATTTATGCCGTGTTAGAGATGGGCTGTCCCATTATCCAGAAAAAAAAAATTAAGTTGCAGAAGCAAAGGGAACCAAAACAAGAATAATAGCTCTGCAAACATCTTTACAGCTTGCTTTATCTCTGGAGAAACTGTGAACGCTGATTCATATCTTCATTATGACTGTGCCCAGAGAGATTCTGTGCCCTAAAGGACCCCAAATGAGACAGGAATCCTTGGAATCGGAAGATGTCAGTATCAGTACGATGATTTTAAAGATGGGACTGATGATCCTGCCTCCAGTGGGAGTGGGGGCTCACGCCAGGCACCTAGAATTTGACTGGCGATGAGATTTTTTAAAAATGTACTTGTTAACACAGAGACGGAAGAAAGCTTAGGGGAGTCTCTCTTTGCCTGTACTTTTGAAATATTTCCAAGAACCTCAGAGCGCTGCAAAATCATTGCACCGAACAGTTGACGATTGTTTATTATTAGTCTGAATAGATTAAAAAAGACGTTTTTATGGAAGATATTTCTTGACAGTGGTCGACCTCACGGCATTCAGAAGAACTCACTGTCTCCTAAATAGGACTGATTAATTAGGGAGCAAAATTCTCCTCCATCTCATACCATAAGTTCCCCTTAAAAAGTTAGACTCCAAACCATCTTCCACATTCTAATTACATTTGCATCCTACCGACTGAAAACAGCTTACATTTGTGAGTATATTCTCACTACTGGGCAGACATAAGAGGATTGTAATTGCCGAATTACATAGGAGTGGGCTGCAGGCTTGAAGATAAGTATATTCAGAGAAGAAATACTAATAAAATGCTCATTTGAAAGCAAGACAACATGCCCGTGAGATATTTTAGGTAAACGCAGACTGAGGCGAGGTGACAAATGTGAGATGTGGCAATACTGAATTCTGTCTTAAAATATTTCTCTTCCTTTTTCCATCCACAGACATGAAACAGGATAGAAATCCCTCTAAAAAGACCTCATCTGTATTGTGCGATTACTGGCAGTGTTAGAATGGCTCTCACCTTGACGTTTACTAAGGTGTGTACGCTCACGAGAGAATTCCAGCGTTTCCAGGGCTGTTGGGCTACAATTGAAATTGTGTTCCCGCCAGCCTTTATTTAGGTTGTGTAGATATGATTACTTATTAAAGAGACTACAGCTTATTTTGGCATATTTTGGGATTTAATCATCCCGGACCAATCACTCTAGAAGGTGTTGAGTTTTATTGTACATCGATACCATCATTCAATCAACTCTCCAAGAGTAATCGGAGTCCCTGGATTGAGCCATTCACAAACTGAACCCTGTAAATGCAAACAGGTCCATTAAAATCACACACACACACACACACACACACACACACACTCATACCCACCATGCACACACACACACCACACCACATGCACATTAAACTCATGGTGTACAATGTGCAGAAGTTGTATTTATATATCCAAAACAGTTTTCTAAATCCTGATATACATTTTGGCACCGAACAGGAATGGTAACATTACAAGAAGTCTTTCATGATCTGAAAATTAAACTGCATTGATAACGATTTTTTTCAGATAAATTCTATATTGAAATTAAACAAAAATGCTTATGCAAATCAAACAGCGCATTATGAGACTTAGGGTGAGGGATGTCAGAAGTAATTTATGTCACAGCGTGTCACTGGTTGGGGCTCTGTCAGCAGCAGAAATAATACACGTATGTGTGTCTATAGTATGCCCTACACGGGCACGTATCTATGTGCATTTCTGTATGTGATCGTCTGTATCTGTTAAGCTCAACACAAGTCCATGCTGATGTCCCCAACTCTAGCGCATCATCCCACGGATCATTCTAACCTCCCTCTTTTGCTCATCTCTAATTTTGACTCCAATAGTGAAAAACCCAGCTCCCACCCCACTACGGATTTACTGAATTGTTCAGTTTCAGTATACATGTATGGCTGCCCCCGAATTGTTAACCTATATTCCTGGAGAAATTGTACCAGCTGGAGAGTATTGTTTTTGTGCAATTCCTTTTGGCTTTGGTCTCAGAGACTCCATCCGTTTCCCAAGGTAGGTCAGCACCTGTTTTCCTCACCGCCTTCATCAGGTCGTCCTTTTTGGAAAATACATTTGCCAGGCTTCGGGTGTCTCCTGTTGCCTTGTTTCAGCCTCATTTTCTACATGGCCCTTTCACCTTCTTTATCCACTCTCTGCCTCCTTTAGATCTAGAAACACATATTAAATGATGAGAATAAGTGGCAAATCTTTACCATTTTTAGAAAGGAAATGCAAATAACTTTTTGGAACTTCAATCTATTTCATTTTCTTCTTATTATCAAAATCAAAATAAACTATTTCAAATGAAAATAACGCTAATTAGAACAGCTACTTTCTTCCTAGGATTTCATTTCTGCCTGTGGTTTTCCAGCTCATTTCACAAGATATTTTGCAGAAGCACAAATAAGGTTTTTAAGTGAAGCTGAATATACATTTCAGATTTTGATTCTCAGATATCATGTTGGAATAGGAAAAAAATGTTTTAAATAAAGAAGGAAGAAAATTCAAATTATCAAGAATTATTTAAAGATTGAATGTCTCTGGATCCTCTATTTAACTCAAACTGAATAATATTTAGAACCGGCTCTTGAAGTCACTGTTCAGAAAGTACTTTGCCATTTAAGATGCCTGGAGAACCAAAATAAATCTAATTAGAAAACTATGGGCCACATAAGCTGACTTAGCAGTTAATATTCCTTCTTTCCTTCCTTCTGATCTAACTGTCCCAAAGTATAGATATCAATATAGATATTGATAGTGTTTGGCACACCTCGAACTTCAGAAAATCTTGAGAATTGTAGGGTTATTTGAACCAAGCGCTGAGCTCATTTTGTTGTTCCACTGAGTAAGTTGAATGAACTTTCTGGTTAGATTGATCTTTTAAACAATATCAGAGCTGGGGCACCTGGGTGGTTCAGTCAGTGAGGCATCTGACTTGGGCTCAGGTCATGATCTCACTGTTCATGAGTTCAAGCCCCGTGTTGGGCTCTCTGCTGACAGCTCAGAGCCTGGAGCCTGCTTCAGATTCTTTGTCTCTCTCCCTCCCTCTCTGCCTGTCCCCTGCTCACATTCTGTCTCTGTCTCTCTCTCAAAAATAAACAAACATTAAAAATGTTTTAAATAAAATAAACAATATCAGAGTAGATTCAGAGAAAGGTAAAGGAACTATAGTTCTTATCTGCTCACATTGAATAACCAAGGTCCATTACAGTGGAGCCAGGCACATAGCAAGAGTCACATAATTGTCGAATGAATGAACAGGTATACATAGAGTTAACTCCACACCTGTTATGCTGTAAATACCAATATACATTAGCTAAAATTAATATTTGTAATAATAGTTTTCATTGCAATTATTTTTATGAGTTAGCATGATCCTTTGGATTTCTTTCTTTCTTTCTTTCTTTCTTTCTTTTTTAATGAATGTACCATATACTCAAGCTTTTTTCCTGATCTATAAAAAGTCCCTTCCCTACTTGGAACCTATGTGTCAGACACCCTCCTAACTGGACTGGGGATGCCCACCTTCTCACCAGGGGTGTGCTCAATAATTCTACTTATACGTTACCACTCTCACAGTCCCGTGATTCACCCTCAGTCCCTTGTGCAGACCATTCGTCTCAAATCTACTGTGATCATGGGGTAGATCGTGTTTGCATGCAGGTCTCATTCAGCTAAGCTCTACAGAGCTTCGTCTGCTACATCCCATGTTACATGGAAGAATTCTTTAGAATTAAACCTAAAAGGAAGCTACTGTTATTACTCTTTAGGCCCTACGTACCTGTGTTAGTCAGCATGGGATGCTCTAAGAAAATACCATAGACTAGGCAGCTTAACAACAAACATTTATTTCTTGCAGTCCTGGAAGCTGGGAAGTCCACGACTAAGGCACCAACAGATGTCATGTCTGATGACAGCCCTCTTCCTGGTTGCAGTTGATATTGAACATCTTCTATCCTCACATGGCCTTCCCTGAGTGTGAGCATACAGAAGGAGAGAGAGAGAGAGGTCTTGGGTCTCTTCTTTTTATAAGGGCATTAAGCCCACCTGCTCGCATGACCTGATCTAATTGGGATCACCTCTCAAAGACCCCACCTCCAAATACCATGACATTGAAGACCAAAACTTCAACATATGGATTTGGGAGGGACACAAACATTCAGTCCACAGCAGTACCTAATCTTAGAATGGTATATTTATGACCCCCTATATACCCCCCCCTTTCTTCCCTCCACTGTAAATGATGCCACTAATCAATTAACAGTTTTTTTTTCTTTCTGAACTGAAAGATGATCACAGAAATCCTTCTCAACCCAGCACTTGAGACACCACCTATGAGGCTCATGTTGGCACCCTCTCCTGAGTGTGCTGTAACCCCCACGACTAGATCAATTCAATTAACTGATGACAGTAATTGCTACTTTTGGTAGCGATGTTGGAGGAGCTAGAATAAAAGGGGGGAAAGTGTTCTTAAAGGTCTTCATTCTAAAAATAGTGTCATCAGAAGTATGATTTAGAAGCTGCAGTTACATTAACATACATAATAGTTCTATTTGCAGTTGGTAAAGCTAACGTGTAACTGTTGAACAAGTACAGAGAACACAGCTTCTGCTGATTTTGTTTCCTAAATTCTGCGACCCTTTTGTTTTCTAAAAAATCATAAAAACTTTAAAAGGCAAAGATAGCTCTATTTGTCTAAAAATAGCATTCACATCTTGGAAGGATCTAGAGCAGGGGAAACGCTTACATTCTGTGCTGTGGTTTGATGTTTGCGTAAGCCTGGTCCTTCTCGGATGACGCTGTCTCTAGGATACCACAGAGTGTTGCATGTGCCCGGTCGGAGATGCAGTACTGTCTCCACGGCTTTGACAACTGTTTTCTACTTACTCTCTCTGCAGGGAACTTTCTTCATTAATTCTTGTCAAAGCTACTTTCCTTGATCTCTCATCACTTCTTAGCTACTCGTTCTTTTCCTTTGGTGACCCTGTCCCTCTTGTTCCTTTTATCTTAACTATCCACCAGGTGTTGCCCTTTTCACCGTAGCATTTCTTTTCAATACATGGCCACGTGCATGGCTGTATTGATTTTCTGGGTTAAAGTGTTTTTAAGAGCAAGCCTGAAGGAATGAAGAACACAAGGAAACCTACATCTGAAAAGACTAGCTTTTAATCACGACTTTCCTGTGCATAGACACATTATTTTTGACCAATCATGAAGCCACTATAATCATCACTGCAGCACCTTTATGATAAAAAGTCGTTAAGTAAGCCCATTGGTTAAGTGAAGAGGCTTTATAACCTGAATTTGAATCTTGTGAAAAGCATTCACTGGTAGGTAATCTTGAGCAAGAACTAAGATCTGTGTGTGCCTCAGTGTCCTCCTGTAGAAAATGAGATTACAATTGAACCTATCTCTGAAGCTTTCTTAAGTATTAAGTGCATTAATCACAAATGCTAAGAATATTGTAACCGATAGTTCACATTGTTCCTATTATCCTTATTAATGTTATCTTTGAAAATGGGATAGTAGTAACCATCTGTAAGGTCATTGTGAAAACAAACTTGAATAAAACAATTGGTATGTTACTTGATGTTAGGTCACTCCGTAAGTCTTTCTTTTCTCTTTGTGCAGTTGAATCAAATGTCTTTAACTCTAGTCATCTTTTCATTTAATGTTTCTTCATGACTTTCGATTCCATATATTTCCACATGTATAAAATCAAATGCACCACCCACCTGTAAAGGCAGTCCCACCTCCCAGCTCCCCTGTTTTTGTCAATGGCACCCCATTTCTGCATTTTTTTTGGAAATATTGAACTCATATTTACTCTTATCTTTCTTCCATCAATCTTACCTCTGCTGTTGCTGAGTCCTATGAGCACTTGTTCTTTTCTCCCTATTGTGGAAACATTTTAAGATTTATTTTTTCTCCTTAATCCCACTGAGAATAATAGTAGCTAATATAAATGGTACAGTTAAAAGTCTTATCTATGGAATATTAATGAAGTTACATTTTCATATAAAAATTAAAATGGGTAGAGGTTTGGGAATGAAAGATAGTAAAACATTGGATTGATAATGCCAAATGTGAACCTTTACATAGAACCATCTAATTCTTTGATGGAGTCAGAAAATATGTGACCTTTAGGCAGGCCTCCTGCTTTTGAGAGGCTATGTGATATAAGAGCTCAAAAGTCAGAGGATCTTTTGTATCCAAAAATTGGGTTCTAGTCCCAGAACTCAGTTCGGCATGTTGCTATTTACCCGAGATATGATTCGGATCGTGAAAAATAAACTGCCTTAGATGGTTCCCTCAAAGGCAGAGTGAAGATATTTGTAAAACATGAGAACAGAATGCGCAGTTGACCTTGATGATTTTCTTTGAAGATCAAAAATATAAGTGGGATATATTGAAATAATATATTGAATATAATTATTCAGTTGTACTACAAACTGCCATTGCAAAGAGGATACTTAATCGTGCTAGACTAAAACTGCCATAATTATGCATGCATATGGAATTTGTTGCTTTCTTGTCCACGACTCAATAAGAAAAGATTCTATACATTCATTTTATTGAGAAAAATAACTTACTCTTTCTCTCGTGGTCCCTACTTCAGTGAACAGCACTTACCCATCTGTCCAAACCCACTTCTTCCTCTGTCATTACCTTTCACATGAATTACTGCAATAGTATCCTGTCTGGATATTTTACTGTCATCTATCCTTCTCTCATCTATTATCCACCCAGCCATTTGCATTAACTTCATTAAGTAAAAATTGAAAGTGCTACTCCACTGTTTAAAACATTTCAATTAAAAAAAATTTTTTCAATTTTCCCCTATTTCTCAAAGAATATCCGTGGCTTAAAAGAACCCATCATGACATGAAATCTCTACAGGTTCATCAGTTGAGGCTCATCTATTGCCACAAACTTTCTTAAGCTTTATATTTCAACCATACCGACCTAACTCGGACCATTATTTCTTTTTCCGATATTTTTCATATTTCAATCACACCCATGGAGACCCATGAGACTGTGAACAGTGGCTGACCGTGTGGATATGAGAAGGACAGGTGTGGCTTGGGATCCAATGATGGGATAGCCTGCAGCCGGGACTAGGGGGTGTCTAATCAAAGGCCTAGTTGCAGCATGGAAAGGTCTATTAGGGATGATGGTCAATAGCAAGGTAGGGGACAGGATGGAGCAAAGGCAGCCCTCAACTGATCAGACTTAACGTTTCCTCTAAAAACATACTTTGGAATAGAATAAGCCCTACAAATGGTCGGACAACATTTGCTGTTTGGGGACAGCCAGGCAGGGGCATTGAAAAGAGAAACACTCGAGTTGCAAGACAAAGGTGATGGGTGTTAAAGTGATAAATGGGAAAAATGAAATGGATGAAATACTTGGCCACATATTTGGAGAAGCTGGTTCTGTTATAAAGATATTATTGAGAGTTATTTATTTATGTGTGTACTACACATAGTATTTTGTAACTCATGAAGCACCTTAACAATCGCTATCAATAATTTTTATGAGAGAATACGTTTTAGATATTTCTGTCTGCAAGGGTACAGATGTATATAGCACAATACACAATTCAAATGAATGTATTGAATAATATTCAAATGAACTTTAAGAAACAGTTGCCACGTACATTTTTTCCAGCAAAATCTTACGCTAAAAAATTAGAAACATATGTTTAATAACCAAAATGTCAAAGTAAAGTGGCTTGAAATAATTATCTCTTCATGTTAACACCCAAATCAACAGTAAACTCCCTTCCCTCTTCAATGCAGCATTTCACTTGATAATTAGCAGCTGTATGCTAATTGCATTGGGAGCTCCAGATTTCCTGAGTATGCTAATTTAAAGTTCTGTTGAGTGGTGACTTTGTTTCATGGAAGCCTGAAGTATAAGCCATATAGAATACGCTATACAACTAATCCCACCCTCAGTTCCTGGCAGAGAACAAACTGAATGCCTCTGTTAATGGTACCTCACACTAAAGAGGAAAATTGTCATGGCTCTGAATCACTTCAGCAGTGACTGCAAGATGAGAAATTGAACTCTTCTGAGATTGCAATCCCTACTGTGACCTGAGAGGAACCTGAATGCCAAAGAAAGACGAGGGCCAGCCAACCAGCAGTCACCAGAATCAAATTAACACGTCTCAGCTATACTGAGAGTTGAATCCATCAACTGAGCATTTTGAAAGTGCGTCATTGAACGAATGTAAATATGACAGCTAAGTGCTGAGGGACCTCCTAATGGAAAAAGGAGAGCATCAGGGACTCTTTCCAAACACGTAGGAGATGACCATGGAAGAAGTGATGTCAAGAGCGGAAGTGGAGTTGATTGTGATACACTTCATATTTGATCTTGATTCTCCAACATTATTTGCTTCGGGTTTTTCATTACAGTTCCCCACCTGACCCTTCTTCTGTGCAGGTTATGTACTCTGCTTCAACCAAAGGGAGGATGCCAACTTGAAATAATAAACCCACTGTCTGATCCCTCCATTAGAAGTCTCAGTCATGAGACAGGACGTTGGTCTGAGAGAAGGCGTCAAGAAATAACATGGAGAACCGTTGCTGTGTTACTACACAGGGGGACAGAAACCTGGTTGAAAAGCTAAAAGAAAGATTTTGTTTCTCTCTATGTGTTCTTGATCTATATGGCTATCATATGCTTTCATGATAATAAATAATATTTCTAATATTTATTATGTGCCAACTGGATAAGGTTTTAGTATATACATTGTATGTGTATACGTATACGCACACATGTATATATATTTAAGACAAATGCTATTTTTATTTTCCATTTAAAAAAGAAAAGAACCAAGTCACTTGAAACAATTTAAAGCAATGTTGATAAAGCCAATCAGCAGGCAAGTGGCTGGACCCAAACACTCTGGCCCCTGGGATCTGTGTACTTAGAATACTATTTCTCTATTTCTCTTGATTACGCACACACACACATATGCACAATCCCAAGGTTGATTGACACTTTCTAATGAGCTTCAATGTCACACGGATACTTAAAGAAAGAAAGAAAGAAGAAGGGGGTGGTCCTGCAGTCTGCATAGGGCTGTACCAATTCCATTACCCTCACCTGTGTGCATAAAAATTAAAGGTAAAGAACTTTAGGATAAAGAGTGTTTAATGGATTTATTGCCAATTTAACATCAAAAGACCTGGGTCACTATTTGGAGACATTGCTGCCGTAAATTTCTACAAGTTTTATTTAAACCAGGCGTAATAGAAACTATATGTACGGTTCTCTTCATCACCCAAATTACAAAAAGTAAAGCAAAACCTTTAGAGTTAACTTGAGAAGCATCGATAGCATCGATAGCATAGGAAGTGAAAAAATAGAAACAAAACAAATGAATGAGTCTTTGCTTCATTTACTACTTAGAATTTCCTGAATATTTTCCCAGAGATAATATATGGACTTAAAGAAATAAAAGAAACAACATTAGTGGGATATAATACTTCGGGGAAATCAAGTGATTTCATTTTTAATGATACAAATTAATGTGATAATAACGATTATATATATATATATATATATATGAGCTAAATATATTCTCTTTCTCTATTCAAAAAGCCTCAGACTGGAGACTAAATAATGCCGCAAATATATATATCTAAATCAAAGCCATTCAATTCATTTTGTGTTACATGGCATCTTTGTGTAGGTGTTTCTGTTATACAACCTCTGTGCTATGTTATGAGTTACCTTAAAGAAGGACAAACCGAGAGTCCTCTGTCCTAACAGGGAATGGAAGATTCATCAAAAACTAAGTGTGGGGTGATACGCGTACCTTTAACCAGCAAACTTCTAAAATTTATTTATTTATGAGGCAGAGAGAAAGAGAGAGAAAGAACAAGAGGGGGAGGGGCAGAGAGAGAGGGAGACCGAGGATCCAAAGCAGGCTCCTCCATGTTGACAGCAGAGAGCCCGAAGCGGGGCTCAAACTCACAAGCAGTGACGTCATGACCTGAGCCACCCAGGCGTCCCATCAACCAGCAAATTTTTATACAATGCTTACTATGACCAATAGAACATAAGGTACAAGTGTGCAAAGATGGACCAAACATTTCTCCTGCCATCAAGAAGATTAAAATGAAGAAAACAGGCAAGTGATAAGACAGATGTAAACAGTGTGATGAGCGGTGTAGGAGTGTTTGATGGGAGCTCATTAGAGGCATAACTCACTGGCCTAGAGATTCAAACAATCCCTAAGGAAATGACACGTAAGCTGAAGCTTAACATGTGAGTAGGGATTAATTACATAAAGGAGCCGAGAGGGAGTTGGAAATGGGTAGGGACTTGTGAGCAGAATCTCATGCTCAAGCCATTTAAGGATGCAGTTTGATCTCTTAAAATCTCAGTTGTCTCATCTATCTTTTAAGGTAGTGACTCTTGGCTGAGTTGTGAAAAAATATCAGAGATAAGCTATGGAAAGCACTAGCAAGATCCTGTAAACTCGGTAAATATGAGCATGGCTTTTTTAGGAAATTTCAAGCAGGTATGTATTACGTGCGTGTTGAATGACAGCCAAAGATAAAGCTGGAGAAGTAGGCATGGACCGGATTGTGAAGATCAGAAATGCCACATTTCCCGAAGAGACGCTGACAAGTTTTTGTCCCAAATTATCTGTTCAACACTTGAATAGCAAATAGCCTTGGATGGAAGAGACTATCTCCCTCCAATGCAGAGAGTAGATTTCTTGACCAGGAAAGCTAATGCCTCCCTCCAGGCCAGAGGTTAGGCAGGCAGACCAGCAGCCTCTTTCTAAGACAGAGGATATCCTAACAGAGGATATCTAAGACAGAGGATATTCTAAGACAGGGGTTCATCAGCAGTAACACAGACCCGTTGATTATAGGGTGCACAACAGATCTTGTCTCCGCATCATTCTCTTGGGACTTGGAGGCAAGGGAGACTCATGCAAATATGATGCTCATTCTGCACGGTTGCTGGGACCCAGAAGTACCATGCCTTCTGCCAGCATTCCTGAAACAGTAAGAGGCTAATGTGTTAGCTCTGAAGTATGACATTCAGAGTTTTTGAAAATTCTAAAATGCTCATGGTATTAAGGGTACATTACATGCATTTAATATAGTATCATAACAGTTTCACTTTAAAATGACAATATGTATGGTCCTCCAAGAATAATTTTGCCAGTGTTCAAATTTAAGATTAAAAACAATGTCAGATGGCAACTTAAATAAAGGTGAAGGGACACATGTTTTTCAAATAATAATACATATTTCATTTATTTAATTGTGTACATACACAAAATAGTTGAAAGGTCTTACAGCATCTAAATAGCTAAGGTTTTATTTAACTATCCATACTTCACTAGGTTCATCCCTCAGAAATTTCTTCTACACAATTTAAACTATAGTCACTGTAACCTTTAACACACAAGGCTTTCTTCACCTCTATGTTTTTCAACGTCCTTACCTCACCCTCACGCTTTAATTATAATTTGGTTGGGTATTGATTTCTAGATTGACAGTTATGTTTCCTCAGCACTTTAACTGTGTGTTCCATCCTCTTACTGCATATGCCACTGCTGATGAAATGTCCACCAAGCTAAAAATAGAAATAGTTCCCTTGGAGGTCCTTTCTCTCAGATGCCTTTCAGACTTTGTGTTTGTTTTGTATGCTCTGCATTTTTATCAAGGTGTGCCTGAGAGTGGCTTTAGTTTTATTGCTGTAAATGTAATGGACTTTTCAACCTGATCACTTGTACTTTCTTCAATTCTACTAAATTTTCAGAGACTCATTCTTAAAATAATTTCTGCTCACTACAGTCCCTACACTTCCCTTCTAGAACTTATATTATAAAATAATGGTACCAATAGACTGTAATAACCTGTTTGTATAGAATGCAATATCTGGAACAATTGCAAAATGAGCTTATAGGAAAATACACTCCAAGCCACATAGAAAAATTGAAATAGAATTCTAAACATGGCTCAAGGAATCCACATAAAGCCAAGAAAAAGAAAACAGCAAATAATAAAATAATAAACAGAGAGAACAAACATAAAATAAAATGGCAGACTTGAGAATTACCGTATTAATAATCACATTAAATGTAAATGATCCAAATGCACAGATTAAATGACAGAGATTGGCAGACTAGAATAAATAAAACAACTCGACTATATCCTATATACAAGAAATCACTTGCAATGTGACGATAAAGGTAAGTTGAAAGTAGAAAGATGAAAAATATATCCTGTAAATATCAAAAGAAAGAAATGGCTATATCAATATCAGATAAAGTAGATTTAAGAGCAAAGAAAAAGTTATAAACGATAACAAAGCAGTTGACCCATGAAGAAGATAAAGCAATTCTAAATGTGTATGTGCCAAAATACTGACAAGTCTGCAATTGTAGTTAACTACATGAACAACCATCTCTCAGAAATTGATAGAAAAATTAGAAGGAAACCAGCAAGGATATGTAGATGAGCTCAACAACACTCTCAACCAATAGGATCTAATCAGCATTTAAAGAAAACTCGATCAAAAACCAGCAGAAACACCTTTTTTTTAAGTGCCCATGAATCATGTACCAAAACAGAACATGTCCTGGGATATATACACACCTCAACAAATTTAAATTTAAATGTCAACTTGAATAGATCATGCAATATATCTTCTCTGACCAGGATGGAATTAATCTAAAAATCAAGAACAGAAAGATAACAGAAAAGCTTCAATTACTTGGAAACCAAATAACATACATCTAAATATGCCCATAGGTCAAAGAGAAAATCTCCAGAAAAAATAACACATTGAAGTGAATAAAAAAGAAATGCAGTATATGAAAATTTGTATGGCAAAGTAGTGCTGTGGTCATTTGTAACACTAAATGAGTACATTAAGAAAGCACATGGTCTCAAATCAATAATCTAAGCTTTCACCTCAAGAACCTAAAATACAAAGAGCAAAATAAACACAAAGAAAGCAAAGGGAAGGAAATAATAAATATACAAGGAAAATGAATACAATTGAAAATAGAAAAATTCAATGAAATGAAGTTGGTTCTTTGAAAAGATGAATCAGATTCATCTAACAACCTCTAACAACACTGACAAAAGAAAAAAAAAAGAAAGAAGACACAATTTCTAATATCAGGAGGGAAACAATGGCTATCAATGCAGACATCAAAAGGATAAAAAAATATACAATACTATGCACAGCTCTACATCTGCAAATTCGTCAAGTCATATGAAATGGACCAGTTCCTTGAAAATCACAAACAACTGCAAGTTGCCACCCAATATAAAATAGATAATGTTAGTAATCCCAAAACTATTAAGGAAATTCAATTCATAACTTTAAAACTCTCAAAAAGAGATATTCATGCTCAGAAAGTTTCACTGGAGCATTGTATCAAATGCTTAAAGAAGGATTAACAATTCTACACAATATCTTCCCCCCAAATAGAAAAAAGAACATATCCCAATTTATTTTATGAAGCTTATTTTACTCAGAGAGAAAATAGCAAATGCATTTTTATAAACTAGTAATGAATACATGTGCACTGAGATTAAAACCACAGTACCATTTGCAATCATTCAAAAAATGAAATGCTGAAGTCGTAAATCCAACAAAACTTACTCCAGATTTGTATCCTGAAAACTACACAATGCCGGCGAATGGAATTTTAGAAGACCTAAATAAATGTACACACATATTGTGTTCATGGGTTGAAAGCCTCAACATAACAAAGGCGTTAATTATCTTAAAATCAATATTTTAAGTCTGTGTCCAGTCTCCCCAGACCAGAAAGAGCGTGCTCCATTCTTTCTATTTTTCTCTATGGCTTATTATCCTTTCTCCCATTTTTCTATTCCCATGGCTGAAGATCGACATTGTAGACAGTCTAAAAGACTCCCAGAATCCTAAACATGATTTGAGGCAGCTGTTCATCCTGCTAGTGTTCCCCTTCCAGTGTATAATGGACATATTTATCCCCTACTTAAACCCTAGAAAGGGAAAACCTGGAACTGCGTGTTTTGTCCTGTGTTTTTTCTGTGTCTTTCTCTCTTCCCTCCTTACCACTTCCAAAGCCCAAATTACATTGCCCCAAAACCCTGGACCAGAAGGTGCAGTGTTCAGGGGTGCCTGGGTGGCTCAGTCGGCTAAGGTTCAAATTCAACTCATGGTCATGATCTCAGGGTTCATGAGTGTGAGTCTTGCTTCAGGATCTGCACTGACAGCACGGAGACTGCGTGGGATTCTCTCTCTCTCTCTCTCTCTCCCCCTCTCCCACTTGTGCAATCTCTCTCTCAAAATAAATATACTTTTTTTTTAGGAAAAAGAGGTGCATTCTTCATACTTTCTGCCTTTCTGTATATCTTAGTACGCTCTTTTCTTAATTCTGGTCTCATGGCTAAATAAGGGTGGCCAAAGAAATGCAGGATAAAGAGAGACACGGTAAGTTGTTGTTAAGCATATTCATTTAGTGGTATTCCCTTATCATAAAGAAAAAGGGAGGGAGAAGAAGAATTAAATTATAATTAAGTTTTGGATTTCTCAATTAAGTTCATAATAAATAGTGAATCTTTTACAAAATGTATTACGAAGTGTGTGTGAAACAGTCGTAAAGCTATAAAAGGTAACAGATTCCTACATACCCACCTGCCAGGTGAATCCTTCTGTTTGCTCTCTTTAGAACACAGACACCCTCACCCACTTGTCCCCGAAACATTCCGAGGTAACTACTGCTCTGTTGTTGGGATTTATTATTCCCACAGTGCATTTCCACCATATATGTACAAAACTATTTATACGTCATATAAGTGATGTTGTCTGGTTTTTATTTTCTGTTCCTTGCTGTTGGTGTTTAACATTGTGTTTGTTATTTTTATTCCTGTTGACTACGCCTAATCTAGTTCTCCTTTGTGCCCCACGGAATCCTATTGTAGGACTCTACCAAAATGTATTTAACAGTTCTCTCCTTGCTATGAATTTATGCTGGTTCCATTCAAACCATATACAAAGCTACTATGAACATTTCTATGCAGGTCTTCTAATGTCTTATAGTAACGTAATAGAGAAACATGGAAAAGAAATTCCAGGATATATACCTAGAAGAGAAATAACTTCCTTTCAAAATAGACTAATTTCCTCCTACGGGAAATGCAACTGTATTATGTGTCAGAAATATCCAAACAAAGGAGTTATTGCCCCTTCGCTCATGGTACTTTCACACTTACACAGAGAAACTTGAAAACAAATAGTGCAATAACATGGTAGATATATGCTAAAACAGCAAAGACTCAATTGTGTTTCACTGGCAATCACATTGGATTGATTCAAGGGCTTCCTGGAAATGACCTTTGCATTGACTCTTGAAAGATGGGTAGCTATTTTACAGATGGACAAAACATAAAATGCATTCCTGGAAGAAAAGGAAGGAACCCATGCACCGAGGTTTGACTGTCTACTGAATGAATTCCAAATGTTTTGACATGAATTCAGTGTAAAGGACCTGGATTTGGTGTGATAAAAAAAATAAATTGAAGTGGGAAGTATTTTTGCTAATATTCTGAAAAATAATTTATTTTCATGCTAAAAACGACCAATGATATGTTTAATCTTTTAAATACTTTTAATCATTACGCAAATGTAACAACTTTCCACTTTGCAGCAGTGTTGGTTGATTTCCAAGTCCCAAAGAATAATTTCTGGGAAAAAATCCAATTATCCCTCTTTTTATTTAATGGTCCTTTGAGCAGAATCAAATCTTGACATCTTATTAGACTTTGAATTTCTCTAATAGCCTCTTGGCTCAATACAGGCAGAAAATGTGTCTTAGTCATATTTGTATCCCCAGCCATATCATAGCTTCTGGAACTTCGTAGATGCTCAGTAAATTTCTGCTGCATATGCCAATGGAGCATAACCATGAACATGACTAGAAATCTGGTACATCATAATGATTGAAAGCATGGGCGTTGAAGTCAACTATATCTGTCGTATGATAGCTAGGTGCAGGCAGTAAATTATTTAATTTCAAAGAGCTTTATGTTTCTTACCTATAAAAGAAAGAAAACATCGAAGTTACTGTTCTCTCCAGGGTGCATATTTCTAAAAATATTATGTAATTCAAATTACATGTAGGTCTCTGCTAGAGTTTCAGAAGGAATGTTTGTTGTAAATAAGAAAATCAATGGAGTGCAAAAATCTATCCACATGCTGCACATCTTACTTTAATGCTGCCGTCTATTATCTTGACATTATCTTTCACAGATTTTTAAGTTCCCTGTTAGAAAACAAGAGGGAAAAATAATATAGAGGTTGTTTGGCCATAATCTTGCACTTTATCACATACAGTTCTGTTGCAGGGAAATCAACTTGGGAGCACAGATTTTAACACTAGAATTATGAACAATGAAAATATTTATATGACATTTCATACAGATTGAAATAATTTAAATACTCATAGCTATCATAAAAACCAAAATCCTGACAAAAGATGTCATGCAAATAAATGGCTAGTCTCCAAATAATTTATGTTTAATAGTGAAAAAGCACAATAATATTGTAAAGATATCGACACGAATTACAACTTCCAAGGAAGATATGTCAACTTACGAATTATGATTTATTAAGACTTTAACCTTTCGGGGATGAAATTATGATTGACAATTGTCTCATAAAAATGAGACCATTAATGACAGACACCCTATTTCAAACTAGCACTATCGTTTTCTGCTGCGAGAGAGAATGGAGGATTTAAAGGCAGACCAGTGTTTCCACTGACCAAAAGTTGAAAACTTATTTGTTTGAACGCATCAGAAAGTAGCTAAAACAACAAGAACAAGAGAATCTAAAAATCCAAAGAAGAGAGAATTTGTAGGATTAAGGTGATGTTTTGCAAAGGCTTCGTCCTTGCGGGTATTTGACCATTCCGGGGGTCAGCAGGGGGCTGCAATCCTTGTCTTGCTTTGAGAAGAAAGCTGGTGCTGGAGGACAGAGAAATGCCCACAACATTTGCAATATTTGGGTATTGGAATGGCAAGGGAGGCACCAAAAACATGATCAGTTTACCTTTCAAGACATTTACTCAAGAATCTCAAATCTGTCCGGGGTGATAGCCTAAAGGACTTTGTTGAAAACTCCTAAATTTCAGAGAAGTCACTCTAAGTGTGGCAAGGAGAAAAGACTAGTGTTCACGACCCTGCGGGGATGCGGACTATATTGATCCCAACTGTCTCTGAGTTGAAAACTCAGCTCAACCCCTTGGTGGGGTATACCTTTCATACAGAGGTAACTTCAGGGTAGGCTGAAATGACCTGAAGTATCACTCGACTTTAAATCAGGTCAGTTCTATAACGCAAGCTTAGAGGGGGAAAAAACAAAACAAAAACAATCCACTGTGAAAAGACAAAGCAACCAACAAAACTAGACTGAATGATGACTCAGGTCTTGGAAATACAGGCATTTAAAATAACTATGCATAGTATGTGAAACGCTATAGTGAAAAAAGGGACAACATACCTTAAAAGATTTGAGCAGAAGGATTGAAATAAAATTATATATATATATATATATATATATATATATATATATAGTAACGAAAAGAAAAAGCTTCTCAAATACCTGCACACGAATCTAACATCATTATACCAGACACAACCAAGAAAGGATGAGTGGAGTAGAGGTAAAGACAGATCTATAGAAATTGCCTGAAGCTAAGAACAAACTAAAAGGAAAATAAGAGAGGGAAAAGGCAGAGTGTTCGTGAGCTGTGGGACAACATCAAATGATTAAACATGCATGAAATTGAAATCTGAGGAGAGAGAAGAGAAAAAAAAGAATGGATAAGAAGAAGTATCTGAAGATATAACAGCTGATAATTTTCAAATGTAACAAAAAACAGCAAAGCACAGTTAAAAGAAGCCCTGAGAAGCCTAAGTTGGTTAACATATATCATACTGAAAATGTTGAAAATCAATGATAAAGAGGGAATCTTAGAAGCAACCAGAGAAAAAAGAAAAAAAAAAATCATAGATTTCACGGGCGTTCCAACCCAACCTCTGAACAATTACTGTTGCATAATCTGATTGTCTCTTTAATGGGTTCAAGCAGTTACTGGGCTTGGCTTCAAGAGGAGATTTAGAGACTGTCATCTGTTCTTTTTGAAACACTCCTGTATAGATTCAGCACACTCAAGACCTTCAAGGAAAAATCAAAATACATGAGACCAGGCCACATAAACAGACAAACATACTGTAAGAACAGAGCAAGTGACAGAAGTCTCAATAGGCTGATGGCAAGAGTATTTACCAAATGGTGCAACTTCAAATCCTAGAGTGTTATTAACAAACTCTCTGATAATAAAATAAATTCAAAAACTAGAATCAATTAAAGAAGGCAGAACCCACCTTGTTTTTAACAGATTTGCCTGGCCACAGGTTGGCAGCCTATTTAAATTGTGGGAAAACGGAACCTCAAGGATGCACCTACTGGTCCGTGGGGTCCCACCGAATACTGCCAAAGGAAAGTCTGTAGAAAATCCTCGGGGGAAACTCCACTGTCCAAAGACTCTGTCACTCAACATCTGACTCTAAAGCAAGGAATGCTGTGCATGTAAAACACGACACTTGAAAACAAGATGGAATGTGGTAAGCATCTGGCAAGAATGTGGAGCAAATGGAAGTCCCGCACACTGGTGTTGGGACCGTAAGTTGATGCGGTCACTTTGCTAGACTAGTTGTCAAAAATCTACCGAACTGAGCCAGACTGCTAGGTGTGTGCCTTCCCTGACAAGTGCTCACATATGTGCACTAAAAGAAGTGTATAACAGTCCTCACAGAAAGTTTATTTATAATAGTCCCAAACTAAAAACGACTAAATGGTTCATCAATGTAAGAATGAACAAATAAAGTATAGTGAATTCATACGATGAAATACCCTTCGGTAAGAAGCAGTGAACGACTACTAGTAACCATAAAACTATGGATGGGCGCTTAACTTCATGGTAAGCAAACTATGTAATGTATGAGTCTAAAAATATGATGCCATTAATATAAAATCTTTTAAAAAAAAAGGGAGAGCTCACCTGTGCTGCTGAAAAAAACAGGATAGTGACATTTAAAGGCAGGTGTTTACTAAGTGGGGCAGGAAGATGGTCTAATGACGGGTGGTTTATGTTTCGTTTCTTCACATGGCTGCCGGTTACGGGGGGTTGTATTCATTTTATCAAAATCTTTGAAGCGTATGTTATGGTTTGTGCTATTGCTTGTCAAATGTTCCAACTCAATGAAAAGTTTTTAAAAATATAAAATTTGCCTAAAATACGGCTTCAATGTAATAACTGCCTCTTAAGGTTTGGGAAGGATTGGGTAAAATTGTCTATAAAACACTTAGCTTGGCATTTTATATATTATAAACACCCCCCAAAGTATATAATATCCTGTTTTGATCCTTCCAGTTGTTTCAAATTCCAAGCTTGATTGTATAATCTTTTCCTAATGTAAAATATAAGAAGTCCAAATATTTGCTACTGTCTTTCATAAAATACTATACTTCCTACATAAAAAAACAAAACGAAACAAAACAGAACAAAAACAACTGTCTTCTATACTGAAATTTTATTAGTCACCTATTTAGTGTTTGCAGTTCATTGGGCACTTACTGGCTTTAAGGTGTAATAAGTTCTCTTTAAATTGTCGATGGTAATTTAGTGTTCAGACATGTGATTCATCACTCTGCCATAAATTTTCTATTGAATGAATACAGCCTTTTTATGTTCAATAATATAGTACGGTGGTCAAGTGCACAGAATCTGTAAATAGACTGCCTGGGTTCAAACCCCAGATCTGTCATGTACTAGCTTTGTGACCTTGTAAAATGAATACCTGCAACCATCTTACAGTGGGAAGGGTTCATTCTCATGCTGGGGCATTTAGTAAAGGTGAAGTATCGTTACTCATGACAGTGGGTTTTAATCATTCACAGAAACATTAACAATCTTCAGCAGCTTGAATATAAGAAATGAAATTCATTACTGGGACAGTCTTGAACTCTTTAGAGGTGGATAATTTTTCTTTGGAAGCCGTGGGTGTATTTTCCATAAGAAATAAAAGTTGTTTTTTGCTTAATTCATCAACCATAAGGTGCTCACAGATGCCTAATTAGTGGCATGCATCCTGAAGGACAATGCTTGGTGCAATTTCTGTGAAAATGCCACATTCTGCTTGGCAACCCAAACTTTTAAATTCAGTCACCTTCTGGACGCGTGGCATTTAGTTTTTTGATATCTCATCACTTTGGTCTTTAAAAGATGAAGTTTTCTGTGACTATCTGGATCACTCAAATAAATAGAAATCTCTTTCTCTGAAATTGTTACCACCACCATCAACTGTTCTTTGTCTAAATGTGATGGTAGCTTCTGGGTATTTATAAGAAACATTCTTTGTACAATTTGTATTCGTCACTATCAGATTTCACACCACACCATACATGCATATATTACCTATTTTAATAAAAACTGATGAGTCCCTAATATTTTGAAGGCACTGCCCCACATTCAGGGAATACAGGGAGATCTAGAAGAGGCATGGTTAGATATCAAATGAAATTTTTTAAATTGGGGAAAATAAAGCAGGAGGCTTTCTAGTCTGACTCTCGGAGTGTTAAAACTAGGAGAATGGGCAGAATGAGATGAAACAAAACCAATGATGAACTCACCAAATCGAGACGACAACTTAAGCAAAGAAACAAAATTCGGTATACCTTAGACATGGTACAAAAACAGAAATAAACCCATTTTCGCTGAATTAAAGTTACAGAAGGAAATAATATAAAGGTGGGTCAACACCAGACTGCAAATGGCCACAAATATCAGAGCTAAGGATTTGGAAAGTAATTCTGTAGTCACTATAAAGCAATTGAAGATATGGAGCTTGGGGGACTTTGTGAATGTAATCATTCATATTTTGTAAACAAATGGGTTGACATGATGATAATATTTATCCAGGGGACCCCAGCAAGATCAGAGTCCTGTCCTTAGTTCTCCGGTAAAAAAAAATAATGTTTATTTATTATTTGACAGAAAGAGAGAGACAGAGCACGAGTGGAGGAGGGGCAGAGAGAGAGGGACACACAGAATCCGAGGCAGGCTCCAGGTTCTGAACTGTCAGCACAGAGCCTGACGCGGGGCTCGAACCCACGGATCACGAGATCGTTACCTGAGCTGAAGTCGGATGCTTAACTCACTGAACCACCCAGGGGCCCCTAGTTCTCCATTTATTTCTGCAAGTTCGGAAAGTGAACCATATAAGCAGATTAGAAGACCCAGCCCAAACTCTTCTCTGCTATTAGGACCTGGGCGTCGTGTGCCCGTCAGTGATCTATCTGGGCTAGATTCTGCCACCCAAGTCTTTAGCTCAAACCAGAGGCAGTATTGGTCCTAAAACTGACCCTTGGAGCATGAGAACCATTAGAGAAAATGTGTTCCTTCATCATCAGCCTGGCCTGGACCTTCTTGGCCAAAGGTAATGAACGTTCACAGCAACATCTGCTTCGAAGGAAACGGATTCCAACAAAGACAGGGAAGAGTAGAGAGCTGGAGATAAACTATACTTTCTCCCAAGAAAAAAGTCCTATTAGTATGACCTGGAAAATATCGTCAAATGTGGCCACGTAGAAGTCTTTCTTAGGACTAAAGTTGGTAAGAGGGTGATCTTTCCTCGAGAAACATTCCCCTGCGAATGTTGTGTTCTTTGACTTGTCCCCCGGCCAGGCCCTCCTGGAAATTCAGGGTCTTTTTGTTTTCCTTTTCTCCCACGGGAGGATAGGAGGGGCGCATTAAAGGTCACACCCCTGCTTTCAGGGGCTGCTTTATAAAGTTTACGCACGTTGTTCTTTTCTTGATTGCAGAATTTACTAGAAATTGACAAAGAACAGAGGGCACGGAATGAAGGGGGAGAGACAAGAGATTGCACTCTGGAGTGAAATCGCCTTGGGTTTGAGTTCATCCTGCCACTGACTGCGTAACTGTGAGGAAATTAATTAGCCTCTTCAAGCCTGCCTCTTCATCTGTAAAATGTGGTCGCTGCATAATAACTCCCTAATAGGCCTGATGTCAACTCCACAGGGCTGTGATTTCCATCTCTCCTTTTTGAACTGATGAGTGGCACCAACAGCAGGGGTGCCGAATGAGGATCTGCTGAGCGACCCTACAGAAATGCTTAGCATGATGCCTGTAACATGGAAATTGCGAGATGGATACTCATATCTATTATTATTATTGCTTATTTGTGAATGATCGCAGAAATAATAGCGACAATGCCTCTGCTTTAACGTGAGTAGTGGCTACGAAGTGTCCTGCTGGCAACTTGTCTCAAATGGGTGGGACCATGACAAGGAAGAATATGTTTCTTCCTATTTTATTAAAATGTTTCTTTCAACCAGAGGTTGTGAAAGGGTGGACCTACGCAGGCCAACTCCATCTTGTTCTGTGTCCTTCACCTTGACCACGCCTCCTCCCCTTGAGCAAGGTCCCACTCACCCCGTTCAAACTTCCCGATCAAAACACACCCGTCAACCTGCGTAACAGGACTCCAACCCTTCCCCAGCCAATTGGCCGAGGCCACAGCCATTACCTCACCAACTGCCCCTAGACCCCTATAAAACCTTTGTGCTTTTGAAACCCGCTCTCTCTCCTCGGTATCTCACTGCTGCGTCGGTGCAGGTAGGAGATTGAGCTCGAGCTAGCTCGAATAAAGGCTCTTTGCTTTTGCATCGGACTCAGCTCCCTGGTGGTCTTTGGGGATCACGAGTTCTGGGCATAACAGTTGTACAATACAACCAATTGTATATTTCAACCAATATAGATTGCATTTCACTAACTTCCATGTCAGCATCAAAATAGTTTTTGTTCTTTAAAGGTTTCTTAAAATTTTACCAGCCCTGCATTCCTATAATAAATCTTAGGTGTCTTTGAACATAGCAGTTCTCCTAAAGTAGGGGTTACGTTTGATGGCTTTGTATCTACTTTTAAAAATAGAATGGAAAACTTCTTAATTCTACTACGATTTAAATAGTTTTCTATTGACATTATGCTAACAACAAGTTTTGAAGCCATTGACATTTTCCACGCTCAAGGACACTTAAATATGATGGTGTTACTATTTCCTAAAGGTTGAAAAAAGAACTTGTCTATAGAATTGCCTTTGTCTTATTTCTTAATTGGTGGTCATTGCTGCTGAGGGAGCATAAGGCAAGCTGACAGGCCTCAACCCCCACCCCCTCCCCAGCCTCCCAACCAGGTGGGATATGTGTGATATTCCTCAGGCTCTCCTGACTGCCCAAGAACAAAGGAAAGCAGAAAAACAAATGGTTAACTGATAGCGATCATAGTCCCGAGTCTCCATCTATTTACAAACATCTTAGTAAATTACAAGAAAAAGGCACTCTTATCAATAGCGTAATCTCCAGAAACCAACAGACTCCATTTCCTGGAACCCCAACATCACTCCTCCATAGATGTGAGAAACAAAGGCAGAAGGAAATGGCAGATCGAACTCAATTTCCTTATAACCTGCAGCCCATTGACAAATATCTCTAGGAACTCAGTGCTAATGCTTTGCTAGAGGGCAAACAACCCTAGTTTGATAATAGCTAGGCCTCCACTATCCCGGAAGGCTCTTTTAGCATATGAAAATCTCACTGGAAACTTCCCCTGGACTTTACCTCCCCCAACCTCATAGTATATAACCAGTCTCTCCTCAGGGTCCTAGGGCAGCTCTTCCTGCCCACGGGTCCTGTCTCCGTGCTTCAATAAAATCACCTTTTTGGGGGCGCCTGGGTGGCACAGTCGGTTAAGCGTCCGGCTTCAGCCAGGTCACGATCTCGCGGTCTGTGAGTTCAAGCCCCGTGTCAGGCTCTGGGCTGATGGCTCAGAGCCTGGAGCCTGTTTCCGATTCTGTGTCTCCCTCTCTCTCTGCCCCTCCCCCACTCATGCTCTGTCTCTCTCTGTCCCAAAAATAAATAAAAAACGTTGAAAAAAAAAATTAAAAAAAAAAAATCACCTTTTTGCACCAAAGACGTCTTCAAGAATTCGTTCTTGGTCGTCGGCTCCGGACCCCACGAACCCCACTAACATCCCCGAAAACTTGATTAATTGCTTGACAGTGTTTTCCACTTATCCCGAATTCATCGGTTTATTTGGGTTTTATAACTTTTATTTCACTTGTCAATTTATAATTCCTAGAGAAATCGATGGTGAACAAAATTGCCTCCTATCTTTGAAAGATCACAATTATATTTATAATCTTTTCTTACCTGAATCTTTTAATTGTAATTTTAAAACGGGATTTTTTTTTTTTTAATTTTTTTTTCCAACGTTTATTTATTTTTGGGACAGAGAAAGACAGAGCATGAATGGGGGAGGGGCAGAGAGAGAGGGAGACACAGAATCAGAAACAGGCTCCAGGCTCTGAGCCATCAGCCCAGAGCCTGACGCGGGGCTTGAACTCACGGACCGCGAGATCGTGACCTGGCTGAAGTCGGACGCTTAACCGACTGCGCCACCCAGGCTCTCCCGGGATTTTTTTTAATCTGGGAAAACTATTGGCAATGAAGAACATGAAAAAAAAAGAGGAAGGACTGGGGAAGATGTGGTGTGGCTCAGTCCGGGAGATGCTCAGTTTATGAGATACTCCATCTTGGAACACTCACTCTATCCATTTCTCCAACGGGATGGCTTAAGAATGTTTACAGAAAGTTGGGAGACAAGAAAGAAGGAATGCGGTCTAGGACCACGTAGGAGAATTATGAATTGCAGGATGTCAGGCTAGTAACAAAAATGACAGAAATATTTGGTGGAATTGAGACTATACAATTATATTTTGCTTTAATGTGCAGTTGTTTTTACAAGGTGTTGATCATGGTGGAAAGCAGAGCCAGTAAGGCTTCCGTGTCTTTTCACAATGCTGACAAAACAGCGCCGAGAGCAGTTTCTGGGCTGAAAACAATGCAGAGCTGACGCAAGTGCTGCAATAATAAAGAGAATCAATTGATTAATACAATTTAATAATACATTCATTGCATTAAAAGTGCTGAGATAAGTTCAGCTTCTTTCAATTCGCAAAGGTTGAGAATTAAGGGTGGGGAGGCTAGCTGCTACTAATAACCAAAACAACCGTGACCTCTAAACAGGATTGTTTGGAAAATGTTTTTACTCTAAAGGGTTAAACATTTTAAGAGAAATAGGCCTATGCGAAAAAAGGTAAATTGATATTTTATCTTGTTTTAAAAGAAAACAAACTAGATAGTCAAAAAAATATTTGGTACTTGATAATAATATGAGCTTATAAATGAGGCTCTTTATGTTCTGTCTCAAGAGCAGGAAAACGAATTTGCAGCTTGTACCCGGCAGTTGACCTTCAATAATAAGTATTTAATTGATTCTCATACGTACAACCTAATGAACTATTGCACAAGTATGATGAGACATGGAATTCTGACACCCACATTCCGTCTGTTCCTCAGCAAGAGAAATAGCTAAGTTTTGGGGGTTGTGTGTGTGTGTGTGTGTGTGTGTGTGTGTGTTTATTGGTAAGCCAAGAATTACGGAATTCTGAGAGCATTTGAAACTTTCTTGTTTTGTATCTCAATATCCCATGGAAAGATGATTTTCTTTTAGAAATATAATGTTCTAGATTCATTTTTTGAAAACTAGATGGCCCATACTATCTTCATAAAATATTTCAACATATAGGCGTAAATAAAACAAAGTCACTAGACAAGTGAAAAGTGTAGTTTATCAGCTGTTGCGTTTGTTTTAGAAAATATCTTATGACTTGTTTGATAGCTTTCCTCTGGGGAATTGTACTTCTGAGTGAATTGTCTAAATTGACCAAATATATATATATATATATATATATATATATATATATATATAGGCATCACTATTCTGAGCAGGTCCTGGGGATCCCTGGTGGTCTTTGAGACACTCTGAGCGTTCACGAAGTCAAAGTTATTTTTATGATAACTGTGAGACGTTAGTTGGTTGCCTTTTTACTCATTCTCTCACGTGGGTACAGTGGCCTTTTCTAGAGGCCAGCAACATGTAACATCACAACAGATTGGGTACCAAAGCCAGTAGAAGATTACAGCTTTCTTCTATGAGGCTGATACCCAGCATATTTGCAAAAACTGTAAAACAATGTCAACTTTCTACTTTCTTTGTTTTGGGAAATGTGTTTTTTTTTTCATAAAATGGTATTTATGTTCATGCACAATTTTTTAATACTACTTTGAAGGGAATGAAGAGCAACTTGCCCAACGTTACACAGCTAGTAAGGGGCAGAGTTAGGATATTAGCTGAGCTACTAGACAGAGGGGCTCCTGTGTCCACCCCATAACCACCAGGATCTGCTCCCACAAGAAAAAGAAAGAAAAAAAAGATGGTTTATAACATATTCCATTTTATTTCATTCTTCCCCTAAAATGTTAGTTACCAATCATTCTGTATTTCGGTTTACTTATCTTGAAAATAATGATACTGACACAACTCAACTCGTAGGTTATTATTAGTATTAAATGAGTTACTCCACGTAACGTTCTTGCAACAGCACAAATTAAATGGTGCAGAGATGGTCAACATTAGTGTGATTGTGGTCATTCCTTTGTCTCTTGGAAAAACGATTGATCTGTTTACTTTTTGCTATAAGATTCCTTATTGATGGTGAGTGATAATTACAACGTGTTTTATTTAATGAAACTCTAATCGCCTAATATTTTATAAATATGGTAATTTATATTGTGAAAGGTGAAATCAAATGGGGCCGCTTACGTGGAGGGGCTTCAAAATGGATCCAGGAGGCCACTGAAGAGGTAGGCCTTACGCACGTATGCAAGCAGGTGGAACTATGAACTCTTGAACAGGACCAAAGCGCCAATACCCCAAGGACTCAGCCTGAACACCTGTAATTCGCTTCAGCAAGAGACTTTGTTTAGTGATAGACTTAGCAACTAATTATATGCAGCCAATTAGTTTTCTGTCACCATATCCAATCAAAATTATTTGCAAACATCGTATAAAGGATTCACTTTTGTCTTTAAAAACGCTTGAGTTTTTCTCCTGGGAAGGGGGGGTTACTATTGGGGTTGCTGCTCAAATCTGAGTTCTCCGAATTGCAATTCTGACACCCCAAATAAATGCTTTTTGTTTTCATTTTAGCTCAGCCTCTTTTCTCAGTTGGCAATATAATTAACTATAATTAATCAAACTAATTAATGACTAGTTTCATCAATGGATATTTTGCCACATGACAGGAAGAATAATATGAGCTGGACGTGATGATTTTCATGTGAGAAGGAATGATTTGGGCTAGAATAATCTGAATGTTGAACGCCTTTTAGCAAAATAATACTACTCCTTAGAAGATGATAAAAAAAATTACATTGTCGTTTAGTAAAATGTCCAACCTGTATCTGCTTATGGAGTAAGTGAAATAGAATCACATTCTTACGGGAGCTTAAAACCCTTAAGACTCTTGCTCGACAATGGCTTTAGCCCGGGCTACGCTTTCTAATGGCCATTGCTGCCATGCCAAAGTTGTAGGCGGACGGGACCAGGCCTCAACTGCCCTGTGTGTCACTTGGTCTGTATCCTAGTCCTTCTCTAGTTCCACTAGTATGGGTGAGATGCTCAGGAGAGCGTTTCAGCCACATGTCACACGCGCGTCTGGGAGTGGGGGCGTGAACTCTCGTGGGGATGCAGAAAGAGCCCAGCAATAGTGAGTCCATTACCTGTGCCCTGAACACCTTCCAGACTTCCCTCTGACTCATTCCTAATAACAGACCTGTCTCAGCTTCTACTGGAGGGGAAACCAAGCAAAGCAAATGTCAGATGGAGAAATTCCGTATGTCTAAAACACCTCAAAGAGTAAACAGAGTGAGGAATTTTACGAAGACTCAATCCAAATAGGGCCCAAGTAGGAAGAGTAGTGTTTTGTGTGGAGGGTCCAGTCTGTAGTCTTCTCCAAATGGGGTGATTGATGCATGGCCACCCCTCCTATTCGCAGATGGGGCAGCAGATCAAATGAGGGAAAACAGTGACAGATATAAGAAGAGAAGAAAGTGACCCAATAAGCTCTCCTGCTCTGCATCCTCATCACCCACAGACATCAGAGCCACCATTACGGCTCAGGTCATCACGAAGCTGAAGCCGCTCCGCTCAGCCCTGTTGAGTGCAGATGTCCAGTGAGGTGCGTTTCCAGAACTTTTCAGAGACTTGTGACTTCCTTTTTTGCTGCTTCAAATTATTTTGACATCCTAGAAAATGACATTTAAAAAAGGTTATGAGCTACGTCTCACAGCCGATGCAACCGTTCATTATCTTGGTTTTGGTAATAGTTTTACCAGTGGATTCGTTAAGTCAAAGCCTATCAAGATGTTTACATGGAAACGGTCCTGTCCATTACTCCGAATAACACAGCTGAAAATGATTAAACTGGGACTATCTCAGAAAAAAAAGAAAAAAGAAAATGATACCTGGAATGACCAGGTATCTGCAGATATTTGTATGTTCACATTTTTCCATGTTTCCTTTAAATACATTTTTAGCACAATGAAATAGTAGCTTTGAGAATTGGAATTTTGAATAGATTGGAAATAATACAACACAGCTAAAACTCGATCTCCCTAGATCCTTTCTTCTCCCATCTTGCATAATGGTAATCACTCCCAAAGCTGTTATCTATTATTCCAGGATATATTTTGTAATATTGTTACATATAAATATATCCATTTACCACATGATATATTTTACTAAATCACAGATTATAGACCTATTTCTTCATTCATTTAGTCAACATATTCATATTGTATGTCTCCTTTGTCTCAGGCATTGTTCTAAGTAATTGGTATAAACCAACATACAAACCAGAGAAGAATTTCCCACTCTCATGAAATTTACCTTCAAAGGATGGTAACATATAATAATATAGGTTGATTGAGGTTCATACGACTTGGAACTTTATAAGAACAAAACCTGTTTTAGTCACCAAATTAAAGCAGGCTATAAAGCGGTCACTGGTAATAGGAGCAGAAAGGAGGCCTACTGGGAAAATTCAGATTAAGGGTGTTGCCTTCCCATTCCAACCCATTGTTTTAATTACCCAGTCAAGAACAAGTTTACCTCTGAGACAGAGAGAGAAAACTGAGCTCAGAAACCAAGTTTAAGGCCTGAGCGATGAAGTCTAGGAAAGATCTTTTGTTATAATTTATTGCAGCTGAAACTGGCTGAAATCAATCAGACCAGAGCCTGCAAAACTCTTGAGAGAATTTTGCCGAAGCAGCTCCAAGCCTGATTTGCAACTTCTTGTGGCTCTTAATCCCTAAAAATAATCCCCAAGTCCCTAAACCCAAACCAGGAGGACTCAAAGGCTATCGGGTCCCCACAACAACATCACTGGGAGTGCCCTTGGACGCTGTGGGCTAAGCAAAGTGATGGGCAAAGAAGAATCAGCTGGTGTGCCCAGCCAGAACCACAGGCGGCAATAACAAAGGGACTTTGACGAAGGGCACAGATGGGCTAATGGGGCAGGGAGTCTTTCAGACATCAGTCCAACGAGATTTGACAGATGCTGTAGACTGATGTGTGACCTGCATATTCCTTCTTCTGGAAGGTGGTTTTCATTATGGCTACCCTGGCTTTCTGCCACCATCTATCAGGTGTTTGAAGGGCAAAATGACTTGTCCTTTAGAACACAGGTTGTGAGACCAGGAGAAGCCACATCCACACTTGATGAAAAGAATTGCACGGCACCCTGCGATGAGAGTGGAGACAGGACCTCTTCGAAGGCTAGATCATAAAAAAAAGATTTGGGGAAAAGGAAAGCCAACAACCACATGTGCAAAATCACAGAGGAAGGAAAACGTCGGTTTCTTTGAGGAATGAGAAAATATCCAGGGGTGGCTGGAGCCTAGGGAACAATGTGGAGAGGAGAAGGCTGTGTCAACAGAGGGAGGCATTCACACACTAGGAAGGGAGTCTCGGTTTCCAGGGAACTTTTCCAGAGCAATGTCTACACGTCGCCGTGTGGGGAACTGTTGGTCCTGGGCAGGAGACGAGGCAAGGAGATCCCTTGCAAAGGGAACAGCACAACAGTCCTTGAGAAGGAACATAGTAGGTTTGACTGTGGGGGTAGCAGAGAAAATAGAAAGAAATGGGGTAAACTTCACACTGGGTCGACTCTGAGGGATGTGGGAAAGAAGGGAAAAATTCACGTTTCGGGTTTGAGCTGAATGGTGCCGACACGTTCAGAAGGGGGGTGCCTGAGGCAGAAGGGGGGCACGGGGATTGAGAGGAGCAGACACACCCCGCGTTCTGTTTTGGATAGATTAAATGTGAGACTCCTTTTTTACACTGATGTGGAAATGCCAAGTAGATATTTTGGGAATATTTAGCACATAGTCTCATAGTCTTTAAAGCCAGGCAGCTTGATGCTATCACTTGCATTAAAAAAAAAAAAATTAGAAAGAAAGAAAGAAAGAGTAAGTAGAAAAGAGGAACACATCATGACAAAGTGGAGGATATTCTAATATTTAGAGTCTGATTAGACTGGTTTGATAAATGTTTCCAAAGAGACCAAAAGGAGTGCATTGGAGAAAATTCAAAAGGAAAAGAAATACAGGAAAATGTTTCTCTCAGAAGGAAAAGCATTTCAAGAAGGAGGAACGGGTCAAGCAGAAGATGCTGAGTCTGAATCGAGAGATGTGTCAAGTACCAAGGGCCCGCCGAGTGGGCGGCCGGAACCTGTGCATCCGGTAACAGGGTTGTCTGTGAAACACAAAGGTCAGGAACCGGATCCGAGAGGCGTGGGGGGAGAGAACAGAACGCAGGAAACGGATACAGCCTGTGTGGACAAACGTTCCCGTAAGGGGAGCCGAGAAATGGGTTGGTAGTTGAGGGCGATGTGGGGTGACGGGCAGTTTTAATACAGTCGATGTTAGAGCATGTTTCATCCGCAGATAGTAAAGCTCCAAGAGAAAGAAAAGAATGGTGGCAACGTTGTTCTGGAGAAAGGAGGATAGGATGGAATTCGGATGTCAGAAGCAGCGGTTTGCTAAAGGTGAGAGCCGCAGTTCTATCATAGCAGCAGAGAGGAAAATCCTGAGACACAGACACTTAGGCAGGTAGGATGTTGGGTTTGGGCATCCGGGAGAAGGGCTTCCCTATCCTTGGAGCACATCGACTTTAGAAGGCATTTATGTCATCCTTTCCTTGAGCTTTATTTTTATTTTTTTTTTTTTTAAATTTTTTTTTTTTTCAACGTTTATTTATTTTTGGGACAGAGAGAGACAGAGCATGAACGGGGGAGGGGCAGAGAGAGAGGGAGACACAGAATCGGAAACAGGCTCCAGGCTCCGAACCATCAGCCCAGAGCCTGACACGGGGCTCGAACTCACGGACCGCGAGATCGTGACCTGGCTGAAGTCGGACGCTTAACCGACTGCGCCACCCAGGCGCCCCTTCCTTGAGCTTTATAGACATTTTGCTACTGAAGACGCACGTGAGCTTGTGCAACACACGCGCGCACACACACACACACACACACACACACACACACACACTCATCAGTATTCTCTGCCGCTAAGCTTTTGATTGATCTCCTTCATGTTCTGTAATTGCCTTGGCCACAATAGATTGATTATTTTTATTACAAAGGATCGCACATATCTCTCTAGGGGAAAAATAACAGAAACCCAAGAAAGTGAAAAAAAGTCCGGACATGCCTTGGGTAATAGAGTATGCAGTACTCATGAAACACATTTTAGGGCGGGGGGAAGGTATATTTTAAGTTAACTAAAAAAAAAATTGTAAGGTTTTAAGGATGTACCTATTATTATTGAAAATTTACCTATTTTTAATGGAAACAGTATTTTATACTGCAGACGGCTTGATATTTTACATGTCACTCAAGCAATGTTATATGTCCACACAGGGGTCTTTGCGTAAGGGATGCCACGCAAGAGCCTGAGCATCAAAGCGTTTACCTCATGGTCAGCTGATGTTTGAGCATTGCCTCAGTTTCACACACACACACACACACACACACACACACACACACACGGAAGACCAAAGAACAACATTCAGTATGATCGTGGTCAGACTTGACTGCCCCAGTTTGCAGATTCCAAATCTCTCAAAGGGAGAAAATTCTCCACTTGCCTTTCCAGTTTGGAATCTGGTGAGTTCTTTCACAGCTGCTTACCTCTCTGGAAGCCTCACTGGTGAATGTGCGCTGAATCATTGAGTCAAATAATTAGTCTGAACGTTAACATAAAGCATTCTACTTTTCTTTTTCTTTTTCTTTTTTTTTTTTTTTTAATTAACTGAAATTGTTAAATAAACAAAGCCAAGTATCAGGCTTTTTTTTTTTTTTTTCAGTGCCTCGGAGCACTGAAGGATTTGGTTCCCTGTGAGAAAGGAAAACAATAGTCAAGAACAATGCAAGTCTTGAAAAAAATTGAGTGATGTGGATTGGAATAACAGCCGTTTAACCATATCGAAAGGCTTATGAAACCCTTCTTTATAGCAGTTCAAGATCCCCCTCTCCCCCAAAAAAGTTATAAAATGCAGTGGGATTGAATAGGAATAAGTCCAAGACATGATATTATGAATTATGTAGGTGCATCTGGGTGCCTCCCCACCTGTCAGCAGTCACTTCTGTGCATTTCATGTATGTTTTCTTTACAGATTTGCAGAAAATTTGTGTCCGCATATGTTCTCATTAAGGGGAGACGTTTGAAATCTTAGCCTGAATCATGTGTAAACATTTGAATTTTGTGGCCTTGGTTTACAGTATAAGAACAATTTATCACTTATTGCAAGACTACTTGGCCTGAGAGCAGCATCCATTTCTTGATGTAGAAACATGCCTTTGGGTGTTTACATGGTGGTGTTGGAAAACCAGCATTGGCATGGAGGAAGATGTCAAAGAACCCCAAATTCTCTAAAACTATTTATGGATTTCACAACCCTTGATGCAAGTTCTACCTTTTTCCTCTGGCTATGTGGGTCATGAAGGCGGGTGTTCTGTTGCCAGGATTGAAAAGGATATGCGACAGGGTAACTACTCTTTTAGGCTGGTTTGGGGAACCAATCATTTCCTTTAACAAGATTTCCGTAGAACAATAAAATCGAGGTGGTAAATAAAAAGTAACATGGGGTTTAAATCACCATCTAGATCTAAATGTGGATTGCATTGACTGGAGGTGGTCTACAGGTATTTCATTTTGAGGAAGTTCTAGGTGAAGAGACTTATATACCTCTCCCCAGACCAGCCGCATACACAGACCCCAACTTGGGACAACGTCAGGGTGCTGTCTTGTCTTTTGGGGCCCAATGTGGCATGGACACAGGACAGTCCTCCTGAAGAGTTTTAGACCTGAGAAGGAGGATGTGCTTCATAGGAATGGAATGTGAATTGTGTATGCAGACACTCTGCTTTTGTGTGTGTGTGTGTGTTGTTGTTTGCAACCATTTTATTGAAGTATAATTAATATACCAGAAAAGTTACATATTTAATGTGTCCAATTTGACTGCTTTGGACACATGTACACCCTCGTGAAATCATCTCTATCAAGATAATAGACCTATCCATCACTGCTAAAAGCTTCCTTGTGTCTTTGAGGGGTTTTTTGTTTGCCTATTGGTTTTTGTGGTGAAAACACTTAACGTGAGATCGACCGCCTTCGCAAAATTGTAAGTGCACAACACAGTACTTTTCATTGAATGCGACACGCTACACAGCAGAGCTCTAAAAGTAATCCATTTTGTATAACTGAAACTTTACACCCACTAAATAACAACTCATTTCTCCTACTCCTCACCTTGTAATGACCACCATTTTATTCTTGGCTCCGTGAGTTTGACTCTCTTAGGTACCTCATATAAATGGAGTCGTGTGGTATTCGTCGTCCTGTGACCGACTTGTTTCATTCAGCAAATGTCCTCCAGGTTCATCCGTGTTTTCACAAACAGCCGAATTTTCTTACCGTCCCACGCTGAGTAATATTCCATTGTGGGTATACACCACATTTCCCTTCTCTATTCACCTGTCGGTAAGCATTTGGGTTCATTATAACATGGCCATTGTGAATAATGCTGCAGTGAACACAAAAGTGGAGGTAACTCTTTAAGATCCTGATTTCAATTCTTCGGGGTATATACCCAGAAGTGGAACTGCCGGATCATACGGTTGTTGTGCTTTGAATGTTTTGAGGAACCTCCAGACTATGGTGTTTCCATTGTGACGCCATTTTACATTCCTACCAACAATATAGGAGTCCGATTTCTCCACATCCTCCCCAGGATTTTTATCTTTTGTCTTCTTGATGGTAAGCCATTCTAACTGCTGTGAGGGGATACATCATTGTGGTTTAGATTTGCATTTCTCTGATGAGTAGTGGTGCTGATGATCTTTACAGAGAACTGTTGGACATTTGTGTCTTTTCTTTGGAGAAGTGTCTGTTCAAGTGCTTTGCCCGTTGGTTACTTGGATTATTTGGTTTCTCAATTTCTTTTTGTTTTTTGCTACTGAGTTGTAAGTGTTCCTTATATATTTTGAATGTTAACCCTTTATCTGACATTTGACTTGCAAATATTCTCCCCCATTCTGTGTGTTGCTTTTTCATTTGGTTAATTGTTTCTTTTTCTGTGCACAAGCTTTTTAGTTTGAAGTAGTCCCATTTGTCTAGATTTGCTTCTGTTGTTTGCACTTTTGGTGCCATACCCAAGAGATCACTGGTGAGACCGAGGTCAAGAAACCTTTTCTCTATATTTTCTCCCAGGATTTTTACAGTTTCAAGTCTTTTTATATTTAAATCTCTCATCCATACACTCTGCTTTAATTTTTTTTTTTTTTTGTTTTTAATGTTTATTTATTTTTGAGAGACAGAGTGTGAGCGGGGGAGGGGCAGAGAGAGAGGGAGACACAGAATCCGAAGCAGGCTCCGTGCTGACAGCCCAGAGCCTGACATGGGGCTCGAATTCACGAACTGTGAGATCATGACCTGAGCCAAAGTGGGATGCTTAACTGACTGAGCCACCCGGGCGCCCCTTTCCGCTCTGCTTTAAAACCAAAACACTGCATGGTTTTAGTCTAGGAGTGGGAGAACAACTTTTCAATAAGGAATAGCCTGGCTAAGTGTGAGTTTTATTTTATATATGTATATACATATATACATATATATATATATATACACACACACACATATATATATATATACACACACGTATATATATATATATATATTTTAATTCTGAAACTCTTACGATAGTGCCAATCTTGCATATTTTCAAAAGGACATCTTTAAGTGTTTTAAACTTAGAGAATTCCTTGTGAATTACAATGAGGAGAAAATTACATTGTAAAGAATCCCTATTGCTGCAGGAGAAATGCAATTTCTTTGGGCTCAGCAGATATCAACACTTCAATTGTAATCTTTATAGACAAAGATAGACTAAGGAAGATGGATAGGTTTTGAGAAGACACTGAAGAAAGTCTTATCCGAGAATCACACTTATGAAGAATAATAAAAAAAAATAGAGCTGCTCAGCCTAGATAAGAAATGAAAAAACATACAATTTTTAGGTTATTAAATATACTTATATATTTGTTAATAACAGTTTTAACATTATTGATAGTATTTGAGGGAATAAGAGAAAATTAGCTTAAATCAAAGTCTAAAGACTGCAGAAATGAACTTCATTAAACATTAGAAGGGTTTTTAAAGTGTTCCTTTAGACATCTTTAAAAACCTTACATTTCATGCCTGGAATAATTAAAAATATATTTATACAGAAAGACGCGAGCAGAGAGAAGCAGAATCGTTCCTATTTTTCATAAAAATATTTCCACATAGGGGCGCCTGGGTGGCGCAGTCGGTTAAGCGTCCGACTTCAGCCAGGTCACCATCTCGCGGTCCGTGAGTTCGAGCCCCGCGTCAGGCTCTGGGCTGATGGCTCGGAGACTGGAGCCTGTTTCTGATTCTGTGTCTCCCTCTCTCTCTGCGCCTCCCCCGTTCATGCTCTGTCTCTCTCTGTCCCAAAAATAAATAAAAAACGTTGAAAAAAAATTTTAAAAAATGTTTCCACATAAATCAGAACTTTCAGTGGCTAACTAGATACATAAAAAATCATATACACATATAAAATATGTTTATACAAATAGCGTGTGTATGTATACATAATAAATACACATATGTTTATATATGTTGTATATCTGTGGATAATTACTTTAATTTGATAAAAATCTAAGACTGAGCTCACCCAGAAGTGTAACCCAGTTCTATGACTTGCCCCAGGACCCAGAAAAACAGAACTTGACTTACGGAGAAATGAAAATAAATTTGAGCCTAACTTGCAATGGTTGCATTTCCAAAGAGGGATCATGATAGAAGAACATGTCTTATGGCACGAGAGACAGAGAGAGAGAGAGAGAGGAAAAGAAATCAACCTGAAGCCTAACCACTGGAATGTTGTAGATAAAGCACTTGTAAGCAATCCATGGTGTGAAGTTGGGGATACTGCATTTTTGTGTTTATGGAATTCAACTATATCCTCCCCAAGATGAACGAAGGTACTCCTTATTTAAATACCAATCTGCTGACAACTTTCAAATTTAGAAGTCAGTGCAAGTTATTTCTCTGAACATCAGACTATTATATCCAAGTGCATGCTGAAACTCCCCACTTGAATATCAAATATTTGTCTTAAATTTAACATGTCAAAACCCAACACCACTCCTCACACATATATCAACCCTCCCTCTTCTGCCTTCTCAGGAAGACTCCTTCCTTCTTTTCCGTGGCTCAGACCACTTTGTGGAGTTATCGTTTAAGCCTCTCTTTCTTTCCTATCCCCAATCCAGTCATCAAAAAAAAAAAAAAAAAAAAACAACAAATTCTATTAACTATGTTTAAAAATATTTCCAGACGCTTACAAATTATATAACTATTACATCAGCTTAAGTCGGTGGGTCTCAAACTTTTGCCTTGTGATTTGCTTTCCTTTACAATGTAAAGTATTACAGTGATTCAGGAGGGTTTTGCATTTATTGATATTGGGAAAATAGAAATTCTAACCATATGTGTTTAGTGACTCATTTTAATTTGACAATACATTGTTTCCAGAATATGCAAAGAATTCTTGCAATAACGATGACAGGCATGTCAGATGGCCCGACGCTTCCTAAAAGAAGATCCACAAGGATCCAAGCAACATGTGTAAAGGTGTGCAACGTATGGAATAATCAGAGAAATGAAAACCAAACCCACAGTCAGGTACCTCTAGAAACCAACAAAAATGGGAAAGTAAAAAAGGCAAACATACCCAGCATCAGTGAGGCTATGCAGCCCGCATGGGAGCCCGCGTATTAATGGGAGCCCGCATATATTGCTAGTGGAAATGAAAGCCTATAGTAATACGATTTTTCATGCGTGGGAGCCACAAGAGTGAACCTCTCAAGACTTCCAGTGACAGGGAGCGAAGTTGGCCAACTGCCTCCTTACTGTGCGTTCATTTCCACCACTGTGTTTGTGCCACAGCTGCTCCCAGCCGGTGACAGAGCCTGGCAGGGTTACCAGGCACACCCATCCCCAGCAGACTGGCCGGGAACTCACCAATGGCTTTGTTAAGCATTTGGGCTGTGCCAAATCATATCACCTCTCTCCTTCACTTTGGTGCAATCTTCTGTTGCGTTCAGATGTCTCTCAAGCTCTGTCCCTGTTGCTTTTCTGCATACGGGTAATGTACCCAGTCCTAGCACTGCCTATTTAACACCATTTGGGGGTTCCTTTCTTAGAGAACCACCGGGATGCATCCTCTGCCCCCCAGTCCCACTTTTAACTACTTACCCAAGAGAAAAGAGGAAACAAAATATATGTCCACGGAAAAGCTTCCGTATGAATGTTACATCAACATTATTCACAAGATAAAAAACAGAAAAAAAATTAAACGACCATCAATTGGTGAATTTATAAGCAAATTATTAGAATCTCATAATACAGAATAGCAATTAGCAATGAAATGGAACATTATTAATATATGAAACCACAAGTGAATAAAGTAGCTGAACACAAAAGACTCCATATTCTCTGATTCCATTTTTATGAAATTCTGAAAGAGGAAAAACTGTTTTGATAGAAAGAGATCAGTGATTTCTCAGGGCCAGAGAGCAGGGAAGGAGAACGACCAATGCAGAGGGGAAGGAAAAGAATTTTTAGGGATCTGGCACTGTTGGTTGGGTGATGGGTTCATAACTATATATACTTATCTAAATTTATGAAACTATATTAAAATATGAGAATTTTGTATAAATGATAAATTACAGCTCAATCAAAGTAACACAAAGAAAACTAACATATGTAAGTTTCTACATAATAAATATATAACACTTATATTTAATTACATACTTTTTTGTTTATAAAATAACGCATGCAATCTTCTGCTCTCTGTCATAATCGTTACTCTAAATAAAACAAATACTCCATGTCTTTTCACTGGAAGACTCATGTTTTTCACAAAGGTGCTAAAATAAATCAATGGTGTTAAACTGATGTGGACAGATCAAAGTGTGAGTATTTTTGTCTATCATGAATTAAGCATAATTTACCCCAGTTATATAAGATGACATTCAGCTTCTATTATAGGGGAACTTGCCATCCTAAGAGATTTTCTACCGTATAAAAACAGCTTTATTGTTATTGTTCTTGGTATCAGATAGGAAAGCATTTTATTCTCCATTTCACAGATGGTTTTTATTGAAAATTGTTTTAACAGAAAATTTAAGTAATTTAGGAAAGGGGAATCACTGACTATGACACAAAATGTATCCAGAGCAGTAGAAGAAGGAGACACTTGAAGTCGGCCCAGATTCAGAAGAACAGGAAGTCTAAATGTCATGAAGCTCTTGGAATAATTGATGACACGAACACTTCGGCTAAATCACAGGTCTTAGTTTAGACTCCTGTAACCAGATACCATAGACCTGGCGGCTTAAACAATGAACATTTATTTTTCATGGTTCTGGAGGCTCAGAAGTCCAAGATCAAGGTGCTGACAGCTACGTGTGGGGAGAACTGGGTTCCAGTTTGCAGGCAGCCATCTTCTGGTCGTGTCCTTACATGGCGGAGACAGAGGGCAAACTCACTTCCTCTTCCAATGAGGACACAGTCCCATCGTGGGGGCTCCACCCTCATGGCGTGACTGACTCTCAACGGCCTCATCTCCTGAAACCATTACATTAGGCCTTCACCATAGACATTTGGGAAGGGACGCACACCTTCAGCCCATAGCACTATGATAACGCCTTCTGTGATGCTGTCTGGCAGGAATCAAACCAGCTCATGTGTCGACAGTGCTAAGATGTTTGCAAATTCTGAGATATTTTGCTTATTATTGATTCTCACCCGCTGTCAGCACATTCTGTGGACATCCAGACTGAAATCATGGCTGTCAAAGTGCACGTTTTACCCAATGCTCACATTCCCTTTACATTTTGCCCAGGTTCCACTTACGTGATTCAACAGGGAGGGACTGATTTCATATTGTCATCATTGGACTGTAGGTTACTTGATATATTGGCTTATAGGCCAATCTTACTTTTTGAGCATTTCCCTGAAATCTTAAGAATGTAAGTTAAAGCATTCCTTTAAGCCTTAAAAAAATACAAGCTGTAATTAATTCCTTTAAATAGGGTTTGGTGCTTCCCAGAAAATAACAGAAAATTCAACAACAGGAGAAATGTTACCCAGAACGTAGAATTTCTTTCTTCAAAGTATCTGCAAATAGTCTGATATATTTTAAGTAGGCAGTTAACAACAAATCAAGTTATTTTTGGTAGCTGAAATTTTTTAAGTTTTTTTTTTTTTGCATGTCCCAGCACAAGATTCACATAAAAAGACCTATTGAAAAATAATTCAATTTCAAAATTACTATAGTATACTATTATAGCCAAGTATAAGTAAGTACTAAATAGCACAAGGATTTTTTTTTTTTTTTTTGCTTATTGGTATTACTTAATTGAAGATACATTTAAGAAGACTGTCAAACTTTAGTGAAATAAAGACTCACTGCCATTTTATAGCTAAGATGTTACAAAATAATATCAAATCTGATATTTTCCCCCTCATATCAGAAACTATTGAGATTTTTTCCCCCAACACCTAAAAAACTTTGTAGACCATATTGATCCTTGCCTCTTAAGTTAGAGCCATTAGTGACGATTTTTACTTTACCTCATTTTGCCTGTGTAATTTCCTACAAAATAACTCAGATACAGGAAGCTGAATAAAGAAAGACAAAATAGGGATGCCTGGGTGGCGCAGTTGGTTAAGTGTCCAACTCTTGATGTGGGCTCAGGTCATGATCTCACAGTTCATGAGTTCAAGCCCCATATCGGGTTCTTCAATGATAGTATGGAGACTGCTTGGGATTCTGTCTCTCCTTCTCTCTGCCCTTGCCCTGCTTGTGCTCTCTCTCTCAAAATGAATAAATAAACTTAAAAAAATTTAAAAAAAGACAAAAATAAAATAACAGTTTGTTATTGTCTGTGTCTGTGTCTTTGCCCATTGAGCAATGACACGATCCCTGGAACACCTGGGCCTCCAATGAATATTTCGTAAAGTGATGAATGAATGGAGGCCGACTTTAGGAATCTGATTTAGGTCTGAATGAACAACAGTGTTCTCAAAAGATTCTGAGCTTCTTCAGCCTCTGTTCTCACCTGCACCTAAGTTGACCGACAGACTAAATTCAATATTATCAAAACTTAACCCGTTCTACGCTGTGTATTTCACATATGTAAGTAGAAAAACTTTGGTAAGAATGGAGTGGTCACAAAGTGAGCAGTGCCGAGAAACCATTGTTTACGTTTAAGATGACAAATCTAAATAAAACAGTTTTCCAGGACTATCCATTCTATAAAAAGCTCTAGGGATTACTACTCCCAGAAAGAAGAGCTAGAAAGAGGTGATGTCCGTACGCTGGAAGGTCAAGAGCACCTTATGCAGATTCTTGGGGGACCTGGTCAACAGGAAGGATAGGATGAAAAGCACACATTTGTTTTGGTTGGAAATCATTTTAAAGTTCATGTCACTTAATAATACAATTTATTTACTATTAGCACTCATAATAATATTAGCATTCATAAACACCAAGTTGGTATTTTGGTGTTGAGTGGTGACATTAAAACACATGCATCACATGCAAATTGAGACAAATATACACAGATACTGTTCTCCTGGAGACCTTCTAAAACCTCAATGTAACCTAAAGAAATTTTTACAGAATCCACTAACGTGGAAGAAACCTCGGAAATTTACTAAGCAACATCTGAGGGTTAATGGCCAGAAGGTGTCAGTTATTGTAACAGAGTGTTGTCTAGAGTTAATTTTTGAATGTGTCTTTTTATTCCTATTCAAGAAGCAAGGAAGTGACAGCAGCCTTGCTCTGAATTCAGCCGGTGGCTTCAAATAGAAATGGTTGTGGCATGATTCGAGTGATTTTCCGTCAAACAATCAGCTTCTGGGTTAATGTTCAGCGTGAATACTTTCTGACGTCACATCTCCTTCTCCCTGTTCTTAATGAATCATGCCACACGGTGTTTTGTTAGAATGAAATAAATTATAGGCTGTGGCTTCTGGCCAACAAAAAATTGCCTTTACTTATTTTAAGACCCCATCATTAGTACATCCTTCTGGATGTTATTTATCTACCGCCCACTACTGAGCCCTTAATCACAGCATTTTTACTTTTCCCCTTTCTTGGAATGAGACAAAAAAAAAAAAAAAAAAAAGTCAATTCAAGGTTTAACAAAGAATGCTTTCCTGTCATGAGGCATTTACCACTGTCTTTTTCCAGGCGTATTTTGTTATCACTGTGTCACACCAACAGAATGGTTCCCATTTCATTTTCGGTCACTATGTGCCAAGTTCCATTGTGTATTTGTCTGCTCAGAGCACAAGAAGCATGGTATTTCGACTACGAGTTTAAGTCCAAGGGCGAGGAAAGCATTTCGACCCCACTGCCAGATCTTCTCTAGGAAAAGGTGATGATTTTGTGTTTGTCTTTGTTGGAGAGATGTGGCAAGAGTTGGCTAGGCCAGTGCTCCCTGGATCCTGGGAATGTGTGCTCCTTTTTGATGTGGGAAACAAAGGCAGAAGGAAATGGCAGATAAAATTAAATTTCCTTGTAACCTGCAGCCCATTGACAGATACTTGAGGCTGGCAGAGTAGAACATTTCTCCAGAACTCCCTATTGTCTTAATGTTAATGCTTTGCTAGAAGGAAAAAGAACCTGAGCTTGACAATAGCCAGGCCTCCGGTTTCCTGTGAATCTTCTTTGGCATATGGAAATCCCTTTGAAGACTTGCCCTTGATGTTACCTCCCCCAACTCCACAGTGTATAATCAGTCTCTGTTCAAGGTCCAGGGTAGCTCTTCCTGCCCACGGGTGAAGTCCTCATGCTTTAATAATATCACCTTTTTGCACCGAAGAAGGCTTAAGAATTCTTTCTTGACCATTGGCTCTGGACCCCACCATGACTCCCCAAACCCCATCACTCTTGACTATAGGGTCCAAAGGACCAATGGCAACCAGCATGTAGCACACAAAGCTAACTCAAACAACCATAAAAGCAAGCCTCCCATTATCCACTCCTTTATGTAAAAACCCTTTCCACACTTGGCCTCATATACACAAAGGCATGTCTGTGAAATGTATGGTTGGTTTTACCCAGAGCTACATTTAACAATGTTCCCAATTGTCTTAATCTCTTAATCTCTCTTCCCCGTCCCTTCCTCTCTTTTGTGGTTGCCTCCTGCCTGCTTGAATATTTGATTTGTTGGCCTTTTCCAATTAGTCCTTCATGCAGAAACTCTTGCCTGTTCAAGTGAGGTTTATCTTGCCTTTGGCATTAGTCTGACTTCCATGGTTACCTTTGCAGTGAGTGTGGAATGATAAAAATGGCTTTACAAGAATAATATTTTATATTTCTATAGCTCCTTTAGGTGTTTTCAAATGCTTTTAAGATGGAACAGACCATTATAGTCTTAATGCCACCCTCTGAGGTAATTCCTTGACCTCTGGAGAGTGGATTTGTCAATGAAATAAACAACAAACAAGATGACAATGGCCTTATTTTAAATATTGCTATTACCTAAGAAGTGTTCTTTTGTTAAACACAAATGGCTGTGGGCAGGAGAGGGGATTTGACACAAGTGCTCTGTGGTAATCTTGCCTTAGACAAATTTGACTTCTCACTGCCCTTTGTGTTGCATCATAGGACAACACACCCTTGCCTGAAATGATCTATTGCCTTGTTACAAAAATGGTGGTCTGAAAGCTGGGTTGATTTTTGTGAATTAATAAATTGATGAGACACTAAGAAGATTAGATTATAGTTCCAGAAAAGGTGACCTTGGGGCAAGAGGTGGCCAGAACTGTCATGAAGGCTCGAGAAAACATTCATAAATGCAAGACAGTGATGTTAAAAATGTTAAAGAGGGGCACAAAATATAGTCCCAGGAAACTGTGCATTGTCTATGACGTGGGGAACGAAGGCAAAAGAAAAAAATTATATTTCCTTACAACTTACAGCTCATTGACAAGTATTTGAGACAGGCGGTGACCTTCCTCTAGGAACTCAATGGCCTCCAACGTTAATACTTTGCTATGGGAAAAAGGCAATCTTAGCTTAACATTATCCTGACCTCCAGGATCCTGGAAGTCTCCTTTAACATATGAAAATTCCCTTGGAAACTTCCTTTATCTCTACCCCCCTCCTCCAAATATATGTCCCACTGACAGACATCTGGAGAGTCTCATGACTGAAGTTATATTAGACAGTAATAAATGACCTTTTCCTAACAACAGCTAGCCCTTCAAGGTCCCGGAAACCTTGCTTACAAGTTCCTTAGAGACTGACGCTGTCCCTACCCCACTCCCAACCTGAAGGTATGTAATCAGCCACTCTTCACAAACCCAGTGCTGCTCTTTCTGCCCACGGGTCCTGTGCCTGTGCTTTAATAAAACCACAGTTTTATACCGAAGACATCTCAAGGATTCTTTCTTGACCATTCGCTCCTGAACCCCAACATTTCCACATCAGTCTATGCATTGCTTGTGTATTTCTTTTAAACCCATAAGGTTGTTTCTTCTAATTTTTCTCTCCTATTTTGGTCACTCCCTCTCCTGCACCTTCTTTAAGATGATCAAAGTATGGATAAAAGGCATGTTAATCAGTATTTGTTTCTTGATATGAAATCATACTAGGCAGCTTCAGTTGTCTTTTTTTAAATTTAATTTAATTTAATTTAATTTAATTTAATTTAATTTAATTTTATCAAAAGTATCATTGCCACTTATCTGCAAGTAGAAACCTAATGTGATAGGCCAATACTATGGATAATTGAGGGTAGACTCCAAGGGGAAAATCATGTAAACATAAATGAACACATGAACCACCAATGTTAGGTATTTAGAAAGTAAGAACAGAATGATCCTTACTGGGGGGAGACATAAAAAGCATTTGGCAAAAATTAGATGACAGGATGAATTTCTAAGTTTAAATTATAAATTGAGTTCTTAGCTACTTCATATTTCTTTGAATCCTAAAGAGTATTTCCAGAATGTTACACGTTTCTCTTTTCCTCCCCTGAGGATGATGTCCGGGCCTTGTCTTGGCACTTGGGTTTCCTGGTGTTAACAATGAAGGTCATTGCCATTCTCAATAACCAAAGGCAGGATAGACCTACTGGCTCTTTCATTGACCCTGGGTGGTGTGAGATGTTTGAGGCTCACTGACATCCAGAACCTTTAGTGGCGGAGAGGATGAGAGGCCCGATGGAAGACACTCCTGTGGTTTCTTTCCACCTATGCTTTCTTTGTTCTACAGTCCCTTGGTCAGATTTTCACAGTTCAAAGTGCTTTTACAATAATCATCCATGTGGCCTAAGAAGCTCAGAGATTTATGGAAACATCTAAGGTTTTTAATAGTATTTGCCGTTTGACTATGTTGACTATGTTGCCATGTTGACTCTATACGTGCTATAGACTAAATGTGTTCTCCTTCCAAAATTCATGTATCGAAGCCTAAATCCCCAATGTGGTGGTACTTGAAGGTGAGACCTCCCAGAGGTGATTGAAACCTGAGGATAGCACCCTTCTTGTGATGGGGAAAATGTAGGATAAAATAGGGAGGGAGGGAAATGTTAGGGCCTGAGGTCCCCGAGTGGGAAAAACGCACGTGTTGGAACAATGCTGGGAGCATCTGGCCACAGTGAAACCCCTCGGGCGTCAGGTCCCACTTAAGAATGTGACAGACACCCCCTCTTCCCTCTCCAGTGCCCCTCAGGAATGTGACAATCAAAATACCTAACTAAAAAAAAGAAACCCATAACACTTATGTTATAGGAGGGATGGCACAACCATGGTCTGATTCCTCACACAATGGAGTCGAGCCGATCAGGAATGGACAACCCAGCACCTAGAGTTTTCCAGCCAAAAGGGGTAGATCCTGAGAAGGAATGAGTCCCGACCAAAATCTAATGAAGTCAAGACCCCTGCTTACTGTCACAGGCAGTCACCTCTCTGCAAAGAGAGCTTTCCTACTACTCTTACTTTCTAATCTTAGACTCTAGTAACTTTTGCCCAGTGCTCATTTTTTGTCCACCTCTTTGTTCTTCGAAGTGCAGACACCACAAACTCCAGCCATTGAGGTAACAAAGCCCTGCAACATTATAAGAAGCAATGTGAGAGTGACGATCTGTCTCCGACCCCCGTCAAGTGAGGGTACAAGGAGAAGACGGTTGTCCGCCTGCCAGGGAGAGAGCCCTCACCGGACAGTGGAGCTGACAGCTCCTTGATCTTGGACCTCAAGTCTCCAGAGAGTCTATGGTCATTTACTACAGAAGCCCAAACTAAGACAATGTGGAAAAATATTCACGGAGCATCTATCAGATGTCCAATGCTTAGAAATGATGGTAACAAAATAAACCCTAAGATCCACGAAGAATCTTCCGAATTACGGAGAAGATAATAGATATTAAACAAGTAACGATTCTGCAAACACAATGATCTCAACATCAGCTTCGTTCTGTGAAAATGATTACCAGCTGCCGTGGGAGTGTGTAAACTGCTCAGGTATCGGGGATGGAGTGAATGGTGGTGGCGTGTGAGACAGTCAGGGATGGGGACGTGGAGGGGCAAAGAGAAGATACAAGTGAGGTTCATCCAGGATCCACAAAAGGAAAGGAAGGCACCTGTGAAGGAGCTGGATGATTCTGGCAGATAGAACAAATGGGAAAGAACAGTGCACTTTGGAGAAACTTAGAGAAAAAAACAAAAGGCCAATATTTGGGGAGGACAGAGACCCATGAGCAGGTGGTCTGAGTTAAGGCTGGACAGGGGTTAACAGGCAGGGCATGCTAAGCTGTGCTAGATGGTTCTACTTTTTTTTTTTTTTTATTAATGTTTACATATTTTTGAGACAGAACGCACACAAGCAGGGGAGGGGAAGAGAGAGTCAGAGACAGAATCTGAAGCAGGCTCCAGATTCTGAGCTGTCAGTGCACAGCCCAACCCAGGGCTTGAACACAGGAACTGTGAGATCATGACCTGAGCCGAAATCGTACGCTTAACTCACTGGGCCACCCGGGTGCCCCAAATGCAGAATTTTCCAAGAAGCCTACCAAGTAACTGCTTTAATAAATTGCCTGATTGATGTGTGTTTAGGTGGACTGGGTTTGTGTGTGTATAAATAACCTTGCTACTTAATAGTTGCATGTTTACAAATGGCCTTGCCTTGGTCTGTGGTCCCGCAGCCAAATAATTAACACCCAGCATTAGTATCTGAACAACGTGATACAACCTTTCTGTTGCAGTTTTCCCATGAGCATAAGGGTTCTGATATTTCTCTTCAACAAGAGCGGTGTTACTCTTCACCAATGAGACATGATCAGAGCGGCCAGGTTAGTCTCAGTAGGGGCGAGTCCCAGTTGGCGGTGGCTTCCCGGTGGGCGGAGACGCCAGCCACACGCATTGCTCAATCTGTGTGCAGCTACTGAGCAGTTAGTCAAGGAAAGGGAGTCCAAACGACTGTGGCACGATGATGGGCTGACCCTTGGGTCTGTGGTTCTTGCTTCCGATAACTTCAACGTTGTCTGGGTCCGTTTTATGGTTTAGATCCAACTTTGTTTTGTTTGTCCGTCTGTTTCTTGGAGGAGGGGGTGCGAAGTGGAGTTTGTCTCACTCCCCCTTCCCTGGTGTGGTCCTAATCCCCTCCTCTGCTCAACCCGTAACACTGTTGCATCCCACAATTTTCTGTTGGTGGGTCCATGAAGTCTGTGTCCACCCCCTGGGGGGCCGCGTGGGCTCTGCCTTGAGCCCCAGCCATGCCTGTGTCACTCTTGGATTCCTGTTGGCGGTAGGCAGTGACACGTCTTGAGTCCCACTGCCGCTGCAGGCTGCTGGGGTGACGTGAAGGACAGTCACCACTCACTCTCCCAAAGGTCAGCAACGAAAAATGACAAGGCTTCAGCGTGACCTTAGATGACCAACTTTCTCGGCTACTTTTATCATTCCTCCCCAGCTCAGCCTGGGGCATGACACTTAGGACCCCAAGTCCCTTCTCAGAGGAGCTAACTTCTTGGCGTCCTTGATAGCTGTTCACTCTTGTTCTCCCCGGCAGAGAGCATTTGATCCCTTGTCCCTGTTGGTTAGCGAGGGGCCAGGGCTCCTAAGGAGTTAGTTGGCCCTCAGAGCTGTTGGTCCGGTCACGCCCTTGACTTTTGAAAGCTCAAAACAGGAGCACTAACTCCTGTTTCGCCTTTTGTTCCTGCCACATCCTCCCTTTCCTGAGTCAGGGGATTTCAAAGTCTAGGGGGAAAGGGAAAAGTGTGCAGAGCAAAGCAAAGAGCGGAAACGGCAGACTATCCATCCATTAATTCTCCCCATTACCTTTGTGCTACACTAGCAAGCCAAGAGCGGAAAGTGAAGTCACTTATGTCTAGACTGGCACAAGGGGAAAGCTAGCACTGCTTGTGGCCATTGCAAAGCTCACGGGAATTGCAGACTTGGGTGGGGGGGGGGGCAAGGATTTACAATCGCATAGGTTATGCTGTTCTCAGGCACTTTTAATTTTTTGTTCCTCAAGCATTTCACTATCTTCCCTTTGAAAAAATAACCAGAACAAGTTCCTTGGTTACAAAGGTGAAAGAATGCATCAGATTATTTAGAATGACAGATGTTCAGTGTAAATATACATTTATGTGTATTTCAGCAGGTTTATTTCAAATGCTTACACCATATCTACACTAATACACAGGAGGTTTTTGGTGAACTTGACTCTAAATTCTCAGGGTGCAGAGGAAATAGATGAATGTCTAATTTTAAGGCTTATTAATTTTGTTGTGTGCACTTAATTACCATATTATATAAATGGCATATTAATTTAGAGATATAACATATGTCCACTCTTACACAAAATAATTTTATGCAAGCTATTCACATGCATCTATAGGATCCGTGTGAGTAATTGAACCCATTTTTTTTCAGACTACATTTTTTTTCATTCCATCTAAGCCGTTTGATTTATGGAAACTTTTCAACTTGCATATGATGTTGTCACTAGATATTTTGACATCCAGACGCAACACCCATTGGGATGGTAGGAGTTTATACAATATTGCTCCTTATTCTATTTGTGAAGCTAATCTTTAATATTCTACAACTGAAATCTCATACCCGAAGAAAAACCAACAAATGCACATTGCAATTCTGTGTCCTGTTTTAACTCCTTCTATCCGTAGTCCCGGGTGAGCCTCTGAAACGGCCCTGTATTGATCCCATTTCCAACTGTATCTTCTCCAAATAGATACTTTCAACTTCTCCCAAGCAAAAGAGATCTATTCAAATTTGAGAAAAATCCAAAACATTTTAAGAGCTTTTCATTCTTCGGGATAATTGTTTTTTATGTTTACTTACTGAGTGGGGGAGGGGCAGAGAGAGAGAGGGAGAGAGGGAATCCCAAGAAGGCTCTGGCCGTCAGCATGGAGCCCCACGCAGGATACCATCCCGTGACTGCGAGATCATGACCCCAGATAAGTTGGACGCTTACCCACCCGTGCCACACAGGTGCCCCAGAATTGGTTTCTTCTGAAGCTCCTCTCCAGATGCTAGTTGGCTCCTCTCTCCCGGTGTCTTTCCATGGTCTTCCCTGGGTGTGTGTCTGGGTCCTAAGGTTCTCTTCTTATAAGGACACCAGTCACATCAGAGCTGACCCGAATGACCTCATTTTATTTATTACTTCTTTAGAGACCCTACTATACTACAAGCAGAGTCACCCTCTGAAGTACTCTGGGTAGGGGTAGAACTTCAACACGTGACTTTGGAAGGGGGACCCAATGAAATACAGTAATTAATATGAAGTTATCAAATTCAATAACACCTTAAGCATCTAGAAGAATATAAACCGATAGATGATATTAAATTAGATACAGTGTCTGGGCGCCCGGGGGGCTCAGTCAGTTAAGCGTCTGACTTGGGCTCAGATCATGATCTGGCAGTTCACGAGTTGGAGCCCCGTGTCGGGCTCTGTGCTGACAGCTCAGAGCCTGGAGCCTGCCTCGGATTCTGCGTCTCCCTCTCTCTCTACCCCTCCCCTGCTTGGGGTCTATATCTCTAAATAATAAATCAACATTGAGAAATGTTTGAATAAAAAAATAGATACAGTGTCATTTTAAGGTTAGATCTTAACTTGTATTGCTAAAAAAAAAAACCCAACCCTTCTCTCATTATTCTAAAATGCTCTAGATATATTTAAATTTAGAAAATTTGAAGTTTCAAATTCTAGAGCTTTTAATATGGAGAATTTCGGTGTCAAGAAAAAAGGAAAAAAAAGAAATAGTCTACCCAAATTATAAGTTAAATGATTGTGATTTTTTTAAACATACATCAACCTCATTGCTAGAAATGTTTCCATCACTACTTTGATTACAAAACCTATATAAATATTTTAGTAAGTCGTATTTAGATAAATGCTTTTATTAAAGGCCATTGTAGAATCTATTATGTACTTCACAGGGAAAACATGAGCAAGCTTATTATAGTAAAGCAATGAATTATGTTAGAGGTCAATATAATAATAAAGTTGGTATATATGACTATAAGAAAATACATAATGCATTTATGTATTAGGAAAAACATGCTAGGGAAAAAATACTAGGAAAAAATGCTTTAAAATACAGATGAATTAACAGACTCTTTCTGGAATCTATGCATAGCCCATGAATAAGAGATTAATAGTCAATGGAAAATAAATTGTAGGCAAGTTTATTTTGAATATATTGATGGAAATTTAGCTAAATGTAAAAATTATAGGTTCATATCATTGTTCTATGAATTCACTGTTGATGCATTAATATTTCCTCAAAAATATAATTTAGGAAGCAGAAGCAAAACCATGAAGGCAAATATCATTATCTTGAATAAGATGCTCATAATACCTATTTATTTTTCTCCTAATATCTTATTATGAACATTTTCGACCCACATAAACATTAAAATAATTTTAGTGAATGCCCATACACAAACCATCTAGATTTTATGACTACTGTTTCTAAAATTTTCTTTTTTTTTTAAGTCTTTTCTTTTTTTTTTAATTTTTTTTAACGTTTATTTATTTTTGAGACAGAGAGAGACAGAGCATGAATGGGGGAGGGTCAGAGAGAGGGAGACACAGAATCTGAAACAGGCTCCAGGCTCTGAGCTGTCAGCACAGAGCCCGACGCGGGGCTCGAACTCACGGACCGCGAGATCATGGCCTGAGACGAAGTTGGCCGCCTAACCGACTGAGCCACCCAGGCGCCCCTAAAATTTTCTTTATCATATATGTATCCAACTACACATCGATCTATCCATTCATCGATTTACTGTATTTTCTGATGTATTTCAAGGTAAGTTGCAGACATCAGTAAGTACACCCCCAAACATTTTAGTAAGCGTATAATCTAGGGCTCAATACGTGCTTACACTTTTTTCCTTTTGAGGGGAAAAACAATAAAATGCACACAATTTAAATTTACCTTTTGATGAATTTTAGTATCTATATACCCGTGTAACTCAAAACCCTATTCAGATAAAGAGCATCTATAGGGGCACCTGTCTGGTTCAGTCAGTGGAGCATATGATTCTTGATCACAGGGTTGTGAGTTCGAGCCCCAGGTTAAGTATAGAGATTACATAAAAATAAAATCTTGAGAGCACCTGGGTCGCTCAGTTGGTTAAGCAGCCAACATCGGCTCAGGTCATGATCTCACGGGTTGTGGGTTCGAGCCCCACATTGGGCTCTCTGTTGTCAGCACAGACCCTACTTGGAATGCTCTGTCTCCCTCTCTCTCTGCCCCTATTCCACTCTTTCTCTCGATCTCTCAAAAAGAAATAAACATAAAAATAAAATGAAATTTTTAATAAAGAATAAAAAACAGAATGTGTTTAAAAAAAGAACATCTCTATCACCCCGGCATCTACTTTTAGTCAGTGGCCACATTCACCCACTGAGATACAGCCACTGTTTCCATCTTTTTGTACCATAAATTAGTGACACTTGTCCTAGAACTTTACATAAACAAAAGTATGCAGTCTACATACCATAGTTTTATAAGGCTTCTGTTACTTACCAGAATGTTTTTGACAGTTATTCATGTTGCGATTTATTTGTTTTTGCTGTATAGCATAATTCCATGGTATGAATATATCACATTGTTTCCCGATTCTGCCATTGACGGACTCCTGGCTGTTGATCCTTTGGGGGATATCGTGAATAAATATGCCATACATTTTCTCCTCCAAGTTCTTGTGAATATTTGTTTTTATTTTTAAATACCTGTGGGTGAGTTTACCGGGTGTTTTTCTGCATTTAAAAATCTTTGAATATGTTAAAATACTTGGGGTTTTTCCTTTTTAAACTTTAAATAAGTTACGGATCATTTTGAGAATTGAGTCGTTTACTTAACGGCGTGGCCTGAAGGCTAAGTTTGCCTCGGTCCTGTTTTGTGGGACGTGGTCACTGTCATTCACTCCCTTACTGTCTGTGGTTTCTTGGCACCACTGCTCCAAGGCAGAGTTGAATAGCTGTGTCAGAGACTTCAAGGCTTACAGAGTCTAAAGTATTTACTATTTTTCCCTTTCTAGAAAAAGTTGTTGTTGGCATTATATTCTTTGTTTTTATTTTTTTATTGTGTATTCATTTTTGAGAGAGGGAGAGGCAGAGTGCAAGTCGGGGGGAGGGGCAGAGAGCGAGGGAGACACAGAATCCGAAGCAGGCACCAGGCTCCAAGGTGTCAGCACACAGCCCGACGCGGGGCTCGAACCCACAAACAGTGAGATCACGATCCGAGCTGAAGTCGGATACTCAGCTGACTGAGCCACCCGGGTGCCCTCTTGACGTTATATTCTGTTGTATGATTATAACAAATGGTACATCTGTATGTATCTCTATTAGCAATGCCTCCTCATACTATGTGCATATTTATTTTTATTCAATTGTAGAATGTTTCAAAAATCTTCTCCCTTCCCATTTGGGCTCATGGCCGTTCATTTTATCTATTATGGCTGGCCAGGGACCTGGGAAAACAAGGACCGGCAGATCTTAGATAAGGGAGTCTGGAGGAAGGACATGTTGGTGGACACCTGGGTGTCTGCACCAGAGTGAGGACTTTGGTGTCACGAGCCCTATCCAATGCCCTCTAGAGACATGCCTCTTGGGAGAGTCACTGAACAGCTAAGCAATCAGACCAGTGATTCAGCCATGTGACATCATCCAGCCTTCCCATCAACTCCCCCGGTGCCGTAAGCTGGAATGGACTGGCCGCAATGGCAGAGATGGAGGTTGGTAACAGGCAAGCTCACTCCCGCAGCCTCTGAAACGTCCACGGTCAACAACAGGCAGTTGTATCCTCAAGGATACCAACCAGCTTCTTAAAAGAAAGTTGATGACTTGGACCCCTTCCATCCTAGAAAAGCTGATGGTGCATCATCAGAGGAAGAAATACCTATCCTGGGTATAGTTTTGCCTTTCCTGCCCACGGAACCTTTGTACGGCTAGGTAGCCAGTCAACTAACTGAAGGCTGACGTTGTCTGATCCACAGACACGAAACCCACCCCGCACCATGTGCGTCTGCTCAGGGGACACCTTCAGAGAGAAGGATGTGAAGAAGTGGCTCGGGATCGTGGGATCTGCTGATCACATCCCGTGACGCGTCCTCAGGATGTAGCTCACTGGTAAAGCGTTAAAATGGCAGTTGGAGGCACACGGAACATGCCAGCTCGGATGAGGCACCGTCATCTAGGGTGTTCTTGCCGAGTCATGCTGTGACCAGCCAGCCATTGAGTAGGAAGAAGGGTCCAGAGTTGGGCTATAGGTGTTAATGGTTTCCCCCTGACTGCTACTTACCAGAGCCAACCCAGCTTCCTTTTGGTTGGTGTTTTCCTGATTACCTATGTCTTTAAATTTGAGACGTCTTTTAAACGGCATATAATTTGATTTTTTAAAAGCAAAATCCAATATGAAAAATCTTTATTTTTATATGTTCAATAGGAGTTTAATCAGTTTATATTTACGGTTTCCCGGTATAATTTATTTATATATATATATATATATATATATATTTTTTTTTTTTTCTTGTGCTTTTCATTTACAGAAGTTTTTTTCTCTTTTCATCTTAGTCCCATTTCCTGTTTTCTATTTAATTATTTAAATTTTTGTATTCACGTTGCCTTCTATTGATATGAAAGTTTTATTTGTACTATATATTATGTAATCTATTTTTTATTATCTTTTGATGGATTTTTTTATTTCCGACTACATTTTTTTATCGCTAGTTACTATGTTTCTTTTATTTTGAGCTTACTGATTCTATTTCTTTGAGTCTTGTAAATTTCTTGCATGCTTGATTTATTTTTTTAGCTGTAATCATTTAGATGACACTTTATGGATATCCCATAAAAGTTTCTGTCATCTGAAGTTATTCGGGTTTGACTCCATCTTTTAATATGCCTGCTGCTCACACTTATTGGGAAATCACCTCATTATGTGAATTATACTTTGGATTGTGGCTTCATCTTCAGGACGGTTTTTCCATCAAACATTCAGCAACCTACCTTAAAAGCTTATACCACCAAGGTGGTTTCATCAGGTGACTTCAGAAACATTACCAATATGAGTTTGATGTTTGGGTTCATTTTTCAGCTTAGGGTTTCCCTGATCACGCTGGTCATGAATTTTAAAAATGGCAAATTAAAAAAAAAAATTCAGGTTTAATGGACCAGAAAATTTGTTTCTAGTCCTGGCCTCCTATGAACCCAAGATGTCTTCTCATGTCGTAGCGGATGTGAACAATCAGCATTCTTGACGACTAAGAATGAATCCAGTATGCACACCTGCATGCACATGCACACATGCACACACATGCACACACATGCGTGCATACACATGTACATACACCCATGCACATGCACGCATATGCACACCTGGACTCCACAACCCAACATGGCCTTTTCGTCAGCTTTCGTCTTCCTCTATCAGTTTTCCCTTTAGTCCGACTCCAAGAAATGCTTTTTTTCCCCCCATTGGTTTGGAGCCTGTGTATACGATGCAAAGCATGTTGGCTATGTGTTGTATGGCAATTCCATATTTTTAACACAGGAGGATTTTTGTTATTTCCTTCGCCTTACTGATGTATTTCAAGGCTCGATATGAGTTATGTTGTTGCTGTTACGTGACATTCTGAGAAAGCCACAACTGTATAGATTTTATTTTCTTTATTGAAAATAAAGAACATTTTTTTTCTTTATTTTCTTTACTTACATCATTCCACTCTCCAAATGACTTGAGGTAATTTAGAGCAAAGCTCACGTGCATGAATGTTAACTTATTAAAAATTAAACGAAAATAGAAATTTCAATCAAGGAAAGAAAGAGAAACCAAATACGCCTCAAGGAAAGGTTAATTTGGCTGCCCCGGTAAACATGAACTATGACTCTTAAGAGCCTCAGTAGCTAGAGCAGAACGAAAGGCTATGTGAGGGGCCCACAGCTCATCAAAAAGGAAACAGCACACTTGTTTCTTCAGAGACAGAGCCCTTTTTTTGGCCGCAGTTGGTCACATAGATGTCATCAGGTGACGCAATGGGCAGTGTGCCAGACGACCATTTACAGATAATGAATTAGCAGAGTAATCCAGCAAAAAAAAAAAAAAGAATGTAGAATCTTGACCCAGACAGATACGGTTCCAAATCCAGACAACGATCTTTATTTATTTTTGAAACTTAGGTAAGTTTCCGGAACATTCAGACTCCCAGGTTCTTCGTCAGTACGCTGGTTATTACCACCTCCAGTTAGTGAATACTTGATAATTAGGGTTATGGTAGAATGCTGATGGTGTTGCAGGTTCCATAAAATTCTCCATTACTTTGGAATACAGGCCTTCGGTGAGCTGTGGGCACAGAGGCCTCCTGACCATCAGAATGGCAATGATGCAGACAGTTGGGGGACATGGAGGTAAGGCTCAGACGCATCCCTGATTTTCCTTGAAGCCCAGGACCACTCTTAAGTATGAAGCTAGGCCTAAACTTGGAGTTACTTTTTTAATTTTTAAAAATATTTATTTACTTATTTTGAGAGAGAGAGAGAGAGAGCAGAGGGGAGGGGCCCAGAGAGAGGGAAAGAGAGAGAGAGAGAGAATCCCAAGAAGGATCTGCATTGTCAGCACAGAACACAATGGGGGGGGTTGAACCCACAAACTACAAAATCATGACCTGAGCCAAAGTCAAGAGTCAGATGCTTAACCGACGGAGCCACCCAGGTGCCCCCAAACTTGGAGCGTAGAAGGCACAGATCTACGGGAAGAACATGATACAAATGTACTATCTCAAGTAGACATACACATTTGGTAAAATCGTCATGAATCCCTGAAGAGTAAAGATGACATTGTTTTCCTCATAACTATGGGAGTGATAACAACAATGGCTACGTAACTTCTCAGAAATGGTAAAAATAGGGGCACCTGGGTGGCTCTGTCAGTTAAGCAATCTGACTCTTGATTTCAGCTCAGGTCATGATCCCAAGGTCATGGGATCAAGCTCTGCGTCAAGCCCCGTGCCAAGCATGGAGCCTGCTTAAAATTCTCTCTCTCTCTCTCTCTCTCTCTCTCTCTCTCTCCCTGTCTCCTTCTGCCCCTCTCCACCACTTGCACTCTCTCTCTCAAATAATAATAATAATAATAATAATAATAATAATAATAAAGATACCTCTTGAAAAAAAGAAGACACAGGGTGTCTGAGGAAGCTGGGCCACCAAAGGCCTGGGGAACTGGGTGTGCAGGTTTCCCCAACACTTGCCTGGAGAGGGACACTAAAGACTGGAGGTCAGGGAGCTAGGGAGCCCCAGAAACACCACTAACCCGGGAAACCATGTGTTCGAAGGCGGTAATTAAGAAAAGCCAAATCCCAACATTATATCATAAGACAAAAGACTTCCAACTGGTTCAAGACCTAAATGCAAAGGTAACTTGAGGAAAACATTTTAAATTATGAAAGAACACAGGGGCATCTGGGTGGCTCAGTCGGTTAAGCATCCGACTTGGGCTCAGGTCACGATCTCGCAGTTCATGAGTTTAAGCCCCGAGTCGAGCTCTGTGCTGTCAGCTTGGAGCCTGGAGCCTGTTTCCGAGTCAGGGTCTCAACTCTCTCTCTGCTCCTCCCCCACTCACTCTCTCTCTCTCTCTCTTTCTCTCTCTCAAAAATAAAATAAAGATTAAAAAAATAAAATAAAGGTTAAAAAAATAAAATATGAAAGAATATATATTTATATAATCATGAGATAGAGGACAGGCTTTCTGAGCACAAGTCAATGTTGAGGCCATCAATATGTAGAATACTAGCTACAATAACCAAATGATCCCTGAGATGTCAAAAGGAAATAAGCAGCCAATATTGTGAAAATGTCAATAAGACAGGAGTGGAGCAGGCCCTTCAGAAGTGAACAAACACACGGTGTCTAAAGGCATGTTGTCTTAGCCAAACTTAAAACTAAAGGTAAATAAATAGTTGAAAATGTGACATGTTTGGGGCGCCTGGGTGGCTCAGTCAGTTCAGTGTCTGACTTCGGCCCGCATCATGATCTCACGGTTCGTGGGCTCAAGCCCCGCGTCGGGCTCTGTGCAGACAGCTCGGAGCCTGGAGCCCGCTTCGGATTCTGTGTCTCCCTCTCTCTCTGCCCCTCCCCTCCTCCTGCTTTGTCTCTCTCTGTCTCTCAAAAATAAATAAACGTGGAAAAAAAGTTTTAAAAACAACATAAAATGTGACGCGTGTCTCATTGATTAGTAATGATCAACACTATTTACATAGAAGGAGTAGGAAATTTTTTTTTTCAACGTTTATTTATTTTTGGGACAGAGAGAGACAGAGCATGAACGGGGGAGGGGCAGAGAGAGAGGGAGACATAGAATCGGAAACAGGCTCCAGGCTCTGAGCCATCAGCCCAGAGCCCGACGCGGGGCTCGAACTCACGGACCGCGAGATCGTGACCTGGCTGAAGTCGGACGCTTAACCGACTGCGCCACCCAGGCGCCCCAAAGAGTAGGAAATTAAGTAGGAGTGAAAATCATCCAGTTGGCAGTGTTTATCACAACAATAAGTGCATGCTTTTGTGAGCAGCAGCTACCCTTGTATAATCACCAAAGTACATGCATACAAAACGAAATAATAAATAAAAAATAATACTATAAAAGGAAGAATGAACAGAGGGTCCATGACAACAGATGGTCTCGTTTGTCCTAAGGGATGAAGTTTGGATGTATGTATATATTGAGCTTGTCTGCTTGAGGACATCTGGGTCATACTATCTTGCTACTCTTCCCCTCGCTTAATCAGGTAAGCGAAACCATGCCTGTAGAGCCTCATTGCCTCTCCTGTCACTCCAATTGCCACAACTTCATGAAAGGACGTCCTGTGGTGAAACTCACAGGCTAATTGACTTATCTAGGTATTGGGTCCCGAGTGCTCAGGAAACTTCCACCTTATGCCTCGTCTCAGACTAGTTTCGTAACTATATCCGTTTCATAATTTATATTCTTCATAGAACACTCCTTTGCCTCTGTTTTGATGACTAACTACGTGCATGCTTCTGTCCACCCTTGGAGTATAAAGGACATGCAGGATATTATTGTTAACTCTTGATAAATAGGTTCATTCTCCTACTCTAAACCCACCAATGCTATCTCTTCTGTTAAAATAAAATTCCCCGTCCCGACAGGGGGGCTACAATCCAGCCAAACATGATCTGCTCACTGACTCTTCCAAAGTGCATCTCTCCTTTCCTCCTGTCTTACACAATTCCAGGCACATCACTTGTCCTGCACCGAAAATACAAGAAGCATGCAGATACACTTTTCCACCCCGAGTTTTCTCTGCCCGGAGAATTCCTTCCATAGATTGTCGACATGATAGTCCTTCTCTCTCCATTCTGGTCTCTGTTCTAAGATCACCACGGAAAGCATTTCCCTGACCACCCTACTGAAAATATCACTTTTCATCATTCACGGTTCACCTACTGGGCATTTTTCTCCATGCCGCTCTTCCCTAACTTAATAGTTCAGGTATGGATGTATGTATGATTGTATTCATGTATTCACACAGAGTATACATGAAGCCGTCTTTCTTAGCCGCTAACGTTGAGTGTCTTGGAAGGCAGGGCGTTTGCTTGTTTTACTTACGGAGAGAACGTCAGGCAGGACAATACGTACAGAAGCCCCTCCCTCCCAAATCAGTGAAAGGGGGTAGTGGTAATGAAAAAGAATACGGTGACAGGAACATTCCACAACAATGTATATTTTGGATGGTGGGATGTGGGGTGGTTTTATTTTCTTTTTACTCGCTTGCATCACTATTATTTTTTTGCAATGGTTGTTACTTATCTAATCAAAAGTAAAGAAGAGGGCAAGAACATGTGTCCTTGTAGACCCAAGCTAATCGAAAGAATAGCTACAGTTTATGGGGTGCTAAAACGTTCCAGGCATCCTTGTAAGAGCTACACATTTAGGAAGTCATTTCATCTCAGCAATCCTGCCAGAAGCAAACTGTTCCTATGCCTTGTTCCTTGACAGGGAAACCGACTCACAGAAAGGTGAAGTAAGTCGTTTGTTCAGTTAATAAGGGAGAGGGGGTGGTGATCAGTCTTTGATCCTGGGCCTGCTGTGGTTTAGAGTCCACGTTACTGCCCCCACGCACAGCCTACAAACCAGCAGAATTTGAAAGACAAATCTCCGCCCCAGATGTGTCCACACTAGCACAGAGTATTAAAAACCAACCAGCTCTTAGTCGGATTTTTCTCTCATTATGCATGGACCCTGTGCCTTGACATTTCTCTAAATTTAACAGTGGAGCTCCAGATTACTGCTGCTAGCAGCATGCGATCACTTTGTAGTCTTTTTATGGGTGTAAACCTTTCCCAGGTGGGGTTTTCAGCAGTTTCAATGGTAATTACATGAAATATGTTATCTTCAGCTGCTTTTATATTCACGGACATGGATTGTTGTTCTAGGCACCGGGGAAAAGGCCAAGGGGACCGGCTGCTTCACCTGGGTGAAAATGAACTTGATTATCCACCCTCCGGTGAGTCTGAAAATGGCATTGTTAATTTCAACTGTTTATTAAGAGACCGTCTCATTGTCAGAACTGGAAAAGAGCGGCATTGCTTTGTTATGAGCGATGAGTTTGGCCTGACCCCTCCAGTCACCTGACACCTTGTTCTCATCACAGCCGGGCAAGATTAGAATATGTTTAGTTTCTACACCTCTTTTTAATTCTCTTTTTACAGCTCTCATCGTTTGTGTTCCTGAGCCCAGATGCCCTAGTCTGGCGTTTTGGGGTGTTTTTTTTTTTTTTAATAGATTTGCTTCTTTTGGAAGTGAAAAGAAATAAAGTCAGCACACACTTCCAGATCGCCAGTGCTCACTGACTGGTTAATATTCATGGGGCATGGCAGAAAGTCCTTCATTTGTAGTAAGAGGAATTGAATGTGTTCCCTTTGGAGGGACCTGTGCACAGCCAGAGGACGAGGTTAAAGAAACGAGGTAGCATTGGTCACAAAGAGGGCTCTAATAATTTTTTTAAAGACTTGTCTGATGTTGGTTTTGAATAAAGATGTGAGACCTCTCTGTTCAGGCCTTTTAATGAACAGCATGGTGCTTTGGATAGTCTCAGGAGAAAGACTCCTTTTTTTTCCATTATAAAGAACTACTTTAGTAGAATGTTTGATAATGAGATGCAGAAGCCCTTCTACAGTCTCTTTTATTACATTCCCCAAATGAAAGTGGCTGCTGGCTCTGTCACCCCTACTGCCTCCCTTTAAAAAGGAAACAATTGTCTGACCACATCATAAATAAATTTAGGGAAATCCGATGTGTTGTACAAAGTTGGCCACGGAATCACATACACTCACCCACAGTTTGAGAGGACTCACTTGTCTAAATGTGTAGAGCAGTTGTGAGATGAAGCAGCTACTCTGAGAAAGTTCTGGAAAGTAAGGGAGAAAAGGAGAGAAAAATGGATCACTTCCTGCTTTACCTAGCACCTGCCTTCCAAATGGAGTTTCTCTTAGTTTTTACATTAAAATAGCAATTGCAACATACCTCCTTCTTTTTTTTTTTTTTATTTTATTTTATTTATTTATTTTAAGAGACAGAGAGAGAGAGAGAGAGAGAGAGAGAGCACATGAGCCGCGTAGGGGCAGAGAGAGAGGAAGTGAGAGAATCCTAAGCGGGCTCTGTGCTGTGAGCACAGAGCCAGACATGAAGCCTGACCTCACGAGCCATGAGATCGTGACCTGAGCTAAAATCAAGAGTCAGATGCTTGACAGCCTGAGCCACCCAGACGCCCTGCAGCCTATTTTCTTCTAAAGCTATAAAGTAGTTATTTTTGTCAAGATGGGCTTGGAAAGCTAATTTAGATAAAATTGTCTGCCAGGTGTGATCCTATGATTGGTACTCATAGAAGATTTCCAAAAGTCAGATGGAAACTCTGTAAGCACACTTTTCATTTTATTTCAGAGTGTGTGCGTGCCTTTTGTACTATTGATATTGTTGGCTGATCCTGTGAGTACGTTAAAAATTCGAGACATACGTGAAAGGGATTGCTTAGGTGTGGGCACAACAACTTAAAGAATTGAATCACTTTATATCCTGACCCACAGTTCAACTCAATCTCATTAAGATATTTCATTTCCAAAAACATGAAGTTGTGGCCCATCTAGTATAGTTTGTAGTCATTTTGGCACATGATTCACCCTGACACTGTACGTGGACTTAAGAGTCTGAGAGAATTAAGTCTTTGGTGTGGTCTTTATCCACGAGAAACACAAGCCGGCAAATCCAAGGAAAACTTTCCTTTAATCTTCTGAAAATGACCTTACGAACTAGAAATTCATGAAAGCAAAATCATTCCTTTAGGGCCAGGCAGAGATAAAAGTCCTCCACGTTATGCTTTTTAAAACCTGTGAAGGATCTTCTTTGTGGAAGGAAAATTGTTCCGGACAAGTTAAACAGGCAACGAAGACTTTATTCAAGGCTATTGCAACGGGGGAGAGAGACTGAACTCAACTCCCCTGAAGGAGAAGGTGGGAGGGTGAACCAGCGAGCGAGCGATTGGGATAAACAGGTGAACCAGTTGAGTGGGACTTCGAGGGGAGGCTGGGGAGTGCTAACGGCCTGCTCTGCTGATTGGTACTCACCACTGTGGGGGTTCCACCCTGCCACAGTGACTGGGCAATAAGGGGATTGATTATCTTTCTAGATGCTTACATTTATCCCTTACAGCAATTGCTTACAGCAATCCCTGGGGATTGCTCCCAGGGCCCTGACCATGACATTCCTGGCTTATAAAACTGGCAGGAGGCTGGGAGACTTCCATCTCAAGGAGCAAAGAATTTACAATTGCAAGATTTCCAGAGGAAATGCTCTAAAGAAAGGGAAGTCTGGGCTGGAGACAGGAAGAAGCCCGTGCAAGGTGTACTCAGGCTGAGGGGACGTTCTGGCCCTATTAGTGACCTTGTTAGTGCAGTGCCACTCGCTCAGATGCTCAGATTCAGAGTTGCATGCTAGAGAAAAGGCGTGAAGGCTCTGAGATCTGCGGTCGTCAAACAACAAATCTTGGCATCAACACATATATACACAAACACATATGTATTAACATACATATACATATATTTTTTCACTGTCTACTTATTTATTCAAAATAGAAAAAAGAAACAGTTAACATAGTGAAAACAAAAAAGCTGAAGGTATCTTCAATAAACGAGGGTGTAAGTCCTCCCCAAAGCCCCAAAATGTGAATGAGGGATATTTTTGCCTTTTGCAGAATGTTATCGAGTTGGAATCATATAAGAGGTGGCCTTTTCAGATTGGTTTCTTTCATGTCGTAATAATACACATTTAAACTTCCTCCTTTTTTTCAAGGCTTAACTAGCTCATTTCCTTTTAGTGCAAAAAATATCCCATTGACTGGATGGACCACAGTTTATTTATCCGTTCGCCTCCTGAAACACATCTTGGTTGCTTTTAGGTTTTGTCAGTTATTAATAAAGCTGCTATGAGCATCGATACGAAGGTATCTGTGTGGACACAGGTTTTCCATTCATTTGAGGAAATACCACCGAGCACAATTGCTGGAAAGCATGGGAAGAATATATTTCATTTTATAAGAAACTGTCAAAGTTCCTTCCAAAGTGGCTGCACAATTTTGCAGCTCCAGCCACAATAAATGTGAATTCCTCTTGCTCCTATTGGGGCCAGTATTGGCCATTGTCAGCGGTCCAGAGTTTGGTCATTAATTAAGGTCTGTAGTGGTATTCTGAGGTTTTAATTTGGAATCCCATAACGACCTATGATGCTGAGTATTTGTTCGTATACTTCCTCCCCGTCCATCATCTCTGCTGAGGGGTCTATTGAACCATCTGTTTATTTTCTTAATCAAGTTGTTTGTTCGCTTATTGTTTAGTTTGAAGAGTTCATTGTATGTTTTGGATGACAGACTTTTTTCAGATGTGTTTTTTGCAATAGTTTCTCTCCATTGATGGTTTGTTTTCTTGTTCTCTTGATGTCGTTTTCCACAGAACAGAAGTTTTATTTTAATAATGTGCCACTTCTTTCTTTCTTTCAGGACTCATGCCTTTGTTGTTGTATCCAAAATCTCAGCCACCCTACCAAGGTCATCTATGTTTTCTCCTGTCTTATTCTCTAGAAGCTATATAGTTTTGTGTGTGACATTTGGGTCTGTGGCCCATTTGAGTTAATTTTTGTGAAAGGCACAAGGTCTGTGCTTACATTGATGGATTGATTGATTGACTGATTGATTGAATGTGGATATCCAGTTGTTCAACACCATTTGTTGAAAGCACTCTCTTTGTGCCATGGTGTTGCCTTGGTCCCTTGGCCAAAGATCAGTTGACTCTCCTTGTAGAGATCCATTTCTGCGTGTTCATTCTGTTGTATTGGTCTATTTTCTATTCTTTCACTGTGCAAAGAGACACAATAAATTGGGAGAATTGCCCCCTCAGTGTCACTGTAGCTGCTCAAACAGCCCTTCATTTCTCTTCACCAAAGCCGTCTGCCTCCCTTCTTGGTGCCTAAGCTAACTATCGTATACATCTCTTTGTTACTTGCCTCTACATTCACACACTAGGTACTCCTTTATGGTGAATGATTCTTTCATTTTATAAGGTGAATTTATAAATTGTGCTAATTTGTTTTTCTTTTAGACATTTTAATGCCATAAAATACACACATTAATTACAATAGGCTTACAAGATTAATTGAAGGGGATTTTTGACCCAGAGTTTAAGTCTGTGGAATTTCCATGCCATTTACCTAAACAAGAGACCTCATAAATTTTCACTGAGTTTTGAGAAGTTTGAATCGTGTAAATATTTCATTGTAGAGTTGGTATAGACTGAATTCTGTCTTCCTAACATTCATGTTTAGGCTCCAGATTCCAATGGCACTGCATTTAGAGTTGGGCTTTATGGAGGTAATTAAGGTTAAATGAGGTCATAAGTATAGTCCCTAATCCCATAGATTTGGTGTCTTTTTGAGAAGAAGAAGAGACATCACTCTCTCTCCACATGAACATAGAGGGGAAATATCATGTGATAACACAGGGAAAAGGTGGCCATCTGCAAGCCAGGAAAAGAGCTCTCATCAAAAACAGAATATGTTGGCATCTTGACCTTGGACTTATAGCCTGCAGAAATGTGAGAAAAATTGCATTGTTAGAGCCACCCAGTCTGTGATATTTTGCTATGACAGCCCAAGCTGATATGAAAACCAGTAAATACTCTTGATTTATGAAAAGGGAAAAGAGAATATTCTTTCTTACTTCACACTATTGTAGGTATTGGAAAAGCAAGTACGTCAACCACCCAGGGAAAATGGTAAATCAAATAAACAAATTGATAACGATAAGATCAAAACAAGTATGACCTGAGATTCTAAAAGACCAATATATTATTTTCGCTTTCAGCTATCAGACCAAAAGTTAATTAAAAAGCAAAGACCATTAACAATATTTCTAAAATCATAAGCAGAGACACAGCAGTGTGTATGAGCAATGTGTTTCCCTCTGAAGTAGTCAGCTCACAATTAAATTTAGAAAAAATTAATTACCTTGTTCTTGGTTATGTTTAGCAAATGTCAAGTGTCCGTTGCCATCTGATTTCCACATGGCCTATTCACATGGTGTGCACTATGCCCTTAGGCAAGGACACCTGCTTTGTGTCACCTTTGCTGTGTGGCTGTGGTGGGGGGTTTTGCTGTTTTGGTTTAGCGCACTGAATTGGGCAACCGTACAATAACCTGCTTACTTTCTTTCTCCTGGATGCATTGATTTACTGCCAAGGCAACTCCGCTCATTTAGTTCAGACCGTATCACCCTCTGACCTTGGGTCTTTCTTTGGGTTAGATGAACATAAAGAACTTAGAACATTTAATTGAGCAGCTAAGAATATATAGCTTTGTTGATGATTTGAGTCTGATTCTAGAAACTGGGCTTATTACCTGGATTCTTTCTTTTGTATCCTATGGGTCGAATAATCTAGTATGAGCAGACAAGACCAGTCATGTCATTGTAAAATACAAGAGCTGGAGGGAACCTTACAAGATAAAAGGGCGTCTGCAGCGTCTGACATATGAAGCGAGGACGATACACGTGGGGGTGAAGACGCATTCCATATCTAGACCAGATTCCCCCTTGTTCGCAGCCACTGACGTCTTCCTCTATGTCTGTCTGCTTTTCAGATCTGCAAGTCTGATGCTTCCAGGACTTCTGGACTCCTGCTTGTGAGCTGGCTTGGGGTTATGGCCAGGTACTCACCGGTGGGAGTCCAAAAGACAAAAAAGAGAACAAAAGAAGACAATTTTCACCAAGTATATTTATATAATTTACAAGATCACCCTGTGTTCCATGATTCTCACTAATTTTGAAGTAAAATATTACTTCCTGTGTGCTTTGCTGTGAGAGGAGGTTGCAGGGTGGTTTTTAAATGATCTCTGGTAAAATTCAAAATAAAATGAATTTTTGTGCTACTGTCCAATATTTGTCTACACTTCACGGCACATGCAGTCCACACATTCAGGAATCACTGCCCTGAACGGTGGATCCACACTTCTTTTCTTTTCTTTTAATTAAAATATTTTATTTTAGAGAAGAGAGGCCAGACAGAGGGAGAGAGAGAGTCTTAAGCAGGCTGCACACTCAGCACAGAACCCAACACGGGGCTCCATCCCACAACCCCGGGATCATGACCTGAGCCAAAATCAAGAGTCAGATGATTAACGACTGAGCCACCCAGATTTCCCTAACATTTTCTAATAAGGTAAAGTTTCCAGTTTAACTATGGTACTTGACAATATTATGTTTCTTACCTTATTTGGTCTTTTTACATGAACTTGGTGTACTTAGAAAAATAGACTCTTTATTATTTTGCCATTTAGATTATACACCATTACTTCATTAAATTTTTTAATTTTGATTTTAGAGTGGGAAGGGGAAGGGCAAAGGGGGAGAGAGACAGAGAGAGAGAGAGGGACTGAGAGACAGACAGAGTCCCAAGCAGGCTCCACACTCAGCATGAGCCTGACCCAGGACTCTATCCCCATGACCTTGGGATCATGACCTGAGCCCAAATCAAGAGTCAGATGCTCAACCAACTGAGCCATCCAGGTGCCCCTACACACCATCACTTCATATAAGTGTGTTCTTAGTTTCTCAGGGTGGCCTTTAGGAGTTTTCTTTTCCCTGAAACACATTCTTCTTCTCCCAGACCCCCTCCCAATGTGTCCTTTACATCTTCCCTTGGATGTCACTTTTTCTGCGATCTTTTTGAATTCCCCCAAGACTGGGTTACACATTGGGCCACATGATACTGCCTTTCCCCTCTCTGCACTCATAGGTGCTCACAGGCACCACCCCTGGCCCCACAGCGGGAAGGATCGGGGAGACGCCTTGCCTTCTCTGAAAAGGCCCCCTAGGCTCACCCAGAGCAGCCACTCAGTAGCAGCAGCAACAGATTACTGCATAAGGTAGGGGGGGAGAGGGACTAATTTGGATCACGTTTGATTGATTGATTGATTGATTGGTTGATTGAAATATTTTAAAATTTTTTTTTTCAACGTTTTTATTTATTTTTGGGACAGAGAGAGACAGAGCAACAACGGGGGAGGAGCAGAGAGAGAGGGAGACACAGAATCGGAAACAGGCTCCAGGCTCTGAGCCATCAGCCCAGAGCCCGACGCGGGGCTCGAACTCACGGACCGTGAGATCGTGACCTGGTTGAAGTCGGACGCTTAACCGACTGCGCCACCCAGGCGCCCCTGATTGAAATATTTTAAACATGCTCACCGTAACAACCAAAAAATGGTGATTATCTCAGATAAATGATGTGTTAACTAACCTTATTTTGGTACACATTTTGCAACATATATGTGGGTCACATCATCACATCGTGTACCATAAACTTACGTTATATCGACTGCATCTCAATAAAACTGGAAAATAAAAGTACTTCATTTACCCTCTGATTCCCAAGTGCTGTGGCCACCTACTCTTCCCTCCAATACAGTTGTTCGTACTGCTGCTCGCTAGGATCATCCTTTGTAGTGAGCGTGCCCAGACCCACTTCCGGTGGTCATTCTCCTTCTCTGCCTCAACTTTTAAGTCAGTTTCATCCCAAAAGTCTCTCGTCTTTGATTTTCTTCCTGTCCTCTACTACTTATCACGTTGACCCTCATTGCTTCATCTGTCGTCTTAATCCGTATGATGTCCAAATGTCTATTTCTAGTCCGCATCTCTCTTCAACTGATAACACACTTTTTTGCTGTGCATCTCCATGTGGATACCAGGAGGAGCATTAGCCACGTAGAACGCTCACATCTGAATTTATCATTTTGTCTCCCCTACCTGTCTCGTAGGTGGGGACTCGATGAAATCATCCGAACTTGCACACTAGAAAGTTCGAATTGGAGACAATTTTCTATGGCCCTTCTTGTTAATCATTCCTACTATTCTTCCTGTTTATCTCTCCAGTAGTGTCCACATACCATGCCTGTAAAAAATTCCAACTGTCATACTAGTCACCAGCCATTGAAAAGTCACACTACTGCAGTGTTTCTCATTCTCCCATCCATTGTTGACACTATCATGACTGTGACTTTGCCGAAACACAGTCTTGTCCTAGGGACTCAATGTCCTCAAGTCTTCAATGGCTCCATGTTGCCTTAGATTCCAAATATCTGAGGGTGAACTTCTAAATCTTTTTACTATCTATTTATTTTCTACATAAATATTCCCACTTTTCACTGTATGTTGTTATTAGCCTTTATTATTGTCCATTTTGGAGAAAAGCTTTACGATTTATTTCATGACTCCGTCCCATCCTGTCATGATTGATTTTGGGTTTTTACGAGTCACTTGTGTGGCATCTGGCTGGCTCTGTCAGAAGAGCACGTGGCTCTTTATCTCAGGGTTGTGAGTTCAAGCCCTACGTTGGAAACAGAGATGACTGAAAAAGTCTTAAAAGAAAAGAGTTTACTTGCTATTTTTCTATGCAACTTCAGGAGATTTGCGTGTGGCAAAAAAAAATCCATATTTTTGATAAACTGCCCATTGGTTCTTAATGATCAGCTCATTTGGAACCACTGTAGTAAATGTCATTTTGTAGCAAAAATACAGGGTACATCACCAAGTTTTTGGTAATCTCTCTTTCTGGTAAGTTTGTATGTTTCTTTACAACTCAAATAGTATGTTATTGTCTATTGTTTTATTCCTAACATGCCAAAAGCACTGTTCCCCACATATGGTAGAAGCTAAATAATTAGTCCCTAGAATCAATTAGACAGAGTGTGTATATGCATACGTGACTGGATTCAGGAACAGAAGCTCAATCTCGGGTTTTCAAACATTTAAGTAAAATGTATAATGTCATCTCAAGTATCTGGGGACGAATGAGATGGGTTTGTATCGTCTGCAGATTTTCCTTGTTTTCAGGGTTTGTCGTCTCCTTCCTTTAGCAATACTCTCTGCTGTGGACTGAAGGAAGAGTGTCTTTGATCCACATGCTCAATGACCTACTTCTGTGATCATTCACTGTAAGCCCAGGAGTCGTCACTGCGTCACGGCTCCCTTTTCTTCTAACACCTCTTTCTAGTTAACTCTCACTTTATCTCCTCATCACAACTGTTTCCCCAGCTGTTTCCAAACCATTCGATCTGAGTAGTTTAATTTGTGAAATTTCTGTTTTCTTTTCAATCATCTAGGGTGGCCCTCCTCAAAGTAGCTTCCAAAATTCACACAAAGTACAGCCAAGGGCACTGCATGTAGGTAGGGGGTAATCAAAAGTACTGTTGTACTAATTAAGGTCGTGAAAGTAATCGGATATATTTTCGTAAACTGCAAATCATGTAGCTGAATATGGTTAAATTAGGTAGGTTGGAAATTAAAGAGATTTTACTTCCCGGCTGATCCTCCCACCTGACAGGGGCGGGGACCTCTGTGCGTTCAGAGGTGTGGGAATGGGCATCTGTGCATGTGGAGGATGAGTTGCTTTTCCTAAGGTCTCTTTGGTCACTCCAAGGAAGGCTAGTGCGACAGAGGAGGGATAGAAATTTTAGGTGCATCATCTATTCTGGAATACAACGTTCCACTTTATTTTTTTAATGTTTATTTATTTATTTTGAGAGACAGAGAGAGAGAGAGAGAGAGAAGAGGAAGGGCAGAAAGAGAGGGAGAGAGAGAATCCCAAGCAGGCTCTGTGCTCTCAACATACAGCCTGATGCGGGGCTCAATCTCATATACCATGAGATCATGACTTGAGCTAAAGTCAAGAGTCAGATGCTTAACTGACTGAGCAATCCAGACGCCCCATAATATTCCACTTTAGTTTCCTTTCTTGATAGTCCTGGGTATCTGTTAATCAACACACACTACCTACAACACATCACATACCCCTGCAATGGTAGAGAAGCAAAACCTTTGCCCTTGAAAAGTTCTCAATATCATGGGGATATAGCAATGAAAATACTAACTAAAATGCAGCGATATTATTTTTTTAAATATTATTTTAGAGATGGGGGGCAGGGGCAAAGAAAGAGAAAGAACCTTAAGCAGGTTCCACGTTCAGCGCAGAGCCTGATGTGTTGGCTTGATCCCACAACCCTGGGATCATGATTTGAGGTGAAATCAAGAGCCGGATGCTCAATCAACTGAGCCATCCAGGTGCCCCTGATCAAAGAGTCTGTCTAAAGGGTTGTGCCAGAAAGAAATCCTGACTTTAATAAAGCGATTCGTTTTATAAAGAATTTCCACAAAAATTATCCTATTTAAGATCAAAGTAGCTCTTTGAGGTAGGTGATGCTTTCATCATGTGTTTGCCATTGAACAAAATGCGCATTTAGAGCAGTGCAGTGACTTCTCCCGGGCTATAAAGCTAGTGAGTGAAACACTGGGATCCTATTCCCTAACTATGGAGCCCAAGTCTCACATGCGTTTTACCTGCACATCAGCCGTACGTTCCAAAGTATGAGCCCATGGACCGATTTTCTAGACTTGCGGTGAACGCAGGGGAAAGAGTTACTTTGGTACACACGCACGTGCAAACACGTGCTCACACACATGCACACACGTGCCACATCCTCAAGAGTATGACATTTAATAAAGTAGAAAAATCTCAAGATGTCGAAAAAATGTAGCATTAAAAGGCAATGACTATTTTCTTCAGCAAAAAGCACATGCTGATCAGCTCAAATAATTATTTACTCTGCTGGGCACTAACTTCATTCTAGCAACATTTGTGCAGCAAACTTACAAGGGGCAGGAAGCAAGCAATTCATTGCATTATATTGTGATAAATTCTACTGACACGTGGGCTCCCTGCAGGGAGAGAGAAGATGAGGAGAGCTGTCTTAGGCTGTTGAGTCGGAAAAAAAAGTAAGAGGTAAGCAAGGTTTTGCAGAGGAGACGATGCCTGAAGAATGTTGAGATTTTACCGGTGAGTAAGACTTACTTACCTACCAGACAAATGGAAAAAATACGATTCTAGGTTCTATCACACACAAGATAAGGAATTCAGCTCAGTTGTGAAAAATCTAATTTATTGAGAGTATTGGCCATCACTCCTGAGTGATGACTAACCAACCCATTTTTGAGAAGCTTAAGAACCCCTAAATAACTATTAATAAATGTGGAGCCATGCCTACGTCATCCATGCAAGTTATCGGCACACCGTCACTTCCAATGACATGAAGAAGATTACCGACTGCCATGTAGAATGTCAAGGTTTGGAATTATTGGCAGGAACACGCTCCTCCTACCTGCCAGGAACCCAAGGAGTGGATCCAGGAGCTTTCTCCCCGCCATCCCTACTATTTCTTCTTCTTCTTTTCCTTAGATGTCACTGGTCAGTGGTCACCACTGCTCGGCCGCATCCCAAAGTGCCAAGCGCCCTCGGTAACCTGATAGTAAAATCGTCCTGATTTCTTACAGATGAAACATTTAGCCGGTTAATACGTTTTTCACTTTTCAACCAGCTCTTCAGGTGTCACAGTCACACGTGTATTTTCGGCTTGGTTAACACGTCTGAGGGAACCAGCAGTCGGGCATTCGAGAATGTTATTTTTCTCTCTGAGTAGGTTTTCCTGGCTGGCATCCTCTTGCTCGCTGGGGAAGAAATAATTACTCATCTACCGGCTTCTTCGATGAGTTCACCGGACATACATTGTAACCCGGTTTCTATTATAGATCCAGACAACTCTTATTTATTACTTTGTAGGTCAAGGCACAGTTCTGCATGATGTGGAAGTTAAGTCGGTGCTTAAATTACTTCCTGTAAATAAGACTCATTAACCGCGGTGACCTGAGAACACTTTCAATTTAAGATTCTGCCTGGTGAGGAGAGTCCTTAGATTAATCCTGCGGCTGTACACGCTGCTCCTCTATGCTTTTCACTCGATGAGGCGACATCTTGGGTCCCCACAGCTGAGAGACGAACTCCCTTAACTTCTTCCACATCCACTCACCCCTGACATGTGACACTAAATATTTGATATTTATGTAAAAATAAGAAAGAAGGAATCACCAAGGAACTTGATTTTGGCCTTCTGAGAAGGCCATGAAAACAGACTTCACTTGTTCCCCAAATCCACTGTGATGTAATTCTCAGGAACGATGCATGAAAACATCTCAGTGACACACTTTTTTTTTAAATATTTTTTTTAATGTTTATTCATCTTTGAGAGAGACAGAGCACAAGTGGGAGAGGGAGACACAGAATCCAAGGCAGGCTCCAGGCTCCGAGCTGTCAGCACAGACCCCGACGCAGGGCTCGAACTCACAAACCGTGAGATCATGACCTGAGCCGAAGTCGGCCACTCAACCGATTGAGCCACCCAGATGCCCCCCAGTGACACACTTCTAAAGTAAACGCCCCAATTAAAACTTTTCGTAGAATAAATCTAATTCAATTTTTTAAACATCCTGAAAAAAAATCTAAATGTGGAGCAAGTTCTTTTCATAATACTCGAATTTACCGTATATAAAATCATGCATTTTTATTAGATAAACGAGATACATTGTAGGACCAGAGCCATATTCCACTTCTTTCTTGAGGACAAAAAAATAGGCATTTTCATCTAAAAATTTTTAATGTTTATTTTTGAGAAAGAGAGACAGAGCATGAGTGGCGGAGGGGCAGAGAGAGGGAGACCCAGAATCCAAACCAGGCTCCAGGCTCCGAGCTGTCAGCACAGAGCCCCACACGGGGCTTGAACTCATGAACCGCGAGATCACGACCTGAGCCGAAGTCAGACGCTTAACTGACTCAGCCGCCCAGGCGCCTCAAGACATCTCTGTCTTTATAAACTTTACCGACACCGATGTTCTTTTTGTATGTGAAAATGAAATGCGTGGAATGGGAGACTGAATTTGGTCTGGAAGTCAAAACGCTTGAGAGCGATAGAGAAGAACACTCTAAGTGAAAACTGAAATTATGCTAACACCAATCCTTAACTGCCAATATCACTCCTCTTCTTTTTCTGACAATAATAGGTACAGCTCGGCGTGATTCTTACAGACAGGGAAAATACAGGCATGCCTGTTTGTTCACAATAGGGTCAATTTTCCAAGGTTGTAAATCTGATTCTTTCCCACTTCTCCAAAAAGTCATCATGCGTATGAGGAGAAAAAAAATGCCCTTAGACATATGTGTGTGTCCTAATGTAGCTTGCATTTTGTTGCCTTTGAAAACATACTGTAACAGCACCAAACACTAGGTGTGAATGAGTCACCCAGTTCTGGAATTTCTGATGTAACTCCTTGCCTGGCTGGAAGAAGAAGAGTGGTGGCCAAGATAGTAGGGAGTTCCTCCCAGGAGTGGTTTGGCCGTGATTAGCCTTGCTCCAGGGCAAAAATACAGGTCTGAGGTGAGCATGATGAGAAGAATATGAAATAGAAGAGGTGGCCGGCATGTGATGTGTCTTTAGAGACCCTGCAAGTTCCAGATTACTAACATGCATGGAATTATCTCTATGACAGTTTCTCTTGGGACCAAGTCATTATCCTTGGTGTCTGGGAGGATCAGATTCTCATCCAGAAAATATTTATAGACTAGCGATTACATTCTAGGTATCTGATCTGTATAAAAGTACTCATCCATATGGCCCCATCCTTTGTCAACCTTACAGTCTGGTCCAGGAGGCAGAACCCTGACGTAGTTGGAGAACAATGAAACGTTAGACAGCGTGCGACTCCCTCCTGTACAGATTTAAGCCCCGCGGAATACCATCCTGCCCTACAGTAGGCACAAAGGATTGCGTTTTTAAATAATGTATGGGATTTACACAATCCAAGAAGGCTAGGAATGAAATTCCAGGAAGAGGAAATAACATCAGTGGGAGGAAAAGGATGAAATAAACAGATGGTGTGAAAGAAAGGGAGCAGGTTTGCCAGATCAGAATGGTGTGTAGGAGTTAAAAATCCTGTTAAGAAAACAGTTGGGAGTTACATCCCAAGTTGATGCTGGAGAATTCTCACGTAGACACCTGGGATGATTTTAGGTTTCCAAGCCAGTAGGTTGTGCAAGGTGGTCAGACAGAGAGACGTGGGAGGCTAGGAAGGGAGGGATGATCCAGAGGCAAGGTAACAAGTTAGGTACTTTACAGTGATCCGGGGACCTGACCCTTACTTTCGTTGTCTGGAAGCTAGAACAGGGTCTGCTTCACAATATCATTTTTTGTCTTCTGAATTAATACTGAACGCACCTGTCCTTCTCTAAGCCCCTGGAATTTCGAGAGAAGCAAATTGAAAATGCTTTTGAATCATTTAGCACCATACAAATGTAAGGGGTCATGGTGTCAAAGGAAGGATGAGAAGGCCACGTGGGGAAGGTAATGTTGAAAGCATCTCCTGGAGTTGAAACTTGCGAGTAGCTCTGATGTGGAAGAATGATATCTTTTCCAACCGTGGAAGAAATGCGTCGATGCTAATGGAGAGTACCTGGAGCTTTGGTGATGGCAGAACAAGAATGCCTGTTTTGTACACAACGTTATATATTAAGTATTCATCTCTTAAATGTTGAGTATTTATTCGTCTAAGAAAACCTGTATCTTTTTGAGAAATCGATTGGTTACCTTCCTTGTTATGCTACATCTAACACAAAGGAACACAGCTACTGATGTTAGCAAAAAAATAGTAGGCAATGTTCCATCCGAAGAGGGTGTGAATATGCAAAGTGGTTCCTTTAAATTATTTCGGCCAATTACCACACAGAGTTAAAAAACAAAACAAAACAAAACAACTACATGATAGTCCTGACTTTAGAAAATTATTGCATTTCTATATGGAAGCATGCACTGGCCCATGAAATATTATTTGTGACTTCCGTTATTGTTTATTGCCAAGAATGCCAAGAGGACATTGGGACCTGGAAATGCTTCCTCTGATCCCGGTTGGAACACTGAAAATTCCTAATGTGAACTTTTTATTGGCATTTGAACAGTCTTTGTTAATTCAGATGGAGAGAGCAGCAAAGTTCCTGGCTAGAGGTAGGAAATGCTTCTCCTTGGGTTTCATTGTGTGACATTGGATCTAGGTAATTAATAAAGTTAACCCTTGACCCGAATCATGACATATAATGTGGAATTAATTTATTTTACCTTTCACATATTATACCCAAAAACCAGAGTAGTAATAATTATATCAATAATAAGTCTTGGCACTTCTAAAATATCGATGAGGATATGATATTTTTTGAAATTTCAAAGCATCGACCAGTATAAATGTGAAATATTAGTCTCAGGAGTGTCTCTGAATGGATTACTTAAGAAATTGATAGCATTTTAGTAGACTGTTTATTATGTCATTTTCTCATTGACAGGACTTACAAGCACAGACCTAGAAACAAATGATGGTTATGTATTTTGTTGTTTTTCTATTTAAATTATTATCAGTAAATGTGGCTACGGACCTGCCAGAGTCACTCCAAATAGTATTTAAATTTTTCTATGCGATGTCCGAAAGTGATGAGATATAATACTTTTATGCGGTTCTTTTCCATTATAAACAAATTTAGATATATATTGATACCTATCATGAACTTTATTTTTTTCTTTCAATTATCACTAATGATGTTTTAAAAATGCTCTAGAAAATACAATTTTTGGTTTATAAATATATCCCTTTGATAGGCAGACATATGATTTTCTTGAAAGTAATTTTTTTTCTGTGTGAGTCTCATGTTTTCTACATTTACTTTCTATGACTTCTGATCGAAAATGCTGGCAGAATTTTTAATCTCACATCACATTCACAGAACCTTTTTGTGTGTTTGTCTGTTTGTTTCCAGAGCTGAACCTCCTTTTCATAGATGAATGTAAAGCAAAATTCCACCAAGCAAAAAAAAAGTAGTCATTTAGCCGTGGAAATCTCAAGTAATCAAAATCCTCAACCACTATAGGCTCACATTTTAATGACATTATTGTCACTGACTGGGGCAGAGCAGTCCTGTGTATCCACATCACAAACACACTGACGCATCTGTGGGACTTGTTTTCGAAAGAACATTCTCTAAGATACAAGGAGATGGAAGCGTGAGCGGAATGCACAGGATACTCTAAGACAGGGGAAATGTAACTGATCTTGTGCGAGCCTGTAAATTTATCCCTGAATTGCGCCTTAGAAAACAACATGTCAGTCTTGGCATATGTTGGCTGAAAGTTGTTTCACCAGTACCACACCCATTCATTCCTTCTCAGCCAAGCACTCATCGAAACTTGCTCTGTTGAGGCTGCTAACGGGTTTGTTTTTCAAGGCAGATCACTAGAATCACACATCGGTCACATTTAAAAACAAAAAGAAAACGCTCACAACAAGTAAGTATCTGAAAGCATTTGTCCAGACTTTTTAAACAAGTTGTATTTAATAACGGAGGCATCTGTCCACTCGTTCGGATTTCTGATCATTAGTTTTTAAAATTCTTTCACCTTCTTTGCCCAGATCAGGGTTTACACACTTAATTGAAACTGTAATAGTTTCCTCTAATAATCCACTCTGAAGAGATGAGGGGGTGGTTCCAGACAGAACTTTTAAAAATCAGCCGCAAGGAAAGAAGCTTTAGAGAGCTAAAACAATGGAAATCGTTTGTTTCCTAAATAAATGTGAACTTTGGGATGTGCAATTTGTGCAGATTATTCTTGATATGTAATCTGTAAAGATTAACATCTGCTCTTAAAGCTTTCGGTAATGATTTTTATTAAAGGTAAGGCAGGTTTTATGTGGTGGTTCTTATGGAGGTAGTCCTCTTTGGCCACTAGAGTCTCCTTCTTTTACGGAAGTGAACATATTTTTAGTGATTTTTAGTTTTTTTGAAGAAAAGTACTTTGGCCTCTATATTTATTTGTGCCAGCTGGGGACCAGACTTTGTTGAAGATGTGGGCACCTTTGTATGTTTTTTTGGTTTGTTTGTTTGTTTGTTTTTGAGAGAGAGAGAAAGAGAGCACGAGTGGGGTGGGAGGGACAGAGAGAGAGGGAGACACAAAATCCGAAGCGGGCTTCAGGCTCCGAGCTGTCAGCACAGAACCCACAGAATCCAACCTGGGGCTCAACCCACAAAACATGAGATCATGACCAGAGCCAAAGTCGGACACTCAACCAACGGAGCCCCCCAAGTGCCCCTTGAGCAACTTCATAAAGTCACATGTGTTGAATTTGGTGTGTATTTATATTTTCATAAAGGAAGCTTTTCAGCTAAAATGTATTACTAAAAATATGTATCTGTTTATTCAGTGATGCTATCCTGTATCATTCCTGGCTTATAATACTTCATATGTATTGGCACTTAGATTAAAAAAAAATTAGGACCGGGGCGCCTGGGTGGCTCAGTCGGTTGGGCGGCCGACTTCGGCTCAGGTCATGATCTTGCGGTCCGTGAGTTTGAGCCCCACGTCGGGCTCTGTGCTCACAGCTCGGAGCCTGGAGCCTGTTTCGGATTCTGTGTCTCCCTCTCTCTGTCCCTCCCCTGTTCATGCTCTGTCTCTCTCTGTCTCAAAAATAAATAAACGTTAAAAAAAATTAAAAAAAAAAATTAGGACCATCCTTACATTCAGTTGAGCTTAGTATATGAAGCAGAGTTTACCTACTAAAAGGTCATTGCTAACTTATATGTCTCTGTTTTTTCTTCAGTTATGATTATGCCTGATATCAGTTGATATGTTGATATTATGATGCGGGTGAGCAAAGCTGGTGATTGAGTCGTGGTTGGAAAAGTCCAGATGTCCATGAATAAGGGAAAATTGGGTTTTATAACAACCAAAGTTTTATCAGTAAAAGGTTCCATGATACACCATCATGGAAAAAAATATATATATATGTATATATTTAGATAGACAGTCATTTAAGCTAATATTAAACAGTATGTAAGCATGGGTGATTTGTTTAATAACCTTTAATAGAAATTGTTCTAGAATGATTTTACCATATATAAGAAGATACATTTTTAATCTTGAAAAATAAGAGATTCCAATTAAAATTTAATTTGGTATGAAATTGAGTTTTTCAAATATCTGTGTTGTCATTTTATTTTAGGATGCAACCATATATATAGGCATGGTTAGCCAACATATCACTACAAATCACTTACAACATGGAACTGATTATGCTGAATAAAGAGCGGCATTCCTCCTGTTAGAAATACAGAAATATTTAAAACCAATTAATATCCTAAGATTAATTAAACGCATTTCACAGCTCAAGAATCCCACAAATAAGGTCGTAATTAAAAGAAAGGCAAAACAAAGCATTCTGATGACAAGATAATCAGGGCATGCTGTATCTGCTTGGTGTTTTGCAGCAGGATAATATTTTCATAGCCCAGGGAAATGTTATTTCTTGGATAGATTTTTCTTACTGAAACCCAAAGCTGAGGCGTTGCTCTCTCAGGTGTGAGAGGAATTAGCCACATTACTGTGAGTCAGAGTCTTTGAAAGAAAGTTTATTTTAGACTCTGGAGGAAATTATAGGATAATTTAGATGATCAAATACGGCTGAGGGATAAAAACTATACTTTCCCAGAAGGGGTTATGTGAGAAATGGTTTCGCAGGTTCTCAGTGGCAGATGATCTGCAAATAGGGCCGTCACCATGTATTTTCTCCTGCACAGGCAGGCCGTAAGATCCCCCTCCAAAGACGGAGAGTTCCCCATTCCTGTCTTTGTGCTGGTCCCGGACAGGCGCTGGCAAATAGAATCCTACAGAAGTGGAGGCTCCTGGGGGCTCAGTCAGTAGAGCATGAAGTTGAAGCCCCACGTCGGCGGTGGAGCCTACTTAAAATAAAAGACTCCTGCAAAAGTGGCTTTCAAAGAAACTCTGACAAGGAATGACTTTTGTGATGATAAGCACCCTGATATTATACTTTTTTCCTGGACTAACATAGATAAAAAGTGAAATAAAGGGATAACTGCTGAAAGCTTATTAGAGACAATACAATAAATTAGGATATCAGCATGTGAATGGGTCTGTATAACCCTCCCATCACAAAATCGAAGTAACCCTTCCATTTACTAAACAGTACCCGGTTTCACTGATTTTGCGAAAATGAAAAGCTAAGAATGGGACAGGAAAAAAAAAACAGAAAAAAAATTAGTTTATCAAAGTTTGATTATTAACTTTTTTTTAATTTTTGAAAAAATGGTCAAAGTGAATTTATTTGATTTCTGATGTATCATAACTCTTCAATTGTATGGAACCACGCTTTGCAAAAACAAATACAAAGGCTTTAAACTACGTAATATTGTGAATTATCTGAGCCATTACCATTATTATGGATAGAACCATATGAGTTATACTTCATACGTGTGAAATATACACAGAGAAAAATGTTTACTATGTATAATTTTAATAGGAAAAAAACATGTAATCCATTCAAAGTTTTCATAAAGAAAAAAATGAAGGAAATTTTATCCCTGCTTGAGATTAGCAATAATACACTTACTGCGTTTCAAAGAGAGACATCACCACGGAGCTGCAGTAATTCACAAAAATGATGCATTTTTCTCATTTGGAAATATCCAATCTTGCCCATGAAACGGATAGTCTTAATTCAAAACAAGTCCGGCTGTCTAGTAAAGAAGAGAAATCCTTACATTTTTTTCCAATAAACTACCCTCAATCTGAATTTGAATATGCAATACCTAGTTTTAGAAAATCAACCAGTGACTTATTTAACTTTTCAAAACGTCCTGGAATAACAAACACACCTCTGTCTTCCGTTGATTCTGTAATTAGCTCGTGTCTGGCTCATTCGTCATCAGTCATGTTAGTCATTCTGCTAACCAGTCTGGACTCTAACCTTACGGGAAATTCAGTTTGCTATGAGCCACACTGACCGAAGGTAAGTCTCATTCATCTGCGTGGTTCTACTTGATTCAGTTGTTGACTCACTAAACGACCTTCAGGGTGATTCCACTCAGCTTCCTTGTAACCAACTACTGTATCATCTTTATAAGACATTCCCTGTGCCTACAAGCAAAACCACATTTTTGTAAGTAGTAGTGGCTAAGAAATGACAGCAACCATAAAACTACGCAGTTTGGTTTTAAATATCTTCTTTAAAGTAACCGGGGCTTTATGTTTTGGTCGCATCCTCTCCCTCCAGTTGACTCATAGACTGTAGCAAAACTTACTCTCAAGACAGGGCTAGTAATGGGAGCAAGGAAATCGCACATGGCTGAGTTCAGCCTGAAGTTCAAGCTCATGGGCATTCTAAGCCTTTGTGGTTAGCCAACTAAGTTTGAATAAGAAGTTACCTAGGAACACATTATCACCCCTGCTAAATTAATGCGTCTATTGTGTCTTTGACTCTCTTTTCTTCGCCATTCATCAATCCCCATTTTGGCAGAAGGGGTGCAAAAGAGATTCAAAGTGGTTATTACGAGCAGCACATTGTTTTTCTTTGGAGGAGGGCTTTCTAAAAAAAGATCCGGAGGGAAGATTGGCTGAAGGCTTAAAAACAAGCTTCTGAAAATCTTCCACATTAATTATCTGATTAGAAAAGCCGACTTCAATACATCAATAATTGCCACTGATAAACAGATGATTCAGCAACTTTCCCTTTGTGTTTTAAACTTGCATTCCCTTAACTCATTCTAATTACAAACAATGCATTAGTTAATGAATACAAAATGAAGGAAAAATTATAGATATGCAAGTCATTCAAAGGTTATGAAACGGTTGGATAACAAAATTCTAGTAAGCTGGTTCCCCGGGATGAGAGTATTTGCAGCAGAAACATTTCTCTGGAGGGAGAGTGAAGCAAGCTTGAGTAACATGGGACTCTTTCAGCCCAGTGACAAGGAAAATAAAGGATCAGCCTACTTGGAATGGTTAACAATTTGAACATATACTACACGTTTTGCTGTTGTTCTTGGACATTCAGCGATCGAAGAACTTTTTCAGGTATTGTTATCAAAAGTCACCTAAACCAGAGAGGAAATTTACCTGGAACCAATTTGGGAAGAAAGGATCATGACAACTGACTACCTCTCGATCACTGATCGTGGTAGATCATTATGAATCCACTGATACGATTGAGAAGAGGTGCAGGCAATTCTTCAGTATACGCTGCATTATTAAATGTCTTCATAAAGTTTGGGTGGAGAAAGGGATAGCATATTTTGAGGGAGAAAGTGTTGTACATATTTGACATACAATCAATAGATGCTGAATAACTGTGGCATCCATGAGAGACTGAATAGACAGACATTGGCCAGCCCAAATGTGACAATAGAACTCTAATAGAATCCACAATTGGCAGGAATTAGTCTAGAAAGCCAAACAATAGCTTTGCCAGTAATTGGCCCCAAATGCTTAGAACCTGGTCAGGGATTGCCATCTTCCCAATTTTCTTTCTTTCTTTGTTTCTTTTTTTTTTAATATGTTTGTTTGTTTGTTTGTTTGTTTGTTTTCGATGGGGGGTAGGAGCAGAGAGAGAGGGAGACAAAGAATCCCAAGCAGGCTCTGCACTGACAGTGCAGAGAAAAAGAAACTTTTCTTCGAAATAAATTCCGTAACTAAATAGGGAAACAACATAAATTTAGGAGATAATTAAAATATGTATGACTCGGGACACCAGGGTGGCTCAGTGGGTTAAGCGTCTGACTTCGGCTCAGGTCATGATCTCCCAGCTTGTGGGTTCTAGCCCCGCATCAGGCTCTGTGCTGACAGCTCAGAGCCTGGAGCCTGCTTTGAATTCTGTGCCTCCGTCTGTCTCTGCCCCTTCCCTGCTCATGCTTTGTCTCTCTCTCTCTCTCTCTCTCAGAAATAAAGAAATTAAAAAAAAAAAATTTTTTCAAAGTTTTTTTGAAAGTTTCTTTATTTCTGAGAGAGAGAGAGAGAGAGAGAATGAGCAGGGGAGGGGCAGAGAGAGAGGGAGACACAGAATCCGAAGCAGGCTTCAGGCTCCGAGCTGTCAGCACAGACCCTGACCTGGGGCTGGAACCCACAAGCCAAGAGATCCTGACCTGAGCCGAAGTCAGATGCTTAACCCACTGAGCCACCCAGGGGACCCTTAAAAAAAAATTAAAAACGTATATAACTCAACCGAGAAAACAATCTCTATTCAAATGTCTGTGTCTCTTCGTAATCATTATTTCTTACTGAATCTTATAAACCGTGAGATCATGACCCGAGCTGAGATCAAGAGTCAGTTGTTAACCGACTGAGCCGCCCAGGCGCCCCAGCTTCCCAGTCTTCTGCTCGGCTTTCAAGTCAGGACTCACCAGGGAGAACCACAATACGATCCCTCATGATTCCAAGCCTAAAGCAAGAGGCCCGCTTCCACTTAGTCGGCCTCCAGCCTCCCCAGACCCATAGCCTCCAATCAGTACAGACCTGAAGCCTTTCTTCTTTTTCTTCACTACGAAGCTTTTCCACTCCCCTGCTCGCCTTGAGTCTTTACCAATCCTGATGGTGGCTGATCCCTTTGCTATAGCGAACTTGGAATAAATAGCCTCTGCTTGCTCTCATTTGGGTGGCCTTTGTTTATTCCCATATCCGTAATCAGTCATTTCATTAAGTAGCCTGGCTATGAAGAAAATTAATTAGTTTGGGCATAGAAGGTAAACAGACCTGCTAACCTAATGGCGTGCAATCTATAGCTCTGAGTTTCCATACAGTGAGGAATAATGATCACTGTGATTCAAATCACAGCCATTCGAATAGAGATTGTTTTCTCGGTTGAATCGTACACATTCTAATTATCCCTTACATTTATGTTGTTTCACTGTTTAGTTATGAAATTTATTTTGAAGAAAAGTTTCTTTCTGTCTTGGTTGTTTAAGTGGCTTTGGCTTAATCTGTGTTCAGTCATGTGTAGGTACCAACTATAAACCTTGTATTCAACAACTTTAGAGAATGCAGTTTTAAATTTTTTAAGTTTATTTATTTATTTTCATATATATATATATATATATATATATATATATATATACAGAGAGAGAGAGAGAGAAAGAGAGAGAGCAAGTGAGCAGGGGAGGGGCAGAGAGAGAGAGAGAGAGAATCCCAAGCAGGCTCTGCCCCGTCAGCACAGAGCCTACTGCAGGGCTTGAACTCACGAGCTGTGAGATCATGACCTGAGCAGAAACCAAGAGCCTGATGCTTAACCGGCTGAGCCACCCAGATGTACCCAGAGAATGTCATTTTATCCTACGTGTTTTGTCAGTAAGATAGGCCACTTTCCCTGTATTGCTTATAATTCAGTTTGAGAATTGAGAAGGCGTCTCTAATTCCTCACTCTTTCAGGATTCATGTCAAAAATACTTGGTCTACCATTTCCAGTGGTTGCATCGAAGTGCAAAATGTATATACATTTTATTTATTTTTATTTATTTTTTTTTTAAATTTTTTTCAACGTTTATTTATTTTTGGGACAGAGAGAGACAGAGCATGAACGGGGGAAGGGCAGAGAGAGAGGGAGACACAGAATCGGAAACAGGCTCCAGGCTCTGAGCCATCAGCCCAGAGCCCGACGCGGGGCTCGAACTCACGGACCGCGAGATCGTGACCTGGCTGAAGTCGGACGCTTAACCGACTGCGCCACCCAGGCGCCCCTGTATATACATTTTAAAGGAAAGGAGCAGCCGAATTGTCCGTAAAGACTTGGCTAAGTGACCTGGTGACCAGAAGCAAATCTCCAAGAGATCTCAACCCGGTTTTAAACAGCACCACAGGTGATCAAAGAGTGCTGGATCCAAGTCATTTCAGGTGGATAACACGCCTCTTTGGATTTCTCAGCATGTATGTCAAGACCAACAAGGACAGTAAAGTGAGATTAAGCCACACTGATGCTATCACCCTAGGAGTCACTGCCATAACCACACAGTGCTTAGAGCTCAGAGTGTATAAAAAGGACAAGCAAATTGTCAGCGGAAGATGATAAAGAGGATCTTTTGCATGTTACTGAGGCACGCAATATAGATTTTACAGAACACAGCGTAGCATAACCTGAAGGCATATTTCGCACGCAAGAAAAATTAAACATTGCCCTTGTTTTCACTTACTTTCATTGGAAAGCTGTAAAATCAAACTACCCGGGGGAAAGTTTTGCTTTTCTTTTTTTTTTTTTTAATTTTTTTTTTCAACGTTTTTATTTATTTATGGGACAGACAGAGACAGAGCATGAACGGGGGAGGGGCAGAGAGAGAGGGAGACACAGAATCGGAAACAGGCTCCAGGCTCCGAGCCATCAGCCCAGAGCCCGACGCGGGGCTCGAACTCACGGACCTCGAGATCGTGACCTGGCTGAAGTCGGACGCTTAACCGACTGCGCCACCCAGGCGCCCCAAGTTTTGCTTTTAAACAACATCAGATGTGACTCCAGGAAAAGCAGGGTGCAGATTTTCGCATTGCTGAACCATAAAGTGCTCACGCCTTCCTTCATGGACGGTCGCCAGTCCTCAGAGATCACGTGATACAGCGAATTCCTGCTCTCTGCTGCTGTTTCTTCACTATGGGAGAAGCTCTCCAAACCAGAAGAGAAGTCGCCCTCTGAAGCTGCAATGAGGCTGACAGTTACATTTAGATTTCTGCTATCAAATGTTTTAATTTTACATTTCCCTGGTGACACATAATGTGGCACATCTTTTCATGTGCTTGTTTGCCGTGTGTTTATCTTCTTTGGGGAGGGGTCTTTAGCCCATTTTTAAGTCAGACTGTTTTCTTACCATTGGCTTCTTTATATCTTTTGGCTAACTGTCCTCTATCAGAGATATCTTGCAAATATGTTCTCCCAGTATGTGCTTGTCTTTTCATTCTTTTGATTGTGTCCTTTTCGGAGTAGTAATTTTTAATTTTAGTAAAGTCCAGCTTATTAATGCTTGTTTTTCATGGGTCGTGCTCTTGATGTGTTATCTAAACGATATCACCAAACCAGGCTCATCTAGATTTTCTCCTATGTTGTTTTCTATGACTTTAGAAACATTGTTTTTATTGTACATTGTTTTTTTTTTTTTTTGTGAAAAATACATTTATTTTATTAAAAAATGCTGGAAATCTATAAATCCACTAATTAAGTTAATAATGTTGGCTTGTCTTAATAAAGAAAATAACATTTGAAGGTACCTGTTTTCTACAATTTTATTTTATTTTATTTTTTGTTTCTTTTATAGAATTTTTATTTTTATTTTTTATTTATTTATTTATTTATTTTTCAAAATATGAAATTTATTGTCAAAATGGTTTCCATACAACACCCGGTGCTCATCCCAAAAGGTGCTCTCCTCAATACCCATCACCCACCCTCCCCTCCCTCCCACCCCCCATCAACCCTCAGTTTGTTCTCAGTTTTTAAGAGTCTCTTATGCTTTGGCTCTCTCCCACTCTAACCTCTTTTTTTTTGTTTCCTTCCCCTCCCCCATGGGTTTCTGTTAAGTTTCTCAGGATCCACATAAGAGTGAAACCATATGGTATCTGTCTTTCTCTGTATGGCTTGTTTCACTTAGCATCACACTCTCCAGTTCCATCCACGTTGCTACAAAGGGCCATATTTCATTCTTTCTCATTGTCCTGTAGTACTCCATTGTGTATATAAACCACAATTTCTTTATCCATTCATCAGTTGATGGACATTTAGGCTCTTTCCATAATTTGGCTATTGTTGAGAGTGCGGCTATAAACATTGGGGTACAAGTGTCCCTGTGCGTCAGTACTCCTGGATCCCTTGGGTAAATTCCTAGCGGTGCTATTGCTGGGTCATAGGGTAGGTCTATTTTTAATTTTTTGAGGAACCTCCACACTGTTTTCCAGAGTGGCTGCACCAATTTGCATTCCCACCAACAGTGCAAGAGGGTTCCCGTTTCTCCACATCCTCTCCAGCATCTATAGTCTCCTGATTTGTTCATTTTGGCGACTCTGACTGGCGTGAGGTGATATGTGAGTGTGGTTTTGATTTGTATTTCCCTGATGAGGAGCGACGTTGAGCATCTTTTCATGTGCCTGTTGGCCATCCGGATGTCTTCTTTAGAGAAGTGTCTATTCATGTTTTCTGCCCATTTCTTCACTGGGTTATTTGTTTTTCAGGTGTGGAGTTTGGTGAGCTCTTTATAGATTTTGGATACTAGCCCTTTGTCCGATATGTCATTTGCAAATATCTTTTCCCATTCCGTTGGTTGCCTTTTAGTTTTGTTGGTTGTTTCCTTTGTTGTGCAGAAGCTTTTTATCTTCATAAGGTCCCAGTAATTGATTTTTGCTTTTAATTCCCTTGCCTTTGGGGATGTGTCGAGGAAGAGATTGCTACGGCTGAGGCCAGAGAGGTCTTTTCCTGCTTTCTCCTCTAGGGTTTTGATGGTTTCCTGTCTCACATTCAGGTCCTTTATCCATTTTGAGTTTATTTTTGTGAATGGTGTGAGAAAGTGGTCTAGTTTCAACCTTCTGCATGTTGCTGTCCAGTTTTCCCAGCACCATTTGTTAAAGAGACTGTCTTTTTTCCATTGGATGTTCTTTCCTGCTTTGTCAAAGATTAGTTGGCCATACGTTTGTGGGCCTAGTTCTGGGGTTTCTATTCTATTCCATTGGTCTGTGTGTCTGTTTTTGTGCCATACTGTACATTGTTTTTAACAGCTCTTATGTCTTCAGCCACCAATTAAAAAAAAAACAACATATATGGTTTAACTTTCATTAAAATGTCATTGTCTAATGACTCCAAAGGTAAGAAATGACATCCACAGGGGATTTTATAATGGGGAAAGAGAAAGCAGGGAGCATGGGCCAAATATAGGTCATGTATTTCTGGGTCTAACAGAGAGAGATTTAAAGTCACTCTACATGTAAATGTGCTGAAAGAAACAATAAAGTTTATTATAGAATAAATATGGCTTAATGGAGTAGGCATATAAATAGGAAAAAAACCCCACAAAGCTTTGCATAATCTCTTAACAATGGACATAATCTCTTAACAATGGACACTTTGTGGGGGCACCTGAGTGGTTCAGTCAGTTGAGTGGCTGGCTCTTGATTTCAGCTCAGGTCATGATCCCAGGGCTGTGGGACTGAGCTCCACCATTTTAGGATTCTCTCTCTCTCTCTCTCTCTCTCTCTCTCTCTCCCTCTGCCCCTCTCCCCTGCTCATGTGATCTCTCCCACTCTCTCTCAAAAAAAAAAAAATGAAAATGAAAAACAATGGACACTTTGACAAGCAATTTTTTCTAAAAGCAGGACAGTTGTACAATGAGGGCTCTGTTGGTCCACTGAGTTCCATTTTCTTCTTCTGCGTCTAGGCACGTAGTAAAATAACACTTCACAGACTCCCTGAGTGCTGAGCACAGGGGTGTGGGCAGGAGTGGCAATCGCTATGTTCGCCATGTTCAGGCTTGGCTCCAAAGCTCTCTGAGACCCTCCGGCTCCCTATTCCCTGGAAACTTTGGGCCAAGCTGGTGGCATCACAAGAAGTGGGGTCCCTCAGCTATTCTTGAGGATCACCTAAACGGAAGGAGAAATAAAACCTTTTTGTTAAGTCAATAAGAAATTGGAATCATGACCAACCCATCCTGACTAATAGACCCGCAAAAATGAGATCATTAAAACCTTTACTTTTCATTCTTGTAATTTCTTCCAACCATGAGGCATGTCACAACCCTGGGAGATTTTTAACAGAAAATGTATACTAGGTTATAGTTAGGGAAAACTCTAAAAAGAAGAAATTTGCTTTTGCGAGTCCTGTATGCATCACAACTTTCCCATATAGCCCAAAAGACTGATGGTTTAATGAGGTGAAACCCTACTTCATTAAACCTTCCTTGTCTGGAAATTTTGGCACAAAAGATTCAAAGATAATTTCCATTGAAAATTCAAGAAATTGCCCATAACATGATGGATGTGAGACCATCAAAACTAACTTCTAAAAAATAATCCTATTTCTAGGCTCTCTGATCCCCAGGATAATTCATGTAGAAAATAATATATGAGACATACACTCGTGACTTAGGAAGCAAAAGCGGAAGAAGCCACTATAAAACAAAGTCTGGAGAAAGCTGAAGTCCTCAAGTACATGGAACTCATTTTCCATGACTCCAAGCATATGTTGTTGTACATGAGTCCCTTGAGAGCCTGGTTCCTGTAGCAGAAAATATGCCTTCCGTGGGCTGAGAAGTGTCGTTCCAAAATCACATTAGCGACAGTAATAGGGCTAGTTATTAATACTGAATAACTGCTGTGTGCCTGGAAATGTGCTCAGTGCTATATATGAATTGATTTCTTCATGAATCGTTAAAAAATAGTGGCTACTAGGATAAGTTAGGGGAACTCACCTGCCGACAGTTCTCTGTGAAGTTTGTACCTTATCAGCTCAAGGTACCGTCGTAATATGATCTTCGCTAGACTGTCTGTGGAATCCTGATTTGTCTTAAGTTTCTGATAAAAATGATAGACTCTGGGATTTGCAAATCGCATAAAAGGCAACAGTGCTCAGAATTGTCACTTCATCAAGTGACAAAGTGCATCGAGGCTTAAAAGCAAACCGACCCAACTTAGCTTGGCTTTTCTAAGATTCCCTGTTAGTTACTGGCAGGTACCATGATTGGGCTCCAGGTTTCCTGTTTCCTGACTGATTGCTTCTTCTTTATAGCTAGCTACCCACTGTAGTGAGTACTCTAATTCAATAATTTTTGTTTGCATTCCTGCTACAAAAGCCTACATTTTAATGTAAACTTCTTTTATGGTCTCATAAAAACTGTGGGAAGATATATTATGCATAGAATTTCCAAAAGTAATTTTTTTTTTCCTTTTGACCCCATAAAATAAATAAATGTTGGTTGCTAAAAATGCCTAAATTATAAAATGCATATTTGATACTAATAACTGGAATTTTAAGATGCATTTAATTGCCTGCAGGGGCTTTGATGTTTAGCTAGACATAGTCATGTTATCCCCCGAATATGATTATGCAATAAATAATGATATATGCAAATAAATAGTGGGCTTGCTTTTCATAGAGGATTAGATCAATTTGCTTGGAAATAACTCTTTTTGAACTAAAAGGATATTATCATATCCATGGCTGTGCAAGAAGGAAAACAATCTGATTTGGAAATTTCTTTCAAATTTACCCAAGAAAAGACTTGACAATAAACAGAGAAATAAGAAAGTGAATGAATGAATAAATAGATATTCTAATGTTTGTTCAGAAAATTATTAAAGAGACTTATATTTAGAAGAGGCAGGATGAGCCTGTGTGTTAAAGCTCAGGAAAGGTGGATGCTAAGGACCAAAGATTTCTGTTTCTCCAAAGTTCCTATGTTGAAGACTCAATTCCCCGTGTGACCAAATTTGACGTCCTGAGGTTTAGATAAGGCTGTGAGGGTACAACCCCATGAAGGGAAGCGCCTTACAAGAAGAGACCAGAGCTGTCTTCACCACGTGAAGACACAGCTAGAAGGTGGTCATCCGCAAACGAGGAATCTTCTGGAACCTTGAGCCTGGACTTCCAGCTTCTCAGTCTGTGTGCTTTTTTTTTTTTTTTAATGTTTATTTATTTTTGAAGGAGAGAGAGACAGAGTGTGAGTGGGGGCAGAGCAGAGAGAGAGGGAGACAGAGAATCCGAAGCAGCTCCAGGCTCTGAGCTGTCAGCACAGAGCCCGACGCGGGGCTCGAGCTCACAGACCATGAGATCACGACCTGAGCCGAAGCCGGATGCTTAACCGACTGAGCCATCCAGGCGTCCCTACCTTAATCACCTTCAAACCCATCCTTCCTCACCTGCACCCCTGCAACTCTGGCCAGAGGCGAAGGACAACCAGCCAAAGGCCAGCACTGTACATTCCCAGCCATCAATCTCAAGGACACCCTTGTCACTGTCCCACAGTCTCACGACACACTCCTCCTCCCTACTTACCTGGAAGAGTATTTCACATCTTCTCCTCTCTCTACAAACCCCTAACAGCCCCCACCAGCCTGCAAACTCCTCTTTACTCTCAACTGACAAAAAACAAGGACGCGAAGGGGAATTTCCAAAGAGCCACCTGCACCCGTGCCCCCCTCCCCTCTCCCGTGCACGAGCCCCACCTGCTGCTGACCACTCTGCCTTTGCTCCCATAACTGCCTCCTTTCTCTTCAGCAGCCTAAGTGGGGATTTTCTTTTTGTCACGAACAGAAAAACATGATCTGGGTCCTCACATCGTTAAAAATCAAGTCTCCTGGCCCCTTATTCTTCTCCCGTTGGTCCTGTTTACAGAAAATCCGTGAAAGGGTTCACTACGCTTCCTGCCTCCTAGAAACACGCGCCTGGAGTTGCTTGTTTAACTCTAAGCAGGGAATCCAGTCGAGCCCCCCTGGGCTTCCGACCCATGGAACACTGTGAGATTATAAATGAGCGCAGTTTTCAGCTACTAAGTTCGTGGTAATTTGTTAAAACAGCCACTAACAACGAATCCAGGTGGGGACAGCTTCCAGCTTCCAAAGGCAAGGTCAGGGTAGGGCTCATTAAGAAGGTGCCATGGCAGGCACCTGGGTGGCTCAGTTGGTTGAGATTCTGACTCTCGGTTTTGGCTCAGGTCATGATCTCATGGTTGGTGAGTTGGAGACCCACATCGGGCTCTGTGCTGACAGAGTGGAACCTGCTTGCGATTCTCTCTCTCTCTCTCTCTGCACCTCCCCCACTTGCACACACACACACACACTCTCTCTCTCTCTCTCTCTCTCTCTCAAAGTAAATAAATAAACTTAAATTAAAGAAAGAAACCTTACCCTGTGTTTCCTTATTATTAAGCTCCTGCCATGCATCAAGCCTAGGTTAGGCCCCCTGCAGATACAACAGGGGGAGGTGGCCCCTGTCCAGCTGTCACTTGCTCTGCACTTTGGAAACACTACTTAAACACTCTACGTTTCAGGTTCTTCACGTAAAAATGGGTGTATGGCTAACCTCCTTCAGCCGATGAGAATATTCAACGTCATAATGCATATAAAATAACTACTGGTGAACCAGGCTCAAAGTGGGCTTGTAATAAATGACAGTATTATTGTCACCGTCTCCCATTCAAAGGACATTATGTGACTGCCAGTGTTGTTATAGTAAAAGTGACAGGAACAGGCAAAGCAATAATAATACTTTACAATGATTTGACTCGCTTCACATTTTATTTTTATTGGTTTTTTTTTTAATTTTTTTATGTTTATTTATTTTTTTTAATTTTTGGGAGAGAGAGGGAGAGACGGACGCTTAACCGACTGGGTCACCCAGGCGCCCCTGACTCGCTTATCATTGTAAAGCAGTTTCATATCTTATTTCATTATGATGCCACTGATCATCTGTGTAGGTTACTGTGCTTTAAATTCAGTGGAGGGGCACCTGGGTGGCTCAGTCGGTTGAGCGTCCGACTTCGGCTCAGGTCATGATCTCACGGTCCGTGAGTTCGAGCCCCGCGTCGGGCTCTGTGCTGACTGCTCAGAGCCTGGAGCCTGTTTCAGATTCTGTGTCTCCCTCTCTCTCTGACCCTCCCCCATTCATGCTCTGTCTCTCTCTGTCTCAAAAATAAATAAACGTTAAAAAAAAAAATTAAAAAAAAATAAATAAATTCAATGGAAACTAGGAAAACGTTACAGGATTTTATCCTCAATCTGTCTGGATACGCAAATCCAACATTCTGTATGCTCTGGATGAAATTGTGTCAGACTGCCGTGATGAGTCACCATAGTTGAAATCATTCTTGCGCCCCAAATCAATAACATTCAGATGGTAAATATTAAAAAGGAAGCATAAACAATTGCTATCACATATTTTAAGGGATATGCATACACATTTTTAAAACTGTTTTAAAAATAAATTTAAAATAATTTTGCGCCTCTCAGTAGCCAGTTGTGCACATATCATGTCTCTAACGGAAATTCACAAAATTGCTTTCGAAACAGTGTCAACTTTCCTTTGATGTTTTCCAAAGAGTTTTGCACTGGAAGCTATTTCATTATATTTTAATTGATTTTCTAAAGAATTAATTGATTTTCTTTAAAACACTCTTTAATCGAAAATGCTAAAAAGGATTAGCAATGATAAAAGCTATACTTATGGAGTACGCAGTAGGTAGCAGCCAATAAGATAAAGGCTTTGCGAGCACTGGGCCTGTCAACGTCACTATAGTTCTACGAACAAGATATATTCTCTCATTTTCCCAAATGAATAAATTGAGATCGAAGAAGGTCAGGTATCTTTTCCTAAGGTTTTACAGCTAGAAAGGTGAAGCTAGTATTTGAGGTTTATTATTTGAATCCATGTCTGAAGATAGCAGAGTGGAGTCAAATCTTCTCAAATTTTATTGCACGAAAAGGATTCAGAGTATCGTCAAGGTTCAGAGTCCTAGGACACCTGCCAGAAGTTCCTAGGGTGAGGCTCTGGGACTTTTATCTCTAAAAAGCAACTAAGGTAATAATCCTGGGGCAGGTGGTTGGGCAGTTACAATGCGACAAATACTGTGCGGTTGTTAATAGAATTATTAAGATAGTGTTAGGTGTAATTTTCTGTTTTAAAAGTTGTTACATTAAATCATCAGTGAAAGAGTTCAAATTTCTGTCCTCACTATTTTATCAAATGCGTTATTTTCTAAAAGAAGAAAACACTGGGTTCATATTGAAGTGTCTTTCCTCTGCTTCAGCTAAGATTAATGCACACCATTGGACCCAGCGCTTTCTTCTAAAATCACCTTCCAAGGGTTTGTGGAAACGCGGGGCCAGACTGACCTACTTCAGAGAGACTTAATGACACTTGGAAAGTACCGATGCCCTTGTGCTACTTTTTTGTGAAAGTCAAACGTGCTTCTTTCCAATATATCTTTCAGGATCAAGTCTGGGTTCTGATATTTCAGGCTACTTACTTCCAAAGTGCCATGAAGGCTTCAAAACGTATTTCTGTCACAAGTGGATCCACTAGCAGGATTAATTCACTATCACTGGGGCGCCTGGGTGGCTCAGTCTCTTGAGCGTCTGACTTCGGCTCAGGTCATGATCTCAGGGTTCGTGAGGTCCAGCCCCTGCGTCGGGCTCTGTGCCGACAGCTTGGAGCCTGGAGCCTGCTTCCGATTCTGGGTCTCCCTCTCTCTGCCCCTTCCCTGTTCTCGCTCTGCTTCTCTCTCTCAAAACTAAACACACATTTAAAAAGAATTAAATCATTACCATTAATGGTTTAAGAAAACAAAGCCAAAATAGTGTGGCTCTGGAGAAAAGAGTGTGAGGGGCTAAAGGGAGTTGTGGCAGTTATTACAACGGTGCTGCGAAGGGGTGTAATTGTTAGTTGATCTAGCCCTTATAAAAATAGCCATCTGATTTAAGGGAATTGCTTATCCCAAGTCTGTATTATTCCAGCTAGCATAGTTAACTTGATGGGTTTCCGTCCTCGAAATTGCTTGACTCAACTCGTTTTGACTTGGCCACGTCTTACTTGTGTTAATGTTCGATCTCTAGTTCTGAGTCACCGGTGCAAATAATTATTTTACGTTAAAATATGAAAGATTTTGATTTGTTTTTAATGAACACTTTATAGTACTTTCTTCTTTTAAAATGCTTTTAAATGTATATGTATATATTATATATACACATTTATCCTCAAAAGAAACACATGTATATATATATATATTTTATTTTATATATGTATATGTGTGTGTATGTGTATATATATATATATATATACAGACACATATATATACACACGCATACATATACACATATACACATATATATGTAATATATACATACATGTATATATGTATGTATATTACATGTAATATACATGTATATATTACATGTAATATACACAGGTATGCATACATGTATATACATTACATGTAATATATACATACATGCATATACATGTGTATATTACATATGTATACATATGTATATATATGTGTGTATATGTGTATATATGTGTAAATATGTATGCGTATATATATTTACATGTATATATACATGTATGTATATATATTACATATGTATATATGTGTGTGTGTGTGTGTGTGTGTGTGTGTGTGTGTGTATTTATCCTCAAAAGAAACTGGAGAAATGAGTAAGGAAAGGGACACCTTTTTTGGTAAATAAGGAAAATGAGATTGGGAGGACTTTAATGGCCCGGGCAAGACCTCACAAGAGGTGGGAGCTGGGAAGCACTCCGGCAGCGTGGACCCCTTGCTTCGTGTGAGTTACTGATTTGGTGTGACCAACCTCTACCAATGTCCATGCCAGGAAGTCATCTGCTACATGGTGTATTTCGGAGGGCACCGCAGCATTGGCCTCCGCAAATCATTTCCCCGAGGGGTTTGCCTGAAGGTCCCGAGACCCATCTGTCCTGGAGTCCTGCGATGGCAGAGTTGTGCCGCCCGAAGGCAGGCCGCCCCCCCCCCCCCCCCCCCCCGGTGGCCTGGGCACCCGCCAGGCGTGCGGTGGACCACGGGCCGCCAGGGCTGTGCAGGGGTGAGGACAGGCAGCACAGAGGCAGCAGTGCTGTGAGGGGCTCGCACAGAAAGGAGGAGGAAGGGCCGGGGGCACCCTGACTGCCAGGGGATCCGGCCAGTGCTCCGTGCCCACCCCCCGCCTAGCTCCAGCTTCATGCCTCCGTGGGGCCCTAACCGCGTGCCCGGGTCTCTAAGTCGCCAGTGACTCACTACGAATGACGAGTAACGTTCACAGCTTCTCTCAGTTTAAACCTCATGAAGGTGTAGGGGGCACCTGGGTGGCTCAGTTGGTTCAGCCTCGGACTTGAGTTCAGGTCATGATCTCAGGGTTGGTGAGTTCGGGCCGGCATCAGACTCTCTGCTGTGAGTGCAGATCCTACTTTGCATCCTCTGCCCCCCACCCCCACCCCGCCCCTCCCCTGCTCTCTCTCTCTTTCTCTCTCAAAAATAAATAAAATTTTAAAAATAAGCCTCATGAGGCATAGATTAACATTACACTTCTGTTTTCTGTATATTAAAGCTTAAATATCAACCAGAAGAAAACCCAACAAAGCAAATACTCCAATGACAAAAAAGAAAAAAAAAAGAAACAAAAAACTACAAAAGATGATCATTGGCTGGTGAGGAGGAATGTAGTTTACATTCTGGGAGAAGAAAATAAGAAGTCGTAATTTCCTGAAGATAACCAATCAGTTGTTATTGTTGTTGTTGTCGTTTTGTAGGAAAGTCTCCTGAATAAGATTCTCTGGCCACTTCTCTTTCAACTCTCCTGCTTCTCACGTCTTTGTCAGGCTGAGTTATGCCTTCAATAAAACCGCCAACGCATTAAAATTCTAAAGCCATCAGTCACTACCCATGCTTATCATTATTTTTTTAAACCTCCCAGCAATACCGGAAAACGGTCGCCAAGAGTATATCTACATCCTCTTTGCTAGATCTGGAAAAATCGAGATTTGAATCATGGCCCATCGGCTTGTAACCTGTGTGACCACAGGCTAGTTACCTAACATCTTCATTGCCTCAGGTTCCCCATCTGTAGCAAGATCCTCACGGTGATGACCACAATGGTTGGTTGCGGGGAAGTCCAGGATAATAAAGGTAAAATGCTCAGAACAGCATCTACCAAAAAGCAGCCACTGCGGAAGGGCGGCTGATCAATGTGAGATCACGTCCACAGACACAGACGCGTAGGTGGAGGGAGCCAGGAGTTTTGCCCCAAATGGGGATCGAGCTGCCCCCACTGCTGTTTGCACTTGATCTTAGCCAAAAGGCCGAGAAGCAATTGCCCCACTGCTGTTCGGAATGCCGTTATTTGGAAGACAGCAAGGACGGCGGCAAATTCAAGCGCTTATGTGATGTGTGACTGAACTACGGAATCTGTTTCCATGCATAACGGAGACATATTCCTCTAACTAATTTCCCAGCCATTTTATTGTCTCCAAAGAAAGGTGAAAATGCGTGACACTCTAGAAAATCCACAGATGCCATCTATTTGGAAGCTGAAGACCCGAGGCCTAAGAAACGTTTGCTCTCTTTTTCTCTTCTGAGCATCCGCCTCCAGCTTAGGGAGTGAGTGGGATGTTATAGCAAATTTTACTTTCTTTAGGGGACACAAGGGCAGGAGCTCTTCTCAGGAATACAAAGGAGGGTAAGAACTGTATGGGTGGAATCTCATGCTGACTACCCGGAATAGAATCTGCCTGGGCCAATCAGCATTATCCTGGTGTTAGGGTAAATCATGTGAAATGTTTACCCCATGAGAGGATGCGGGCACAGAAAAAGTTGTGGCGATCACCTATAAACAAACCCGTAATGACTCAGACTAAGGAAGTCCACACCCCTTATCATGATCTAAAAATCCCTGTGGGATTTGGGTCCCTGCCTATCATTACAAACTCATTTATTTATTTATTTAAAGTGTTTATTTATTTTGAGAGAGAGAGAGAGAGAGAGAGAGCAGTGGAGGGGCGAGAGAGAGAGAGAGAGAGAGAGAGAATCCCAAATAGGCTCCGTTATGTCGGCGCAGAGCCAGATGCGGGGCTCAGACTCGTGAACCATGAGCTGATGACCTGAGCCGAAATCAAGAGTCAGATGCTGAACTGACTGAGCCACCCAGGCGTCTCTGCAAACTTGTATCCACTCAGTCCACTCTAGAGCAATGGTTTCCTTTTTAGATTTGGGGTGCTTTTTTTCTTTTATTTTATTAAAATTTTTTTTTTTTTACTATTTATTTAGTTTTGCCAGAGAGAGACAGAGCATGAGCGGGGGAGGGGCAGAGAGAGACGGAGACACAGAATCCGAAGCGGGCTCCAGGCTCCGAGCTGTCAGCACAGAGCCCGACGCGGGGCTCGAACCCATGAACCACGAGATCGTGACCTGAGCCGAAGTCGGACGCTCAACCGACTGAGCCACCCAGGTGCCCCTTGGGTATTTTTTTGGTTTTTTTTTTTGAAACATGTTAATGTCATTCTAACCTTAGCATCCCTGTTCTTACCCCTATCCCTGGAAGGTTTTTCTCCGGGACCCTCAGAAGTATTTATTCTTTTTCTTACTTTATTCAGGTTGTCTCTGAGATTCAAGCTGAAACAGTGCAGCTCTAAGTAAACATTTCTGTTACCATGGGGTCAGTTACATGCACGGACACCATGTTGTGTGCAAGGCCACGATGGCAGTTTCATCTTCTGTGAGCCCACAGCTCGTGGTGCCCACAGAAGCATCATGGGCAGGGGAGGCACATTCAAGTCCATTTTCTGTGTCTTTCAGGGTCACCCCCAAAAGGTTCTGTAGTGGTACAGCTTTCCACATTCAGGTGGTGCCCATGTGTCCCAGAGACCCCTCTGTGAACCGGGCACAAGTTTGTTCCCTGGTCATTGGTGGTCAAGATACCACCGGTGGCCCCAGGTCTGGATTGAAGCAGAAGAGGCAATTTCCCCAGGGCTGATGCTGAAGGAGCCTGGGTCACCTGCTCTTACACCGTGATCGTACCTTCAGGATTAGCCTGAGCTGGATATTTTATACACCGTGTCCATTTGATAATAGATTGCTGCTTTACCCCCCAAATGTCTGGCTAGATGGGCCAGATGACAGCCAGTTCATGATGGAAGCTCAACTCACATGGTCACCTGATAGCCTAGGGGGGAGTGTTCAGTTTCTACAAGGCCAAACGCTGTTTCTCAAAAAGGAAAAGCTACTTTCAGAAGAGGGCACAGATTTCCTCTAGAATCTGAGAGGTCTGTGTGGTGGTTCTAGAATTGGTGCTTGCTGGGGACTCCAGACAAAGGCCCTGTTTGTCATGGACGCCGGGAGCATCATTGGCCCTTGTGGTAGGGCAGGACTGCTTGTCCTGCGGCCTGACATGCTTCACAGCCCGTCCTGCTTGGGGGCCCACTTGGGGCAGGCGGTCTTATGGGCTACTCTGTGCACAGGTTAAAGTAACGCTCATATAGGGCAGATCAGATGTTGCCTCTACATTCATATCTTAACTTTTTTAAGTTTATTTATTTATTTTGAGAGAGAAAGAGAGAGAGAGAGAGAGAATGAATCCCAAGCAGGCTCCACACCACCAGCACAGAGCCTAATGGAAGGCTTGAACTCATGAATGGTGAGATCCTGACCTGAGCTGGAACAAAGAGTCAGACCCTTAACCAACTGAGCCACCCAGACATCCCTCTCATGTCTTCATTTTTTAAAAATGTGACACGTTGTAGGTATTCTACAAAAAAAATTATTGTAAAGCATACAGAATTTGGAAGTGTGTGCCTCCAGAAAATACACAATAGTGCTGAAATGGCAACTTTAAAAACCCAAAGATCCCTTCCAATAGTAAAATTGTATAATCCCATAAATTATGTTTGTTTCTAAGATATCATTTTCAAAATAATGTATTATTGACAAAACACACTGTTCTGTATATATTCTTTATTTTTATAAATGGTTAACAAGTATATTTAAAGTAGGATATTAAAGGACATTTAGACCACAAAGACTTGTATTTTTTCCTGGCAGGAATTTTTCTTGAATGAACAGCAGAGAATTTTTTTTAAGTCTGTGTTTTTTTCTTTTAATGTTTATTTGTGTATTTATTTATTGTAATTTTTTTTAGTTTATTTATTTTGAGAGAGAGAGAAAGAGAGAGAGAGTGAGAGAGAAAATCATAAGGAGGCTCCAGGTTGACAGCATGGAGCCTGAGGTGGGGCTCAAACCCACAAACCATGAAATTATGCCCTGAACCAAAATCGAGTTGGACACTTAATTGACTGAGCCACCCTAGGGCCCCTAAGTTTGTTTTAAAGCAGATAATAACTGAAAAAGTATATATATTACATATATATTATATTAGGATAAGTGATTACTTTTACCAAATTTAAAAGTCTATAGGTTTTCCAGGAGGAACCTGTAGGTGTTCAAAGTTATATACTTATAAATAATATTTTAAAAATTTATTTTTTATGCAATGTCTCAAGAAAGCAACCCTTTTACGATGTATGCACCAGGTTCATGATATAAATTTGTCATACAAGTAAAATACTTACACATCATATGATGAAATAGTCATTTAGAATGAACTGATTCCTTAATAAAATACACATATACCTCCATTGAAAATGATTATTTGAAATTCATGCTATGAATTTTCAAAAGTCGAATTCACCAAAAGAGTTGAACCCAACGTAAGGCTTAATGGTCACGACTTCTGAGCTTAACTGAAAACATTTAAAAATGTACAAGAGGGACAAGCACCTGGATGACTCAGTTGGTTAAGTGCCTGACTCTTGATTTCAGCTCAGGTCATGCTCTCACTGTTTGTGGGTTTGAGCCCCGCGTCAGGCTCCGCATTGACAATGCAGAGCCTGCTTGGGATCCTCTCTCTCTCCCTCACTCTCTCTGCCCCTCCCCTACTTATCCTCTCCCTCTCTCTCTCTCTCTCTCTCTCAAAATAAATAAATACACAAATAAAAGAAAATTTAAGATGTACAAGAAGGAATTCAGGCTCTTAGGACCTCTGCAAACAGGCACCAAACGGGTGGACCTCATCTATAGAATTTTGCCCATCCTATCTGCTACTTCCTGTGCTGAAGATGTTCAATATGCATTAATGAAGTGAATGGATATAGTCTTCACGCACCGTGACCCACAAAACGGCCCTCATGTTCCCTCCTCATGCTCTGTGTTCCCCTTCCTCCACCCCGCCTTATCCCTCATCCACCGCAAAGCTGGTCCACTCCTGAACAGAAGTGCTTACTTCGCCGTCCGGCCCACCATGTGCCCTCCCCGTGTGTCTCGTCACTTGTTGGACTCAGCTGTCTTGTTGTCGTTCACTCTGTGCCGCTAGCTTTATCTTATCTCTGCAGTCATACATACGCACTGCCAGCCAAGTGTGTAGTCGATGATACATAAATTGTTTGGGTTGTTTGATTGATGTTTACAGACACAGAAAGGTATTTGACTTTCTAGTGTTTACCCTAGGATAAGCTAGCGTAAAAGATTCAGTGTTGCAAAGCACAATGTGAATCACATACCAGAAGCCACATTTTGATTTCAGAGAAGTCATCCTGGAAAACAACTTGCCAAGTGCTCATTTAAAGATTATTTCTTTTAAAAACCGGATTATTCTAGGCTATCCATAATCTTACAATCTAAGAGGAAGCATGCAATGTGGGTATAGGGATAGTGCCAACTTCAGGCAGATACATAAGTGCATGATACTTGTCAGCTTTACCTTTTTGACTCACTTAAAAATCATTTAATATAACTATAAAATTCCATGGAAATTTACCAAAAGCATACTGAAACAGTCATGGTATATTTTTTAAAATATCTAAACAATACCATAAGTCTTCACCGTGCAGCTCAGGGCCAACCAAGACTTCCGTGGGGTTGGACAGAACACAGCACCTGCCTCTACCCACCCCCTCCCACCAGGTAGACCCACGTGGGCTCAGGGTTCGTTTGCTTGGTTGAGCTGCTGATTCCTCCAAATGGTCACTGCTGGACAGAGGAAAAAGAATGGTCTCCCTAGAGAGGGTTTGTGGGTCAAGCTGCATTTCCCAATGCTTTAATTTGTCTCCGGGCCACCTCTTCGACACATCACCTCCTGTCTCTTACACCTGTTCAGCCTAACTCTCAGCTGGCACTTTGCTGGTTTGTGTTGCTCCTGTAGGGGAGTAACCAAGCCCTCCTCCATCCTTCCAGGGTTGTGCACCTGTTTATTGTATTTTTTGCCACAGTTACAGTAATTGCACATAAAGAGTTATTTTGGGATATGAAAGGTGCCCAAACCAGCACCTTGAGGAATCTGCTGAACTCCGGGTATCTTTCTTCGTGTCCCTGCCATGAAAGAGCAAACCCCTCTTCCCAGGATGATTGGGATCAATGACCCTGGCCGCATATTGATACTTTTAGGTGCCTGATGGCCTACCAGGATGAGGAAGCCAACATGACCGGATGGCAGCCATCACCTGGAATGCTGTGATCATTTGCTCTGTCCCCTGGCACAGCGTGTCTCCCCTGGGAACCAGGACCTGTACAAGCACAGCCTGAAGTGGCCAGGACAGGAAGCACAACTTACCCAATGGGCCTCTTCTACCAAAGGTCGTGCTGGCCCGAGATTGGAGTAGACACAACGTCTTCCCAGACAATTGCTCACGGAGTCCCATTTTTCTTATAGAGCAGGTTCCCTGGTCTGAGGTGCTTCTGGGCGAGACCCTGCGACAACAACCAGTCTGAGCACTGGCGCAGTGATGTTGTGCAGCTCCAGAATGTGGCCCATTCTCAGGAAAGACAAACAGTTCCCCTCCAGAGTGGCAAGTGTCTGACACAAAAAGGCTATCATGTCATGGCTGGCTCATTTTCTCCAAGGTTTGTACCTTATCTAGGCTCTGCCTCAGTTTCTGCTGCTGGTTGCTCAGGCTTTCAGCAGTAGCAGTAGCTAAATCCACCTTGGCGAGTAGGTGACCACATTGTTGGGCTCATCCCTGCCCCATGGTCGCTCCATTCATGGGCAGATGATGCAAGTACAGAGGTGAGGAAGTTTAGAAGGTGGCTGACTTCCAATCAACGAGTTCTCCCATCTAGCTGGCTGCCTGGGCATCTCTTCGGTACTGGATGCTCTCTTGCATGTAACTGATACCAAAAAAAAAAAAAAAAATAATAACCTCAAAAACCTTCCTTTTTGCCTCCCATCTTTCACTATTGTCCCTTCAAGGCTCCGGACTGGCCAGACAAGCCATTCCTCTGTGCAGGAGTGGATGTTTTTCTCACCTGTGTCTCTTCTCCCAATGGGTAGCAATGTGTACTGCTTACAGTTGGCCTCCTGGGAGAATTTCAGGGTCACCCCTGAATGCAAGGTTAGTGCTATTCAGGGCATTTTTGGTCTGAAATAATATATAGAGACCCATTCCTTGGACCAGGCTTAAAATATTTCTTCCTCTGCCAGCTGGTTGAGGTGTGCCTTCCCATCCCCATAAGATCATACATGTGATAATATCAGCATTCCAGAGCAGGTAAACATGGGGTTTTGGAACGTTCTTTTGTGTAACTTCCCGTGCCCTTGGGCCTGCTCAAGGTTGATGCAAAAATGTATAATATCCCTTACATGGTGGATTGCTGGCAAGCCTCCCGGCCATCAAGCCTTGTTGGGGGATTCGGCAATAGCCATCTCGTGATGCTGAACACCCTTGGTTAGATCATCATTTGTCACTTCTCAGGTAGGGGTTTAGTCACTATCAGGGCCTAGTAGCTGCCAGGACGTGGTTTGGGAATGGGAAATAGAACTTTCCTGAAGATGGCATGGTCTTGCGGCAGACTCCTAATGGTCTGCAACTGTGGCTTAACTGCCACATGGTGGCCTCATTGTCACCACACAAGAAAGACCACTGGGGCTGCCGCACCAAAAGACCCAATTGGCAGATACTTTTGAACTGCAGCCTGAACCTGCTTCAGTCTTTTCTTTATCTCAGGTCCGCTCAAAATCAGCGGCCTTCCAGGGCGTCTGGGTAGCTCAGTCGATTGACCGTCTGACTCGTGGTTTCAGCCCAGATCATGATCTCACGGTTCTTGGGATCGAGCCCCGTGCCTGGCTCTGTGCAGGTGGCAGGGAGCCTACTTGGGATTCTCCCGGTCTCTCTGCCCCTCCCCCACTCTCACTTACTCTCTCTCCCTTATAAAAGAAATAAATAAACTTAAAAAAAAATCAGCAGCCTTCCAAGTCGTCCAATAAATGGGCAGCGGAAAGTATGCTGTCTCAAGATCGAAGGAGGCCTGCCAAGGGCTGTATTCCTTTCTCAGTGGTAGCTGGGATAAGATTCCATAAGTGCCATTTAATTCTGATGTGCTCCAGCACGTTCCAGACTACCAGACTCCTAAAAATTTCACTGGTGTGGCAGGTGGACCCTGAATATTCATGTGGTTTCTCTCCTCGTCTTTAGTGTGAGTATGACTCACAAGGGCATCCAGAGTACATTCCACTTCAGGCTTCCATGTCCAAATAAGTGATGAAGGCAAGATTTCTGGCTCTGGCTAAGTGTCAAAGTCAGCAAATACCACTGCCTAAAAGGAACTACAAAATTGGACAAAATTGGTAACAACAACACAGCACTCCGGAAATTGACTAAAAGCAAACGACAACCTAAGAATCTCTTGGGCCTGAAAAAATTCCAAATTTCAGGAAAAGGCAACTGGAGTTTGCGGTACTCTGGCCTGAGGGTGATTCTACACCCTGCCTTCAGCTTGGTGATGCCGAATTTCTGTCAGAGGAGCGCATCCCGTGGGTGCAAGATACTTCTCTGTTAACGTGGGTGGGCTCATCTTTCAGAAGCGGATGATGGCCATGCCCAGCAGCTCTGTTCATGGCAGTAACTTCTTAGAGTCAACAAGGGGCAAAGGTTGCCAAATGCTGGGCTCTCTTAGCCTGAGGCTGCCATCTCTTAGCAGAGTCCTGGTGAAGGCGGAGCATGTGCATAGCCACGACCAGACAGGCACCAAGATATTACACGTTCCGGGCCAAACCTGAGCAGCATGCGTGAGCAGAGGAGATCTGGACCTTGGCTTCTCATCTCATTTTACAAGAAAGATACAAGAATTCTTGGCAAAATAGCTTGTTCAAGCGTCAGGGCAGAGAATATACAAGATTAGCCTGGGACACACCAGAAATAAAGAAAGTGCTCCAAAAAATAATAATAATAATACAGTAATGAGTGTATGTCAAGGGAAAATGGATCCAACTGACAGAGCTCTCAGTGGATAAAGCTAGAACAATAATGCAATAAGAAATATATTCTTGAATGGTAACCCACAATATAAGATAAATACCCATGAGTCCTTACTGATACAAAAGTGGTAAATAAGTAGATAAATGAGGGAGACAAATTTTCCATGCACAGTTTCAGATTATGTGTGTAGACACCAGGCCTTCGAGGGGGCGGAGCATAACTCCTTATCTCTTAAGTGTTGAGTGCATGCAGTGACTTCCTTTCAAAGCACACAGTGTGGGGAGGGACAAGAAGAACAGATTCCTGGTGAGAAGTCTGTCAGGCACCCTCTCAGGGTTCACGTCAGCAGTGGTCAGGCATGTTGGTAGCATGAGCTCATGGGGGATGATGTGATGAGCGCCATCTCTGGTCTTCGTCCCCAAGACCCATAACCAGTATTTGACCAAGCAAGCCTCAATTAAAGGATCTAGGCTGCTATAGATACTAGCTGACCTGTAGTCCTCAAAACTGTCAAGGTCATTGAAAACAAGGGAAATCGGGGACACTCACTATTTAGAGGAGATGAGGGGCCTTGGTGGTTCAATGTACCATCATATTCTGCATGGGATCCTGGAACAGGTAAAAATCAAGGGTGTTTGGATAAAGTGAGTCCTTTTGATAACAATGTGTTAGTCTTGGCCTGTTAACTATGAAAAACGTACTTTATTATAATGTAAAGTGTTAATGATATAGGAAATAGGATGGGAAGTATATAGGGGTTCTGACTTTTGACATTATTATTATTATTTTTTTTTTTTAATTTTTTTTTCAACATTTATTTATTTTTGGGACAGAGAGAGACAGAGCATGAATGGGGGAGGGGCAGAGAGAGAGGGAGACACAGAATCGGAAACAGGCTCCAGGCTCTTAGCCATCAGGCCAGAGCCTGACGCGGGGCTCGAACTCACGGACCGCGAGATCGTGACCTGGCTGAAGTCGGATGCCTAACCGACTGCGCCACCCAGGCGCCCCGACATTATTATTATTTTTAAAATTTTCTTAATGTTTATTTATTTTTGAGAGAGACACAGAGTGTGAGTGGGGGAGGGGCAGAGAGAGAGGGAGACACAGAATCCGAAGTAGGCTCCAGGCTCTGAGCTGTCAGCACAGAGCCTGATGTGGGTCTTGAACCCATGAACAGCAAAATCATGAGCTGAGCTGAAGTTGGACGCTTAACCAACTAAGCTACCTAGGTACCCCTACCTTTTGACATTATTTAAACCTGTAACTACTCTAAAAAAGTTATTTAAAAAGTAAAAAAAAGAGGGGCATCTGGGTGGCTCAGTTGATTAAGCAACTGGTTTTGATTTCAGCTCAGGTTATGATCTCTTGGTTTGTGACTTTGAGCCCCTCTTTGGGCTTTGTGCTGACAGTGAGGAGCCCGCTTGGGTTTCTCTCGTGCACTGCCTCTCTCTCTCTCTCTCTCTCTCAAAATAAATAAATAAACTTAAAAGAATAATAAAGAAATACAGACATGGGGCAAACGTGAGAGCATCCTGTTTTGAATGCCTTATCTATGCAGACACAGTTCCATCCATGGAGGTCAGAAGCCTTACTGGCTGGACACACTGGAGTGCAATTCCGTCTAATCATTGGCTAATTCTTAAAAATTCAGACATAAAATTAAAAATCAGAATCTATATAAACAAAGAAAAAAAAGTGAATGGAAACATCAGGCTATTTATTACAGGAAATACAGAGTTCACTGACTCAGCCCAGGAAGTACTAAACAAACAAAAAGCAGCAGCAACAATTATCAGACTACCTCCCACCTCTCCTTCCTGCCTTCTCTATGCTTTTCCCTCTTCCACTTACTTTTCCGTCTATTCTGTCTTTCCTCCAATACTCTTTATGAGTCAACTATGGTACCTATTATAGAACAGAGAATTTTAAAAACTGAATGAGGATCTTAGACAAACTAGAGTGTTTTGTTTTTCTCTGTGTATTCATTGACACAGAGAAATAGCTTTTGAAGTATAAAAATATGGAGGGCAGCTTTAATGTTGCCCTTCATTGCCCTCAACCTGCTGGACCCATTGGAGGAGTTCCTTGGCCCAGGGGATGATGAAGGCGATGGCTTTTACCAGCCAAGTGAAGACACGGCAGATACTGAAGGCAGAGAAGAGTCTAAACAACAACCTAGCAGCTCAAATCCACCACACTCTCGTTTCAAACAGAAAATTTGGCTCCAATTAAACTGGCTTATTGCAGTCAAGTGCCTGCTTTTAATTTAAGCCCTGGGGCATCAGCTAATTTAGATGGATGTTAACCAATGCGATAAAGTCCAATTACAAAATGGCAGATATACCCATGACTTACAACTGCGCGCCCGAGGACCTCACATCTAGTAGTAAAAGGAATTCATGAAATGACCACAATACAGTAGGGTCATGGAACATTCCTAAGAGCTATGCAACACAGAAATGAATGGTCCCCCGATAGGTACTTGGGCTTCTCCTTCAGTTCAAACATGAACCTAACTTATTACCATGGAGGCATCGTAACTGCTTGTAGAAACTCAAAAGACAACACATAAATAATCAAGAAGTAGTAATTTCTAGTTGCAGAAGGGATGATTACACAATCTACTCTTTGCCAAACCAAGAGCTTCCATTCACGTTTGCTGATTGTGATAATTCTGCACCTGGTTATCGCTGAACACATTTGTTACTCATGAAGGGAAGTATGGCTGCAGGAAGTCCAAGAAGTTAAATGACTTTTCCAGGTCACGTGGCAGGAAGAGAGGGGATTTGAGCCCACACCTGAGAGACCCGAATACTGAGTTCCCTGCCATTGAACCACCATTCTTGGCAACCAGCACAACTCTTCAGTAGAGCCCAAGGAACACACATATTGTACCTACAGGATGCTTGCTTAGCTGTACCGGTCAGGGTCCAAGTAGAATGCTGACACCACACAGAGATGTGTGGTGACCTCTGAGAAGACAAAAGCCATCCACGTGGCAGTGCCGTAGAGAGCTACTCCTTAGAAGGTTTAAGAATGAGTGGGGATGGGGAAAATTAGAGTTTAGAAGTTTGAAAGGCGGCCCCTCTGTATGGGCTACAGATATCTAAAAATGGCTCTATCGGCCTACGACCCTCACTCAGGAGCTCACAGGAGGAAGCCCGGCCTATCCGTCAAAGGAATAATGTGGTTTGAAGAGACCAATGCCGAATCACAAAGCAAAGTCTACCAGGATGGGTTTGAAGCAGAGAGAACAGTAGCTTGATAACCAACAGACTCACTGAGGCTGTATTTCCAGGCCCCCAGATGCCCTTTTTGCAACTGTGAGAAATTCTTCTCATGGGCGCAACTGGCTATGAGTTGCGACCGTTACTGAAATTAACTCATAATCAGGAGCTGCTCGTAAGTAGGCATTTTGTTCTCCAAATGCCACGATTTAACAAAAAGAATTCAGAACATAACTGATCTGATACATCATGCATGTTACATTTTATTTATAAAACGATAGTTAATTTTAACCTGCGCCCCAAAATTAGTGCAGGACTGTTGGTATTTTTATCATAGACTCGCAACTAAATATAGTTCCTCTGCTGCAAACTTACATAAAATATTTACTTAAGCATAATTATACCACAAAAGCTTGTTCAAATGCCAGGCTCCTTTGGGAGATTTTCACAGTTGTCTTATAAGTAGACAGGACGGTTAATCATAGTGTAATTACTCTGACCTCAAGCCACATATATCTTTTTATGTATCGTGCTATTTATAACTCATTTTGGCAGATCAGCCTCTCAAATGTATAGGAGCCTATTTAGTAAGATGAATCATCATTATTGTCATCCAGAACAGACATGCCTAAGAGGTAACTCCTGGACTCCACCGAAATGCACAGTACTCTTCTGGAAACACAGAGGACTATAGGGAAGCTCTCAGGCACATCACGAATTCACATTTGTATAGAGGGTAAGTCACACACACATGAACATTAGATTACTCACAGTATGTCGTGAGACTCGAATGTATGCCATAATCTGTAAGTGTTATAACAACTGAAAGGAGAGACAGAAATTCCCTACGGGACCCAGCGAAGTAGAAAGAAGTAGAATTTGAGTTTGACCTTGGAGAATCATTGGCCTGTGCTCTCTTCCCCCACCCTCGCCGAGCACCGAACTAGCACTGGCTCAGACCACGTTAGCTGTCTCTCCCAACATTCTCTTGAGTTCTGCGGCGGGGCGGGGGGTTGCCTTGCTGGTCGCTGAATATCTAGTTTGTTTTAATGAGCAGAATCCAAACATTTTGTGGGGAGGCAGTGAATCACACAGTAGTGAAGAAAGGTCAGTTGCTTGTGTTCTCGCTCGGAGTGCCCCCAGGAAAACAGGCATGCAAACGAAAAGGACCGTGTGCTACCCATGAAGGGACACTACCCACCTGTTCCCAAGACAGAAGAAACGCTCTCCCAAGCCAAGGAAACTGCCACCTAGACTATCAGTTCCGCGAGTCTTCAAAGTTGTTTCACGCAGAAAACCACCACTGTGATCAAGATGCAGGGGGCGCCTGGGTGGTTCAATCAGTCCGACTCCGGCTCAGGTCATGACCTCGTGGTTCGAGAGTTCGAGCCCCGCGTCCAGCTCGCTGCTGTGGGCGCAAAGCCCGCTTCGGAATCTCTGTGTCCCTCTCTCTCTGTCCCTCCTCCATTTGTGCGTGCACTTGTGCTCTCTCTCTGTCTCTCTCTCTCAAAAATAAACGTTAAAAAAAGGTGCAGAGTATTTCCATCACCCCCAAAAGATGCCCCAGGTCCCTTGGCGGTCTGCCCTCCCTCTGTCCTCGGCCACAGGCAACCACTGTTTTCCTTTCCGTTGGTACAGATGAGTTCATGTTTCATAAAAATGATATCATGTGTTACAGATGATGCACATCGGTTTGCACGACACGTGCCTGATTTGGTGACTGGTTTCTCTCACGCAGCAAAAGGCTTTTGAGTTTCGTCCATTTTGTTTCAGGCATCAGTAGCTGGTTTCTTTTGATTGCTGAGTAGTATTTGTGATATTATAGTTTATAATAAGAAATACGCATTTGGTCTTCGTCCTTTCTGACGCAGGGCTCTTAAAAACCCTGGAATCTTCTGAGTGGTGAGAGCGATAAAGGTGTCTTTTTTTCTGTTAACGGGGTGACTTTTGAATGGGGGTTGGTTCCCAGAGGAGTCAACCCTGTGATTAGTGGATTGCAGTTCTCAGTTCTACTCTGACCTGTGGGGAAGGGCCAGGGGCCAGGGGTTGGATCAATTGGTGATGGCCAATTTAATCAATCGTGTCTGTGTAATGAATCCCAAAGGGCAAGGTTCAGAGAGTTTCTGAGCTGGTGAACACAGGGAGATTCAGACAGAGTGGTGCTTCCGGCCAGCTTCTGTTCCTTCCCACATACCTGCCCCTGAGCCTCTCCGCCTGGCTGTGCCTGACTTACATCCTTTAATAAACTGGTCATCTCGTAAGTAAAATGTTTCTCTGAATTCTGTGAGCCACTCTAGCAAACTCACCAAACCCAAGGAGGGGTCATCGGAACCTTCAATCTACAGCCACTTCGTCAGATCCCCTGGTGACAACCTGGGCTTGTGATTGGCATCTGAACCGAGGGGAGTGTTCTGGAACTAAGCCCTCAACCTGTGGGATCTGATGCTGTCTGTGGGGAGTGTCGGCATTGAGTAGAATGGTAAGACACCCAGTTGGTGTCCCGGAATTGCTTGATGGTGTAGGAAAAACACCCTCATAAATACGACTTGGTACCAGGATTTTCGTATTCAGTTGTACAGGTTGTTTGTCTATTCAAGTACTGATGGATATCGGCGTCGTTTCCAGTTTTGAGCTATTACGCAGAAGGCTACTGTGAACCTTTTACTATACATCTTTGTGGACATGGCAGTTTTCATCTCTTTCGAGTAGATGCAGCTCTTTCTTCTTTATGGCATTATTGTTTTGGGCCACTTGGTTATAGAGGTGGAATTGCTCTTTAACCCATTTAGTTATGTGTCGTAAAAGTTAAAGCTGATAAGCTATGGATGAATGTATAAAATTACACTTTCCTCTTCGATTATTTAAATGATTTTATGTTTGTTTATTTTTAAGTGTTTATTATTATTTTCAGATGACCAAAGAAGCTATTCACTGGTAAGGGCAACTGGTCTACGTAATCAGACTGCCTTATAAACCGACAACCGACTTTAAATTGAGTTTTGAATAAAAAGCATCTAAGGAGGTAGTTAGGGCACACAGTAGTCTAACTCCACAGCTGGCCAAGCTGTGAGTAATATCAGACCTCATCTGAAGTGATAATATATGCAAACTGTTGTGTCTCAAGTCAGGCATTGCGTGGAGCATATTGTAACTATTAAAACATTTGCTTCAGACAACAACCAGAGGTAGGTATTTTTATTTCAGATAAGGAAAATGAGGCATTAGGATGTGAAGTAATTTGCCCGACATCACAAAGCCAGTAAGCAGCAGGCTTCGGGGGACAGTGGGGAACTCTATCCAAGCTGTCTTTTCCGGAGGCCACACACCCAGTCTTCAGTGACTTTACTAAACTTTGCTGATTGAAGGAAGGAATCATGACTTACCTCTCTGTATCTCCAGTGCCTACTAGATTGACTAGACATTCAATAAATATAACATAGTATGCTTTAATAACTCAAAAGTTTTCTAATATAAAGCTCTTGTAAAAAAAATTGATCTTTTTTTGTATTTCATTAACATTTTCAAGTAACATTACTCATCATACATATTTTTTTAATTTGTGGGTTTTTTTTTAAGTTTATCTATTTATTTGTGGGTAGGGGGATCAGAGAGAGAGGAAGAGAGAGAATCCCAAGCAGGCTCCCCACTGTCAGTGCAGAGCCCGATGCTGGGCTCGAACCCATGATCCATGAGATCATGACACCGAGCCGAAATCAAGAGTTGGACGCTTAAGTGACTGAGGCACCCGTGCGCCCTGCGGATCATATTTTTTTAGCTCGTTTTTTTTGACAAACACATGAGTCAGCAGATCTCTCCCAGAAATAAGTAGACTGTAGGCTATGTGGACTCTCTCCATCCATGATGATTTACATCCCAGGAAAACAGCCTTCAAGGTGTCCGATCGACCCCAGCTCTTTGTACAGAGCAGACAGGTTTGCTCTGAGGTCTGAAAACCTAACTCCGTTCGTTCGGTTGAATTCTGCATATACTCAGCTTTTACCTCTCCTTTTGGGATTAAAAAAGAAAAAAAGAGAAAAAAGGAACCAAAGTTTAAAAGAACAGAAGGCGCCTCACATTGAGGAACCACTATCCCCAGGAAATTTCTATTTGTGGGCCAGGGTTTGCTCTGCCAGGGATAGATGATGCAGTAGTGGAACCAAGTGACTCTAACCTACTGGCAGTGCTCAGGAGGCATAATGGAGGTGAGATTCCCAGGTCCCCTCTCGCGGGCTCACAGAAGCCTTTGATGCTCCTGGGGCTGCTGTTGTCTGGTTTCTACAGGTGGTCTAGAAGGATTTCCAATGGACCGCATCTCTGAGTGGTTTACACTCACTTGAGTCAAGTTGCTTTCACCTCCTCACTCTGATCTTACCCCCAGGAAAAGAAAAGCCTGAAAAATCACTGCCACGCGCGTCTAGCTCTCTGAGGGGAACGGAATGCAAGGGGAGCCAGGATTCTGGTCCATGGGTGAAGCTTAGGCCATGATGAAGCGGTAACTCAAGGACAAATAACCCATCGATCCTCATCCTGTTAAATGATTTGCTGCCTACTTTCAACCCCCCCTCCCCCTTTATTTACATTATCTCAGGCTGAGCAAGATATTGGATTCGAATTACAACTCAGAATGAGAGAGATACTGAGATCAGGGAAGGGATGTATCTGTTCATTGAAAACTACCATTGCTGCCTGCCCACCATGACTCTGCCCAGAAATGGAACCAAATGGAAGGCTGAAAGTCTCTGCTGCCTGGAATGCACACCCATCACCATGTTCCTTTGAAATGGGTTATGGGGACAGTTGACCCACATTCATTCTTCACTAACGTAAGGAAGGAAAAGCTATTCTCTATAAAACAAATTCAGTTAAAATAATAAAGATTAGTGGTCCCTGGGTGGCTTAGTCAGTTAACAATCTGACTGTCGGTTTTGACTCAGGTCATGATCTCATGGTTCGTGAGTTTGAGCCCCGCATTGGGCTCTGTGCTGACCGTGTGAAGCCTGCTTGGGGTTCTCTCCTTGTCTCTCTTACCCTTCCCTGGCCTCTCTCTCTCTCTCTCTCAAAAAATGAATAAACTGATAAAAAAATAAAGATTAAAAATTTTCAAAATGACAGAGCACCATATAAATGTAGGAAATTTAATATAAATCTACCACGTATTGTAAATATCGAGCAGAAATTAAACAAGAATTGCTTTTTTCTTTCCTAGTTCCTAATCTCCACTTCCATTCTGAATCATGTGACAAGTTAAACATCATGTTTGGTCTTAAAAAGCGTGAATAAAAGGGAGTTTGAAATAGCAATCAAATCATTTAAAAGTATGGAGATTGAAGGGTTATTTGTCCTTGAGTTAATTAGTCACCGTTGCCTAAAATTTCATCTATAAATGGAAATGTCAGCTTTCTTTGTGTTTCAATTACATTTTTTCTTGATTTCCAGGCCCCCTGGGTGGCTCAGTCAGCTGAGCATCTGACTTCGGCTCAGGCGGCGATCTCACAGTTCCTGAGTTGGAGCCCCGCGTCAGGCTCTGTGTTGACAGCTCAGAGCCTGGAGCCTGCTTCGGATTCTGTGTCAACCTCTCCTCTCTGCCCCTCCCCTGCTCGCACTCTGCCTCTCTCTCTCTTTCAAAAAAATAAATAAACAGTAAAAATTTTTTTTTAATTTCTTCTTGATTTCCACAGGTTATAATTTTTTTCAGTGTTTTGTATTACTGAAAAGTCTATTACACTGACAATACTGATTTTAATATTTCTCCCTTAGACTTATAACTGCGTGTGATGGGTAATGCTCACAGTTGCAAAACCCAATAATTTATTGATAAATACATGGTACTCTTCAAAGACTAATTAATATTTCAGTAAAGTAACATTTATAGCCTTGTATTAAAATATTAACACTAAAATGCTGAATTATAGAACTGGTTATTTTTTTCAAGATTTTCTATACGAACACACAGAAACAGGCAATATAAATACTGAACGCCACAAAATTCAACTTTGATCTAAATTAGACAGTGTGTTGGGGCACCTGGATGGCTCAGTCACATAAACATCTGACTTCAGTTCGGGTCATGATCTCGCAGGTTGTGAGTTCGAGACCCGCGTCGGGCTCTGTGCTGACAGCTCAGATCCTGGAGCTGCTTCAGATTCTCTGCCCCCCTCCCTCCATCTCTCTCTGTCCCTCCCCCACTCGCACTCGATCTCTCCCTGTCTCTCAAAACTAAACATTAAAAATAAATAAATTATCAGTGTGTCGCCACACAGCTGAACTTTTCAAAAAGTAAGTGATTTTAGAGGTTCCTCCGTGGCACGGTTGGTTAAGTGTCTGCTCTTGATTTTGGCTCAGGCCATGATCTCACTGTTCATGAGTTCAAACCCCACGTTGGGCTCTGGGCTGACAGTGTGGAAGCTGCTGGGAATTCTCTCTCTCCCTCTCTCTCTGCCCCTTCCCCACTCATGCTCACTCATTCTCTCTCTCTCTCTCTCTCAAAGAAATAAACTTTAAAAAAAAAGTAAGTGATGCTATATGGAGAAAACAGGTTAGCCTGGGAAAAAACCACTTTAAAAGTGATATCTAGGAGTCATGAGAGGGGAGAAAAATCGCACAGTCAGGAAACCACATGTGAGCGTGATGGACTCAAGCTGCATCTTCAAGAAACCTAAAATTTGGATGGAAGAAGAAGAGAAAGCAAATTCTAGGGGAGTGGAATGGTTTGCACCAAATATGGAAACAAGAGACCGTACCCTGTGCCTGGCACCTTTGGACAGCCTTTTTGGCCAGAGAACGGATTTCACTTGGGAGCATAGAGAGAAATAAAGTTGAAAAGTTATGTTATATGCTCTTGTTTTTAATTACAATAAGATTCTTCTGGCATCATACAAAACGGCCTATTTCTCTGCATGGTTGCAAGGCCGTTTTGGAAGCTAACGTGAAAACGCTTTGTCCTGGGACCACTCAGTGTCTCCTTTTCACTTATTTCTTCCTGGGTAACAGAGCACAGGCTGCAGGGGAAAGAACAGCCATAGAAACACGACTGGGCTAGGGTGTGGGAAAATGGGAAAATGTCTCTCAAGTTTACGAATCGATGCCAGAAGAGAGAAGATATTTTTATGATACTTTAGTCTAAATGACATTTGCTCTGGGTATCTGTTGGTAACCAGATGCCTTTCTGTCTATGCCGGCTTTTGAAACTTCCTTTATGACACTTATCCCAATGTGCTGGGTAAATGTCCTTTTCCCGGTCTGTGTTTCTTCCTAGATGTCTATCGAATGAAAACCACAAAATGTAAGTGATGTGAAAAGGAGAAAAGGGAGTTTTTGCTCCACATCCAAAAAGAAGAACAAAGACACGAACGGTGGGAAAGACCCTGCTTGTCAAAGACTCCAAATGCTCCTTCACTTCCTCCCAGCCTTCCTGGAAGGTGGGTTTTCACCCTGTCACCAGTTCGGAAATGGGTTGTGCCTGGTGATGCCATCGTTTTGGGGCCAAGGGATTAAAAATCCAGTGTTTTCCTCCTGTTTCTCTTCTCTTCCAACAGTGCCTGTAAGAGGTCTTGGGACAAGGAAGACGATGAGTCTTAAGATAGAAATAACCCACACATCTGTGAACGTTGCCGAACCCACGAGGGAGTGTGTAAGGGTGAGAAATAATCACTGTTGAGTTTAACCAATGAGATTTTGTGGGTTGAGTGTTGCGGCATTAATTATTCTGAAGGACATGCATAGGTTCCTAACCGGTTTAATGCTGGTTTCTCATGCTTCATTCTGAAGAAAATTTCGAGTCTTGTTTAGGGCCAAAATAAAGGTTTGCTGAAATGTAAAGTTGCTGGAGAAATTAATGTTTAGTTGTTAAGTACCACCTCGCCATCAGTTGCACAAAGAGAATAATTATAATCAAAGGGAACCTAAATTTAAAGGTCAAGGCCGAAAATAAACCCATCGGAGGAGACATTTACATGAAGATCATGCAGCCAATATCATACGGGTAAATTGAGATCTTGAACTTCTAATACTCTGCACGTGTCACATAAGTAAACAACAAATAAATCAGCCCTTCAATAATTCACTATGCAGCAATTCTTGTTGATTTGTTCTATGCATGTTCAAAATATTTTTTGATGTAAATGTAGCCATTATCCACAGTGTATATCACTACTTTTTTTTTCCACAAAAGCCCTTGAATACGGCTATCACATTGGAATTGGATTCTCTCGTTTTTGATTTCTTTTTAAAAATTTTTTTTTTTTCAACGTTTATTTATTTTTGGGACAGATAGAGACAGAGCATGAACGGGCGAGGGGCAGAGAGAGAGGGAGACACAGAATCGGAAACAGGCTCCAGGCTCTGAGCCATCAGCCCAGAGCCCGACGCGGGGATCGAACTCACGGACCGCGAGATCGTGACCTGGCTGAAGTCGGATGCTTAACTGACTGCGCCACCCAGGCGCCCCTGATTTCTTTTTTAATTTACATCCAAGTTCGTTAGCATTCAGCGCAATCATGATTTCAGGAGTAGATTCTGGTGACCCGTCCTGTCTGCATAACACCCAGTTCGCATCCCAAGTGTCCTCCTCTGAATGGGATTCTTTAGATAGTTCTGGCAAGTACATGCAGAGAAGAAATTGGTTTTTGTTTGTTTGTTTGGGTTATTTATTTATTTATTTATTTATTTTTAGAGAGACAGAGAGAGTGCAAGGAGGGGAGGGTCAGGGGAGAGGGAGAGAGAGAATCTCAAGCAGGCTTCACGCCCAGCACAGAGCCCAGCGCAGGGCTGGATCTCACCAGCCGCGATATCGTGACCTGAGCTGAAATCAAGAGTCAGATGCTTCACCGACTGAGCCATCCAGGCGCCCGGAGGAGGAATTGTTTTATAAACCTGACGTGTTTTTCCAACGTAGCTGCATTACTTTCGAGTAAAAGGTTTGCTTTTGAGAAAAACTGGGTCATCAGCGCTGTGCGAAGAAAACTATTCATGCCAGAGTTTACTAATCAAAACAAAACAAGCAACCAGGTCCCCCTCTCCACCCTGCCACTGGCAAGAAACCCAACCAGACCAAAAAAAAAACATGTTCTCTGGAGTACATTAAGAAATTCTCTAAAAATCATACGAGGAAATTACTATCGTTTCTCCACCATTATGCTAATTGATATAGCTGTAATCGTTAAACATGATTCCCATGTGACTTTACCGTAAATCATATCGCAAGTAGAACAGGGCTGTAAGATCCAAAGGGCTGTGCAGAAAACGTTAACGCAGCAGGCCCAGCAGGACCCTCCAGAGGTCTCCTCCTGCTTGGCCCTCGGATGCTGTCGGGGGATGTGGATTTCAGGAAAGCTCCCCCCACCGTTCCTCAATGAGGGTGGTTCACTGGACCGAAACTTTTTATACAAATAATACGTCTTATGTTGAAACTGTTTTCCTTCTGAGAGTAGGGGATTTGGGCCCTTGCCAGCAGAGGGCGTCTACGTGATGGGCCCCCAGGAACCACCCCAGGTGTGAATCTCCAAGGAGCTTCCTGTGTAGACGTTACCTGTGTTGTCTCCTCTCGTGGCTGAGGTTCAGAGCATTCCGCAGGGAGGACTCTGGGCGACTTGCACCTGTTTTCTCTCGGATTTTGTCCCACGTGCCTTTTCCCTTTCTTGATTCTTCTTTGTGTCTTTTCACTGTAATAAATCATAACCATGAATATGAGGATATGTGGAGCCCTACGACTCCTCGGAGGGACCCCCCAACACAGTGACAGAAATTGCTAAACTCGTGCATCTGTCTGTGTGCTTATTTCTGTTAGTTCTTGTGTACTTACTCAGCTGGAAATAGATGGAAGTTCTGTGAATAAAGAATGAAACGTTCACAGAAAAATAAGACATAATTCATATGGCTTCTGAAAAATAAGGTATGTACAAAACAATAAATAGAAGTCACAGTTAGGGTTCAAGCTACACATTTGTCTTTAAAATAAACATAAAGGTCTTATTTCATATATCAGCTTGTGGTTTTATAATTCTACAAGCAATTACTCTGCTGGAAAAAAATGTTTTATAAATATCAAAAGAACAAGGATTGGTTTATAATTCATTTTCAAAATATCCTCATGTGCGTGGGCAATTTCCAAGCTTTTATTTTGCCCACTTCATCTCGTAGCTTACAGGTTCCATAGTCAACTTATTAATTGTATTACAAATTTCTTTAAATCAAAGGAACTGCTATTTTGACTTCAAATGCTTGGTGTCCTTTTTGGCTTTGTTTAACTATAATCTACAAATTTGAACTTTGACTTTTGAGTGATTGAAAGACGTAAAAGAATTAGCAAAAATGTGTTACTCATCATCCGTTTCTATCACCACATTTTCAGGAGAAAGTTACGAGATGCTGACTGATATGATTGCTCTAAACCTATTCCACACTGTCACGTTTTTATGGCTGGTTGGTTATTTTTAATTGTACGTTATGGAGATTTTATTTGCATTTCAGCTGGCAAGTTCCTTAAGTGAAGAACTTTGAAGTATTTTTTATGAATATCACCCGGAATTAAATTAGAAGTACTCAAATAATATTTTAGGTTGTTATTCTAGTAGTAACTTCATATCACATGTTCCAAGGGACATCAGAGCTGTCGACCATGAGAAGTTAGACAGAAGGGACTATCGTAGAACAGTCCATCCTGAGAGCAAGAGTACAACCTTGCAGAGTAGGACACTCTCGTAAGGGCGATAATGTGGGTGGACAGGGGGTGGGTTGGTAGAAGGAAAACTGATGGTTGTAGTTATTAGACTCAATTTGCAAGACTCCTGAAAATTTCCTGTACCTTCTTTTTGGTTCTCACGTTACTTTGCTTCTGCATTTTCTGGTTCATCCATGAGTGATCCATCCATGGTCGTGACTCTGGACCATTTCTTGAATTTAGCAACTACTATCCTACTCTATCTCGGCAGGGCCTTGGGCCCAAGCAGAACCAACGTGCTGGAGCTTTGAAACATCACCGAGGCCCCAGAGCGGGTGAAGTTGGATTTCTCCGGACTTACCCACCGCCCAGCGAGCCTCAGGGACTACAGTCAGCAGTTCTAGTGCACTGGAGATTTGAGTTAAGGATGACAGTCGGCCCCATCTCCAGGCACTCTGATTTAATTCCAAGGCCTGGTTGAGGACAGGCATTTGTAAAGCCTCTCCAGGTTCTGGGGATGTATAACCAGAAGGAGCCTTGATAGACAGGGTGATCACAAAGCTTGCTGCTCTGATCAGCTTTCTCTAGCAACTGTTCGAAAAGTGTGTGCGTGGTAAAGCAGCTTAAGGCTTAGGAGAAGAAGTGACAGAAAGGCAGATCTCCGAGCACACAGTAGCCAGTGGGGAACTGGGAGATTAAATGATCTGCGCAGCAGTGAGGCGCGCAGGCATGCTGGGCAGGTGCATGGCTCTCGACGAACTTTGGCCTCACTGGCTGTGGGATCCTCAGACTTCAGGTCCCACATCTACCCATCAAGCGAGGGTAATACTACTTTCCTCTCAGGTTTGTTGTAAGAGTTAAAAGAGATCAATAAGTGTGAGTATTAGTCTGTAAAATAATCAGTGTTTACGCCAAACATCAGTTAGGAATGAGTATAGATGTAACGTAATGCTCTAACTCAGTATCTGCGTTCAGAGGACTAGAGTCTGCGTCCTCGGCCTGTTGCAGAGCTGTGAGATTTTAAGCGTGTACCTCAGCCTACCTAAATTTCATTCTTTCTGCAAACGGGTATCACAGGTGTCCTATGAATAAGACCTGAGATATGCATGCTGAGTGTTTATTACCGAACCCCTCACCTGCTACTGGCTGGGTGAGGAAGCTGTCCTTGTTATTTGTATGTGCCCATGACATAGCCTATAATATAGCTTCTGACAGTGTCATGATTATCGACAGCTTAAAGCCCAACGCCCTAAAATCCAAGATTATTTTCGCAATGTTGAGGAATAAAAACTGTAAGAATCAAAGTAACTATTTTTCCGCGCTGTTCCTTTATTTAAGATTTAGTGCTCGTCAAATTGGAAAGAGTAATGCCATTCCTCTATCTGAATACAGTGTGGCGAAATTCACAGAACGTTAGCATGATGCTGAATGCTTGTAACTGTGAGCTCCTTTAGTCTGGGAAGGAAACCTGAGCTAAGTCGGAGCTCCATGTCCTGTGGGGGAAAATTGTGGATATGCCTGCAGACGTTGTATTTCGTTTCCTATTGTGCAAAAATTTAATGTAATTTTACCTAAAACCATAAACCTCAGGTAACCTGATACAGATTATCTTTTAAAACATGTGGTAAGAGAATGAATAATAAATAAGATGTGTGCTAATGATATTAATACACAAAACATATTTCAACAATACGAAAAGGGATGTTGACATGTGTAAATGACCCGTATGAATGAATGGCACGCACGATTCTCGATTTGTGGAAAAATGCTACTTATTGTCTTCAGATATGATAACCACCCCCCCATATTTTCTAAGAAAAACGATTATCTTTGGAAATATAGTTTTTGTATCATATTCTTTTCATTTTTGTCCAGCTCAGTCCATCTCACAAAGCTTCAAAATATGTCATTTTATTTCAAAGTAAACAAATATATGCTTACCTATTCACCTTGTAATTATTACAGAAATTACCATTTTTTGCATAAACTTAAAAAAGCAATGACCATATACTAACACATCCTATCCATTAAGAAAGGAAAAATCACTGAACAACTAGAATTTCTTCTTTAATGAAATTAATATTTTGATTATTAATCAATTACCAATGATTGTCAGCATCTTAAAATTCAGTAAAGGCTAGTGGAAGGGTGAGGAACATGGCATAGTACCCCTAAGAACTGGATTTAAATCTTGCTTCTTTCAAAGATAAATGTCAACACCGTTTACTTATCTTTAAACCAAATTTCTTAAATGTTTATTTATTTTTGAGATAGAGACAGACAGAGTGTAGTTGGGGAGGAGCAGTGAGGGAGGGAGACACAGAATCTGAAGCAGGTTCCAGACTCCGATCTGTCAGCACAGAGCCCGACGCGGGGCTCGAACTCACCAACTGCGAGATCATGACCTGAGCCAAAGTCGGTCACTCGACCGACTGAGCCACCCAGGTGCCTTTATATCAACACCTTTTAAAAGCAGTTGCTTTTGTGAACACCAGTGTACATATTTGTAAAGTGTGAGAACTGACCTTGTTCTGTGAAGTGTCTTCCAATAAATAAATCGTTTAATGCAGTTCAGAAAACAGTGAGTAAATATCAGCCATTTATTATGATAAGGCCAGTAGTTTAAGCTTCCTTTTCATATTCAATTGGTCAAGCAATTAGCAATATTTAAGCAATCATTCACCTGTACCAAGCAATTTTATATAGAAAAGGGACGTGTCTTTTAATAAGAAAAATAATTTATGATTAAAGCAACCACTCATAAGAAATCTGCTTAGTAAATTTAAGTTTTCTAAATTTTTATTTTTCCTTATGTGCTCACAATTTCAATAAAGTGTATAGTGTCTCTCATGTATTTGACTTCCTAAACACATATTATTTTTCGTTTCTCGTATGTCATTATGTAATATCTAATTTGCATTGTATAATGGTCTATGAAAGATTCCCAGACTAACACTCATCGTATGCCTCGGGATAAATTGTTCTGGAAATGATTCCCAGTTCCTATTTTCTGGATGCTAACTGAGCACAGTGTTGACAATCCTCAGCATCTTTTTCATTCATCAGTACTCAGCAGTTGAAAGCAGTGATACCCCTGGACGTATTGGTCAAAATCCCTTTCCAGAAAGACCTAAAATTCATCAGTCACATGGGAATTGAACACAATAATGGATATTATTTTTCTATGTTACTACTTGCTTATATTTCCTAATGCAAAAGTAAGATTATTATGGGTAGTAAACTAACAACAAATAAGAAGAGTGGCTCATTGACCTATTTTAGATTGTTTTTATAGGAAAAATATTTTAAAACATTATCTCCGGCTCTAGAATACCAGCATTCCCACCAATAACAACTAGAACTGTGAAGGTGACCTTAAGAATCTGTTTAAAGGCATCTGAGCCTGACCAAGGCAGCGCTGATATTAAGGTTAATGTCATAGAGGGAAAGGGTCCCAACTTAGGCAACACTTTTGCCTTTGGGGTATTTGCTGATGTTAAGTAACAGTTGACACTGAGTAGAGCGTTTAGTAATCTCAAGAAGCAGTGTTGGGAGCACAGAAAGATGGAATTCAGGAATCCGCGAGGAGCATGTACCTCAATAAGCATACTACACTTTTAGTTTGGATCCAGTAATGACTGCAATGTAAGAATAAAAGCAAACCTGGTAAGCCAGTTCTCATAAAAACTCAAAGCTACTTTTAATTAGCCGAATTCTTACTTGGTACATGATGATCTGCCCTTATTCTGACTGTTTGCTACAGATGTATAATTCCTTCTCTGAGCGAAAATAACCACACCTAGATTCTTAAATGATCTTTATAATTTTTCAGACACAACCATTATTCATTGGGAAATAGCAATGCACAAGAAATTCAAGAGTTGGCTAAAATCAAAAATAAAGATAACGGTATAAAAAGACCCATAGGACATCACAATATTGCAATTACCAATAACTTAATCATGAGTAATCTAGAATGTCAGGAGAGAATAAAACACTATGAAAAATGATCAAGAGAAATTCTATAAGTGAAAAAACATAAAAACATAAGTTAAGTCAATCAGTAGTTTTAATACTAGTTTAGACACCCTCGGAGAGAGGAATAGTAAACAAGAGATAAGTCAGAAGAAAACACGCACATCGAGGAATAGAGATAAAAGCCTGAAATACACAGAAAGAAACGGAAGGTAAAAATTGAGTATAACAAAAAAGATCTCAAACAACTGTGTTTGGAATTTGAAGAAAGAGGAGAGAGAAAAAAATGAGATCAAAGCAATATTTGGAGACGTAATGAATGAAATTTTTCCTCCCAAATATTAAAAACTCCACATGAAGCTCTATAACCCCAAGCACTGTAAATATAAAGAAAACAAAGAATCCTAAAAGCACCTACAGAAAGACTGCCTTCAAAGAACAGGCTACTTCTCAACAGATAGAGGAAACTGAAGGAAATGGATAGATCAAAGTACCTCAAAGATGAAAACATTGTCAATTCAAAATTCTATATGTGGCAAAACTGTCCTCAAAAAAGGAAGTAAAAATGAGGTTTAATGAACAGCAGACTTGCCTTAAAAGAAAAAAAGAGTTCTTCAGAAAGAAGAAAAATGATCCCAGATGGAGGTATGGATATGAAACAAAGAATACAGGGACACTTGGGTGGCTCAGTCAGTCAAGCATCTGTCTCTTGATTTCATCTCAGGTCATGATCTCAGGGTCGTGGGATCTAGCCCCATGTCGGGCTCAGTGCTATAAAGATAGAAGGTGAAAATAAACATATTGCAAAAGATGTAAGTTGCAAATATGAACCAAAGGAAAGCTGGGAACACTATACAAACAACAAATTCAGTATTCTTTAATTTCTTTAACATATATTTAGTTTTGAGAGACAGAGAGAAACCGAGCACAAGTGCGGGAGGGGCAGAGAGAGAGGGAGACACAGAATCCGAAGCAGGCTCCAGGCTCTGAGCTGTCAACACAGAGCCTGACACGGAGCTCGAACCCACCAACCAGGAGATCATGAGCTGAGCTGAAGTCAGATGCTTTTACAGACTGAACAACCCAGGTGTCTACAAATTCAGTATTCTTTAAGAAGAGAGATATTATTGAGATCGAGACAGTTCAAAATATGAAAGGATCAATACATCAGAACCAGATAAGAAATATAAATGTGTTTGCATCTAGTAATATAGCCACCTGAAATTAAAGGTATCAGAGCAAGTGACTCATCAACTTTAAAATTTTTTTTAACTTTTTTTTTTTATTTATTTTTGAGACAGAGAGAGACAGAGCATGAACGGGGGAGGGGCAGAGAGAGAGGGAGACACAGAATCGGAAGCAGGCTCCAGGCTCTGAGCTGTCAGCCCAGAGCCCGACGCGGGGCTCGAACTCAGGGACTGCGAGATCGTGACCTGAGTGGAAGTCGGCCGCCCAACCGACTGAGCCACCCAGGCGCCCCTAAAATGGAATTTTGTGTAATTGTACTAAACTACAGTTTAACCTTTTGACTACATCTAATCTAATACTACAGGAAAAGAATCATTCATCCGTTTCAGTGACTGTCAACTAATGAAACAATTGGAAAAAAATTAAAATCGATGAAGTTCATATCATTTCTCCTTCCGTTCTATAGTTGTGACTCTGTGCAGAAATTTTCATTATGCCGTCATTTTAATAACATAGCAATGCTTTCTGTAGGATGTAGACTCTCTGCCACTATTGTTTCTAGTATATAAAAATAACTAATATTAAAGATAATAAAATTAAAAGCAATTTCTGTATTGTGTCTACATTTTCAATTATAGGGAGGTTTTGAGAGATTTTTAAAAGTTACTTAGTGGGGTGGCTATGTTCATTAAACCTTGTCAAGGATGATTTATTTTCTTTTTTTTTAATTTTTTTTTAACCTTTATTTATTTTTGAGACAGAGAGAGACAGAGCATGAACGGGGGAGGGTCAGAGAGAGAGGGAGACACAGAATCTGAAACAGGCTCCAGGCTCTGAGCCATCAGCACAGAGCCCGACGCGGGGCTTGAGCTCACGAACCGCGAGATCATGACCTGAGCCGAAGTCGGACGCTTAACCGACTGAGCCACCCAGGCGCCCCAAGGATGATTTATTTTCATGCTAGAAAGATTTCAGTCAGAAAGTTATGAACTGTTATGCAAATTGTAAATCAGTAACGTTTACCGAAGACGATAGTAAGAGAATGTGGACACGCCCTCCTGGTGTCTCTTGTTCCTCATTGCACAGATTTTAGTGCCACACTGTGCTCCAGGCAGGGGTCTTCGGCTGTCAAGACCTCGCCCCTGGGGCCCATCCGGACTTGCCTGACTTCAGACCTTGACCTCCTCTCTTCCGTCACGGGACTTATGCAGTCTCGTGCTTCTGAATCTGGATAGATAGTTTTGTAGCTGGCACATAAACTATGGCTTTTTAGAGGCCTATAGGTTTGAAACATACTTTTCAAGTTATAATTTCAAGTATTAAATATTCTACCCGCTGAAAATAGTGATTCATAAAGAAAATAATGATAAAAATGCTGTTAATTTTAAGATGTTAACAGATTTTTCACGCCCAGAATGCTCATAACCAATTTTTAATAGATATTCAGTGATTTCAGTGAGTGGTGGTGTCACTTCATTGTCTGTTACTTTGCTTATGAATAAAATGCTGTTTTCCGTTGATATATTGATATATTATCAATTTCTTTTGCTAGGCATTGAAAGAAACAAACATGAGAGAGAAACATGAATCAGCACTTGACTTGGCCCAATCAAATAAAAGGCTCTCCTCCCAAAGATATGCTTTGATTATTGTTCAGTGACATAAACTGAACTTTCCAGAAGTTTTTGCAGAACATGGTAGAAATGCATTTCCACACTGCCAAAATAAGGGCGGCAATTCTTTCTTTGCTTATTTGTTTATTACATAGAATAGGTGGTAACACATCTTGTATGATTTTAGCGACCTTATTAAGCAATAATATTTTACCTTCTTTCTTTTTCTTGGATATTCCTATAGACTAACGCCTCATTCCTTTGTTTAAAGAGTTCACATTCTCTGTAAAAAGTAGTCTGCATGTGAGTGTTGAGTGTGGTGTGATTCATACAAAGGGAAAAAAGAGAGATGTCGTATATTTTCTATACACACTGAAATTAATTTGAGACGAGTTAACATATACAAGCACGGCTTCTCAAAGTTCTGCGTGGGCACCTCCAGTATATCTGGGGACCCTAGGCTGTAAGAACTCATGGTAAAAAAAAAAGCCCACAGAAATTATTTGTACACCTTTCTTTAATCATAAAATTAGTGAGAATCTGTTATTGCTTTGATACTTTTTATTTTCCACTACATACAAGCATATTTTTTGTTGTTTCCTATAGACTTAAGAGAAGAACTCAATATTATTTGTTTAGTCTTTGAAAGAACAGAGACCATTAATGTGATGCTTATTGGCTTATAAATATCTAATTGTAGTGTTTTTTTGCAGTCAATTTTACATTTATACTTATTTATTAATGTTTTTTGGGGGGGCTGAAATTCTTTTGGGGGCAACTCTGAGCAAATTAAAACTGCTACACTTTAATAGGAAATATATAGCCATATGGCGGACAACCATGCGAAATGACTCATGGTCAATTATAACAAGGATGTGACACATGGTCCTACTTACAAAAAGATAACAGGATTATTTTCCAAGTTGTGGTATTTGAAACTGAAATTGAAGAAGAGCGGAAAAGAAGTGAGATGTAGATTTTAATCAGTCATTAAAGAGTTATATTTGGAATGATTCGGATGCTATATATAGTACAGAACCCAACTTAGAATCAGTCTGCAGGTCTCTTCGTCATTCGTTTAATGAGTTTCTCTGGCTTCTTTGTTGATGGTAATGCTCATGTAGCTACAGAATGATGACAAAATGGTGGCTGTCATTGGAAATGGTCTTTTGAGTTTTTATCATCTCTTACGCAGTTGGAACATGAGAGCTCTTTCAGTCCAGATCACCTGCTACTGGCCACAATTCTTTTTGCGGCCCTACTGAATAAAAACAGAGCAGAAAGCTAACATATGCTTTCTTTTCTTCTTCTTCTTCTTCTTCTTCTTCTTCTTCTTCTTCTTCTTCTTTTCCGGGAACAACATCACCTTGTACAGGTCTGTATATTCAAAGCCATGGATCTGTCATTTTTTATAAGAATGCCATAAAATTATCAAGTTATGTTATAATGATGACTCTGTTCAACTCATCACAACACCGAAAGAAGGAGCATATTGATGAAAATGCTAAGAACGTATCAACCAAGACCAAGATCAAGTGCAATGAATGGAGCGCATGTCATTTAAATACATGGCAGATATTTATATGGAGGGCCTCCTACCTGTAGGTAGAGGGGAGACACGTGTGATCAAGACAGCTCCTATAAAAGAGGACAATTTTCAATCATAGAATAGAATAGAAATTCCAGGCTTTGGAAGACATAAATAAAAGAATGTTCCCTAAAGAAGGTTAACTTTAAGACAGATTATTAGTGAAGAGTAATAATTAGCCGAGGGAAGAGGGTAACAGTGGGACGGGAACCAACTGAGGCTCTGGTACAAGTTTTATAATAGCATTAGTCATAATGATAATAGCTAAAACTTACGTACCACCTACAATATATACTGGGTGTTTTTTAAGTACTTTTCTTAAGTTATCTTACCTAGTGCTCACGAAACTTTATGAAGGAAGGTACTATTACTGCATCCATATTGTGGATAAGGAAGCTAAAGCCCAGAGATGTTAATTAACCTCCACAAATCACACAGCTAATATTTGGTGGAGCCAGGAGTCTTACTGAGTCTTACTATGGCCATTGTCTTAAAGCAGAAACCTTTCTGGAGTGTCAAAAAACCTTTAATCATGACACCTGTTGGGGTACCTGGGTGGCTCAGTCGGTTAAGCGTCCGACTTCGGCGCAGGTGATGATCTCATGCTTTGTGGGGCCAAGCCCCGTGTGAGGCTCTGCGCTGACAGCTCGGAGCCTGGAGCCTGCTTCAGATTTGTCTCTCTCTCTCTCTCTCTCTCTGGCCCTCCCCCGCTTGTGCTCTGTCTCCCAAAAATAAATAATAAAAAACATAAAAGGGTTTTAAAAAAGACACATATATATCCTTCCTTTGTCATGAGAAGGCACATTTCCAATAAAATCTTGCTTTTTATGCTAGTTTCAAACGTTTCATATATTTATGTTGTTTTTATTATCTGTATACCAAAAATAATTATGATACAACAGTTCAGAAGAAAAAAATTAATAATTTAGGGTCACAAGAAGATTTTAAATTGTGTGTATATATACATATGTATATGTATATATACACACATAAGTGGAAAGATACTATGGATGTTGAGTGAAGTATTTTTAGAAATCAAAGCATACTATATTAGGATGGGCTACTGCGGGGGAGGTGAAATACATTCAGAAGTTCAGAGAGGAGAATGCAACGAAGTAAAATTCATAGCTGTTAATGAGGGTATTTTATTCTTTTTTTTTTTTTTAAGTGGACTCTGGTGGGCATTGAATGACATTGGTGTTTATAATCTATAGCATATATTTAGGTGAGACAAAGTAGCTGTGGCTCTTAATGGCATCTTTTACAATATTACAAAATACATCCTTTATAACTATTTAAACTCGTGATGAAAACCTAAGATGCCGATTTAAAATGAGAGGTGAGGGACACCTGGGTGGCTCAGTCAGTCCAGCACCCGACTTCGGCTCAGGTCATGACCTTGTGGTTCATGGGTTCAAGCCCCATGTTGGGATCTGTGCTGACAGCTCAGAGCCTGGAGCTGCTTTGGAATCTGTGACTCCCTCTCTCTCTGCCCCTCCCCTGCTTATGCTCTGTCTCTCTCTCTCAAAAATAAATAAACATTTAAAGAAAAAAAGAGAGAGGTGATACTCAAGAACTTAGTAAAACACACACACACACACACACAAAAAGATGTGCTTTCTCTCCAAAATGTGGAAATTGTGTTCTTCCTGCCTCTTTCCTTCACACTGAAGAAAAACGAGATGCCCTCCCATGTGGCCCCATCCAAGGGAAGGTCACAAATCACCAACCAGCAGGTGTTAGGAAGAACGAATTGCTTGTGAAGTTACAGGTATGAGAAATTAATTGAAAAATGGTTAAATTACAAAATGTTTTGGATGCCTGTATCTTTGCAGGACACATTCAGGTTCTTAGGAATGATTCACGCGAGCTCATGGGACATTTTAGCAAATATGTTTTCAGAAGAAAAGACCCAGGCTAGACCTGTTCTCCCTTTCCTTTTCACTTAAGTTCAGCAGTGGAAGTCACTTAGGAAAAGTGTCTGGAAACGTATCTTCTGAGATTGTTAGGAGCTTCAGAATGTCCGTGGTCTGGCCTGCTGCCACGGCAGTGTTCCCGATTCAGATGAAAACGAGTTATGTAGGAGGCGCTAACCCAGGGTGACTTGGGAATGCTAATTATGTCAAATTAGGGGCTCCGGAGAGTTAAGTACACTCTACAAGCCCCTGTCAGGGTGACACATCTGTCAATTTGCTTTATGCCATAATTCTAGAAGTTATTGTTGCTTTCCAACCGTGCAAAACTTTGTCTGTGTTTGTTCCTTTCACCTCGCCTCATGGCGGAGAGAGGGACTAATCCCCAGAGAATGGAAACGCTTCTCCAAGCCACTGTCTTTTTATGTTTTCCCACGTGTACCTTAGGTGGAAACAAAACTAGACCAAAAAAAGAAAGGTAAAAACTTGAAAGTTCAGATTTCAAACTTTCTGAAAGCAAAAGTGAGCCTCCGCCTGGCGTGGGATGGACAAAGGATGCTCTGAGAAGCAGACAGCAGCATCGGGGTCACCTGGAACGCGTTCGCAACACAAATTCTAGGGCCCAGAATGACTGAGTTAAAGTCTCTGGAGGGGCGCCTGGGTGGCTCGGTCGATTAAGTGTGGGACTCTTGGTTTCAGCTGAGGTCACGATCTGATCTTGAGGTTTTGTGAGTTCGAGCCCCACGTGGGGCTCTGCGCAGCCAGTGTGGAGCCTGCTTGGGATTCTCTCTCTCTTCCTCTCTGCCCCTTCCCCGCTCCTGCTATCTCTGTCTCTCTCAAAATAAATAAAGAAAGTTAAAAAAAAATTCCCTGGGGTGGGGCCCAGAAGTGGGTGTTTTCGCCAGCTCTCCACGCGAATCAGATACACACTGAATTTTGGGAACTGCTGGGCTGGAGTAATGCCCCGGCTCGTCTGAGAGATCAAAGCCTGGTTTGAATCCCAGCCCCGGCACTCACTGGACACAGGGCATCTGCTCATTTACTTTTCTCCTCTCAGTCTCAGTTTGATACCCATACATTGCACAGGATATTGACTAAGATGACATTCTTACAGAGAAGAAGGGGCAAAACACCTCTTAGAAGGTACCGTTTGCTTCTCAGTCCCAGAAACCGAAGTGCCATACGATGGGAGGGGGGAAAATGGAAAATATTTGGAGCCTTAGGACAGCAGACACTGTTAGCAGAGCCAGATTTGGGCTGACATACGCATCGTGAGAAAGAGAGTTGCTCCTGCTGGCTGTTTTTCACAGATCGCCAGCAACCCACCCACCCATGCTAAAGGAGTGGTAAGTTTCCCAAAATCGAGCCTGGCGAGTTTTCCCAACCTGTCAGGTGCGTCCCCTGAAAACCACATGGAGATGAATGGAGCTTCAACGTGTTGTGAGCATTTAACATTCACTGCTCATCCCATGTGCTTGTCGTAAAGAGCACTGAATCAGTTAAATTAGTGACTATTTTGGAGTGGTGAGTCAGTGTGGGAGTCTAACAGCTATTCTCTGGTAGTGACTGTTAATTTTAAGAGAAAAATGTCCCCTTTTTGGAACAAACAGATGATGTTTTCAGAGACAAGACGTTGAGGAGATGGGATGTCTCTTCTGTCCTGAAGGGAGAGCTTCCCAAATCAACCTGGTGTCCTTCAGGAATGCACGCAGAGAACCCATCAGAGAAGCTTCCTTATGACTCTAGCTAATATTTGACCTGCCTGCTCTCACCCTCCCTTTCCCTCCTTTATAGCATCGATCGATCGATATCTGACCTTTGAAATATGCATTGCCAGATACGTGAGTTCTACAAAGAAAGGATTCTGCGTGTTTGTTCACTGCTGTATCCTCCACACTTAGAAACGTGCCTCAATATAGTGGCTGCTCAATAAACAAATATTTGTTGGGTGAATGAATTATTCTCTTTGCTATTTTCATCACTATATGATCATCAACACACATTTTCAATATAGTTTTTCATCAGAAGCTAAATGTCCTTGCCCCTTAAGTTCTATTTTGAACAGCAACGATTCCAATAACTACATTATCAGAAGACTATCGTCCCTATGCGATGAAGAGTTAAGTATCCCTTCTTAGCTAGAATTTAACACTGCAGGGCATTTTCCTTTCTGTTTTTAAAAAATGTTTTTAACGTTTATTTACTTTTGAGAGAGAGAGACAGAGAGCGAGTGAGCAGGGGAGAGACAGAGAGAAGAGACACAGATTCCGAAGCAGGCTCCAGGCTCTGAGCTGTCAGCACAGAGTCCGATGCGGGACCGGAATCCACGAACCATGAGATTGTGACCCGAGCCCAAGTCAGACGCTTCAGTGACTGAGACACCCAGGGCCCCATTTTCCTTTCTATCGGAAGCACTACAAAACCACAACTTAAGACTTAGGCCTCTGTTTCCATGTCATTCTTTTCTTTTCATGTTCGACATTTAAAACATAGCGAATGAAAGTACGCGATGACACTTGAAAATACAGGAGAAGAAGATTGTTTAGCTTGCTACGGTAAATTTCGATTTGGAATAAGAAAAACAAAAGAAAGTCAGCAATCCACAGAGCTTGCAAGGGAAAAATGATTGAGAGGAAGTGCAGAGAATAGAGTAAGGCATCAATTTGCTTTTGCAACCTCTGTGACAGGACAGTCAGGAATGCCAAGAGCAAACGAGGAAGAACCCAGAGAGTGACAGAAAACTGCCCTGGAACTAGAAGCTCCTGCAGGAGGTGGGGGGTGGGGGGCGGGGATCTGCCCCCCCCCCCCAGCCACCCCAGAGTGAACGGAAATCTTGGGCTCCTTCAGAAACGTATTCATGTGGTATTTCTTGAAAAAAGCAACCACAGCCTATCACTGCTCTCAAGCAGCTCAGGAAAGAAGAAACTATCAAGGATTATATTTATGGTTCTGCAGCCTGAGAAAAGTTGAAACGATTTTAAAGGAACAAAATCTGGGAGAAAATAAAGACACGAGCTTTCTGATTTTACGTCAACAAACGACCGAAGGGAGACTAGTTCTCATTTCTTTTTCAAGTAGTTCTGTAGAATTTGTCACTGATCTTCTTCCCAGTTTCTGCTGTATTTTTTCAAGAATACTGTCAATAGGCCATATGTGCAGGAAGATCGGAATGGGGAATCAAAGGCGTGGGGGCGATAACTCTGGGCCATTGCCCACAGATTCCGGTGTCACCAACAATTCTGTGGTGGAATTGGGAGGACAGGTGAGGTCATCAGGTCAGGGGTCAGGAGGAGGGGCCTCCCGAGCTGGAATATCCCACCCATTGCCTGAGCCAGTAGATTTATAGGCAAGATTATACATTATGTGTTATGATCTAAAAGGTCTTAATTAGGGAGACCTTTCGCATCACTTCTCATGGACAAAATCTTGGGTTTGATTACAGTGTGAACAGGGTATTACTCTAAAGCATGCCCCCCCTTAGAAGGTACAATCTGGGTTTCCACAGTGTGACCTCTAGCCTGCAAGAGCCCTAGGACACACACTCCTGTGCACGGATGGTATTTTATGATGGAGCTTTTATGCATCCTTTTCATTGACAATTCCTTCAATTGAATTTAAACAGTGTTTAGATTGGCAGATGCCTTGAATGCCACAAGCTTAATTACCAATACTGTTTATCCTCAGTGTCTTCTGGTTTGAGAATCTTCATTCAACTGAAAAGGAATATTTTGAACGTGTTATTCCATCCTTTCATTCATAAGGAAGTAGCAAGAAAACCCCTGCTGAATAAAGTAGATTCGTACAAGAAAAAGTCACACAATATCTAAAAACATGTGAAGGTATTTTGGGCAGATTGGCATGTATGAGCCAGTCGTCCACGGAGCCTCTGAGCAAAATCAATAGAAACCAACACATAAACACCCATCAATCATAATTTATTTCCGTTTGAATTTGTTAAATTTGTATGAAAGTAGCGAAATATAGATTAAGCAAAAACTACGGTCATATGCACATGTGGACAACTCACATTGTAGAATTAGTACTCAAGAAATAACCATCTAGACCTTTGTCAGTAAAATGGAAATTCAAAGAAAACTTAGATATTGTAGAAATATTTTCTCAAAGGGAGGAGAAAAGTGAGAACACAAAATATCTTCTAAAATAAAATTTTATTTGGTTTAGATATTTAATGTTGACTTAGTTCTCTATCTCTCTTCTTCAACACCATCTTTTTAAAAAAATTTTTTTTTAATGTTTATTTTTGAGAGAGAGACGGAGTATGAGTGGGGTAGCGGCAGAGAGAGAGGGAGACATAGAATCAGAAACAGGCTCCAGGCTCTGAGCTGTCAGCACAGAGCCTGACATGGGGCTTGAACTCACAGACTGTGAGATCATGACTGGAGTTGAAGTTGGACGCTTAACTGACTGAGACCCCCAGGAGCCCCTCCTTCAACAGCATCTTAATATCAACTCCCAATAACGTTTGAGCTAACAATGAGAAGTATCTCCTAAGGGAATAAACCTAAACTGGCATCCTACAACATTATTGCAAATGATATTTGATTCCAATATTTGGTCTTCAAGGTCATATTTATTTGAATATTAAGTTTCAGTATTCATACCATAATATGGTCATTTAAATCTGTGGGGAAAAGATGGGTTATTCAATAAATATTGTGATAATAAGGAAGCCAGTTAGAGAAGAATAGCGATGGATCAGAAGTTTACAACTTGTACCAAAATAAATTCCAAAGGGATTAATTATGTGGAAGAAAAACAAAATAAATCATAAAGCACTAAAAGAAAATATAGATTATGCAAAATTTGGCATATGGAAGATCTTTGTAAGCATGAAACAGAAATCAAGAATCACACACACACACACACACACACACACACACAAAAGACACATAGAGGTGGTTACCTAAAATATTGTGATATTCCGCATGGCAAAACGCTATCACAAATATAAAAGAAAGTAAAGATGATAATGATGAAAATCACTTGTGTCTATCATGGCACCATAAACTTTGTATTCCTAAATATCAATAATAATAATTAAAGATAAATAAACCAATAGGAAAATGAGGAAAGGAACTGTCAGAGGTGTCTTCAAACAGGAATGACTTTTAATCAACACAAAATATTATTAATCTCATTGATCGTAAGGAAAAAGAAGCTGAAAAGCACAATAAGATAATATTTTTTCTAGCAGTTAAAAGAGATCAAAAAGTTTGGTAACTATTGGTGAAATGTGAGGAAAGAGGCATTCTCATATTCCATATTAGTTATTAAGAGATAATTAAGAAAACAACCAACCAAGAAAACCACAAAATGCAGTGGATTTAAAAAGATCGATGTTTATTTCTCTATTTTGGCAATGCCCACCCATCTCAGGGTCTTTGTGCAGCTCCCCTCCATGAAGTCATTAAGAGACCCAGGTTTATTCCATAGAATTGCTCAGCCATCCCCTGGGAAGACATTCATCCATCCATCTCTGTATAATGTAAGATGGATTGTCGCTCTTTCTGCATTCTGATAGAATGGGGGAGAGAGAGGCAAGTTGTAGGGTTCACGATTCCCTTCCAGTCCCTACCCAGGACTTTACCCACTTTGTGCCTGATAGGAGGAAAAAGATAGTCATTAGAGAACCAAATTGATGACAGGTAGTCCCAGGGATTCGCTGAATGTAGTGAAACACTTGTTTCCACGGGAATATGTCTGGACCCCTTGACCACAAGCAGAAGGGAAGATAGTGAGTAAGTGTGATGAGTCTTTCCTCTCCTACACTTGGGTTTGACCTGGGAACGATAAGGCAGCATAGCCTCGAGCTGCTTGGGCCCGTGTACCGTCAGGTCCTGATGACCAGCTGCTACGTGACCAGAATCAGTTTATCAAATTAGACTCACAGGAATCTGACATTTTGCTGAGGGCAACATTAACTAATGGTTTCAAAGCCTGAATTCACAAGACACAAAGGAAAGATCTGAAACCATCAACTGAGCTCTCCAAGGTCCTTTCTCACCACCTTGACATCCTTTGGTCTTGAAGAACACGAAAGGTCCCTAAGCAAGTTGTGCAGTTTCTATTACTTATATGGATGAGAGTTATTTTGTTATGAAAACATTTTCTACTCAGTTACACAACTGCTGTAAACTCATGTGATATTTCCCAAGGAACTATGCTCCCTCGACCCTCAGAATGTGGAGGGTTTATCGCAAGTAATTCTAGACAACCAGGTATATCCTGCTTACAGTGCTTCAAAGATAAGTGGTCATAATAGCAAACACTTGTTATCTTCTTGCTGGAATATCTAATAATAGGATGTTGACAAGCAAATAGTTCACTCACCTTTTTTCTTTCTTGGGGGCTTCCCACTGGTAATGGCAGACAATAAAGCACAGAATTGCTGCTTAATCTTTTCCATCTCAGATGTCCATATCTAAATATTGTCAATTGTCTCAAAAATACCCCCTACAATACTCTGTTCCTCATGATCCACACATGACATTTCGTTTTCATGTCTCTTTATTTTACCCACTCTCTAGAAGTCTCTAATTTTTTTTTTTTTTGGCTTTTGTGAGAATAACATCTTTATGAAGTTCACATTGCTTATCCTACAGAATCCCCTACCTTCTAAATTTCTCTGCTTTGTCTTTTTTTCCGTCAATATAGAACACAATTAAAACATTGTTGACAAGAAAACTACACATTACTACCTATATTATGCTATGCACATTTTTACTTTTTTATTCCCCAATTATTTATTACCAGTTGTTATTGATAGGATGCACGGCTAATGCTACTCATCGACTGATGAGTTAAATTGTTAACACCGTGAATTAACTGTGCCTTGAGAATTTAGTCATTAGTACAAAAGAAAAACTCTAAGGGACATGACTTTCACATGCATCTAAATGCTTCATTGGAAGCATGATTACTTAGATATGCAGCTTTTCTCAGAACCGGGAATTCTTGTCTCTGAATCTAAACAGATTCTGGATTGATAAAGCAGTGGAAAAATGACCTACTTAGGGTGAGTATTGACTACAGCTGGTGCCATTCAAAGTTTGATTTGCATCTCCTGTTTTCAAGAAGATAAACAAATGATTGCTTCTTTCTTATCTATATAGTTCTTGGACTCTAAAATCCAGATCAAGATTTGTATAACCCTCTGTAGAATACTTTATTGATTCTGTGAACATGTTGGGTACCTAGGGGGTGTCATGAGTGGCTATTTTATGACCTTATCATTTTACTAAACTCTCAGATAAATTTCTTGGTGATATTTATATCATGGCCATTCCTCTTGATATAAAAAACATTTATTTGCCTCTTTATTGAAATTTCACTGTACACTTCTAAATTGAATGTGATTCCCATAGGTTTCTGTAGTTTTCTGTAAGTGAACTCTTTGCGGTAGAGTGCTGGGTAATTTCTTCTTAAGACTATAACTTTGTACATAATACCAGTTGGCGTTAGTTTGATATTGAAAGGTTTTCCATATTTGTAAATTTAACAATATTTTCCATTGGAAAATGTCAGCATCTTACACCCATACTTCAGGAGGGTCCTTTACCCTTAATATTATTGAGTCCTTTAACTTCTCAGGAGTGTATCCAACACGCTTTTATAATACTTCATATTTTCTCAATATGAGACCAAAACTGCAAAGTACTTGAAGATACCCATATACCTTTCCGTGTCAAATCAGCATTTTCTGATTATTAAAAATGAGTAAAATATATTGTGTACTACAGTGACATTGCTTATAGTCATTCATACAGGTGACAAGACATTAGATGATTATTAATTCCAGCAATAATAATTGTTTTGTAACCAAGAGTGAATTTGCATAGTTGGAATAGGTACTGGGTGTCTTTCTGTTGAAATGCAACAAAAAGAATAATGGGGAGAAATACAATTATTTTAAGTCATAGAAAATGAAATGCTAGAAAATCATATTTCAATAGCTTTAGAGAGAATGATGCTTCTTACTTAAGAACACTATCTTAAAGCATAATTTCTATCATTAAAAAAATTAAACTTTGATCAGCTATAAAAATATTTCTGGAAATAAGTGACATCTTGTTTATTTCTACACTAGCATCCACTGAAAAGAACTTGTGATGTTGGCAACTTTCAAGAATAAAAGAGCCCATTGGTAGGGTATGGTAACAGGTGAAGTGGACAGGGAAACATTAGAAGAATGTGAGTATAACTCCTATTTTGAGATAATTCACAGAATAAAGAATGACTGTCTCTACTAAGGGTTAAAGAATGGAGTGTTTTTAACCTGCAACCAAAAGAAAAATGTCCACTTGAATCTCACAGTCCTTCACATTATTACAGGTGACTGTCACAGTATAATTTAATAAACACTCTCAAGATTATGTCTAGGCACATACACTCTTTAGGGAAAAGGTGAGTAAAGTTGTATTATTAGATTATTTATTATTAGCATAACTATTTAAGTTTATTCCATTCCATTTTTATTTTCTAAGACTTATTAATCAACACACATTTAGCATCTAAAAGCTAAGCACTAACATAAAACTTGATGAAATAAAGAATATTATGTAGGTCATATCTTTAGTTTGATAGTTGATTCAGTCGCAAGTGCTCTTGTGTTTGAAATGAGTTGTCACAGGATTAAGCCAATCACAATAGGTTAAACTCATTTTTGCTTAAGTTTTCCAATACTTGAGTTTGAGTGTGGTAATAATTATAATATGTATGTAATTTTACTAATGTGTTCTATGTATTCTATAAAATTTTATGATCCATTTGTTTAGATATTGGTGATACAGATTTGGGTTAACATTTAATTGATATATTTTCTGTGCTATTTTTTTATTTTAGTGAGAGGGAGAGAGTGTGTGTGCTGGGGAGAGCAGGGGAGAGAAAGAGAGAGAGAGAGAGAGAGAGAGAGAGAGAGAGAGAGAATCTCAAGTAGGTTCCACACTCAGTTCAGATCCTGACATGGGACTCAATCCCACAACCCTGGGATCATGACCTGAGCCAAAATCAAGAGTCAGACGCTCAAATGACTGAGCCACCCGGGCGTGCCTATATGCTATTTAGCACATGTATTCACTATAAATTAAGTAAAATATTTTTTCTAGCTCAAAATAATGCTTATTATAAAATAAATCTTATATCCTGAAACTTCTGTCTTCCTGGTATCCAAATAAAACTGAGGGGACCCATGAACACAAGCCCCACTGACTATCAGAGCCTGATGACCCAGGGACCTGTCCCTTGGATGGCAGCACAGAAATTGTGGTGCGGATTTAGGCAGGCTGGACGCATCCTTTCTCAGACTGAGTAGGATTTTTATTTGAGAATAGACTCCTACTCACTCCACCACTTAGCTTATTAAATGGGACATTCTGTTGTTCTTTTCAAAAACCAGGCACCATCAATTTCTGAACTGAATGGACTTTGCTACAGTCTTTGGAAATTTCTCCTGATCATATTGATTGCCCTACTCTGATAGTCTCTTCCCAGCTTTCCTACAGCCTCTTGTCAAATCCAAATTTAGTCCGTTTCCCTGCTTCTTCTCTGCAGTAGGTTTCTAAACTTTTTTTATATATTTTTAAATGTTTTTATTTATTTTTGAGACAGAGAGAGACAGAGCATAAGCAGGGGAGGGGTAGAGAGAGAGAGAGGGAGACACAGAATCCAAAGCAGGTTCCAGGCTCTGAGCTGTCAGCACAGAGCTGAAGCAGGGCTCGAACTCACAGACTGTGAGATCATGACCTGAGCCGAAGTCGGACACTTAACTGACTGAGCCACCCAGACTCCCCTACAGATTTCTAAGTTTTAAGGTCTCTAGGTCTTCAACTTGAAATATAATAACTGTATAGATTGAGTAATAGCAGATAGTAGAGTTTACTAGACCAACAAGCATTCCATAGATTGCTGCTTGATATGTGTGGGCGACAGCCAGATGGGTTCTGCCCTTGACTGTTTATTATAATATTTTATCATTTACTTGCTAGGATATAAAACGCCGGTTAAAGAAATATATCAATAGTGCAAAGCGAGGAGGCTGTCATGAAGAATGGCTACAGAAGTATTTACAATGGACTTTGAAAAACTATAATGAAAGGCCGAAACAAGAAATACAAAATGGAAGAGGGGAAAAAAGTCCAATCTTGTGTATAAGTGTGTGCGTACGTGTGTGTTTAAGGAAGAAGCATTGCAGGATTGAGGACAGTGGATTCTGAAGTTAAATAGAACTGGGATCACATCAGTGAAATAATCACTATTTCTCTCATGAGTTTGGTCAATTATTTATTTCCTAAGATGCAGTTTCCTGTTTCCTAAATGGAAATGTGAAGATTAAACAAGATGATATGCATAAAGTGCTTAGCGTAGAGCATAACATGAAGTAATCACTGCAGAGATATCGGTGGCTATTATCACCGTCACCATTATCATTGTATGGAAGAGAATGAAATTAAAATCAATTCATTAAACAAAGGGTGGATTAATAGTTAATCGCAACCATAATACGAGCTGCCGAGAGAGGTAAGTCAGTTGTACGCTAATTATCGGAAAAAATATAGCTACCTCAAGGCTGGTAAACAACCTCTGTTAGCTCATGGCTGGTGCTTCTCGAACCTGGATGTGCACATGAATCACCTGGGAATCGGAGCACATCAGACGCTTGCATAGACCTGGGTGAAGAAGTCTGAGACTCTACATGCCAACTTCTTAGCGGGTGTTGACGCTGCTGGCTGGGGACATTAGCAAGAACTGGTCTGGAGCGTATGTTTCACGCTAATTGCCAAATTTGAGGAAAAATGATACTCTTTTGAGGATATTCTTTCTAGGAAAGTGATGAAGAAAATGAAAGATTAGGAACGGGTTCGTATTACAGAAGTAATCGAAGGCACTGGCTGTAACAGCCTAGAAGATAATTTTCCTTAAATTACGTGAAAAGCATTACAAATAACTTATTAAATCTTCTTTAAAAAGTGCTTTTTCCTGGGGCACCTGAGTGGCTCAGTTGGTTAAGCATCCGACTTCGGCTCAGGTCACTATCTCACAGTTTGTGGGTTCGAGGCCCACGTCTGGCTCTGTGCTGACAGCTCAGAGCCTGGAGCCTGCTTTGGACGTTGTGTCTCCCTCTCTCTCTCCCCTCTCCCACTCACACTCTGTCTCTCTCCCTCAAAAATAAATAAACATTAAAAAATTTTTTTAAGTGTTTTTCCCCCATCTCCCACATTTTTGAGGAATAGGAAACTTGCAGGGACTTTAAAATACGAAATTATGCTACTTAGCAAATGTCACACATGAAAGTGCCAAAATTGATTAATTATATGCTCCATTTTGCTAATGTCATCTAGGAAGCTAAAGGTCTAAAGTGAATTTTATAGCACTATCAGCAATAGTCAAAGTATGGAAAGAGCCCAAATGTCCATCAACTGACAAATGGATAAAGAAGATGTGGTGTATAAATATACACACACACACACACACACACGCGCACACACACACATACACACACACACAATGGAATATTACTCGGTGTTCAAAAAGAATGAAATCTTGCCATTTGTAACGATGTGGATGGAACTACAGTGTAATATGCTAAGCAAAATAAGTCAGTCAGAGAAAGACAAATATATGATTTCATTCATATGTGGAATTTAAGAAACAAAACATGAATATACAGGAAGGGAAGAAAAAACAAGATAAAAACAAAGACAGAGACAAACCATAAGAGATTCTTAAATACAGAGAACAAACTGAGGGCTGCTGGTGGGGTGTCGGGTGGGGGGATGGGCTAAGTGGGGGATGGGCATTAAGGAAGGCTCTAGTTGGGATGAGCGCTGGGTGTTATACATAATTGATGAATCACTAAATTCTATTCCTGAAACCATTAACTATATGTTAACCCACTTGGATTTAAATTTAAAAATATGGACTTTGGGAAAGAGAGAAAGAATGAAAGAAAAAAAGAATGAAAAAAGAAAGAAAGAAAGAAAGAAAGAAAGAAAGAAAGAAAGAAAGAAAGAAAGAAAGGAGGGAGGGAGGGAGGAAGAGAGAAGTAAAGAAAAAAAGAAAAAATTACTGAAAAAATAAAGGTCTAAAGTTAATTTTAAATATTCATTAAACAGTCTATGATATATACATCATTGGTTTTCCCTGGAAATTCCATAAAATAGTCTGCATTTGAAAATTCACACAAGTGTATACACAAGTATATATATAAATATCTACTTATGATATAATAAATAAAGCATAAGCAAATAAAAACTGATTTGTGAAACTAGCTACTGTAAGAGATAAACTGAATATTCTAGAAAAGCAAAGATACAACATACATTAAATTTTGTATCAGTGAACTAAACTGAAAAAAATCCATTAAGCTTCTAAGAGTCAGATATACAGTCAAGTTCTTTTTTTTAAGTTTATTTATTTATTTTGAGACACACAGAGAGAGAGAGAGAGAGAGAGAGAGAGCACAGGAGCAGGGGAAGGGCAGCAGTGAAGGAGAGAGAGGATCCCAAGCAGCCTCAGCTACCAGCGAAGAGCCTGATGTGGGGCTTGAACCCACGAACCATGAGATCATGACCTGAGCCAAAGTCAAGAGTCGAATGCTTAACCAACTGAGCTACCCAGGTGGCCACATTCTGTATCATAGTTATTTCATTTCTCAGAATAATTTGTCGTGCTTTATTCCCAAAATAATATTAGCTGTTTTCATTATTATAATTAATAGTGGTTCTAAATCTACAAAATAAATAACTGTAACTACAAGTAGTGGATTATAAACAAATGACCATCTGATAACCCCTCGTTCTTTTAAATTGTTCTGAATGAAACACCAAATTTCAAAATTGTTGGCTTATTATGCTGCTGCCTCGTTTTCATATTGGTTTTCTGTTTCCCTGCCAGAATCACTATTAAATAGATTGCAAGTAGCACTAATAATAGTATTTGCTTCGTCGAAGTTACCGAATTATGTAATTAATTTAAAAAATGGGGATCCAACTGCGCGTGCGTGCGCGTGCGTGTGTCTGTGTTGAGTTTGATTTTCTTAAAATGTTTCAATATTGCCAGCATTATTCAGATTTCGACGTGGGCGAGTGGCAGAGACAATAAGAATCTTTGCCCATAGTCAGCATTCTCTCTTTCCAAAAACTGTGGCAAAAAACAAAACCCAAAAAACAAAAAACACAGGAAGAATATGAAGGGGGAAGCATTTGAAGAGCCTAATATGTGTGGGCATCATTCTGTGCATGAGAGGTTAGAAATAAAAGAGAACAATTATGTTAAATTTTAATTTTTCCATCAGATATCAAATTAAGCAGTGATGCTTTAATTATCTACGAAAATAATTCTAAAAATAGTGCTCAGAGCCCATGAACTGTGACATATACTGGGCATCCTTGTCTTCGTAGTATTGTCACATGCTAGATTGCCCCCTCGATGTTGTCACTGACAGCGCAGAGCCTGCTTGGGATTCTCTCTTTTCTTCTCTCTCTGCCCCTCCCCTGATCCTGCTCATGCTCTCTCTCTCTCTCTCTCTCTCTCTCAAAATAAACAAAATAAATATTTTTAAAAACTATAATGGAATCTTCCAATTCTGGATCATACTGAGGCTCTTGGAGAATACAGCATTTAAGAGGCAATAACTGCACACGAAATACGACCTTACAAACTTCCTGCTGACCGGAGTAGGTTGGTCTTCTGCCTCGTTGTGTGTGCCTTGCTTTGTAATTTGATACAAGGCAGTGGACAAATTCGTACTGTTCCCTTCCCTTCATGGCTCATCACGCTGGAGTCAGGTGAATCACTGAGGGTTGTCCCAGCTTTCTTTAGTGGCTCGAAAAGCTTGTGACTGCACAGGGGGAGCAGTGGTCGGAGAACTTTGCTGTGAACCCAGGCTCATCACGGAATATATCCCAGGACTCAGTGAAGGTAGGGATGCACACTTTAAACACCCGTTAGCCTCCTCGAATCCACACGTGGTGGCGTTAATGCAGGGAGGCCCATGCTGCGGAGCGCTGACACTCACTTTAGAAGAAATACCTAAGAAAGGGAGTGACGGAGCTCTCCAGGACCAGCGAACGACGAAAATAGAGTCTCCTGACGTCCAGGTTTCAGAACATCTTTGGAAGTACGAAGACGACTTAGGTAGGCCACATTTCCTATAATGCCCTCTCAGGAAAATCTGGCGGGGCCGGATACATGAGGTGGGAGTTCAGAACAATGGAAACGATGCTAATTCTGTCCACTTCCCATATTGTAAAGGAACAGCAAAATAGCAGCGACTGACTGGTTGAAAGGTCCCGAACATTCTTTGAAGAGAATGAGAACAACACCTTGAATATCAAGATAACTCACCCTTAAATATACTGCTGTATACAGAGCGAGGATGTCACTAAAAATATGGGAAAAGAATCCGTAGATACAACTGCCTTTCTTATTTTACTGCAGTTTGAAATTGTCACACTTTGAAACGGCATTCATTCCGGTCTAAGAAATTAATTTGTATTTGGTGCTTGCTCACTTAGCTTGTAGGTATAGACCTGAAACACAGAAGATGTATGCAGGGCCCGTAAGTGCCTGAATGCTGGGTCACTGGTCCTGAGAAAGGTCACAGTGACTTTGCCCGGACAAATAGATGTTATGCTTCTGTCTCAGTACTTAGAATTTACCTCTTTCATCATCCAAAGTGGATACACTCTGATGAGACATTCTTTCCCGTTGACACGATCTTAGGAAATCTGTTCTAAATTTAGATGGGATTCTAGCGTCAGATTGAATGATGAAAACATAATTTCTCCTCTTGTATCACATGTGAAAGACCGATTCATTGAAATACAGCTTCCGCCCCAGGTTTTTACAAGTAGAGACAAAGCTTCCATCTAGGTTTTTCAAAAGTAAAACGATTTTGCTTCCAATGCACGCGAGTTTTATAGCGTGCAACATGAATACGTCATTTTTGGATGACTGTTCCCTCTCTGACCATTACAGCTGTGACTTCCTTTTCTGCAGTCGGAAGTGCTATGTAGGAAAAATGTTCTAGTTTTTAAAAATTAGTTGTTATTTTGTAGGCTAAACAACTGAATTTTCTTCTGTATTTCACAGACCTTGCAAAAACATTTCTTAGATTTTATAGCAAAATATTTATAGTAAGAAGAAAACGTATTAAAAGGGAAATGGATCTTGAGAAACTTAACAGAAGACCATGCGGGAGGGGAAGGGGGAAAAAAACGTTACAGAGAGGGAGGGAGGCAAACCATAAGAGACTCTTAAATCCTGAGAACAAACTGAGGGTTGATGAGGGGTGGGGGGAGAGGGGAAAGTGGGTGACGGGGATTGAGGAGGGCACTTGTTGGGATGAGCACTGGGTATTGTACGGAAACCAATCTGACCAAAAATTATATAAAAAAAGGGAAATGTGAAAGACATAATAAGGGAAATGATAAAAATAAACCTATTGAAGAGATTCTAAACAGTTTTCAAAATTACTTGAAGAATTACTCCTTACTATTTTAAATGTAGACAGTTTAATATTTCCCATTCTGTTTTGTTTTATTTAAATATCTATATAACATCATCATGTTTATAGTCCATTTTGTGAATGCACACACATTTTAAGCTTGATTATAGGGATCTCTCAAGAATCAGAATGGTCTAAATGCAATGTGGCATCCTGGACTGAGTCCTGGAAGGAAAAATAAAAGGCGCTAATGGGGGGGAGGTCCTGAAATGCAAATTCAGCATGGCCTAGAGTTGGCAATAGTGAGACTTGTTGGTTTCCTGTTGTGACGAGTGTAACTGCTACTGTCAACATCAGGAGACACTGGACTAGGGGCTGATAACGACTCTCTGTATTACTTTTGCAGCTTTTCTGTAAATCTAAAATTATTCCCGAGTAAATTTTTTTTATTTTATTTATTTAAAAAAACTTAATGTTTATTTTTGAGAGACAGAGACAGAACACAAGTAGGGGAGGGGCAGAGAGAGAGGAAGACACAGAATCCGAAGCAGGCTCCAGGCTCCGAGCTGTCAGCACAGAGCCGGACGCGGGGCTCGAACTCACAGACCGGACCGCGAGATCGTGACCTGAGCCGAAGTCGGACTCTCAACGGACTGAGCCACCCAGGTGCCATGTAAATTTTTTATTTTAAAATTATAACCCCTCAACCACATATTTCTATCCTCTATAATGGAAACTGCAGTTATTGTGTTAATAACCTGCCCTTTTTTATAATTTGTAGGAGACCGAATATTAATTACAATTAAAATCTGCTTATAATATTTCCTTGAAAAATAGTGGTAAAAATTAGGGTTTATTTTCTCATCCTGGTAAACTGTGCCATCCTGGTGGCGGTAATGAAGATGAGTTTATTAATAATGATGAGTCATGTTCATGCTTTCATTTGTTTAGAGGATTGCATTTTCTATTTAATGCCTTTTAGAATACGTTTTTGGATCCTTACGACAGTGATCCATTAAAGGCCAATAAGTGAAAAAATGTTATTCTCTAAGAAAATAGACAACCCCATACTTCAAATACGAGCGTCAGGATCATTGATTTGGATGCTTCGCGGCTGCATGAAGTTATCGCGAAGATTGTTCCCTTAGATCACACGTTGCTACCACAGAATGGTTTATGGGTTACATCCACCCACCAGACAAATAAAAAATTAGCAACATTTGTCACAGATAATGCACTCTATTCACCAGATGCTAAAGAGATAAATCCACTCAGCAGATTTTGAATTCATAATGGCCATCTTCTATTCAACGCACTGTCTGGCAGGAAATAGACACAGATTTGAAAGTTCAGTGACTTTACAGCCAAAACACAAGGGACACATCTGCTTTTCCTGACAATATTTCCCGAATCTGAAGGATAATTGCCAGATATTTACTTCAGATCAGGACTAGGTAGTAATCAGATATGGACTGAAAGTTTGAGGAACTAGGGCATTTCGTTAAAAAAAACCAAACAAACAAACTTGTATAAGAATGTTAATAACAAATTAATTCATGACGACCCTGAACCGGAAACAACCCAAATGTACATCAACATGTCAATGAGTAAACAAATTATTGTGTATTCATACAATAGAACTAGGCCGTTATTATGAACATTCAAGCTGCCATGAAAAGCAGAGAATAGTGAGATCTCTAACAAAACAGAGAAATAGGTTTGGGATGGGGGAGAAAGATGTTCAGTTCAACTTGAAATCTGTCAGACAGACTCCAAAGCAGAGGAAATACAAAGAATAGAATCCCTGCCTTTATTGTTTAATGGAAACCAGGCTTATCAAGAAGCTGATTCTCTAGGTTTATTGGGCATATTAATTTAAAATAATAATATATTTTTAAATGACTTTCTCATGACCAGGGAACTCTTAGTAAGTGCATAGTAGTGAAGAGCAATCCATTAGCATTTATAATTGTTTTAATTGAGATGGCAATTTATTCTGAATCTCAGAAGTAATTATTTGTTGGACTGCTTCATAATTTTACTAACATACTGTTTGGTCCATAGGAAAGGAATGCATAAGACAAAATGCTATTTATTTTGGATTACTTATGCAGAATATATTGAGTAGATTGGATTGTAATTGTTAGGTACAAGGGCATACTGTGCACTCGAACATAAAAATCATAACATCTACATTTGTGTACTTGAGTCTAAAATAAAAATGGCGTAGAAAGGAGAAAGTATGGGTAGAAAGATATCTGAACTCACTTAACATTAACAATTTAATGACGCTGAATTTTATCCTGACCAGGACTTTAAAATATCCGTAATTCTCTATTGCAAGCCTCCTCCCCTGGAGTAAAGAGCCTTTCATCTGTGAACACGTATCTTTGACTGAATTCTGAATGTTTTCACTGACACACTTGCTCTTTCTCAATGCTCAACCTTATGTCGAATAAGTAATTTAATTAGAATCCTGCCCTGTAGGCTACTAAAAGTCTTATTAATAGATAGAATAAATATATTTAGAACTGAACGTCTCTTCAGGGAAGCAGCTATTACACATACTTGATACACTTAAAAATATTAAAAATAACTACATTAATTTCAATGATGATGGTTCCTGTCAAAATTCACATTGTGACTTTCATGAATGCATCTCACAGTCCCACCTGCTAGACGATATAGTGTCATAAACTTAAGGAGGCTATTGAATGTAATTGTTAGTATGTAGATAGTAGCATTTTTGACAAATGCTCAGAGTTGTAAAGTGTCTATTATGTTTAGACACAAAGAATATAGAATAGATTTGCTTTATATTCTGATAATGTTTGTTACTGTTTTTAAGACTATACTGTTTCCATAGTTACAGCAAGAAGCTCAAAACCCCTTTTTTCTCTGTAAAGTGCTAAAGGATAACTTTACAATACGCTCATAGAATGCGACATTCACTGAACACGCTATCATATAAATACAGGTTTTATTTTACTGTCAGGCCACACTATATCACACGTGAAATTATGAGCAGGAATTTTTGGCACTGAAAATGAATAATGCTTAATATGTTCGGGGTTCTCATCAAAACAAGTGAAAGGAAGGGGAGAGACATAAAATAACTCTTAGCTTACTTGATTTTGTTCTATTACTACAATTATGCAATTTCATTTTCACTCATGGCACTCAAAGTCACCCATTTGCTTATCCAAATCAGTGCTTGAAAATTAGAATGAAGTTGCAGTTTCCTACATCAATGGAGACCCATTGTGACTTCGAAACAGTAAACATTTGACAGAAGCTTCTGGAATGGAGGTCCTCTCTCCTCCCATTTCTACCTCACAAGTCTCTGGGTCGAGATGAACCATCCACTCTCCCTCCATCACCTAATTCTGTTCATCATGCTCACGTCACTTATGTCTTCAGCCCTTTCTTTGAGCACTGAGAGGGCAAAGGTGACAGAGAAGGACTGACCTCTCCCCAGCCCAATGGGCAAGTGAGCAAGACAGGAGCTTGGGCAGTGAACAAAGCTGCATGTGCACAGAGAAGTGTGAGCTTTACAAAAGCATGATTCTAGAACCTTGCCAGCCATCTGTTTATTTTAGTGAATGCCTGCATTAGAGAGACACGTATAGAAATTAGCAAGCCAAGAAGCACCTTTCCCCAAACACCAGTGGCTGAGAATTATTGTTCTTGGACTTTTTGATTTCCAGGTTGCACGTGCAGTTTCAGAACAAGATGGACGCATTGGCAGCGGTTACGACTTTGACGAGTAACCGAATCAGCCAACTCTTCCTAAACCACCTGCTACCCGTGCCTGCCTGAAGTCATCTCCCTGCTTCAGCGTCTGATGGCTTAAATACACTGGTCATCTGTGGCACTGTGATGTCCTATGAACCGGCTCAGTATGATTTTTCATTAATGAAAAAAGAAATATGGTCTCCAGTTACCCCTTTCATTTTCCTGAGGTTAGGAGACTTTGTTCTCAATTTAAAACCGAATTCTGTTATCAATATTCCTTGGAAATTCTACTTAATTAAAATGCTCGAGTCATAAAATTTGCCAAATAAAAACTTAGTTAGGTTTTTCAATTAACTGCGTTTAATTAGAACTATATAATATGGAGCGGATTTGCTTGTGTACCTTTTTGTAATCAAAGAAGTTGGGGTTTGGTCAAAATAAAGAGAACATTTAAAAAGTAATGGATATCAGTAGAATAAAATGTGCTTCATTCCAAATTAAGTTTTCCTCTGGCTGACACAACAAAGGGAAAAAGCCTCACCTTCTTGGGTAGTTTGTCAAGAACGCATTTCCAGGACTCCGGTATGCGGCCACCTAAAGCCGACACAGAGTGGCTGTGGCTCAAGCCACGAGGCGGTTTTGTGTCTGTGCCTGGTGCAAACCCGTGTTACCAGGCGTTTTCATGGCACAGACTTGGAAAACAAAAAGCCAGCATGTAAATCATGTGATTTATCAATTTTCTTTTCTTCAGGTCAAAAAGACAAAATAATTTCTACTAGCGTTCAGTAACACAGCAACGAGATTCTACCCCAGTCTTTAAAAAGAAAGACAATAAAATGTGCCTTTGGGAAAACTCTGTGATCAAGGTCTGTCATCTGCATTTCTCTTTAAGGTCCTGGTAATTATTTTCAAGGATGTGGACAACAGTCATGTCAGAAGATCATCCCCGGTTGAAAGCATGCTTCTTTCCATGCAAATCACATTCGTGACAAAACATATGGGAATAGAATGTCCTGAAGTCAGCTGGGGCATTCCACGTTTGTAGTCATAGATTAATATTTATAAATTTGCATTAGGAAACGTTTCGTGCTCATAAAATCCTGATTTGGGGGGTAAAATGCTTCTTTTGATGTTGTGCAAACTATAGCGAGAAGAATAGAGGCATATATTTTCGATCTGGAGACTTCAAGTGAGTGCTTGATCTGAACCACAGGCAATCTGGTGAATCCAGGCATTTTACAGGACAAGAGAACGCGGCTCAACAAAGCTCATGGCTTGACCTAGGTCAAAGGGAGGGCAAGACACGTAGACACCCACAGGCTGAAGGAATGTTCACTGCTTTGCCTTAACCGGGCAAGATGTTTATTTGCTTCCTGTTGGATTTATTTCCATTATTTTTTCAGCTGGATTAATACATTATAAGCTTCTCTATTCAGGTGATACCAGCTGCTATAGCCCAAACCAGAGCAGAAGGGTAACTATCGCCCACATAAAGTCCAACTGGTGACTGTCGTAAGTCGCCTTTTCTGGAAGCAGAGGCGAGATGCCCTGTGGAACGAGGGCTATTTATTAGGGGTTGATAACTGTGGTACCAGAGAGGAAATGGTAAGCAAGGCGGCTTAGAGGGGAAAGGCACAGTAGTGTAGATCCCATAAAACCTCAGCCAAGCCCATAGGACGTTGTGGAGCATAACCCGCCGGCCAGAGTTGGCCCGAAGGTTTAATTCGTTGCAGTACACCCGGGTGAAGCAGCTAGTGAGGTACTGAGACAAATCTGAAGGAGCTGACATCTGGATATTATCTGCTGATGGCGTCCTGTCTCCCAATGGAACAGAAAATCATAGATTTGACAGATGGCATGTAACGGAGGCCCTAGCGATTGGGGTCATGGCTGTAATAGTGTTCCGTGATTCTCCAGCACCTGCCCTTTGTCTCTAGGGACCAGGATGGTCAGTAGTAGTTAAACGGCAATATATTGGAGCTCTGAATCATCGAGCTCAGGATGGCAAAGGGTTTCTCTAAAGGATCACATAGTAAATATTTTAGGCTTTCTTTTTAAAGTCTATTTATTCATTCTGAGAGAGAGTGAGAGTGCAGGTGTGAGTGGGGGAGGGCCAGAGAGAGAGGGAGAGAGAGAATCTTAAACAGGCTCAGCGCTGTCAGCGTAGAGCCCCACAGGGGGCTTGATCTCATGAACTGTGAGATCATGACCACAGCCGAAATCAAGAGTCCAATGCTTAAATGACTGAGCCACCCAGGCACACCTATTTGGGGATTTTTCAGCCAACTCTGATTTCTGTGACATATTCTTCTTGTCGTTTGGTTCCAGGATCCTCTGAAATCATAAAAATTATTTTTAGCGTATAAGCCATACGATGATAAGTTGTAGTTTGGATTTGGCCCCCAGGCTGTAGTTTGCTTGCCTCTGATTGATATTCTTTTTTTTTTTAATTTATTTTTTTATTTTACTTTAAAGAGAGAGAGAGTGTGTGTGAGCAGGGAGAGGGACAGAGAGAGCGGGAGAATCATAAGCAAGCTCCACAGTCAGCATGGGGCCCAAGTAGGGCTCGATCTCATGACTCTGAGATAATGACCTAAGATGAATTCAAGAGTCATAAGCTCAACTGACTGAGTCACCCAAGTGCCCCTATTTTTTTAAAGGTGGCTCTGATTTCTTTCACCCTCCACTCCCCCCGGTGCAGCACAGTTTTGAGTCACTACCTTGGCTGAGGGCGAAGGGACAGTATCACAGGCTTCTTCTTGGCCCTCCCATGATGAGTGACATTTGTTACCTGGCTCTCATGTGCCCCATTCTAACAGGGGTCATGACCATACCTGGGGTCTTCAGATAATAACCTCAACCTGGAACCTGTGTCCAACAGTCCTCACAATGGTTTGAAGTACTCTTTTCTCAGTGTTATGGGTTGAACTGTGTCCTCCCAGTATTTATAAGTTGAAATACTAGCCCCCAGTATTTCAGATGTGACCTTAATTGGAAACAGGTCATTGCCAACGCAGTCATTAAGATGAGGATATCCTGGAAAGGGTGGGCTTTAATCTGACTGGTGTCCGTATAAAACAAGATTTAGACCCAGACAAAAACCCAGAACGAGTCATGTGAACATGAAGGAAGCATTTGGGGTGCTGTTTCTATAAGCTGAAGAACACTAAAACTTGCCAGCAAGCTCCCAGAAGCTGAGGGAGGGGCCTGGAGCAGATTCTCCCTCATGACTCAGAAGGAGCCAATCCGGGGTCATCTGGGCAGCTAGTTGGTTAAGCATCAGACTCTGATTTTGGCTCAGGTCATGGTCTTGTGGGTGGTGGGTGGGTTCGAGCCCTCCGTCAGGCTTTACACTGATAGCTCAGAGCCTGCTTGGGATTCTCTCTCTCTCCCTCTCTCTCTCTCTCTGCCCCTCCTCTGCTCACATGTGCACTCTCACTCTCAAATAATTAAAACAAAACAAAACAAAACAAACAAACAAACAAACAAAAAGGAGTCAACCATGCCTATACCTTCATCTGAGACTTCTAGCCTCCAGAGCTGTGAGAGAATACATTTATCTTGTTTAAGCTGCCTCGTTATAGCAGCCTTTAGAAACTAATACACCGGGAACTCATTCACCCATGGAGATGACTGGAGGGCCCCTGGCTGAAGGACAGAAGAAGCATTGCCAAGTGGCATGTTGAGTCCTTCCTTCTGGAGACATGGCCCCCCTTCAGTCAGTGGGTTCGTTCAGAAACCTGGCTCGGGTCCAGAAATGGAGCAACAGATTTGGGCATTTGGGGGGACTTTCAGCATCCTGGGCATATCTCCTTGATGTCCTCTGATAGTACAAACTCAGCACTACCCTGCTGACTTCCCACCCAAGGTGTTCTTAGCGTTGCTGCGTTCTATTAATTAACTCCATAACTTTCAGTGGATTAGCCTTCTTTCCCGTTCTTGTTCCATCATGATGATGGTGATGCGCTATCCACTTGTCTTCTTTTGTTGTAGGGTCCTGTCCTGTTATCTCTGTTGCTATCAGTGTGCATAATTCTGCAGTGCCCTCTCTTGCCACGTGCCCTGGCGTAAGGAGGAGGGCTACAAATAAACATTTGCAGATGCTGGCGCCCTTGTCACCAGCTCATTCCTCGTGATGGGACTGAGCTGATAGTTAATGGCAGGCCCTTTGGACTATGTTGTGGATAGGGCCCCCCTGCAGGTCACACACAGTACACTCACGCCGTCGTGCCCGTATACCTCAGCCTTTCCATTTGTTGGCCAGCGTCTGCTACGTGATTCTGGCATTTCGACTTCACTTAGGGCCGGAGATGCACAGTACAAAGAAGGGTGGACATTCATCCAGGCTGAAAAGAGGAGAATTAACCGAAAGTCTTTATATACAATTGGAGACTCATTCCCTGCACTCATGCACAGATTTTTGCATGTCTGGCGTCTGTCTTCCTTCCTAGCCCCCAAGGAGATCCAAGCTTTCATCCCTGGAGAAATTAAGTTTCCTTAATAGAAGAGTAATCCGTAGTCTAGAATTTGGTTATCTCTCAGCGTAATTATATCTAGCTTGCTTCCAATCATTCGTAAGCAAATCTGACAATGGACAAGTCTTATAAATGTACCCGAATTTCCCACTATCTTTTAATCACATTACTCTTTAAAAATATAAAACAAAATATGCACAGATACTTGAGAAAGGCTCCACATTGAAGTACACACTGAGGTTTCTACCAAGATGAATAAAAATAAAATCAACTAAATATACCAAGGTGAAATCTCATAAAATTTAAGATAATCAGGAATAATGAGAATATTCTGAATGCTTCCAGAAATAAAAATGCTGTTAAATTACACAAGAAAGAGTTTCAGAATTTTTTCCCTTTTACTTCTCATTTTCAGTACCGGACTCGAAATACTTTCAAAATGTGAAAGAAAAAATGTTTTCAATCTAAAATGTTATACCTCACAAAACTATCAATTAAATTTAAGTCAAATAAGAGACTTTCCAGTCATGGAGGAACTGAAAAATTTCTTCCCCTTGCAAGCTTTTCTCAGGAAATTATATGACAAAACATTTCAGCCAAACAAAATATTATTATTATCATTTTTTAATGTAATTTGTTGTCAAGTTGGCTAACATACATTATATATACAGTATGCCCTTGGTTTTGGGGGTAGATACCCATGATTCATTGCAACACCCAGCGCTTAATGCAACAGGTGCCTCCTCAATGCCCGTCACCCTTCCCCTCTCCCCGCCACCCCCATCCACACTCAGTTTGTTCTGTGTATTTGAGAGTCTCTTATGGTTTGCCTCCCTCTCTGTTTGAAACTATTTTTTCCCCTTCCCTTCCCCCGTGGTCTTCTGTTAAATTTCTCAATTCCGCATGTGAGTGAAAACATATGACATCTGTCCTTCTCTGACTGACTTATTTCACACAGTACAATGCACTCCAGTTCCATCCATGTGTTGCAAATGGCAGGATTTCATTTTTTCTCATTGCCAAGTAGTATTCCATTGTATGCATAAACCACATCTTCTTTCTCCATTCATCAGTTGACGGACATTTGGGCTCTTTGCCTAATTTGTCAGCCAAGCAAAGTATTAAACTAAAAAGTGTTGGATCTGCTGTATCAATTAGGTCACTTTTCACCTTCTAAAAAAGTATTATTTATTTATTTATTTATATTATTTTTTAATATATAATTAATATATAATATATAATTAGTAATAATTATATTATTATTTATTATTTATATTATTTATTTTGAAAGAAACAGAGAGAGAGGGAGAGAGAGAGAGACAGAGACAGAGAGCAAGGACAGGATGGGGAGAGAGAGAATCCCAAGCAGCTCACGCTGTCAGCGCAGAGCCTCGTGCAAAGCTCAAACCCACAAACCGTGAGATCATAACCTGAGCTGAAACCAAGAGTTGGACGCTCAGTCAACTGAGTCACCCAGGCACCCCAAGGTCACTTTTCATTTTAAATATCTGAACACCAATAATAAACTACCACAAGCAAATAACAATAGCAACAGCAGCAGCAGCAATAACGATAACAATAATAATAATGGAATGGGTCTTCTTTACTCATTTGCATAACAATTTAGGGTCCAGGGTGCTGTTGGTCTCAAACAATGCTTTCCAGAAGTGGTTGCCTCCATCTTTTAGGCCACTCTTCTACCTGTTGTCTCAATTCTCTCTTCCTTTGACTGCAAGAGAATGTGACAGATCCAGACACATCCCCTAGTCTGATGTTCAGAGGAGAAAAGAGAGCTTCCCCCCCGCCCCCGCCAACACAATAATAATAATATAAAGCCTCATCACCCTTCTTGGCCCAAAGTGGTTACTCCAGCAAAACTGCATTAAGAATAATTAGTTAAACAGTTTAACCTGTTCAGAATCCATCTCTTGTTCTGAAAGTCATTTTCAGTGAAATCACATTTTCTGAGAGCAGGATAAGGCGATTCCCCCAAAAGATTTTATGGATGCTGACAGAGCGACAGATACCGAATACCCACTACACTGAAGAGACAAGAAATAGTGCGTTGAAGAACAAATGAGTGAGGGCTGGAAGAGGGAGCGTTTAGATTAGAGATTACCAAGCATCAGTCGGGAGCTGGCAGAGAGAACATTTAGGTTAGAGATTACCAAGGAACAAAATGTAATTCCGCTAGAACACTCGCTAGGTTAAACGTTTTAAAAACAATTTTGTCAGGAAGAGGACATTACAGTAAGAAAAAGTCAAAAACTCCAGTGAAAAACAAAATTTCTAAGGGAGAGGAATATAATCATGGCTCACCTTTTGACTTTGGAGTGAACAGCATTTACACGATCATTGGATCGTCTACACAGTGGATATTCATTTTTATTTCAGTAAATATACTACAAAGCTCACCCAAGGATGAAGCAGGGTGAAGATTATAGATAAATCTTTAGCTGCCGTAACAAGAAGTAAATAGATTGCGTCTCCCTTTGAGAACTTAAGATACAATAGACTATGTAACTTCACAGATATGGGTGTTACCACCCGAATGAAAAGGTAAAGGATGAAAACTCAGTTGCCAGGGAGGGAAAGAGGGAAAAAGGAAAAGAGGAGGGAGTTGTTTTTCAGTAAAAGTCTTTCAAGATTATGGGTTTTTTTTGTCCCTATCCATATGTTATTTGGGAAAAATCAGCTTTGTGAAGAGAAGTTCAAGGCGTCTCTATTTGTCCAATGCCAACTCCAGAATCACAGACTCTTCTAAGTTAAGAATTATTCACTGTTATTTCAAGTCTTCAATAATCTGTACATTTGTGTGTTTCCTTAGATTTACTTTTCTGAACAAAATACAGCCAAGAACCAATTTGGAAACACAACAGCCTTTTTCTTTCTTGCATTCCACTAACACCAACTTCTTCCCACGGGTTGGTATTGTCACTGGCCCAAAGTTTGTACGGCCCAAGTTTGGATGTCATAGATCAACAGCTGAGCATAGGAAATAAGGTGGATAACGGGGGGGTGTGAGCATCATATCCATGCGGTCCCTGGTGGCTTCTTCTCTCGGCTACAAAATGACATACCCAGTCTTGCCATTCACTTTCCCCCCAGATACTAGGAATTGTCTTTAGGTAACAGTGACAGAAAAAGAAAACAAAAAAAGGTCACACTTAGTTTATCTGCTCGTTTGCCTACAATTTGAATAGCTTTACATGAACAAAACCAGCAACCTTGAATGAGAAAATAGGGATGTGTTACTTCGCAGAAAGAAGCATACGGCTTGTGGGGGAATATAAAAGACGGGAGAGAGGGGGGGAGTGTCTTGCGTCCTGCTGATGCCCCACCTGTTTCTGGTGAGCACCCGTCTGTGAGTACCTCTGTGAGTACCGCAGCCTGTCTTAGTCCTTCCTGGTGGGATCCTTCTCCCCCTCCACCTGCTCTGCTTCTCCAGGCACCTGTTTCCTCTCCCACCAAGTCTCTACCACCCCCGACCTGTGCCAATGACTTTATTCAGGGGTATTTTTGCTATTTGATAATTCTTGAAACTGACTTAGGGAAAGGGTTATGGGTGAAGAATGGCGTGACTTCCGGAATTTCTAGCTGCAAACTATGCATTCGGCACTTTGTTTTTCTGCTAGCCGGTCCTTTTTTCTATAAATGTCATGGGGTGCTTCTAAAAGTACCAGTATATTTGAACCGATTTTTCATCACACATATTGAATTTTAGTACAAACAAATTGAGACACGATTTTAAAAGCTGCAGAATCAGAATCAAAATTTTAGTGTGTGTTAGAGAAAATCATTGTGCATTTTAACTGAAAAGTAAAATGACTTAAACAATATCGGTATAGATTACTCACTTACTAGAAATTCTGGAGGTAATTTCAACAGCCCAGAGATACCATCAAAGAGGTTCTTTCTATACCACCAACTTTAGTATATTGACATTAGCCTTAAGCTTGTCCCCTCCTGGTCAAAGTGGCCACGTGGCCATGTCTTTACACGTCCCAGGAGGCATCCTTGTAAAAGATTTATATGAGAAAGCTCACACTTGCTGTGAGTTTGCCTCTAGGCTGGTATAATAAGTTAAAAAACAATAGGTTATCATATCTTATTGTTCAGTATTGGGTCCTATAAAACAGTATTTATCAAGAGCCAACTAAGATACAGAGATGACGTTTTAGCTCTTAAAATAAACAAGTAATATGGGGCGCCTGGGTGGCATACTAGGTTAAGCATCCGACTTCGGCTCAGGTCACCATTATCTTGTGGTTTATGAGTTCGAGCCCTGCACCTGGCTCTTTGCTATATTAGCTGAGAGCCCGCTTCAGATCCTCTGCCCCTCCCGCACTCTCTCTCTCTCTCTAAATAATAAACACAAAGTAAGTAAAATAAAATAAGATAAAGTAATAAAATAAAATAAAATAAGCAAATAAATATAGAAATTCTTTCTCATATAAAGAATATTTTGATTCATTCAAATCTCCAAACTTAGGTCTCACTCTCAAAATATTTCTAAATGGCAACTCTAGTAATTTCTTATCATGTCAATACTCTGTTCATTAACTTAGCCATTATTTCATTTACACACTAATATTTAGTTATTCAATTACACAAGTCGTAACATAGTGCAGAAGCCGCAGGATCTAGTGTTTAAATGTATGGATTCTGCAGCAAAACCGCCCATGCTTGAATCCACTCCTTGGTATATAATTCAATCTCACTGTGCCTTAGTTTTGCTATCTGGAAAAAATGAATAAAATGCACATACCTCATGGGGTTATCCTTTTTATATAAATTACCATATGCAAATTTCTTAGGAGACTGCATGGCTCCCAATAATTTCTCAAGAATAATTATTATTTAGTTAAATGCAAATAAAAATAGTACTGAAGGAAAAGACACCCTGGTTTCATAATTGCAATATTTAATTGTTTCTGTATGATTGAAAGGCACAGGCATCAAAAGCAAAAATAGACAAGGGCAATTACATCAAACAACAAAGCTTGTGCATTGTGCAAGAAACCGTCAGCAGAGTGAAAAGGCAGACGCGTGACCTAGAAAATATTTGCAAACTACATACCGGATAAGGGGTTAAGATGTACAATACGTACGAAATTCCTACACGTAACAGCAGAGAAATAAACAACGACCACAGCAGAACCCACGGCCAAGCAAATAATCTGATTCAAATGGGCAAAAAACTTGAGTTGACAGTTCTCCAAAGAAAACGTGCATGTGGCCGACAGATATATGGAAAGATGCTCAACGTCACTCATCAGGGAAACGTAAATTCAAACCACAATGAGCTATCACCTCACACCTGGTAGGCTGGCCACCATCAAAGAAGCAAACAAACAAAAACTAGAAAATAAGAAGTGTGGTAAGGATGAGGGTATAACCTGGAACTTCTGAACAGTGTTGGTGGGAATAGAAAACTGTGCAACCCCTGTGAAAGACAGGATAGAGTTTCCTCACAAAATTAAGAAGTGATCCAGCCATTTAACTTCCGGATATTTACCCAAAAGAACGGAGATCAAGATTTTGAAGAAATACTTGCACCCCCACGTTCACTGCAACATTATCTGCAATAACTAAGTATTGAAAGCAACCTGGGTGTCCATCAATAGATAAGTGGATGAAAAAAAAAAAAAAACGGGATTTATATGCACAATGGAATATTAGGCAGCCTTAAAAACGAGATACATCCTGCTCATATGTGCTAACATAGGTAATTTTGAAGACATTATGCTGAATGAAATACACCAGAGACGGACAAATACTGCGTAATTTCATCGACATGAGGCTCCTAGAACAGTCACTGCCATAGAAGCAGAAAGGATAACTGGACACATCAGGGGCTGGGGGAATGCAAACGGGGAGTGACTGCTGGCCAGGTGTGGAGTATCAGTCGCGCAAGATGAAAAAGTTCTGGATATGTGTCTTGCAGCAATGTGCGTAAAAATAATATTGCACCGTTCACTTAAACTTTTGTCGGAAGGTAGGCTTCATGTAATGTGTTTTTACCACAATTAAAAAAAAAAAAAAGTCAGTTCAATCCATTCAACCCCAGAAAAACTGAGTTTGCTTTGGGTGCGTATACCACGCAATCTAACAATCAGCTGAAGATCTGACTCTCTATTTTCTGCTTCCACTCGGGGCAAGACAGCATCCCGAAAGCCTGGGCTCCGTGCTGCCGTTCCTCGCTGTCCAACGTGACCGGAATGAGATTTCATCAGACAAAATTGCTTTAAAGCATATTGTATCAATCTGGACTCCTTTCTTGTGCAAATGACAATAAATCAATGTAAACTGACTTTTGCCAAACTGGACTTATTGACTCGTAAAACTGAAAAGCCCAGGAGTAGTACTTTAGACACAATTTAATCCAGAAGCTCAAATTATTTGGAATAATTTGTTTCTGCTCTGCCCCCCCCCCCTTTTTCTTTTCTTGCTCTTGGCTTTTTTCCTGAGCTTCCTTCTCATTCTCAGGCTCATGTCCTCCTTTCTGGCAGCTGTCCCACCCTGAAAGCGTGCATGCTTCTTTCCTAGCACATCTGTATTATCTTATATACTACAGGCAGATAGTAGGTTGGTACATGATTATCATTCTTGAGTAGCACAGTAGGTTCACTAAGACTCAACAGACAACATAACCATATTCATAAAGACCTAAGCTAAGCATCCATTTGGCTCCTGGTCCATTTGGACTAATGGATTCAATCTGAATATTTAACAGAAATAGTGTCATTATATCTCACTGTCTTGATCGCATGTTCACCCCTGACCAGTCACTCTGGCCACAGAATTTACTGCATTTGTTGGCTGACCTTACATCATCCTGTAGCCCTGGAGGCAGGAGTGGAATGATAGATTTCTATGTGTTATATGGTCTGAGCAAAATGCAGACTTGTTAGATTTTAATAATCCCTTTGAAAACTGTGTTCCGTCTTCCATTTCTAGTCTCCGAATTCTGCTTAGAGTGATGGGCCTGTATTTTGCACTTAGTATTCTAGAAGAGCAGACTTTCTTCTCAAGCACCTCTAGCCATATGTATGTCGTTACAAATCCTGAGTTGTGTGCCTAAAATAAAAGAATATGAGTCAAAGGTATATACTAAGAATAAATCATAAAAAATCCTTATTGCTAAGGGTAACAAGAACAATGTGTTCCATCTTTAAATTAATATATAGATGGTCTAAGGAAAGGCAAATCCTTCATTTCAGAAAGATGGATAGTATGGTACTTGAAAGTAAATTCTAGATAGATAAAAATAAGGCATTAAATTCCAACATGAACATTTAATATTTATTTTCTGTCTGTCATCTGTTTATCGAATCTATTTTCATTTTTTGAATGCCTTTTTCCTATTTTTTGGGGGGGCCAAATTATAACTCTTTTATTCTTTTTGAAGGTAAAAAAAAGTGATACGCTATTTGTATCGCTGGCTAATTCAGCTGGCCTACGTTTTGTAAAATATACCCTTTGGCTGTAAGAAGTGTTACTTTAGCACAGCACGTCCACACTTCATGAATCAATCTGACCTTCTTCTCTCACTGCCTTGCAAATCTACTCTCTGTGTATTCAACACAGAATCTTCTTGAAAAAGAAAATAGGAACTCGAAGAGAAGAGACTTTATTTAAGAGCTACACTCTTCCCTTGAGGACTTTGTCATTTGAAAAAAAATAATTTGGGAGAAACTCCAAAATACAAACAAAGAGATTAATTGTTGCGACCACAAATTTGCACAAATAATATATTTGACATAAATCTATCCCCCTGAATTGTCTCAAATCATCCTTAATATGTGTTGTAGACTTCGATAGCGGTCACATCTATTACAGATAACTTTCCTTTTTTTAGTGTTGAGAAAAAATTTTGTATTGAGTGTAAGATTTCAGGAGGAAGCTCCTTGGTAGCTACATGCATGTCACGAGGGATTCTTCATTCAAATTTGGAAATAAATTTCTTTTGCAGAGCAAAGGGAGAGAACTGGGTATAAATCTAGCAGGCTGTGCACTCAGTGAACAAAAATATGACTAGCTTTCTTTGATTATTTCTGAACTCAGTTTAACCCTCAAACTCTAATATTTGCTCAAATGTAGGAAAGCAGTTATTTTCCATCCCGAAGATAACACCATCACTTATAATTGAAACTTCACTTCCCCCCTTCCCCTCGTTGATTCTAGACCAATGATGAGGTTCAAGGATCAGCACGTCCTAATTGGGGAAGTCCTGTCATTGTTTTGAGAGGAACAGAATTATTAGCAAGACCTGGGAATTAATGAGCAGGTGCCAGGCTGGGGACAAATTATAAATATCAATAAGGCAATTTTGATATGAAGGAACTTTCCCGTGACTCAGAATTGAATGATTTGACAAGGACACCTGAAGCAAGTACGAATAATAAACTACTGGAATGTTCCCTTGAAGCCTCGAAGAAAAGAATGGCTTGCGATGAGTCACCTGGGGATGCTGCTTTCAAGGGTGGGTAGCACCCTCAAGATCCATTCACAGATTCTGCTAATCGCGTTTGTCTCAGAACAGGGACAAGACTTCCCCAGTGAAGCCACGCTGAGACCTTAACCTAGAAACTGACCTACAATTGGTGAAGGGAGACGAGGTCAGACCTTGAGAAAGCAAGTATCAACCTCGTGGCATTTGCCAGGAGGTAAGGAATGACCGCCCATCAGTGGAGTATTTGTTGCTATATGGTCAGTGAATGGTTCAAATCTAGAATCCCATTCTAAGAATCTGCCTCCTTGGAACACGTTGGATACCAAAAGCACTGTTTTCTTTGCCTTTCCCTGGGAGAAAACAAACAGATGAAACAAACAAACAAACAAAAAAAAAACAACATCTGGGTTAAGACCCTATATATAAGTGGTTATTTTATTTATTTTTAAGTTTTTTTAACATGTATTTATTTTTGAGAGAGAGAGGGAGCGCGAGCGGTGGAGGGACAGAGAGAGGGAGACAGAGGATCCAAAGCAGGCTCTTTGCTGTGAGCTCAAAACCCAATGCGGGGCTTGAACTCACAAACCGTGAGCTCATGACCTGAGCTGAAATCAAGAGTCAGGCTCTTAACTGACTGAGCCACCCAGGCCCCCTTGTACATAAGTGGTTATTTTAGAGGTTCTTCTAGGAATTATTGTCAGGGTGTTGGGCACTTAGGCTAGGAAAGGAAAGAAGCCACGTAAGTGTGTGTTATCCAACAAGCTGCTGCTGAGGGCAGCTCGTCCTTAATCCTGCTGGTAAATCTGGAAGCCAAGGTCAAACACTTTGGGATTGCACTACAGGGTGGGTGAAGGAGACCAGCTCCTAACAGTCATTGTTTGGAGGTTGCTTTCACCTTTCCCTGCTGACAGGTACTCAAGAGTGAGCTTCCCAGAGGCAGCTCGTAGAAAAGCCATTTGCAGGTGCTGGCTGTGTGAGAGGTAGCCTGGGAGAATGCTTCCTCAAACGTTTGCCTTTGAGGTTTTACTCTGACTTTGTCCATTTCATCTTGGTTTTCAAATTGGTTTGTATGTGGCTGTTCATAATATTCTCTGGCTTCTTTTCCATTTTTATTTTTCTCCTTCTCATTATTTGTGTTGTTTATATGCCTCTTATTTCCTTTCTTGCTCTTGACCAATCTTATCAGAGACTTATCTGTTGAATATGGTTTTTCAAAGAACTAGAATCTGGATTTAATAATCATCCTGACTCTTTTGGTCTATTTCACTGATTTCTAGCATTTTCTTTGTTATTTCTGTCTTTTTTTCCTTTGAGCGTACAGTGTTTTATATCTAGGCTTTTTTTGTTTTTGTTTTGGTATTAGAAACCCCATTTTCTTCTAAACCTTGCTGTATAGCAACCCACAGATTTAGAGATTTGTTTCTACCCTGGTCATGAAGTTCTAGATTTTGATCTTTCCCTCATAATTTCATCTTTAGTCTTAGAGCCAGGCATTAAATGGAAATAATTTTATTGTCGTTGGTATTATTGTTTTGGTTTCCAGACATGTGACATGAAACTATACTTTGGATATTAGTTTCTATGTTATTGTATTCTGATAGTAGGTCTGTATGCTTATTCGTTCAATCTACCAGTTTTGTTTTTTTGCATAGGATGTATTTATTTTTAATAAACATGTAATAGGAGTTTAAAATGTGTTTATTTTTAAGGGCACCCGGGTGGCTCAGTCAATGAAGCATCTGACTCTTGATTATGGCTCAGGTCATGTTCTCACAGGTTGACAGGTTGTTGAGATTGAGCCCCACATCGGGCTCTGTGTCGACAGCGTGGAGCCTGCTTGGGATTCTCTCTCCCTCTCTCTCTGCCCTGCACCCTGCTTGTGCTCTCTCTCTCAGAATAATTTAAAAACTTTTAATAAGTAAATAAATAAATAGCACTTATTTTTGTTGAATTAAAACTTCTGCTCATATCAAATACATTGACCTTATATTCGTATGTTCTCAATCTTTGCTAACTTTAGATATATTTAATCAGTTTCTAAGAGGATTGTGGTAAGGATTTTCCAGTGCAATTATTATTTAATATAATTGTCTCACCGTTTTTTCATTTATCCTTTTTTTTTTTTTTTTTTAATTTTTTTTTTTCTTCAACGTTTTTTATTTATTTTTGGGACAGAGAGAGACAGAGCATGAACGGGGGAGGGGCAGAGAGAGAGGGAGACACAGAATCGGAAACAGGCTCCAGGCTCCGAGCCATCAGCCCAGAGCCCGACGCGGGGCTCGAACTCACGGACCGCGAGATCGTGACCTGGCTGAAGTCGGACGCTTAACCGACTGCGCCACCCAGGCACCCTCATTTATCCTTTTTTAAGAAAATGTTAATCTGAGGCTATATTTTAGCTGCATATATGTTCAGGAACATTGTATCAGTTTGCCACACTCTTTTTCCTGCAAATACATGATAACATTTTTTTCCTTCCAGATGTTTATTTTGCTTTGATTCTATTTGCTGAAAATTAAAATCGTCATCCAGTATACATATTTGACTGGGATGCCTTTTGCTAATCACTTATTCTAGGTCTATAAACTATGTGAAATATTTCCCTTACAGATACGTTGCTGATGGATTTTATTTTAGTTGATAAAATTTGATATCGAATCAGAAACACTCCTTTCACTGATATGTTTAACCCTATAGGTTTATAGTAAATTAAATTATAATCTAAATAATTATTGTAAATCTATTATAATTATAGTGTTCTTTTGCTTTCTTGCTTTATTTATTTAGTTATTTATCTGTTTTCACTTACATCTTCCATTGGATGGGTTGAATACTTCTTCACCGACGTGAACATTTTTGGGTTGAATACTTCTTAACTGACATGAACCTTTTATATTGTTTACTCATAGAGTGATTGCCTCTAATTTATTTATTTAGAGTTATGGTCATGTTCCCTACCAATGGCTTGTGATATTCAATATCTCTATTTCTTATCCAAACCAGACAGGAAACTCAGAATACACTTAAACTCTCTGTTCTTCCCATCTTCCCCCATACACAATATATGTCAATTGCTCATTTAGAGAACAATAAATTTTCCTAAGACTTTCCTCACCTTTACTTCCATACTGCAATATATCCTCCTGAAGTCATCATTCTTCTTGCTATAACACATCCTTTATGTGTTCTTCAAAACTGAGTATGCTAAAAATATCTTTCTTTTCCCTCTTGAATTAAAGCAACAGTTTAAATGCAGAGAGCTTCCTTTAAACCTGACCGCACAGCTCTATTGACTTTCTGTACCCAGTGTTACTTTTCAAAAGAACGCTATGAATATAACCCCACTTCTCTGAAGTGATCTATATTTGTTTCTGTTGAGCTGTGTTTTTGTTTTCTTTTTCTTTCCTATATAATCTTTGAGAATTTTCTCTTATATTTGATTTTATTAAATGTTATTATTGGAATTCAAGTTGCTTATTTTTTTCTCCAGAAAAACGCTGTTCAATACTTAGATGTGTTCTTGGTTTGAGGTCTGACAGCACTCTTTAATTATGTTATTATTAACTTCAAACACTCCTCATATTTTGTCATTTTTTAACCCTTCTTTCACTCTGAGATGTATGCATAACCTTACATATCTATCCTCCATATCTATTAACATTTTCTTGATGCCTTCCAGGAAAGTACTTCAACTTTGATCATATCAATATATTCATTTTTTTTAACATTTCAACAATGATCACTGTTATACCCAGTATTTCCAAAGTCTTCTCCTTCGGTGTCAGTTATCTACCGCCATAAAACAAAGCAGTTCAGAACCTAGTGGCTTAAAATAATAATCAATTTATTAACACATGGTTTCATGGTTAGCTGTTTATACTGGGCTCAGCTGAGTGGTTTTTCAGCTGGTGTTATCTGAAGTCATTCATTCAACTGGTGGATCAACCAGTGTTGGATCGTCTAAGATGATCTCGTGCAGATGTCCTCGAGATGGCTCTGGCAGTTGGCTGGGGGTTTGGTGTTCTAGCAGCCTTCACTGGGATGGCTCCTCTATGTTCCAGGTGGTATCATTCTTCACGAGGCTGTCAGTGTTCTCCAATGGTGATGAAAGACTTCTCATCGACAGAAAGTTGAGCCTGAATTTGTAAGCACTTGCTTAGTCTCTGCTCATAACATGTTTGCCAACGTCTCATTAGCTAAAGTGAGTCACCAGATTGGATTGGTGGAGAAATGAACTCCAACATCTTTATGGGGGGAGGATCACCATCATATTTTAAAGGACTGTGAGGAGAGGGAGGAAGGAATTATGGTAGCCGTGTATGAGAATGCTCTACTGCACCTTTGTAACTTCTTAAAGTTTTCAATAACCTTCCCTTATGGTGAGCACCTTTTCTTACACTGGTCTAAGTATTATATCTTGTCTTTCTTTCGGAGTGCTTACACAAAGTCATTTGTTATTTTCTTGGGAGTAGCAGCTGTCTTGACATGATACTTATTAAAGAAAAAGCAAACACCCAAGTCCTAGTTTGTTCTTCTCCACCTGAGTTTAGGGGGTGGAAGTTTGGAGTATGTCTCAGGACAGGAAAGCTCTAACGTTTTCACCTTGATTTCCCGATCTCTTGCTCAGTGCTTTATACGTAAATCAATCTAATTATGAAGCAACTCTGTATGTTACCCTTCCTGACTCACAGGTGAGGGAAATAGGCTAAGAGAGTTTAAATAATTTGGATGCATCTACTAATTGACAGATCTGGCATTGTAGAAAGAAGTTCCTGACTCCAATCTTCTTAACTGGCACATGTCACACTCAAACACTAAAAATCTTATTAAGGCATTGCCATTTCTTCTAACAGAAGAAACTTCTGATATTATTTAGCGTGGTCGTCCGTAAGGTGTATCCACCTGCTTTCTCTTTTTGGTCCATGTGTGTGTCTGTATGAATGAATATTACTCATTTGTTCCAGTAGGACTTGAAAACAGCTCAGTCAATGATCTCTGCCATCGCCACTTTTTACCTTCTGTGTGCCAAGGCTTTTGATTTCCCTATTGGTGTTTTCTACAATGCACCTGCTGTTTATATTAATTGCTCTTTGAATTCTTTTTTTTTTTTTTTCTTCAAGAGTAACCTTCACGGACACAGGCTCAGCAGTGGCGGCTCTGGGGGCATGCCTACTCCGGCTGGAGTGAGTAAGTGGGACAATGGTAGAAAACACGAGGGCCTTCCTTTGAGCTCAGGTGACACAATTCAAATTGAACAGCGAGGTTAGTTTTTGTTTTTGTTTTTCCCTGTGAGCAAGAAGATCTGGGATTCCAACAGTTACCACCTTACAGATAAAGCAACGCTGTGGAAATCACTGCACTTCCTTTGGCCTCATTTTCTGCATTTTCATTTCATTTTATTTTATTTAAAATAAATAATAAAATTATTTTGAGAGAGGGAGAGTGCAAGTGGGGGAGAGGGGTAGAGAGAGAACCCCACACAGGCTCCCTGCTCAGTGTGGGGTCCTACTTGGGGTTCCATCCCAAAACGTTGGCTGAAATCATGAGCCCATCACTCGGCTGACTGAGTCACCCAGGCACCCCCATTTTTTATTTATTTTTCTTTTTTAAATTTTGTTTAATGTTTATTTTTGAGACAGAGGGCGACAGAGCGCGAGTAGGGGAGGGGCGGAGAGAGAGGGAGACACAGAATCTGAAGCAGGTCCCGGGCTCTGAGCTGTCAGCACAGGGCCCCGTGCGGGGCTCGAACTCACAAACCGTGAGATCGTGACCTGAGCCGAAGTCAGATGCGCAACCGACTGAGCCACCCAGGTGCCCCCAGGCACCCCCATTTTTAAGGAGAAGATCAAGCATTGCTAACTCACATGCATATAAAGCCTAGACAAATAAGCCTTACCAATTCTAACTCTATCTTGAATCCCAAATAGTCAAAACTGGTGTCACAACAGTGTCGACAGACGCACAACTATGTTAGCGACAATGGAAAAGTTGTGCAGATATTCCCTACCTACTGTCTGGGAGTAGTTGAGAAGGGCAGAGATTGTAGTGAGTTATCAATTGTTCATTTGAATTACAAGGGCTGCTGATGTTGGGAATGCTGGTGAATTGTGGTCTAATCAGGACTTTTAAGTGAAGTAAGGATTATTAAGAATTGGAACCAATAATAGGGCAACTGAGTGGCTCAGTCAGTTAAGCATCACACCCTTCATCTCCGCTCAGGTCATGATCTCAGGGCTTGTGAGCTCAAGCCCCACATCAGCTCTGCCCTGGAAGTGTGGAACCTGCTTGGGATTCTCTCTCTCCTCTCTCTCTGCCTCTTTCTCTCTCAAAACTAAACAAATAAACATTAAAAAAAAAGAATTGGAATTAATAAAGAATTGGAATTAATAAAATACATAATTCAACAGTATCCACTTATAAACTTTGACCAAAAGAACTCTGCTGTGCTTTTTATTTATTTTTATTGTATTTTAGAAAGTTTATTTATTTATTAGGGAGACAGAGAAAGGGAGAGAGAGAGAGAGAGAGAGAGAGAGCGAGCATGGGAGCAGGGTTGGAGCAGAGAGAGAGGGAGACACAGAATCCGAAGCAGGCTCCAGGCTCCCAGCTGTCAGCACAGAGCCTGACATGGGGCTCAAACTCACAAACTGTGAGATCATGACCTGAGCAAAGTCGGACACTTACGGACTGAGCCACCCAGGTGCCCCGCTATGCTTTTTATTTACAAATTAAAAGGATTTTACCTTATTTTTTTAAATTTTTTCAACATTTATTTATTTTTGAGAGACAGAGAATGAGCAGGGGAGGAACAGAGAGAGAGGGAGAAACAGAATCTGAAGCAGGCTCCAGGCTCCGAGCTGTCAGCACGGAGCCCGACACGGGGCTCGAACCCACGAACCATGAGATCATGACCTGAGCCAAGTCAGTTGCTAAACTGACTGAGCCACCCAGGCGCCCCCAAATTAAAATAATTTTAACTGAGTCCTCTTTGATGCTAACTCAGTTATTACTCAATTATTACTCAGATATTACTCAGTTCTCATACTCTGACCTTGTGGGAATGTCTGGTTCCTGTAATGCCAAACATGTCACCCACCTTATGGTATCTAAGTGAAACCTAAAATCAAACATCTGTTTGATAAAATATTCAAATTTGTATCCTATGCATATAGGACAATCCTTACTGGTCAGTGCTTTCCCTTCCCTGTCTGTTCCTTTGCCAAAGGCTGGCGCTGGGCAAACCACGGAGTTAAGACCGCTCTCAGCGCCCCTCGGAATGTTTCTACTTTGTATCATTTCCAACTAGTTCTCCTTTCCTTGGCCTCCGTGAGAAGGTATCCTTCTAGAAGAACTGTGGCTGTGGCGAAGGCATGCATTGCGCACAGCCAGTCATAACTACAAGAAAGCCTTGATTTCCACGAGAGATATATTGAAAAATTAGCTATGTACGTCGATTAAAAAACTATTTTTGAAGATTTTTATTTCAAATGATACATTTACTAAAAAGCGTCGACTGCATTTCCCCTTGGTGTTTTTAAACGATCATAACCATCACTGCTTGGCAAAAATGTGGTTGCATTATCACTCCTTTCTTAAAAATTTTTTTGCAACTCAGCCTGCCCTAAAACTGGGGGAAAGTGCTATTTCACATTTTTGTTCTTGTCTTACAAAAGGAAATGAAAATGTGTGGGATGTTTCCTTATACATGTTGAGTATAAAAGAGGCTGGACAGTCAAGGAAAGAAGGTTACATGACTTTGCTATTATATATATCTTAAAAAACCCAGGATTTTTCATTCAGCATTCATTTCCACGCACAGAAGCTTGTTTCACTCTTCAGAATTATTTCATGAGTCAGACATAAGTCCTGTCCTAGCCTAACATTCAGGGTTATTTTCAACAAGCAAATGTTGGTTTTTATTATCTTCTAAAAATCACCTAATAACACTCAACTAAATCATCATCATAATATGACATGCCCTAAATAAGCAAAGGAAATAAATGAAGGTGATGCTATTGAGTTATATAATTAAGAATACAAAAATGGTATGGCCACATAAGCAATCGTCCCCTATCCTTCTCATTTAGTAACTTTAAGTGAAACTTTGTATTCCTTAATGGAGGTTTTTTTCATAAAATATAGACATTTTCTCCAGCTTAATTTACATCATAGGGCTAAATTCCTTTTTCCACTACAGGTGGTTTTCTCCCCAGACTAACAGTGAGCATACTCTGTGCATAACTCAGGACGATGGCGATGTATCTTTCTATCTCAGGATGCATCTTTATAAAAGTTCTTTTTGTATGTGCCGATCTACAGAACCCTAGCTACTAATTAGGCTGCTGATTGTTTACAAAATCTTGATGTTATTTTTGTAAGCCACTGTCAACTAACATTAATCAGGAGGAAAAGAGAGTTTTTCTAAATTTTAGCATAGACTGGTGGATCGTGGAGTTATTTCTATTCGCCTCACATTTCCCCCAACAGAGATAATAATAACACATTGTTCCCGGAGCACGACTATCATTTAAAATGAAACAACGTAGACAATGACCACGCATCTGTAAGTACTGATGAAAATTGGTTGAATAATGAAGTGCTCTGATAATTCTCACCCACAAGAGGCTAATATTCGTGAGATATCTGACAATACAATGTATTCATGCTTCTAAGAAGACCAACTTTTATTTCTCGCGTCATGTTCATAAGATATCCTGTCTGGTTTAAATATAAGGTTTTAATGATTTTAACTCTCTTCTTTATTATGAAGATTTTCTACTCATGATATATTTACAGGCTCTTGAAGGGAAATACGGCTTCCAATGTTGGTTGAAACAAGTTTCACGTTGGAGAATGGCAGATAACTTTTAAAGATATTTCAATATTTGGCAGCAAATTATTTATTAATACAAGTTTTGGTAAACTAATGCTATGATGTGTAGATTGTTGATTTAATAAAATGGAAAAAAACAGCTTTACATAACTACGTAAATAAATTTAAATAACTTCTTTAAAATAAAATTACATAACACAGAGTGGGTCAGAAGCGCTATTTTATTCCAGTTATTTCTGTAACCTCACCTGTTACAGCCGTAGAAAAACAACCTTAAGGATGCTAATACTGCACATGAATTAATGGAAGAGTCCTGGAGCATCTGGAGTTTTATAATTTTCTATACAGAACCACGAGCATGCGGACAGAATCAGAGAAAGTGCCCTCCTCCAATTCTTTTAAGGGTTCTGGGAATCTTTCCTAACCATTCATTGTGATAAGGTGCAAGGGCAAGGAAGCCAATGTCACCTTAACTGGGTTCAAAAAGTATGAGTTCTACCTTATGTTCTATATGTGGCCTCTATTTGGATGCTAACTTAGAAGGACTGTGGCAAGCACCCTCTTCCGGGCCAGCCCATTTAACTTTATGAAATCGATCAGTTTATAACCACTCCCTTTCAAAATGATCATGTCTTGAAACCTGACCATATGTGTGCATGACCTTCCTTGGAGAAGCTGAACTTTCCCCATCTGTTGGTGTTTCTCAGAAAGAAAAGCCTGGTGGGTCTCCATTAGGGAAGGAACATTACTTGGCAAGTGGTGGGTCTCAAAAGTGAGAAGGCGATTTGCCAAGAGAGCAGAATGTGGTGGGTAGTTAAAAGTCTTTCTGTGTGTCTCTGTAGGAAAATGAAGAGAACTTTCAAGGAAAAGTTGCAGCCACAGCCCAGGAGGATCAGGGCCATGGTGCAAAGGCCACATCATCATCTGTTTCAGTCTCTGGGTGAGTGAACAGAGGACCTGGTCCAGGACATGCCCTCAGCACTGAGGCCACAGAAAAGGGACCTCTCAGCCCCAGACACTTCCCCAGAGAGGACTGAAGCTCATAAATCAAAGAGGCCCTTATTTCTGAGAACTTGACTTCAAACACAGACATATTGGCCGCTAGGTTATGCAGAGGAATGAGACAGTGTATAAAAAGTCTGGATCTCCAGCACCCCCCCTCGATTTTTCTTTTTTTTGTTTTTTTCTTCTTCTGGGATTTCCTTCCTGAATTTCCTGCAAGAACCACTTGTCTAGCAAAATTTCGGTGGCCACTTCCTTGGCCCAGTAACAAAATCTGGGTCCTGGGAAACCGGTCCCGGGCACAGAGGATGAAACATGTTAGACATACTTGAGTGGATGGATTTTAGCAAAGACCAAGGTTCTGTTCTCTTATCTTCAACAGGCAACTGAGAATACAGTAGTTTCCCTGTAGGTATTTTTTTTTTAACGTTGTTACTGTTTTATGGAATTGTTTATCACTCTCCTAAAGAAAGCATATCTTCTGGATGCGAAACAGAATTGCCATCCCCTCTGAAAGGTGTCAACATTCCCCTCTCAAAGTGCAGCGTTGACCATTTTTCAAGCACCCTCCCCCACCACCGAGCCCCTGAACCTTTGTCATTTTATTCACAAACCTACTAGCCGCTCGAACCGGCTGCTGGTCGCCCGCTGGTCGCTTGTGCTGCTTTGCAGTTGGGACATTTCTTCCTCAACTCCACTCCCATCCACTCCCCAACCCCCGCGCTGCCACAATGTCACTCCTGGGCCCCATGACTCCCGCGGGGCCTTCTTCCTGCTTGGCCTCTAGACCCTTTACAGGTACGCACGTGGCCGCATCCACCCCGGGTTGGTGGGGGGCGCTCCTCCTCCTGGCTCCCCGTCCCTCTGCTCACTCCTTGCCCTTTGCTCCAGCTCCCAGCCCGCCCAGTGGAGTTGGGTCTCCGCGCAGTCTCCGTCTGTCTGTCTGTCTGTCGCTCCAGGTCTCCGTTCCCGCCTGCCCCAGCTGCCCACCGTTCACTGACTGGATGGAAACACACAGACGCACACGCACACACACCTTTTACCCACTTTTACCCTCGTCGGGGACTTGCAGCCGCCTGGAATCCAGAGACCAGAAGCTCGGTGCAAGGTGTCTCGGAGGTGGCGTCTGGGCTCGGGGAGCCCCCTCCCCCCGGACTCGGGGGTCGCCTCGCCGTCCCCCCCGTCACCTCCCCTCGCGGCCGCGGCGCCGGGGGCAGGCGGGCCGGACGCGGGCACCGCCGCCGGCACGCACGCCCCCACGTGGGCGGCCCCGGGCCGCAGCAGCAGCAGCAGCAGCAGCAGCAGCAGCAGGTGCCGGGAGGTGGAGGCCGGGCCGGGAGCCCCGCGGCGGCCGCAGCCCGGCGCCCTCGCTCTCCCGCCCCCCGCCTCCCGGCCCTCTCCTCTCTCCTCGGCCTTCTGAGCCGGTCCCAGCCCTCGCGGCTCCGCGCCTCTCCCCCTTAGTTCTTCCTACCCCGTCTGCCCACCGCCGCCCCCAGGCCGCACGGGGAGGGGAGCGGGGACCGGGGCGCCGCGGCCCGGGGGCCGGGACCGCCGAGGCGGAGGCCGGGGGTGGGGGTGGCGGCCGGCCCCGGGGTAGCCGCGAGGTCCGGCCGGCGGCCGTGGTGGCGCGGACAGTCCGCAGCGGCCGGGGAGGGCGGGACGCGGCCGGCGGGGACGGGGAGGTGCCGCGGCGGCCGGGGAGGGACTCCCCCTGCCTCCCGCGCTCCCCGGCCCTCCGCGGGCCGCCCGCCGTTTGCCGTTCCTTCTCGTGCGTTTATTCGCATTTTACAAGCTGGGGCTTTCCCGGAGCTGTTTCCCCAGCAACTCTGTCCCCCCCCCTCGCCCCCCGAGTTTAACGCGCCGCGCGCGCGCGCGCATCTGTGCCGGTAGCGGTAGGGTAGGAGGTGTTCTGTGTTTGCCTGGGGGGTTTTAAATATCTTGGGGAAGAGGAAGGTGTCTCCGCAGAAGCCGTTCGGTGCGGGCGACCTCCGCATCAGGCCGGGCGATTAACCGCGAAACTTTTACCGCTGCCTTTGCCGCCGGCGCGCCCCTGCCCGCTCTCCCCGCCTGTGAGCGAGCGCAGCGCGTGGCAAAAGCCTTCCCCCCGACCCCTGATCAGGGAACCCGCTTGCTCTGGGCAGATGCAGTGTAAGGGGTGGCAGACACCCCAGCTGCGATTTCTAACCCTTGAAAAGTGGTAACCGAACCCCAAAGGGAAATTTCCCGCGGTGGCCCCTCCCCCTGGCTCGCCTTGGATGGGGCCTCGGGATCCAGCTCGGGATTTGCCTGCTCCCTCCGGGGCCCCTCGGCCGGGGCTGGCGGAGTGACGGCTCCCAGCCCGGTCCTCCCCTCCTCCCCCCTCCCCCCCCCCCCCCCCCCCCCAGGATCCGAGCGGGTGTGATGTCCTTGCAGCCGCCGCCGCCGCCCCATTCCGCCGCGCACCAGCCCCGGGGGCGCCGGCCGCGCGGTGCTGCCCAGTTCTGCCCCGGCGCCGGGCTTCCCAGAGGGTCGCGCAGCCCACGGCTATGACTCAGGCGCCCACTTGGTAACTCTGCCATCTTCCTGCTCCTTTCCCCCTCCCTCCCTTCCCCGCCCCCTCGGCCACCCCCCCCCCCCCCAGCTCCCCTCCGCCACCCTCACGCCCTCCTCCCAGACGCCCACCCACCCGCTCAGCTCTCCGCAAGATCGCAGAGGTGGCGCGGAGCCCGGCGAGCCGATGACGGACCCCTTCCTCCTGTCTTCAATGCCTCAGCGGAAGATCCCCAAGGGCTGGAGAGAGGAGGGCTGCCGCTGGACATCCTCCCGGAGAGGTTGCTCCGACCTGCTGCTCGGGGTGTATGAAACCGGGGACTGAGCGAGCCCCAGCCGCCGCCGCCGCCCGCCCCGTCGCTGCCGTCGGACTGGACTGGCCCCCGCCTCGCCGCGCCCGCCGCCCGGCCCCGGCCCCGGTCCCGGCCCGGGCGCCCCGGGGCTCGCCCCGCGCCCGCCGCCGCCCGCGCGCCGACTGCCCGCGCGTCCTCCTGACAGCTGCGGCGGCGGCGATGATGCAAAGGAGGAGGGTGCTGCCGCCGGCGGTGCTGATGGTGGCGATCGGCGCCCGGGTGTGATGCGAGCGTCATGGTGGGGATGCTGGCTTCGCGGCGGTGAGACAGCGAGCGAGCGCGAGCGCGAGCCAGGGGCGGAGGACGCCGGAATTCGGATCTGGCTGCTGTGTGGGCTCGGATCTCTCTCCCCTCCCCTCTCCCCCCCCCTCCGTTCGGTTCTCGGTTGGCACACTGAAAATCCCCCGACTCCGTCCTCTCCCGACCACTGGAAGTCTTCCCGTCTCTAAATGGAATTAGTGGAGATCGGAGCCTCTGGTGTAAGGAACAGACATGATCTATGGACGCAGTTTGTTTCACAGTGAGTACCTTTCCCGCCGCCGCGCGGGGCCACTCGCCGTCCCTCCTCCCGCCCGCCTCCTCCCTCGTGGCCGAACGCGCAGGGAAAAGCCTCGCCGCCGCACTCCAGCCGGACCCCGCAGTCCCCGCGAGTCCGGGCACCTGTAAACTTTCTGGCTTGCGGCACGGCCGGCCGGGGGCGTGGGGGCGGCGCGCGGCCGGTGGTCGCTGGGTCTCAGACTCTGCGGAGGAAAAGCAGCCTTTGGGTCTGCGGGGACGTCCCGGGGGCGGAGGCGAGCACGTGCGGGCGCGGCCGCGAGCGGGCCCGGGTGCGGGCGCAGGTGGAAGGGGGCGGCGCGCGGGGCTGCCACCCGGGGGGGGGGGATGCAGGGAATCGCCCTCTTCCCGGGGCTTCTGGAGCTCCGCGGGCCCACGTTTCCACTCCAGGAGGTAGTGCACGGTGCACCTGAACGCGGCGCTTGCGGGGAGGGAGAGTGCCAGCCTCAACTCCTGTGGCCCCCAAGACCTCTCCGGGTGCGTTCTCGGGGTAGCTCGTGCAGTGGAGGGGAAAATGGCCTCGGAAGGCATGCAGCAAACGGCGATAGGAGAAAAACGTGGGGTGGGAATTTGTTATTAAAAAGCAAGGATTCCGGTGCGAATCGTGTGCCACGCAGTTAAAAGCCCGGCTTTGTGGACGCGTTAGGCATAGTACTTGCTCCAACGTGTGATTCCACCACAACAGGAAAAGCAAAGTAAAGACACAGGGCGCGTACAGCCTGATATTGATGGCTCTGCACCTGCGTGTCTGCGTGTGTATAGAATCATGGCAAGTTAAAATAAGAGAGTCTATCTATCTATCTATATTCTTTTCTGTTTAAACAGACAACAACTAATGTTTCAGTCTAAAAGATGACCAGGCAGAAGCACAAAGTGATAAAATTGATGTACTTTCTCAAATACTAATAAAAAGGCCTACTGCTTTTCCTGGAATAATCTTAAAACGTAAATTTGTAAGCCCCTGCCAGCGTGCTTCGGTTTAGGAAATCGCTGTGAATGATACTCTCCCTTCCCCCAATTCATTTTTAAGCGGAGATGCGATTATACACCTAATGGAACTTAGAGATTTTAGGCAACTGGACAGAAAATAAATAACAACGATGAAGTAGAAGAGGAAAAAGCAGACCTTATGAGGACCAGATTGTTTCATTACTTTTCTAGCTTCCGGTTTTACAAAAATGTTGAGCCACTCAAGATGTGCCAGTAAAACAGAAGTTCAGGTTTCAAATGGTCCTTTGCAGATTTACTCTTGTTGCAGTAAATAAAACCGAAAAATAGGCTCAATAAAATGCTTCTAGAAGTCACCTTTCTCAAAGTAAGAATCTATTTCTGGGTAATACCAAATATTAAGTCAACGTGAAGGTCAGAAGGAATTAATTTCTTCACTTAGAAAATGCTGAGGACAGGGGTTACTTGATGGGACAGTACCTTTTTATAAGAAACGTGTTTATCCTGCTGCCCAGTGCCTCCAATTCACATTCATCGGTTTTCTCCTGTGCCCCTCCCCCACCTGCATAAGATTCGCCTGAGTATTTATTTTCTAAAATACAACAACACTGGCAGTGCGTTCTGGTTCCTCTTGGTCCTCATTGTTTGCCTTTTCAGACTTTCCCCTGGCTTACGCTCTTCCTTCAGAGATGCTAGCAAAGCCATTCTTGAAGGGCAGTCTGGACACAATGCGGGTCCTGAAATCCTACTGTAATGTGGCATTAGTAGATGACAGCATCCCCTCCGAAGTCTTGAGGTGCACATTTGCAGTTCAGGTCCCATCCAGTCTTAACTTGCATCAGTTCTGGGCACTAATTGTCCTGACTTGTACATTTGTAACCAGTTGGGGCATGTTCTGAGTTAGCTTGGAACAGTGAGCAGTAATAAACTTAATATGCTTTGATATTATTTGAGCTTTCTGGTGTTATCGAATATGATCATGTCAGTGTATATTAATATGATCTCTTTCTCGTTTTTCTTTTCTGTTTCAGTTGTAGCAAGTTTAATCATCTTCCATTTGTCTGGGGCGACCAAGAAAGGAACAGGTGTGTTTTTGGGGGTAAACGCAGTGGAGGACCTCTAGTTATTTATGTTTCCCTATTCTTCTCATATTCTTAATATTCCAGAATATCTGAACATTTTATAGTGTGTCTAATTGATTGATTTTGACTAAGACAACATTTCAAAAGTAATTCACTAATGGATACTATAAGAATGTCCTCTCTATTTTTAGTCTTATAGAAAATTGGATGATGCCTCTTGTTTTCATTTTTTACAGAGAAGCAAACCACCTCAGAAACTCAGAAGTCAGTGCAGTGTGGGACTTGGACAAAACATGCAGAGGGAGGTATTTTTACCTCTCCCAACTACCCCAGCAAGTACCCCCCTGACCGAGAGTGCATCTACATCATAGAAGGTAAGGGGCAAAGAATCAGGGCTGGGGAGAGCTCTGAGCCAGACCTGGCCATCTCTATGCTTTGGGCAGACAGAATGCCCCAAGACATCACAAAGATTGATTTTCGAGACCATGCACATAAATATCTCTTCAAGAATCAAGAAACTGTAAAATGTGGAATCAAGCTAATTATTGAAATTATTAGTAATGGGTTAAGATAAGTAGAGTCTGGCAAATAAAAGCAAATCAATAACAGTTAATTTTGCAGTTGGTTTAATTGATCCAGAATTCTAAATTAGTGGAATGGAGGCACAGGTTGGCATAATATTGCCTAACGTACAATGGTTTTGGAAACTAGTATTTCATTGGCTAACAGTTAGTAGAATAACCTGTACAGTTGTTAGTGTTTCGTTAATAAAGTACAAAAAAAGATATTTATGTCAAAAATAAATCTATAATCATGGTCCCAAACAATCTGAATGATAGTTGCCTTAATTTGTGCTAACAAGTGACATTATCATACTTTAATGCCAAAGTCAGGATTCCGAATTATGATGCTTCTTCTCATCATTCTCTATCCTGACTCAAAAGATAAATAGTGCTGAAAAAGAGATTCATTTCTCTTCGAACATTTCCAATTTCCATTACCCTTGTAGACACCACTCGATTAAGTACAGCTTTCTAAAATAAATGATCATTTCATCTCGTGATGAAGATTTCAACATCACAAGTGTAAATACCTAATAGCCCCAAACCCGCAACCCTTCCCGCCCACACAGGCACAGACAGATTGGTCTACCTTAATAAAAAAAGACAGTTTATGTTCAATATCTGCTTCTAAATGAGGGGCATGTTCATTTGGTAGATGTTTCAAAGAAGAGGCTTTCTGTTTAACCGCTTTCAAGAACTTCTATCTAGAGGGGCATCTGGGTGGCTGAGTCGGTTAAGCGGCCGACTTCGGCTCAGGTCATGAGTTCGAGCCCCGCGTCGGGCTCTGTGCTGACAGCTCAGAGCCTGGAGCCTGTTTCAGATTCTGTGTTTCCCTCTCTCTGACCCTCCCCTGCTCATGCTCTGTCTCTCTCTGTCTCAAAAATAAATAAACGTTAAAAAATAAAAAAAAAAGAACTTCTATCTAGAAATGATTCTTTTATCTTTTTGTAACTTTTAAGCTAAGGATATTGCCCTCCTCCTTTTTGTGCGTGAGGTTGAACTTTTAGCAAAGATACAGTGCACTCCACGAAGAAGGAAAGAGACTCAGCTCTGATCATAAAGGCTGAAGCTGAGAAATCTTGGCTCTGGCAGTTTTATTCCTCAGATGATTGATAGAAAAGGAAATTGAAATATGGAAATTCTGGGTTAGACTTCGTTGTTCCCTTTATCAAGTTAGTATTACCTATCTATTATGTGTATATGTGCATGTATGCATAGATATGTATATAAAATTTTCAAAGACCTTATCATAGGGTAAAACATTTAATCCTAGGGAGTAAGTATTGTTTTTTTTTTTGTCCTCATTTTATAGACAAGGAAACAGGCGCAGAGGGGTTAAATGTCTTGGTTAAATTCACCTAACTCGTGTTTTGAAGAGTCAGTATTTTAAAACTTCGAATTGTTAAAAAGAATAAAATCAATGACTTCTCTCATTTAAAGGATTAATTCAGAGGGAAAGTTTCGCGTATTAATTGTGCTTTCATGCCTATTAAAAAACATTGCTCGCATTTCAATCTCATGCACATAGTCACATTCATTCCTAGTTATGTCAAGGACAAAACTTACAGTTGGGAAGTGGATAGAAGCTCCCGTGGCTATTGGTTATATTTCTACACCCTTTTTGAAGTACTCTATCCTAGCCATGGTTTTCTGTCCATGCATTTATTTAACAGATATTTTTTGAACAACTACTAAGAAGTAGCCACTCTTCTAGGCACAGTGTAGAGAGCCTTTAACAAAACAACCACGGTTCTTGCCTGTGGAACTTATAATATGGTCTGGTGACCATGCCCCTTCCAGTCAAAAATCTGAAGGCACCCCCCCAAACTAGCAGTGTTCGTTCGGAATAGGAGAAAGAAGACGAGGCTACAAGGGGGAGCAGGTGTTTTCACTCAGTTTTGTAAAACTTCCAGGAGAGAATTCTCTGTACAGAATGGCAGGTGCAGATGTGCTGAGATGTGGTGTGATTGGGACCCACAGGGAGAATCGCGTGGGCTTCTGCGTAGGGTGAGGGGAGCGGCAGTGAAGAGGGGCTCAGGAGGCAGAGGGTCTCAGAGAAGGAGAACTTGGCACTCCATTGGCTCCACCCATGGACGTTGGAACATTAATATTCTAGACAGTGGGATGTCACTGAAATAAATTACATGGAGAATGAACCCGCCCTTTGGGGGAAGTAATTGAAGGAAAAGAAGCAAGCAGGAACTATTGTGAAAGCCCACGTAAACCATAGGAAAAGCCTGACCCGCACAAGTGACGTTGGCTGTGGCACCAAAGGAAGAGATGAGAGGTATTTAGGAAACTGAGTTGTGAGCGGCTGGAGGTAGGGATGGGAGATAGGAAATCCCAGGACGATTCCAAAGTGTTTGGCTTGGAGACATATAGATGGAGGTAAAGGATACGGGTAGAGAAGGAGTGTTTAAAGGAAAATTAATGGGCTCCATTTTGGTGTTTATGGAGATGCCTCATAAAGACATTGGGTATATGAGTTTTCAGCTCACTGGAGAGCTCTTTGCTGAAAATAGATATTTAGAGGTCATAAATATAGACTGTGGTTGAGGCTCTTAGTATGAATTAAATGATCCAGAGAGAGCATTTGGAGCACTGGTTTTTTTTTTTTCTTTTTTAAATCTTTCAGAAAATACCGACGCCCGGGTCTGCCCCCAAGAACTCTGGCTTAATTGGTCTTTGCTGGAGCCGCAGGTAGCATTATGTTGCGATAGCTCTCCATTGGGATGCCAGTGCCCCAGAGCACTGGTCTAGAAAGAGCAGAAAAGATAAGAGAATAGTCTTCTGAAAAACAGCGTGTAAGGGATGGGAGAGTAAAGGAAAGGATGACAGGGAGGCTGCGAAGGACAAGCCAGGGAGATGGACCGGAGACGAGGCGAAAGAGGCCTCAGTACCTAGTGCAGGTGACGTTTCAGGAAGAAGGGAGAAGCCGAGGTGCCAGTTGTGACGGCAAACAAACCTGAGGTAAAAGCGAACACATCTATTGCATGAGGCCCCTGAGACGCTGTTAGGGAGACACTTTAGGAGGTGTGCACTCAATGCCCTAGCAGGCGTGGGGGCCGGCTCCCAGCGGACGGAGGTGTGGGTGTGGGTGGTGTTGATGGACCCAAGGTGGAAAGGCAGTTACTTTCTTTGTCTCTCCATCTTCTTGCAGCGGGGGCAGACTGTCATACTTAATTCTGAAAAGAAGAGCCTGTTCTGTAGGAAAAGGTGCCTTGAAAGTACAAGAGAGGGCTAAATGATTGGCTAAGATTCTGGAGGTAAGGTGAGGTTCTGGTAAACACAGGTGGCGTCCCAGTCACAGAGAGGAAGACTCCTCGCATGGATCTCAGGTTGTCCTAGAATTCCCTCCAATCAGAGGCCATATTCTGTACCTATGTTCAGGTGAAAGCGCCCAGAGTTTTCACCGTGCCCAATGACACGGTAAGACTTCTCGAAAAGGAACTTCCGATTTACATACCAGATGACTTGCAGAAGATGTTACAGAGAAAGGCAGCCGTGAATTGAGAGATTTGAAGGGAAAGAACATATAAGTGTAGGGAGTTGGACTTAGCTTCCAATGGCTTACGTGCACCATAAGCCGTTGTCTTGAACTACAACCACGTGCTCTTTGTTTGTTTGTTTGTTTGTTTATAAGTAGGCTCCATGCCCCGTGTGGAGCCCAATGCAGGGCTTGAACTCAGGACCCTGAGTTCAAGACATGAGCTGATATCAAGAGTCGGACGCTTAACTGGCTGAACCACTCAGGAGCCCCTATGACATACTTCTTTTTAAAACGTTATTTTACTGCCTTCTAAAATTCAGTTAGTGGGATTTCGTATATGAGCGCGTGTGGTTGACGTCTGCACGATGGACCAAAGGAAAGTGAACTGTCCGCGTGTAGTCCTGCCTAGGGAAAGCCATAACGCTGGTATGTGTCCTGATGGAACATTGAGAGGTTTGTTCATCCACGTTGGAGGGAACTTAAGTGACGATGAAAATGAAGGAAATGTAAGTGAATTCGTGTCCGATGACCGTGCATTTCTTAATAGCGAAAAATAGATGGATATTTGTTGATCAACAGATTTTTATTAAGTAAGTTAGCACAGGGCTGCTCTCTTTGCTTTAAGGTTCCCTAGCCATACATTATTCACATCGAAAGGAAATATCTTATATTCTGAAATTGTTTATTTCCTTAGGAAACTTATATTGGCTTGCCAGAGAGGAAATAAACCAGCAGGCACATTCTATAAGATGGTAATAGGTATAAATGTTATACTGAATGCTAATTCGTATATGGGTCCAGTGTCTTAAGCCTTTGCCTTTTTTTTTTTAATGTTTATTTTATTATTTTTGAGACAGAGAGAGACAGAGCATGAATGGGGGAGGGGCAGAGAGAGAGGGAGACACAGAATCGGAAGCAGGCTCCAGGCTCTGAGCCATCAGCCCAGAGCCCGATGCGGGGCTCGAACTCACGGACCGCGAGATCGTGACCTGAGCCAAAGTCGGACGCTTAACCAACTGAGCCACCCAGGCGCCCCTAGCCTTTGCCTTTTTGTGATTGAACTAATAACCTTGAAGGGAAAAAACATAGTTTTCCAGGTGATGTCTTAGGATATTTTCCAATTCATAGATTAAAAAAAAAAAAATCACTGGAACTTCATCAAATCTGTCATTAGGTAGTACTACATTTGTTGCCCTTTGCGAATATATGTTAGTGGTAGATAAAATCATCCCTGGTTTTGCCGGTAAGAGCAGTAAATGTCTCTTTTCAATGTCCAAAGACTCATAAACATTTTTGGAGATTAAAAATAATCCCCAGAAGAGTCTTATAACACGCATTGACCTTTAACCAAATGAGCTTCAGTTTTATCCTCGGGGATCATCAGGGTTATATTTTATTCTGTAAGTCTCTAATTTCCAAGTCATCGTGTATCTCAGTTCTCTATAAATTTTTGACATCCGTGCACACAAGGCTTTAATTTTAAAGCCATCAAGGGTGATATTCAATACATATTTAAGAACTGGTGTGGTGGGGACAGCAGTCGTTGGCAATGATTACCGACCACATGGGGATCAGGCCTTCCTTGTGCCAGGTCTTAACTTTGAAGTTTCTGGAGGGTGTTGGTTCCCGAAGAGGGCCACATGGCAGGGAAACACTCAAAGGACTCGAGGCAACAGCTGTTTACTAACCAGGATAAATATGTGCGGATATTTCGACAACTGTTATGGCCATTCTGGGGTATCCTGGCTGAATATCAATCTGGAGTGCCAGGATTTTGAGCTGTTTTGGACATGACAAGGGAGGAATGGAAGGGTGCTAGCAAATGCATTCATGTAGAGGTTTATAGAGCCACTGGCCCTCTGAGGCTCTTCCTAAGAGAGCTGTCAAAACGATTATGAAGATAAGCTCATTTACTCTTCTGCCCCAAAGAGGTATTTTTTTCTTTTTTCTTTTCTTTTCTTTTCTTTTCTTTTCTTTTCTTTTCTTTTCTTTTCTTTTCTTTTCTTTTCTTTTCTTTTTCTTTTTCTTTTTCTTTTTCTTTTTCTTTTTCTTTTTCTTTTTCTTTTTTTGAGAAATCCTCAATGATAAGTACTGTGCTGAGTGCCGAAATACGGAGGTGAATAGATTTTTGTCTTTCGTGAGTAGATTTAGAGAGATGGTTCTTTAAAGCAAGAGTTTCCTACACAAACAGGAGTTGGCGAAATTGGGAGACCGATACTCCAGAAAGTGGTAAAATACACGAAAGTCTGAAAGAGCATGAGGCCTTCGAAAACACCCTGTGCCTCAAGCGGCCTCAGTTTGGACTGTGTCTGGAGGGGAGGATCCTGGAGGAGTGAAGTGTAGGACCCATAAAGGTCCTGCATGTCAAGTGCATTGATCTTTTTCCTGTAGCTGATAGAGAGTTGCTGAATAAGTTTAAACCTGCGGGTGCCGTGGTAAGGTTTGTGCTGTAGAAAAACTACTCTTAATATCTTCGTATGTGCGCTTGGGTGCAATCGATACATCTCCCTGGGACTTCTCGAATGTTTGGATAACTCTGTGCTGAACAATTCTTAAGTGGTTTTTGACCTCAAAACTGGATACTTCGGCAAATATGGGAAAAGTGACAGAAAGAGGTCTTTCTGTTTACTAAGCCCGATGGTAGTGGTCTTTCACAAAAGCACGGTGATCATCGGGTCTGTGTTAGATATCTAAATGGTCATTTTGTGTCTGAATAATATTTTGTGCAACATCATCAATTTTAAGGAGCATCCCTGAGACATTCTTACGGGAACGTTTTCCCTTAGAACGCTAACTATGACAGACTTGCTTTGTGCTCCCGTGATGTCAGACTCAGACTTTGATAGAAGATGTACAGATAAAATTGGAAGTCGCGTCACAGAAATCAAACTAAAGACTTAAAAAACGGCCTCCTGGGGCGCCTGGGTGGTGCAGTCGGTTAAGCGTCCGACTTCAGCCAGGTCACGATCTCGCGGTCCGTGAGTTCGAGCCCCGCATCGGGCTCTGGGCTGATGGCTCAGGGCCTGGAGCCTGTTTCTGATTCTGTGTCTCCCTCTCTCTCTGCCCCTCCCCCGTTCATGCTCTGTCTCTGTCTCAAAAATTAATAAACGTTAAAAAAAAAATTAAAAAAAAAAACAAAAAAAAAAACGGCCTCCTAGACATACTCTTTCCTTTTTTTCAGCTGCCCCAAGACAGTGCATTGAACTTTACTTTGATGAAAAGTACTCTATTGAGCCGTCTTGGGAGTGCAAATTTGATCATATTGAAGTTCGAGATGGACCTTTCGGATTTTCTCCAATAATTGGACGTTTTTGTGGACAACAAAACCCACCTGTAATAAAATCCAGTGGAAGATTTCTATGGATTAAATTTTTCGCTGATGGAGAGCTGGAATCTATGGGATTTTCAGCTCGATACAATTTCACACCTGGTAAGTAAGGGTTTGTTTGTTTGTTTGTTTGTTTTTTCATACAATTCTTTTTCTCTTCCTTAGTTTTCTGTCCTCATAGTATAAGAACATTTGTAAGACGGCTTCATAGGTTTTCAAAGAATTTTCTAGTTCTATTCAACATCACACCTACAGTGCTTTCTCTTTTCATTTTGTAATGAAATGAAATTTCCTGAACGGAAAATAAATTTTCCTTAAAATTTAGCCTCCACTAGAGGTGAAGTGTAGTGACTCAGGGGTCTGTATGATCATCAGGAGCACAGTTAATTAAATGGACTTCCATTATGCTGAAATGTGTAATTTGAGAGGTGACTTGTAATAAAGAAACTAATTACAGTATACATTGAATCCCTATAAACTTGAAAAGACAATTGTAGTGTAAAATGTATCCATCTAAATGATCTTTGGAGAACCTGAATAAAAAATTCTTTTGTTCTGAAAATTATAATTTTTAAGGCAAATGGATCTTAGCATAAAGCAGTCTAATCCCTTTTTAGAAATGCAAATTCCTAACAGTTGTGATGAAAGCCAGAGGCCCTTAGCAGCCAAATATTCATTTGCTGCAGACATTATCCGTCATTATATAATTATTCATCCTGGGTCCATTTTCCTTTTCACCTGCTAATATTAAAAAAAAAAAAAAAAAGGTCTATGATGTTGACTGGCTCACTTGATGATGAGTTGTCATTTATTACAATAAAAATTGGTTATCACCTTTTTAAATTGCAGCGTCAGGCTGAAGCGATTTGAGATTTGATGAAGTACAGTCCTTTGTTTTTAATGGAAAGATGACTCAAACTTACCTGAAGCGCATTATTTCTATATGATTGCATATATTTTTAGTTTGTGTGGGTTGCTTTACTGAGGCGGTAACAGGCATAGGTGACATTGGAAGATGCGTAAAATTTGTTGGAGTTTCTATTCCATGTTACACAGGTGACATTAAGAGCAGGGTTCTGCTGCTCAGGTTAAGCGCTAAAACTTTAAAAATAATTAATATGAGATTAATGATGACTTTCGTTATGATATTATGGTTTATGTCGACTAGGTCATGTATTGATAGCGTTGTATGTATCGACCTCAAGCATTAGGAATGTTTTTATAGTATCACTAAGAGATATTGTGGTTTTAATTGTGGTTTGTTGATACTGGATCCTTCACAGAAAGCAGGAGTATTTCACCCTGGCGATCAGACGAGCTTGATGTGCTCCAAAAAGTTGCAGACGCTGAGATTACTTTAACTAGTGCTTGAGTTGTGAATGGAAGTACATTTCTTTTTTCTTAACGGATAATTTTGGGTATAGCCAGGACTTAAAGATAGCTCTAGGTTTTTGTACGTTACATTTTCATCCTGGGATTGGAGATCAGGGGGATAGTGTCTAGGACTTAAGACTCAGGTTGTATAAAGTTGTCGGGTCCACTTTATCAGCGTAAGCGAGGCTGTCCACATTTCTAGCTCTGCCGGGGATAACATAAATGGTGGAGCCCAGTCTGCTTTTCCAAGGGTTTTAAAAAGCCACTGTGTTCCCTGTGCCATGTCCTTTGTGCCTTGTTTCTGTAGAGCCCCTTTTGCTTTATCTGTGTACAAAAGGGGATTTCACTGCCATGAAGGACTGGATCAGAAAGGAACGAAAGGAGACGGTTCCATGAAATTGAGGATGAGTTACGGATGGACTGAGGCTTCTGTTTCCACTCAGATAAAGGAGAGTAAGCCAAGGGCAGGGGGAGGCGCACACTTGGCATACGAAGGAACAGTAGGACCGTAAAAGGGAGGCTTGTAAAACTTGCACGACTGCAGACTCTGACGGTCCGTGGCCCAAGGCCATTGCCTGAGTGGCACAGTAATCTGTTACTCATTCCATAAAGAGCCAGTATTGAGGAAGCCAATTAGTTAATGGAAGAGGAAGGGGGCAGGGATTAGTAATCATTTAGACAGCGTTTAGGGAATAGGGGGTCAGGCAGGCTTCGGTTTAATTTGGGTTAATTTGGACTGGGGACGATGCTTTAAGTGGTGATTTGGCCAAACTAAAGCCATAGAGTTCCTGAAGTCAACGTCATGACTTAAAGGCGAAAGCCTTGCGGCAATCGCCAAGGCATCCAAATGGACCACGCGTTGGAGGGGAGAGCCCCGCCCACCAGGTCACTTGCAGAGCTGGACCCCAGCACAGCTGTGAGGAACACTGGTTTGGGGACACCATCTGGCCTCAGCCCTGGCTTTCTTATTTCTGGCTTGCTGTAAACTGTGGACATGATCCTTAATGTTCGGTGCCTCGATATTTCAGTCGATAAAATAGGGACAATACTGACCACCTGTTTTTTGGATTGCTTGAACACTGGCCGCCTGCCAACCCATGCATCCTTGTGGATTTTTCACTTCAAATATGAGATCTCAACTATCAGTAGCTATTGTGTTTATTAATTTGATCACGTGTTGTTTAAGAACAAAGTAGGGATTGGCATCGTTTATTGGGAGAACAAGTATCCCCGAATTTTTCATTTACAACTGCTCTTTCTCTGCTTTGGGGAGTGAATGTGGGAAACTAGTACCTGTAAGATGTTACTTTTCCTTGTGAGCTTGTTTATGTGGGTCTAGGCCTCCTTGTCTTTCAAAGAAGAAATAGCAGTGGGAAGGCCAGGTGGTCTTTATTATTGTTATGAATTTACTACGATCTGGAATCTCAGTCTTAATTTATAGTCTCAGAAACTTGAAGTCAACACACTGAGAATGTACTCACATTTAGGAATTAATCATATCAACCAAGCTAAAAAGGCTGAATATACATATGTCTGTGTACACGTTGGTACACACACACACACACACACACACACACACACACGTACACATGTGTAAAAATATATGCCTTTTTAATAAGAATGCTTCAAATCACACAGCCCAGTTTTTCTTGTAAGCAAACATACACACATGCGGTCCAGTTTATAATCAGAAGATTGTGTAGTGAGTGTGGGATGCAAATATTAAAGCTTAATTATATAAATGCCTGTTGAATCGCTCCCAGCTAAGGTACTTGATGATTTATCTTGGTAGCGTGGAGAGATTTTTCAGGGGTGGTCCACATCTCAGACCACCGTGGGCCAGCTCCCCTGTTCTGTCTCTGCTTTCATCCTGCTGGAGTGGGACGCAAGTTTGTGTCAGCTCTTGTTTCAAAATTTGTTTCTATTTCTTAATATCTGAGACTCTTTGACTTTTCTTCCTATACGGCTTTAAAAAAAAACAGCCTTTTAATTTGGGACTCTTATGTTCCCAGTAGCTCTGCTTCTGGACTGGTGGTGGATGGGAGCTAGCTACCTGGAGGTCATGTGTGGATATGCAGTGTAGGAGGGCAGAGCCAGGGACGATGCCATGGAAACACTCTTAAAGGGGTATTTCCGGGGCACCTGGGTGGCTCAGTCGGTTGAGCATCAGACTCATGATCTTGGCTCAGGTCATGATCCCAGGGTCTTCAGATCGAGCCCCCCGTGTTGGGCTCAGTGCTGATTGAACAGAGCCTGCTTGGGATTCTCTCCCTCTCTCTCTCTCTCTTGCTCTCTCTCTCCCTCTGTCCCTCTCTCTCTTTCACACTCTGTCTTTCCTTAAAAAAAAGGGCAGGGGGTATTTCCTATATCTCGTGACACATTGAACTAGTCCTCACGTTTTATTTCATGGATTATGGCTACTTTTGGATACTGTGTCAGTGCCCAGGCCACAGGGCACTGATGAATCACCTAGGGAGTAGTCGAGCACGCATAGGGTGGTGAGGGTGGGCAACATGACACAGGAGTCGGCTGAGTCCAGTCCTGAGATCTGCAGAAACCAGGGGCAAGGGTGAGGCCTGAAGAAGGGCAAAGGGGCCTCACTGATACTCTCCCACTTCTGAGAAGAAGGATGAGTTCAGAATCCCTGAAAATGTTAAAAAGCCACATGATGGGAAGTTTGGTAGTCCACAGATAATTTAGTGAGAAAACATAGAAAAATGCTCATAGTAATAAAATGATATCGTTTTCTCATTTATAGGACATTTTTTTTAATCTTAAAGATTTAAATCAAATGTCCTGCAGAAAAATGAATAATGATTAGCCTAGGTGGGGGGTGGAGAAGAACGAGGAAGAATTGAACGGGCCCAGATGGAGATACAGTGAAAATTTATTAGCACTATTATCAACACTTTCATTTTTGAAAAGGAGGCTGTATTTTTTGGTACTACTTAGACAAATACAAGTACTCAAGCTAAAAAAAAAAAAAAAGAGAGACAATACTGTAGTTGGTAATTTTTTTTTTTAAATGTTTATTTCCTTTTTTTTTTAATTTTTTTTTAACGTTTTTATTTATTTTTTTGGGACAGAGAGAGACAGAGCATGAACGGGGGAGGGGCAGAGAGAGAGGGAGACACAGAATCAGAAACAGGCTCCAGGCTCTGAGCCATCAGCCCAGAGCCCGACGCGGGGCTCGAACTCACGGACCGCGAGATCGTGACCTGGCTGAAGTCGGACGCTTAACCGACTGCGCCACCCAGGCGCCCCTGTAGTTGGTAATTTTTAAATGAGTTTTCAGAGCAGAGGAATACCCTTTCTGTGTAATCCACATTTTTTTAACTCAAACTGAGAATGCTTTCCGCGTAGAAAATAATTCTCCCTTACAGTACAGCCAGCTGTCTACATGCTTCAGTGTTCTTTACCCCTGGAAAATACAAACAAAGGAGAAACCTGTAACATCTGCTCTGTGCCCAGCCCAGTAGCATTAGGAGGGACTTTATTCAATCTTAAGGAAGAAAAACATGCAGGATGCTATCTCTTGGGGAAAGTAATCCTTCCAATCTCTATTTAGGAACAACTGTCTTTTGAGAGCTTTGAACTTTCCTTTCTAGTGGAGACATTTTCTGCTAATCACGGGCATATAATGTAATGTTTGTGAAATCTTCCTCTTTTGCCGATCTTTTTTTCTGAGCTGGTTTTATCAAACACACCCTCTACATGCCCTGTGAGAGAGGTGCAGTAGTCAGGTGCTGCCATGGAAGGGCGTGGTGTTGTTAAATATATTGCAATTATTATGATACTTTGTACTTAAACAGAAGCTTTCATCTGAGAGCTCAGAGTGTTTGAGGAACATCCTGCCCAATTCCTAGCTTCCTCTTAGACTCCAAGCCGATTGACATCAAAGGCAATGGAAAGGACGCAGTGCAGTGCAGTGATTTAAACTGAGTGTTCTAAGATTTCTACGCATGTTAAATGAAATATATTAATAGGTAAAATATTGTCATGGACTCGATGTTATTTTAATTATCCAGTGTGGTGCTTTTCTTCTTATTTGAAATGTGAATGCATGTGTGAGTATTAGCCATATTGACAGCTCCTAAATGTTCTTCTCTACATAATCAGAGTTCTGATACATGGTTTGGTAAGAAAGAAAAAAAAAAGTAAGTGCTTACATCTATTTATCTATATCATTTTCTCAACAACTGAATTTTAATTTTGCAGTAAGAGCTGAAAGAATAAAAGGCTGAAGTTGAAAGAAGGACTTGATTTGATTAATACAAGATTGAATGAGTTTAGATCAGATAGCATTGTGTGGTCTTTCTATTATATTTACACTGTAGACCCGAAATAGTCTAAATTCAGCACAGCAAAGGCTGTCAGACAGAAAAGTTATGAAACAGAGTCACAGTTCCTCTTTTATTTTACTGAGGTACCATTGACATGTAACATTGTGTTAATTTCAGATGTACAACATAATGATTTGATATTTGTATACACTGGGAAATGATGATGATAAGACTAGTTTCCCCGTCACCATATATAGTTATATAATATGCAATACATTATTATTGACTACTGTCCCCGTGGTATACATTACATCCCTATGACTCATTTATTTTATGACTGGAAGTTCATACCTCTTGATCGCCTTCTCAAATGTCACCCCCCCCAAATCCCCTCCCCATCCACCCCCCACCCCCGGCAACCATTAATTTGTCCTTTGCTTCTGTGAGTTGGGTTTTATTTTATTTTATTTTATTTTATTTTATTTTATTTTATTTTATTTTATTTTCTTGTGTTTTTCTTTTTGAATCCACACATAAGTGAAATCATACAGTATTTGTCTTTCTGTGTCTGATTTACTTCACGTAGGATAATGCCCTTAAGGTCCATTCATGTTATCACAAATGGCAAGATCTCATTCTTTTTATGGCTGAGTAGTATTCCTGTGTGTGTGTGTGTGTGTGTGTGTGTGTGTGTGTGTGTGTGTGTGTATTTGAATTCATCTTCTTTATGACATACATAATTTTATAATATTATATATACATGTATACACACACATATATACAATCTTCTTTATCCATTCATTCACTGATGGACACTTAGGTTGTTTCCATTTTTTGCCTATTATAATCAATGCTGCAAGGAACATAGAGGTGTATATGTTTTCAAATTAGTGTTTTTGTTTTCTTTGAATAAATACCCCGAGGGGCATAGCTAGATCATATGGTAGTTCTATTTTTAGTTTTTTGAGGAACCTCCATACTGTTTGCCACAGTGGCTGAACCAATTTATATTCCTGTCAACACCAACTGTTTTTATTTCTTATCTTTTGGATAATAGCAAGTCTTGGAGATGTGAGATGCTATCCCATGGTGGTTTTGATTTGCATTTCCCTGATAATTAGTGACGTTGGACATCTTTTTATGTTGGCCATCTGTATGTCTTCTTTGGAAAAATGTCTCTTCAGATCCTCTGCCCATGTAAAAAAATCAGATTATTTGTTTTTTGTTATTGAGTTGTATGATTTCTTTATATATTTTGTATATTAACCCTTTATCAGATACATGATTTGAAAATAGCTTCTCCTAACCCATAGCTTGCTTTTTTTATGTTGTTGATGGTTACTTTACTGTGCAGAAGGTTTTTCGTTTGATACAATTCCATTTGTTTATTTTTGTCTTTGTTGCCATTGCCTTTGGAGTCAGAGCCAAAAAAAAAATCACCAAAGATTACGTCAAGGGGTTTACAACCTATGTTTTATTCTAGGAGGTTGTATGATTTCTGGGCATATATTTGAGTCTGTAATCCATTTTGAACTACTTTTTGTGTGTGGTGTAAGAGAAGGGTCCAGTTGCTTTCTTGTGTGTGGCTGTCCCATTTTCCCAGCACCATTTACTGAAGGGACTGTCCTTTCCCCATTGTATATTCTTGCCTCTGTCATAAGTTAATTGACTGTATATGTGTGACTTTATTTCTGGGCTCTCTGTTCTGTTTCTTGATCTGTGTCTGTTTCTATGCCGACGCTATGTTGTTTTGATTACTATAGCTTTGTAATGCAGTTTGAAATTAAGGACTGTGATGCCTTCAGCTTTGTTTTTATTCTCAAGATTTCTTGGGCTATTTGGGACCTTTGTGGTTCATAGGAATTTTAGGATTATGTGTTCTCTTTCTCTGAAAAACGCCAGTGGGATTTTGATAAGGAGTTCATTGAATGGATAGGTTACTTCGGCTGATATGGATATTTTAACAATATAAGTTATTCCAATCCACAAGCACAGAATATCTTTCCATTTATTTGTGTCTTCAGTTTGTTTCATCAATGTCTTGTAGTTTTCAGTGTATAGGGCTTTCACCTCCTTGGATAAATTAATTCCTAGCTATTTTTTTTTGAAGCAATTATGAAGGGTTTTTTTCTTAATTTATCTTTCTGACAGTGTGTTGTTGGTGTATAAAAATGCAACAGATTTTCTTATTAAGTTTGTATGCAGTGACTTTACTATGTTCATTAATTAGTGCTAATGGTTTTTTTGGTGGAGTTTTCAGCACTTTCCGTGTATACAATTATGTTGCCCTCCAGTAGTGACAGTTTCATTTCTTCCTTTCCAATTCGGATGCCTTTTATTTCTTTTTTTTGCTCCAGATAAGACTTCCAACACAATGTTGAATAAAAATGGAAAGAGTGGGCCTTCTTGTCCTGTTCCCAATCTTACAGGAAAGGCTTTTGGCTTTTAACCATCGAGTATGATGTTAGCCGTGGGTTTGTCATATAGAGCTTTTAGTATGTTGATGTGCATTCCCTCTCTACTTGCTTTGTTAAGAGATTTTATTATAAGTGGATGTTGCATTTTGTCATGTGCTTTTTCTGCATCTTTTTGAGATGATCATATAATTTTTATGCTTTATTTTGTTAATGTGGTGAATTATATGGATTGGTTTGTGGACATCGAACCATCCTTACAACCCTGGGATAAATCTCTCTTGGGCATGTTATATACCGATCATTTTTACTTAATTCAGTTTGCTAATATTTTGTTGAGGATTTTGCACTTGTGTTCATCAGGGATAATGACTCTTAATTTTTTCTTTCTTTCTCTTTCTTTGTTTCTTTGTTTCCTTGTTTCTTTGTTTGTTTGTTTGTTTGTTTCTTTCCTTCATTCCTCCCTCCCTCCCTCCCTCTGTTCCTCCCTCTTCTTTCTTTCTTTCTTTCTTTCTTTCTTTCTTTCTTTCTTTCTTTTCTCCTTTTTTTCTTTTGTGGGGTGTCCTAGTCTGGTTTTGATTTTAGGGTAATACTGGCCTCATAAAATCAGTTAGCATTTCCTCCTCTTCAATTTTTTGGAAGATAGATATAAAATCTTCTTTGAATGTTTAGTAGAATTCACCATCTGGTCTTGGATCTTTCTTCATTGAGAGGTTTTTGATTACTGATTCCCTCTCCTTGCTAGTGATTGGTCAATACAGATTATTTACTTCATGATTCCATCTTGGAAGACTGTATGTTTTTAGGAATTTATCCATTTCTTCTAGGGTGCCCAATTTGTTGGTGTATGACTATGCACGGTAGTCTTTTATGATCTTTTGTATTTCTTTGGTCACTTGTAATTTCCCCTCTTTCATTTCAGATTTTTATTTGAGCCCTCATTCTTTTTTCTTTGTGAGTAGAGTTAAAGGTTGATCCATTTTGTTTGTCTTTTCAAAGAACTAGCTCCCAGAAATGATTGCTCTTTTCTCTGGTCTTTTTAGTCTTTATTTCATTTATTTCCACTCTGATTCTGTTATTTCCTTTCTTCTGCTAATGTGGGGCTTCATTTGATCTTCTTTTTCTAGTTCTTTAGGTGTAACATTAGATTGGTTATTTGAAATTTTTCTTTTTTTTAATTTTTTTAATGTTCTATTTATTTTTGAGAGAGAGAGAGAGACAGAATGTGAGTGGGTTAGGGGCAGAGAGAGAGGGAGACACAGAAGCTGAAGCAGGGCACAGCACAGAGCCATCAGCACAGAGCCCGATGCGGGGCTCAAACTCACGAACCGCGAGATCATGACCTGAGCCGAAGTCAGACTCCCAACCGACTGAGCCCCCCCAGGCGCCGCTGAAAATTTTCTTGTTTCTTAAAATAGGCCTGAATTGCTATGAGCTCTTAGAACTGCTCTTACTGCATCCAATTGAATTTGGTAAGTTGTATTTTCATGTTCATTTGTCGCAAGGTAGTTTTTGATTTCTTTTTTTGACCCATCGTTGTTCAGTAGCATGCTGTTTAATCGCCTCGTGTCTGTGATTTTTCCAGTTTTCTTTTTGTGATTGATTTTCGGCTTCATACATTTTGGGTCAGAAAAGATGCTTGATTTGTTTTTAATCTTCTTAAATTTATTGAGACTTGTTTTGTTGTTCTTTTCTATTCTTTGCTTCTTTTCTTGTTCTCTTCTGTTGTGGCTCCATGTCTTTGTTTGGTGGGATGCTCAGATTTCATTCTTAGTATCTTTCGTGGCTCTGTAGGTTTTTGCCTTGTGATTACCGTGAAAGGTACATATCAGTTCATAGGTACCAGTCTATTTTAAGTTGAAAGCAAGCTGAGTTTGAATGCATCCTGAAGCTCTATGTGTATACTCTTCTCTATGCTTTGTGTTTTTGATGTCGCATTTTACATCTTTTTATTTTCTGTATCCCTTACCTAATGGTTGTAGTTATGGTTATTCCTACTACTTTTGTCTTCTAACCTTCATGCTAACTTTATAAGTCGTCTGTGGCTTTTAGTTTTACCAGTAAGGTTTTTAATTTTATGTTTTTTTGCTACTAATTAACGCTATTCATTTTCTGCTTAAAGAAGTCCGTTTAACATTTCTTATAAGGCCAATTTAGTGGTGGTGAACTCTCTTAGTTTTTAAGAAAGACTTGGTATCTCTCCCTCAATTCGGAATGATAGCCTTGCTGGATAGAGTGTTCCTGGTTAGAAGTTCTTTGCTTTCAGTACTTTGAACAGAACATGACAGGCTCTTCCGGCCTACAAAGTTTCTGCTGAAAAATCTGTGGATAGTTTTGCAGACATTCCCTTGTATGTGATAAGTTGTTTTCTCTTGCTGCTTCTAAGATTCTTTCTTATCTTTTACTTTTGAGATGTAACTATGATGTGTCACGGTGTTGATCTCTTTGGGATCATCTTATTTGGAATTCTCTGGGGCTCCTGGACCTGGATGTCTGTTTCTTACAGCCCTTTGGGCCTCTTGGATGTAAGCCCCGTTGATTTTTAAAGCCAGATGTTTCGGAGGCTCATCTCTCCAGTGCAGGCCCCAGGGGCCGGGATGCCTGATGTAGGGCTCAGGCTTCGTGTTCCTCAGTGATACATCCTGTATCTGTGAGATTCCTCCTGCTCGTGCATTGCTGTGCTTGGGGGGTTTTGGGTGAAATCATATCTCTGCTGCTTCTACCTTTTTTAATATGGCCTCTTTATCCTCTATTATAGAGGACCTGTCCCAGTAGTTTTCAGGTCTTTTTCAGAGAGAATTGTTCTGTATGTGACTGTCGACTTGATGTGTCCCTGGGAGAGGTGAGTTCAGGGTCTTCGTATGACATCATCTTGAACCACATCTCACATTTTTTTGGGGGGGGGTGGTGCTTATTTTTTAAGAAATGGAATTTACAACTTGCGAGTCACAGAAGTGACAAAAATTTTAAGTGTGCAGCGGGTCCCAGGATATTCGTGCGGGGGCAGTTTTATTCCTCCCTCACTCCCACCTAGCCCATGCCTTGGTTAATCTGATCTGTACAATACAGGGGTTAAGGGGAAGAATGAGGAATGAAGAGAGAGACAAAATGCTGTTTGGGCTCGGTGGGTGTTCAGGAGAGAAGTTGAGAGTGGGAGAGAGGATTTCCAGGATTAGCTGCCATCTGTGCAGAGAATACTGGAAGCAGTGACAAAGGAGAAGGAAGACTTTTACGAAGTTTCCTGTACAGAAAGAACGACTTCTTCCACTTCGTTCCTGGAGAGGCAGAGAAAAACGTTTTAAGTTGTTTATATTTATTTAGGGGTTAGTTGCTGGCACATGATTTTGAACATGGTACCTCTGGGACTGGACCGTGTGGAGACTCAGGCGTATTTCTGTTGTAGATGTTTCTTTTCTTTAGATCTGCAAGACTCCTTGGAATTCACCTCATTCTGCCTTTTCGTTTCATAGATGAAGATACCAAAGGTCTTGATAAAATCTGCTGCCCAGGTTGTTGACTCTGTGTAGAGGTTAAGTTACTCCTTGTTTGTCTATTATATAACAATTATGCTGATGCACCTTCTTCAAAGGGTAGAGATTATGACTTTAATTACATCACGTACTGCAAGCACTTTTAGTACCGTTATAGTAGGAAGTTTAATTAAGGGGGAAGACTGCTTCCCTCACATTTTACCAGGAACCAGAGCTTGGATTTAAAAACCCATCTTTGTCGTGCTGTCTAAAATGTCTTTCAATGCACAATGACCAAAGAGACCCTGAACGAGTTGCCTCTGCCCCCCTCTACCTGCATGAAAGACATTGCCCTTTCCACCCATCTGAGCCTGAAGTGTGTGATTCATTTCCTGTGCTCGAATATCTGCGATGACTGACATGCTCAGTTGCGTGCAGAATGCTCTCACGACTTGAAATCTGAGGCCCACAAGCTAAATACTCCAGGGAGATCTTCAGTGTCTCTCTCCCAGGGCTCCCACAATTCTTCTCGTTCCTAATGCTTGTGTCGTTGACCTTTTCTTGTAAAGCTAGTTGGTTCCAAGCATCAGCACCATTGTTTCTCCGGGGCTGCTGTATACAGTTGTGCACATTAAGGACCCTCAGTTGAAGGAGAAGGAAGGGCAGATCCCACTTACATTCAGACACCTGGGGGCAGAGCTGTGTCCTGAAATCAATTCCACTTATTAATTTGCACAAAGGCCTCATAGGGACTGGCTGAGGCCATGCCTCGATCGAGCGTAACATTACCTCTGTACCCACACAGTAGTCCCAACGTCAAAGGACCAGCCTCCACCTTTCACTTAAATAGTCCTAGAGACTATTTTCTAGAGATAAATCCTATCATTTAAGCAAGGGGAACATTTAAAACACAAAGCAAAAGGAAGAAATAAAGCATATGTTTTCTCTCCATTTTGCATTGTCACGGCTTGGGGAGAGGCGGGGTGTCTGTAGTCACTCAGCTTCTTGGTAATCTAGAAAACTCTACCATTTAACTTACCATTGTATATTAAGAAGTATGCATTTCAGATTCCAAACGTCTGATGTATTTTGCCTAAGAAAATATTATTACCTAATTTTTTTAACATTTTCTTTCATAACAATTTGTATATAGTTTGAAGCTTATTGTCATTTTATTTTTATGCAAAAAATCAAGGAATTTTCAGGACAGCAACCCAGCATTATTAGTTTCTGGACCAAAAGTGTCTCCTTATTTTAGAATTTGTATGCCATTATAGCTCCTTATGTATAGCTCATGCAACTATTTTTTACATTATTTTTAAGTCTATTTATGTATTTATTGAGAGAGAGAGAGAGAGAGAGAGACCGTGAGCAGGGTAGGGCCAGAGAGAGAGAGAGGGAGAGAGAATCTCAAGTAGGTTTTGTGCTATCAGCAGAGAGCCCAACGCCAGGCTCAACGTCACGAACCCGTGAGGTCACGACCTGAGCCAAAGTCAAGAGTCCGACATTTAATCGACTGAGCCACCCAGGTGTCCCTCATGCAGCTGTTCTTGAAGTGAATGCACAGAATAACAGTTTGCACCAGGCTGTATTTGCCGTTACATTTATTCAGCAAATGTGCTGTAAAAATGCAGTAAATATAAGATACATATCCTGTATATATACCCTGTAGAAATTCAGTATATATAAGGCTCTATCCTCCATACAATGAGTTTATAGTTTATAAGAAAACAAAAATCAGATAGACTGTAGTAGACAGAGTAATGTCCCTATCTCCTCCTCCCTCCAAAAAGAGATGTTTATGATCTAATCCCTGGAATCTGTGAATATATTTGGTTACTTGGCAATGGGAATCAAGATAATAGATTGGATCAAGGATACAAAGATTACTTTAATACAGGGACATTAACTTGGATTATCTGGGAGGGCCTGATATAATCACCAAAGTTTTCAGCGTGAAAGAGGGAGGCTGAAAAGTCAGTGTCAGAGCCATGTGATGGAAGAAAGAATCCAATGCCATTTCCGGCCTTAAAGGTGCAGGAAAGGCCCATCAGCCAAGGAGTGTGGGAGCCTCTAAAAACTGGAAAAGGCAAGGAATGGATTTTCCCCTCGAGCCTGCAGAAAGGAAAAAAAGGCTTTGCTGTCACATGGATTTCAACCCAGTGAGACTCATTTTCGATTTTTGACATTCAGAACTGTAACACAATACATCTGTGTTTTTGAAATCTCTAAGTTCATAGTAGTTTGTTACATCAGCAGTGGAAACAGATAGAGATGTCATGCCTGAGAGTAGAATGCTGCTGTACAAACTCATCTGAAAAAATGTGGACGTGGTTTTGCAACTGGGCAGTGAGCAAAAGCTGGGAGAATTTCGAGGAGAAGCATGATAGAAAAAGCTTCTCTTGCCTTAAACAGACTGTTAAGAGGTGCATGGATAACAACTTGGCCAAGGAGGACTCACAAGGAAATGAAGAGTATTGCACATAAAGCATATATGCCTTAAGGAATACGTATGTCATCATAAGCAAACTGCTGGTTGAAACACCGATGTTCAAGGTGCCAATCTTGAGGACTCGGAAGGAAATGAGGAAGGTGTCCTTGGAAACAGGAGGAATGGAATTTCTTGTCGTGTTGAGTCAGAGAGATTAGCAGAATTGTGTCCTGGGGTCCAATGGAGAGCAGGACTTGGGTATTTAACTGAGGAGATGGCCAAGCAAAGTGTTGAAGGTTCAGCCTGGTTTCTTCCTTCTCGTGCTTTAGGAAAACACAAGAGGGAAGAGACTGTTTCAAGAACGAACTTTTAAACCAAAAGTAATTGAGGCTTAATGACTTGCTAGGTTACGAGCAATTCCAAAATTAAGAGATTCACTGCCTATTGAAATTTAGGGCATCTTGGGATGGGGTTGGAAAAACATGCCGTAGGGAGAAAAACGAAGGTATGGCTGGGCAACCTTTTGCTAACCCTGTGGAAAGATAAAAACATCAAAATATTCAGTCTCATAAAAGGCTCTTTCAAATGATTAAGTGTGTGACTCATAAATCTCTTCAGTCATCTCAGCAAAGCCAAAAATAGAGATGGGATTATCTAGAAAAGACCTGTGGAGGAGACTCTTGGCTAATAGAGTGAATCTCGTGAATAAACAGGAGACCCATGAGGTGGTTGAAAATGTTACATCAGCAGAAACGGTGCCATCTTGAACTTCAGGTCTTGAGACGGGATGAAATGAAAGGAAATGGTCAGTTCCCCAAATATCTACAGGTGAGAGACGGGCTGATAAAACTCCTCAGCTACACACGTTCTACTTTCCATGAAAAGGGAAGGCTGATTCAGATGGACGGCCCCAAGCCCAGAGCATGGAGACTTGAGCCCAGAGGTAGAGTTAAGAAACACAGAGGATAATTTCCAGGCCCTTGAAGCCAAGTGGAATTTTCCATATGGATTTCATGGTTGCTTGGGACTGTTGGAATTCCTTTTCCTTTCATTTTCTCCCTTTTTGAAAAGAAATGTCTATAAATGTTACTGTATGTCTCCCTCACCATTGTGTTTTTGGAACGAGTAAGATGTTTCTTCTTGAGTTCAAGGTTCACAGATAGAATGTATACCCAGTGCCTCATCTGTACCTGACTGAAATGATGCAGGTGTTGAGCTGCTGGGATTTGGACTTTGAGTTGATGCTATAATGGGCTGAAACTTTTGGGTGTCTTGGGATGGGATGAATGTATTTTGCATGTGGGATGGACTTGAATCTTGGTGAGCCACGAGCTAGACCATGATAAGAAGAATAATGGCCCACAAAGGTGTCTACATCCAGAAATCTGGAACCTGAGAATATGGTGTGTTACATGGCAAAGGGAAATTAAGGTTGTGGATAGAATTAAAGTTGCGAATCAGCTGATCCAAAGATAGGGAAATTATCTCAGATGATCTGGATGGGTCCACTGTAATCATAAGGTCCTTCCATACAGAAGAGGGAGGCGGAAGAATTGGTGTCGGAGTGATATAATGCTCATGAGGAAGACTCAAGTGGCCATTGTTGGCTCTGAAGGTGGAAGGTGTCCGTGAGCCAAGGAATGTGGGAATCCTCTAGAAGCTGAAAAAGGCAAGGAACGGATTCTCTCCTAGGGCGTGCGGCAAAGGAACACAGCCCTGCCAACACGTTGATGTTAACTCAGTAAGATCCATTTCAGACTTGACATCCAGAGCTATAAGATGAGAAATATGTGTTGAAGACACTAAGTTTGCGATAATTTGTTACGGGAGCTAAAGGAAACCAATAATTTAGCATGTCACTAATTTTTTCAAAAGGTGTTTTGGAATTTGGGAGGTGATATCGAAAGTACGCAAAGGGAGGGCGCCCGGCTGGCTCAGTGGGAAGATCATGTGACTCTTGATCCCGGGGTTGTTAAGTTCAAGCCCCATGTTGGGTGCTGAGATCACTTAAAAATAAAATCTTGAAAGGAAGTAAGTAAGCAATGTAAGAATTCACTGTCGGGATGAAGAACATAGTACTTTTTGATTCTATCAGTTCAAAATTTTAAAATACATTTTGGTCAAAATGCAGACTACCCAAGCCTTTCCGCTTGACTTTCCTACGCACAAATTGATACTCTGTTTTTATGTGGATGTATCCATATGTGTGTGTGTGTGTGTGTGTGTGTGTGTGTGTGTATGCGAATGCCTCTTTATGCATAAATATGGCTGAAACCCCAACAAAATAATGACTTGCAACCCTTCCCAAAGATGTGCATGGGATGGTGGTATTTTTGTTGGTGGTAATAATAGCTATTTGTAGAACCTGGCACTCTTGAAGCCTCTGCCTCTTCACGGTGTATCTGCCTGATGTCTCTGCTTCAAAAGGGCTGCGCTGTCTGTTCCTGCTTGCTCCGCTGGCCGGCTTCCCACCATTTCCACGGCTGTGCTGAGATGCTTGAAATTCAGCTTCAGTACATCCTTATGGCATTTTCCCTTCCCAGCGACTCCCAGACACTTCACTTCCACTAGACTACCACAAAGAATTACAGAGTGATTACAATCCAGTAGGACTCTCCACCATCAGCAAGGCACGTACCCACCAAAGAACGAAATTTGACTTCTTTAAGCAGGAAGACGTATTAGTCATAAATATGTCACTTCTGTTCTGTTCTCCGTTGATCACAACCCAAATCAGAAGACTGTGTTATTCCCTGGGAACGTCTCTTCTGAAATTTGCACTTCAAAGCCCCAAGGAGGTTCTCTAAGTGATTCAGAGACAAGAGGGATACAGAAATTGGTACTACCTTAACACCGCCCCAGATGCTATTACGCCTGCTGATGCAGTCAGAGGGGAAAGTGTAGCAGATTTGGCGGGCAAACAAAGTGGAATTGGTAGAATGGCCAGTGGCTGTGCTGATGGAACTAGGAAAGAAGACGGTTGTCATGACGATGATGGGTAAAGTCTGAAGTTGAGGGTTTCCCCGGGCATTGCGGTGAATTCAACTTTGCAGAGACCTTCTGCCATAGATCATTGGTTAACTGGTGAGAAAAGCATTCCTGGTTTTGGTTGCATGTGTATTTTACTTCCTTTTAACGATAGTTTGCAAAGTGTATTTCTATCTCCCTTTCACATTGAAAAGAAAACGATCATCTGAAAAGTAATACAGCCATGCTTCTTTCTTGCTGACAACTGTTTTTACCTTTTGTACTATTTGTTATTTTCTTGGATCCTTCCTCTGCTTCTGCCTATCACCCAGTCTTTCTAGCTTTTTTTGTTTTGTTTTGTTTTGTTTTGTTTTGTTTTGTTTTGTTTTCCATTTACCTGCAGTGGCTGTGTACCTCTTTCCTTGACCTCTCCCTGGCGAATGTGTCTCCCAGTTCGTTTTACCTAACCCTTTCTCTAGGCTGTCGAGTCTCTGGGCTCTGTATTGTCCTTCTTGACCTGCTGGCCCCATCTGTATTTATTTATTTATTTATTTATTTATTTATTTATTTATTTATTTATTTTATATCCTGGTTTCCTTCCACATTTTCTAGAAAAAAAAAATCCGGATACTATTTCCATCTGAACCGTTTATGAACCCTTAATAGAGGAGAAATGTAGCAATTATACAAATAAATATGGTAGTTAGTTTTCTGTTTGAAATGTCAGGGTTGGCATTTATGTTCATGGTGCTAAGCTTTTTGCTGCCGAGCTCGAATTAGATACAGTTTTTCATTTAACAGCAACTTACATGTTCTATTCTAGAACATAAAGTAATCCACAATAAAAACCAACGTTCTGTTAAGGTAAAGCTGCTCAAAAAATGTGATTTGGTATGGGATGCCTGGGTGATTCAGTAGATTAAGTGTCTGTCTCTCAGTTTCACCTCAGGTCATGCTCTCATGGTTTTGTGAGTTCGAGCCCCAGGTGGGGGTCCGCGCTGACAGCGTGGAGCCTGCTTGGGAGTCTCTGTCTCTCCCTCTCTCTCTGCCCTTCCCCTGCTCATGCTTTGTCTGTCCCTCTCAAAATAAATAAGTAAAAGTCAAATTTTTTAGAAATGTGATTTGGTATGTTTTTCTGATTATCTTTGGATGAAATATTCCTTTATGCCTAAAAGTATCCATGTTCTAGAGAAGTTCCTCTCTGGTTTCAAACTGTTTTCAATGTAACTTACATTTCTTCATCAGGGAAAAAAAATTACTAATAATTGAAGCTGTCATTTTAATACATATTGAACTAAAAAGAATTTATTTGGGGTCTTTCTCTTAAAATATATCAGAAGCTACCCATTTCCTTTCAAAGACTATTAGCAATATGCCAAATCACTGCCATAGTCTATTTGTATATGTCTTTAGTTTTCCATTTCTTCCTAAATCCATTTTTATCAGTTTTTTTCATAATTTCATACAGCATACGACCTTGCGTGTATGTCTACACACAAAATAGTTTTACAAAACATGGTCATAGTGCTAGACTCATGCTGGCCTCATGAGATCAGCATTTGACCCATTATCATTACCGATTTTGCTACCTAAGGATACCGTCGAAATACTGACATTACTTCTCCCATGGCGTGATACTCCTCAAGATCACATCTAACCCCCTGGTTCATTATTTCATTATTCCTTATTTCACAGATTAATTCAACGGCAATAAAAGATTACTGACCCCGACCCATAATTGGTCCACACGTGCCCTATCCTAAATACTGAGACATGAGATTAAGATTCAGATTCTATTTTCATGGAGCTTGCGGTGTACTTGAGAAATAATATTCATACCCAATGTGATGAATGCCATGGATAAGTAGGGGAGCCACTCGATGTGACGTGAGCCATAGCTCCATCATGCCCCTATAGACTTCATTACAGCAACATTCCTTCTCTCTGTTAATATCCAACTTCTTAAAAGGAAGAACTTTGGTGTGCCCCTTTAAATTTCCAGTGCCTTATCAGCGCCTAGCATTCACTGACACTGACATTTATATGAACGAAATACCCAGATGTGTTACTGAATGAATGAGTGAATGAGTGGAGGTGAGTAATCCAAGAAGGTAGGGGTAAGACACCAGGTACGGAAAAGTTGGTAAACTGTATAGCAGGTATTCCAGACCCTTCAGAAAGTGGATGTGTGACTTGGAAAGGAGAAGAGTTGAGATGAGATCAGCAGAATAATCTGATTCGGATACTGAAGGCTCTGTAAGCTGTGTCCATGGACACAAACACAACTTCAGGAGAAGTGAGAAATGTACTACTATTTTAAATCGAATCGCAGTGGATGGACGGAGTAGAGAGAGGAAAGAAGACCAGAAAATGAGATAAAACAATGCAGGCACTGCAAGTAGGACATTGCGAGAGCCAAGAAGGGAGTAATGTGTGGAACGCTATAACGGAAGAGCAAATTTGAAGTCAGTAAGATTTAGAGACACATCAGGTGTGCATGAGTGAGAGCCGTGGACATGACTGAGGTCGCTATCCTCCGTGATTCGGTGATGGGTTGTATCATAACTGATGTTGGAGACTAAAATTATAGGAAACGGTACGTTTGCTTTTAAAGGTATCCAAAGAGAGATACCAGCGTGGTGTCCTTGAGGACGCGATGCACACGCTGTTGGCAATTTAGAACCGGACCAAGGAAGAGCAGCCAGGGAGGGTGAAGACAGCTGATCAGGGAACTAAGCGCAGAAACCTATCTATTTATGACATCCGCATATTAAAGTGGAACGTAAGATGAGTTTGAGCCGATGCTCTCCTCGAGGTAAGTTAGAACACAAAACTGAGTATTTGGGAATGTTAGATGGTATTCAGCCCTGACCTCTTTCTTATGGATAGTTTCAGCAGGTTATCAACTGGAACCAGTTTGTCTGTGGGTATAGTTGGACTTGAGGGATAGTTTTTATTTTGGGAGGAAGGAAGGGAAGACTACTTCTTTTGTCCCATGCTTGGAGCTTTCCCACCGGTAGGGACTTCCTCCTGAATTATGGAGAGAAGTACTTCTAGGAGACTGGTTAGACAAAGCAGACTTATCTAGGATATGTCTGAAGGGTGCGGGGGTAGACATGAGCCATGGTGCCTGTTAGATGAGCAGGTGTAATGACATTTGGTTTTTCTTCTGGTATGACTTTGCCGTACTTCCTTTTAGGAGCGACCTCATTTGTTCATACTTCCTTTTGAAAATATACTATCTCTATTATGAGGATGATTGCAGGTGTTCTGCAAGATTCGAAGAAATACATTTGGTCCAGCTTAACAGAATGGGGGGTATGGTGGTGGGGAAAAGGGAAAAGAAAAGAGTCACTTTTCTCTTTTCATTGAGTTATTTTCTTCTTATTCAGCCAATATTTGCTACTTTATCTGTTGCTTGATTTTCTCTGTTGGGATTTATGCTGATTACGATTGCAAGCTGTAACAATGTAAAATGGCATTGACTACAATTTAGATGGTTGGGCTAAAATGGGGAACTATTTTGCAAAATATTCTCATATATATATCCTACATATTTACAGGAAAAAAATAGCTTTTTTCTTATGAAAAGTGTTTGTTTTTTTTTTTTTACTAGGTAAAACACCTTCCTCCCAGATTTCTCTATGACATTATCCAGCATAACAATATATGATAAATGCAGTCATTCAAAATTAATTCCAATGAAATAATGGTATAATTAGGTGGTGATTCTTGCTTTCTACTATCTTATTATAAGATATCCATCTTAATAAAAATAATGAATTATTGAGTTCCTCTTATATGTCAGGCATTGTTCAAAGCACTTTGCTTGCATGATCCCATTTGATTTTTACAGGTATTATATCATCGCCATTCTTCTCTTGGATTTTTGAAAAAAAAAAAAAGATTAAAAATGTTCAAATATTGTGCTCAAGGTCATCTCCCTGGCAAAGCTGAGACTTGGATACAAGAAGTGTATATATTTAGGTATTAGTCCCCACTGTCAACAAATTATGTATTTGCTTCAGGGCTTAACTTCTCAAAAATATTGATTTTTTTTCACCCTTTGTAATTTTATTGTGGAGTTTTGAGATGTTTTTGGTGATCGTAGACTTTCTCTTGTCATTAGAGTCTAACATCTTTCATACAGCAGCACTATTTTCCTCCTGTATCATAATTAAGCAAAACATTTGCCCTGTATTTTTAAAATTGTAATTATAACATTTTAACATCATTGGCATAATCATCATCATCATCATCATCATATTAGTCACAAATATTAGTAATCAAGAATAATAATATCACTGCTTATAATTTATGTTATGAGTTCATTTTAAGCCCCTAAAAATAATATTCATATTGTTCAAGTACATTGTAATGCATATTTGCCATAGAAAATGGCTAATTCACTCCCTCTATGTGTTGTCAGCTAGCAAAAATATAGGGAATGACAATTTCAAATGCTGAAATAATAATGGACTTCAGCCATATTTATTTCCCTCTGCAGGTGCTGCTTTATATTTCTTTGTACTTTGCAAGACAGTTGTGCAGCGATTTCAAACTTAGAGAAAAATTACAAGTAGAAACTATCTTCCTTCCCCTTCCAAACCTTTGCTCTCTATATTTTATTCATTTTATTAAGTGGGAAAATAGCCTCAATCAGCTTTCCCTTTTTATTAAACTTCAGAGAGAGCTCCATATGTTTTCTCTCTGTTGCACTTTCTTGACCCTGAGTGTCAAAAGTGGTACAGCCCCTGTTAGTGGTGGCAGGTGGGAGTGCCCTGTGACACAGTTAGAAGAACACAGCTTTTGTGCCAGCCGGGCTGAGGCTAAGACTTTAGATCTGGGAAATCTGACAACAGTCTTGGGCAGTTGGTGAGCTTGGGTTTACGCTGCAGTTAGGATACCATCCAGCTACTAATTAAAACAAAACCATTAGCCCCCCTGAGCTTGAGATTTCTTGTCCGCCGAGCACTTGTTATAATGACTATTTGATCCAGTTTTGCAAGGACTAAGTAAGATAATCTATGTGTAACCCAATTGATAGGACACTTTGCAGCTTCTCTCGCGTTGGGCCTGATTGTTGATTGTTGGAAACCATTTCGTCGCTCCATACCCAAGCCACAAACATCATGGCAAAGTCACTGATCCGCAGTGCAAAATTTACTAAAGGTTTTTCAAGGAGCTGGGTTGGGTCATTATTTCGGATAGCAAAAAGCAGATTTCCTAAATGTTTTCTTGAAGTATCTACTTCCCCTCCAAATATTCTTTTCCTCTCCCTTAGCTCTGATTGTATCTTTCAGTAAGTCTGATTCAGATTCTCCCTCCCAAGTCCCTCCCCTCCATCCTTTTGATGATCAAAACAACAGCCAGAAGAACTGTCCCCAAAACAGGAGGCTGTCAACCGTTAAAGAACCAACAACCGTTGTTCCCTAAAGGTAGGCTGATGGTAGGGGTGAGGAGGGGGCACCCTTCTTTGGAAAACGGTTCCTTCCTTGCCCTGGCCTCTAAGAATTAGCAGGCACACTGCGAAAGGTAGTTAATAACCTCATGTTAACTGTACTACAGTCACCTTTCATCTGCTCTGCCTGTGTCTACCAAGCCCTTCATTACTGTCCCACTGTGACCACATCTTGTGTCCGCCATTCGGCCCTTAAACCCCTAAAGCAAACACCGATCTCACCAGCCAATTTACCTTCCTTTAAACTGACATCAGTCTCGGTCTTATATCTATATTACTGGTGAAATCCCAGAGTGTAATTTCTAAGAAGCTCCTTGTTTTTTTTTTGTTTTTTTCCCCTTCACCTTTGAATTTGCTGTTGGAGCAAACTCAGATTCCTTTTTGGGGTTACATAATGCACGTTTGTGGAAAATTTTTTTAGGCCGCTAGTAGACTTTCTGAGATCTTTCTAAATCATCCTCAGTAATTATTCCCCTGTTGCTTGTATCATTAGAAGAATGATCCTTGAAATATGAAATGCTGGACCAGCACCTAAAAATGCATTTGTTGGGTTGTGTGCCTTTAATTGGCTCTCTGATATTATGTTCAATGGCTTCCAGATCTAGGGTAATAACTGTACACATAGAAATGGAATGTTACTAGACCGAAGATGCCTACTTTAGAGACATTCTTGCTTCCTGTGAGAATAAAAGGCAAAAGCTGAGCATCGAGAAGGAGAATTGCATTTAGTCCGCTCATAGCTTTCAGTTTTGCATTTTCCTACCTCCATCTGCTGTGCTTCCCTCCCCTTGTCCATGTGGAGAATTCATCTTAGAATCCGACCTGGTGTCTCTTTCAGGCAGATATTCATTCTGAGCTCCTGTCCTGGCTGAGAATGGCCCTATAAACTAGTCTGTACGGATGAGGAATTGCACTCACCCAGACAGGGCAACCTGCATTTTAAATGGCAACTTACACCTTATAGGCAGAAGGACAAAGTGGGAAGAGTTCGCAGGAAAAGAAACAGCTTCTGGCTCTGAGGGCATGGAAGGTCCGTTGCTCATAGACGGCACTCATTAACCGGTGCTCCTTTAGCACCTGCTCTGTGTTAGGCACAGGAAATGACAGATAACAGAGGCTGTCACTGTCCTCCAGGAGTGGGACATAAACAGACACATGCGGTCAGGGCGAACGCAAAGGGCTATGGCCGAATTCAAAACAGAAATAGCTTAATAATAACCTTTCTTGAATATGCTTGGACATTGGAGCCTCAGAAAAAAAATTAACCTTTCCCCCTTCTCTGTTCCTTTAATGTGGATAATATCTCTCTGTTTACACTTTCTGTATCCCTTAGGGAGAGTGTGTACTTTTTTGTGTGTGAAAAGAAATTAAAGAAGTAGGCATTTTAAAGGCATTGGAAGTGTTCCGGTAAGATGAGGGAAGGTTATCTCCCCTTGAAGGCACTTACGTAACACCCAGGTCCGATGGGCCCTGGACTGAGAGCACGCCGTGTGACCTTGGGCAAGTTCTTCATCCATTTTGGTCTCTATTTGCTCATTTATAAAAGGAGTGCATAGAACTTGATGTCATCCAAGCCTGTTGGAGCTCTCACATTCTAAAATTGTAGAATCAGTCCTATGCCATCAAAAATGGTTTTAGCCACATTGATCGCCTGAGTTTGCAAAACAAATTTGCATCGTGTCCCCTGTTCCTCTGTTTTATAGAGGAGCAGGTTGAACTTTGGAACATGTCTTAGTCCGTTCAGTCAGCTAGAGCAAAATATCACAGACTGGGCAGCCTATAAACAACAGAAGTTTATTGCTCATGCTTCTGGAGCCTGGAAGGCCAAGATCAAGCCACTGGCGTATCGAGTATCTGGTGAGAACCAACTTCTTGGTTCACAGACAACACCTCCTCATGGTGTCCTCACACGGAGAAGGGAAAAGGCAGTTTTCTGGGGTCCCTTTAAAGGGGAAACTGACCCCATTGTCGAGGGCTCTGCCCTCACGACTGAAACCCATTCCAGAGGGCCCACCACCTAATACTATCATCTTGGGGATTAGGTTTCCAGTAAAGGAATCTGGGGTCGGGACGGGGGCGGGGCACAAACCTTCAGTCTATAGGCGAGCAGTTAAGTGCCTTGTACACGCTAAGGTCCCATGAACTGGAGGGGCTGACAATGACAGCCACCACTGCTGGCTCTAAATTCTACACGGTTTCTTTTTATTCAAATAAGGAGACAACAGATTCAGATCCTTCACTTCCTATCCCCAGCAGAACTCCGTGATACACGGCATCAATACAAGAGCTCTGCAATAAGGCAATTATTTTATTTACTCCCTTTTGACATTATAGTAACAGAAATGTCCATTTGTTAAAGGTCCTGTGTCAGTACTTGGCGGAACATAGAAAAAAATAATAGTAACAATAGGCGAATCCGTTTAGGTCCTTCCTGCATTGTTGCCTTTAACCTCCACAACAACCCTAAGAACTTCAGCATTGTTGCGGACAAAACAGGATATAATTTTTTCCTGTTGCCTGCAAATTGCAGTCAGAACTCAAATTACAGTTGAGAAAAATAGGTCAGGAAAAACTTTTAAATCCTAAAGACAACTGTTGGATCTCTTCCCACGGAACTTCAGTGACCAAGATTGTGGTTTGTATTTCACCCACAACTTGCCAACAGCCCTTGCTAAGTAGAAACCTGAAGCTCCATAACGTCTCAGAATAGGAGCATTTTTATCCTGGTTGGGGATTCTCTAAGAAAACCAGTCTTAGAAACTGTGGGTTCCCACAGGAAGTGAGGCTAGGACCTTGTCACATGCGGATGAACTGGCCCAGGGTGACTGGAGAGTTCCGGGACCCCTGTGCCCAGGAGTTTGGAGCATATGTAAGCAAAAGGAATGCTGTCTGCTTTCTACCTGAAGAACCTCATAGGCTAGAGTCTGGCTGGAGCAGCTTGTGATGGAAGCAGAGATGTCGGAGGGAAGAGGGTCACCCCTGCACTCCCCCTTCTTGGCGTAGCGAGAACGTATGCTTCCCCGGACCAGGTGGTCCCTGCCCAGCCAGGTGGCATGTGTGGGAGGCCAAATCTAGTGGAGTTGCAAGAATTGTTTCAAGGAACGATCAAAGAGGATAAGTTGGAGAAGAGTCCAAACTGCTCAGGAAACTGTGACCTCTGCGTGAGAACCATTCTTTAAATTAAATGCCTCCCTTTCACAGCGATTCATCAACAGTCAAGAGAGGGCTCCAGATTTCAACAGCTAAACATATAAACTTCTCCTTTTCCTTTAACCTGTCCCTCAGCCAGACAGTTGCAGACGATGAGAGGGGTGAAGGAACTAGGAAGAAAGAAAGACCTGTCTCCCTTCTCCCTCTGCAGGGTTTTCATAGAGACACGTGTTAGGGACGGAGATGGGGGAGAGATGATGTTTTGGTGATGTGCACAACTATTGGATTTTCAACAGCTGAAATATCAAGAAATCGAGTCTTAATGAGAGTAGCAGGAAATTTCTTAGAAATTCAAAGGCTGTAGGAGCCTCCCAAGCTCTCGTTTACTCACAGGGAATGGAAATTCTCCATCAGTCAAAGGCTAGAGTTGGAAATAAAGTAAAGTAAGATTGATTATTCCTGTTTTTTTTTTTTTTTTAGCCTCATACATACAAACCTAGCAAATCAGTTAGGTATTTGTATTCCTCTATTAGAAAGAAGAAAATGGAAGCTTAACAAAAGTTGCAAAATGTACCCAGCACCAGTCAGTTTGCAAATTAGAGCAGAAAAATTAAAGACCCGTGCGGTCAGACCCTAAATCCTATGCAGTGCTCACTATGTAACCTAAAATGACGAATGACACTTCCAGATATCTTCACAGTAAGGAAGAACAATACTCCGAGTCCATTGTTCCTTTACTGGGTAACGCAATGCTTGTTTATTCTTAATCCAGGTGACTTGGTATGCTTTCATTTGTCTTACTGCACTTTCCCTGGAGATCCAATTCTGCATTCAGAACTACTTACTAAGCATCCTTTAAATGTATGCTAGACATTGTGCTTGATGTCCCAACTTGGGCTCATTGGTTCCACACCCCCGGTGAACACCACACGCTGAACGTTCCCCGAGCCAAGTCCTCTCTGTGATTGCTCAACAGCACTACGGTTCACCCAGAAACTCAAGTCCATGTTGTATGAAACACGTTTGGTTTTCTCTTTCCTACTCACTAAGTCCTCATCTCTCACTGAAATGAAGTCGTGGAAGGTGAGGGAGTGGGAACAAGTCTACGCATACCTTTGAACAACATAATAACCATTTTAGTTTAAGTCCTAAGAAAATGAGTAAGTGTTGAAAGTTTAGCAATATGGGAGTGGCATAATTTTATCTGTAATTTAAAAAGATTATTCTGGCTCTCAGGTCTACTTGGTAAACTTTTGTTGGTTTATAGGGACATACACGTCATGTAAGTTTAAGGTATACGTTGCATTGCTTGATACACTTCTACTTTGATCACTGATGACCCCCATGGTCTTATCTGATGCCTCCATCACCTCACGTGGTTATCATTTCTTTCCTGTGGTGAGAACATTGAGGAATCATTTCTAAATACTGCCTCCTGGGTAATTGCTTTCTCTTTTCAGCTTCCCTCTTCCTGTCTCAAGGTAGAGAGGAATCCTTACATTACATTCAGGTCTGTGTGTGTGTGTGTGTGTGCGCACGCGCACAAGCACCTATATCTTTCTCTTGCTCTCTCACATTGCATTGTAATTACCTATTTACATAATTTTTCTCCCACTGAACTGTGAGACTCATAAGGAAGTAAGTGAGTCACATTTGTGTTCCAAACATTAGCTATAGTGTCAACATATGGAAGAATGTACTTCAAGTATTATCTCCTCCTCACCCGTTTACTTCCCAACGCACTGCTGTTTTCACTTGCCTGCCCCATTTCCTCTTCAAACTCAGCAATGTCCTTATGTCCTTCTCAGAAAACTGTGTTTTTCTTCTGCGTTTCATATTTGGGGTCGTGACGCTGCCAACCGTGGTCCATCGAGCAGCGAACTGTGATGACCCACCATTCTTCCCTCTCCTTTACCCCCACATTCTGCAAAAATGCCTTCTGACGACTTACTGAATCTGTATCTTACCCCATCTCAACACCAATTGCAGGCGCTCCTATTTTTTTTTACCTGGCTTATTAGAACAGATCTTGAGCTTGTGTTCCTACTTCAGGATCACCCGTCCCATAATACCCAAACATCTGCTAGAATGGGCTTCCTAAAATTCACACCTGATCCTGAAGCTGGCCTAGTTAAAGTCCTTTATTGGCAGCTCGCTGCCTGCAGAATAAAATAGAAACTCTTTAGCAGAACGTATAGCATGTTTTGTGATCTCCAACTGCCCCAGGGCTGGACTTTGGGCATCTTGACCTACACTCAGAACACCCAATGGACCACTAGTTGTGCCACTGACAACACTGTTGCTCTATCTAGAAAGTTCCATTTAGCAAATTCCAACTCCTAGCTTAAAGTCCATGTGAAGACCACCCTCCTGTGAGGTACTTTATAAAAAGTTTATAAAGTTAATGCTTATCCCTACTCTGGCATTTGTGATCTTTCTATTATAATGGTAGAGTAGTGACCTCCCCACACTGCCCGCCCAGCTTATTGTGAGTTCTTCAGCTTGAAAATTACGCCTTCATTCTTTTTCCTTAGTTTTTACCAGCAGTACCTGAGCATTGCCATATATTGATCATATTTTCACTCAAACAATATACCAGTAAAAACTCAAGATGATCTGAACAACGTCAGTGAAATTGACAACTAAGTTTTCTTCAGTACTTCTGTATCACTCATAAAGAAATTATGTTCAGAAGAGTTGATTAACTTAAAAATATCATATGACTTAAAATAGAATTTGGGGCTCGGGTCCACATATTTTTTCCATGTTTTATTGCCTAGCATAGCCTGTGTTTACGTGAACATTGATAATAATAAATACTAAAGATCTGGCACAAAGTCACCCATACTTAGATCCTTTTAACTGGTGTTCTAAAGATTTTGCTACAACAGGATATAAGCTGTGGTTCAGAAGGAAGTGTCTCACCTCAGAGAGTCTGGTTAAAATTCGGCTCCACAAGTTGGTACCCAGGTGACCTTTGGAGACCTTCAGATCCCTCACCTGTAAAGTGGGAACCATATTAAGCTCATCAGGTTACAGTGACAATTTAACAAGTAAGGGGCGTGCAAAGTTTTCAGAACATCGTATGGAATATAAGCATTTATTACAATGGTTATTCTTCTCCAGATTTGGTGTAAACACCTGAATCTTCAATGAATATTTGGGCAAGAAGCATGATTAGATCTGTCTCCAGAGCAGGAAGAAATTTTTCTAGTGGGATCTTTTAGTCGTAAGCTAAGTGCAACCTACAAATTATTGTGTATTCAATCAGTGATTATCCTGTCTTATTTTTCCCTGTTTTGATTTTATATATCAAAATTAACTTGGTGGTTGTCATGGCCACCGAAGAAACAGAACTGAAGGGGAAGGGAAGTGTGATAATACAGTAACTTTTTGTTTACTCTGAGAAGATTTTTACCACCTTTGCCGTATTTTTCTCAGATTCCTCACCATTAATCATCACAAGGGCAGCTTTCCCTGCATTTTACCCTGTTGAGAGAAAATGTTCTACTTCTCTCATAAAGTATTTCCTCCTAAATCTTCCTACCTTGGTGACCTATCTTTGCTTTAAATTCTTGTAGCATTCCCCTGATGGACTCTACCCCCACATTTGGTAATAGTGTTTATTGCATGTAGATGTGTTAAATATTCCTAGGTAGGTTTAACATCCTTTGTTCTGAGGCTGTATCTTACTCAGTGCCCACCATGGGTCTTTCGGAATCAATGTATACACAATGATTATGGGTTTATGACCAAAGAAAATAAAGTGGAATAAATACTTAATTTTTTAAATTAATAATAATTATGTACATTAGACAATGTTCAAACTATCCAAGAGTATTTCTACTATTTTATTTTATTTTATTTTATTTATTTTATTTTATTTATTTTATTTTATTTTACTTTATTTACTTTTACTTTAGTTTCAAGATACCAGCCTTATAAATCATACATTAGAAAATCGAATAGCATAGTATCACTTGCTAACAAAAATATAGCAGTATTAAAAACAGCTTTTATTACCCTACTACATCAGTAAAAATATACGTATAAACACCAGAACTGTAAAGTTTTAAATGGAAGACTGAATTATAATAAACCATAGATGAGCCTATGCATTACTAACAGCCTGTGGAAGTGAGGGCAGCAGGCAGAATATATTAGGTTAGTCTAGTCACACATCAATCCCTTGGATGACACTAGGAAGCCAGAAGATGTTGCGTAACAGGACTTATAAACATTAACTGCCAGATGTTACCCACGAGCTCCAGAGACAGAGTTCTAAGATCTGCGTAGTGCAGTGTATGGGTTCATAAAAGCCTAAGGAAGACTATGCGGCTATTTCTTAATTCTTTTGCAGTGTGATTTAGAAGGGGCCGTTCCTGAAGAATAAATATAAGTAAATAAAATCTGAAGGGTTTATATTCCCCTGAATGAAACTTGATCTTTATGAGGGTGATGCAAATCTCTCTAATTGCAGGCCTCAGATTTATTAACTATGGAAACAGTAGTGTTTCTCCTAAAAATATTTTGCGTCATCCTGGAATTTCTGTGATGTCGTGAAATATTTTTAAGTGAGTTTTAGGGACCGCATTTTTATTTGATTTTCTAAAAATTACAGAACACTCTACGTTGCATCAAAGTTAAGAATAAGCACATTGGAGAGCTAGCAGACGTTTTAAAGCTATCACCTGGTTCATCTGTCAGTTATTTATTGGTTCATGTGCCTGGCACCGGAGGTAACAAATAAATAAAACCGAGAACCTGCTCATACCCTCCCTGGCGAGAGGGGGTACAATGTGATATGTCATAATAAAGGTAACATGTAGTCTTTAGGAAGTAAGACACCCTGAACTCTGATGACGCCAAGTGGTAGAGAAACATGGAGGACGTGACACCGTATCTGATCTCGAGGCATTTAGAAGAATCACTGTGAGGAAGGTATGAACCAGGCTTGCAGGCTCTAGGACTGCAATGCCCAAAGACAGAGACGTTATCTTTGCTTTTCTACCAAAGACATTGCAGATGATTTGGCTTGGTTGAAATAAAGGCTGTGCACAAAAACATAACGAGTGATGTGTTTGGAAAAGTTATCCAAGATGAAAGTCCGTATTTGCTACGCTAACGTATTTGAATTTAGTCACGAAACAGTGGAAACCACCAAAATGTTTTATATATGGATGTGAGCGTAGTTGAAACAGAAACACCGCCAGATCACAAGATAGTTCATTGGAAGAGGCTGCAGTTGTTTATGAATTGGGACGCTGTAAAAGGTGTCCAGGTGAATGAATATCAGTTCCATTCGTAGCACAGGAAGTGAACAGGAAAGATGTAGCTTCTAGTGTTATGATGATCTTAAAATTTATAGCATGTGTTTTCTTTTTTTTTTAAGTCTATTTATTTATTGACTTTGAGAGATACAGAGACAGAGTAACTGGGGGAGGGACAGAGAGAGAGAGAGAGAGAGAGAGAGAGAGAATCCCAAGCAGGCCCTGTGCTGCCAGTGCAGAGCCTGATGGGGGGCTCAAACCCACGAAGCTGTGAGATCATGACCTGAGCTGAAACTAGCAGCCAGATGCTTAACTGCCTGAGCCACCCAGGTGCCTCTATAATATATGTTTTCTGAATATATGTAATGAGAAGACAGTGAATTACTTCAGTTTGAGATGCCATTGAAATACGGAAGTGGAGTAATCCGGTGTCTTTTGTTATCTGACACACCAGCCCGCAAGTCTCTGAAGAAATAGATCATTTTTAATTCATTGTTGTTTGTTGCTCCTGTGTTTGAACAGAGTTTCACATTACAAAGCGATCCAGCCAGGGGCGTCCTGTCAGGTCTTGGCATGGAGTTGGTAGTAAAAACCATGTGTGTGGACAGCATTGCTCATCAGAGAAATGCCAAGAAAGATAAAGACAGAACATTTGAATGGATATACTAGCAAGGGATGAGGCAGGCCGCTGGTAGACGGGCCAAAAGTCAACAGTCAACAGGGTGGCTAGTGGGTGTCAGGGCAAAGGGAGCTTCAGGTGGGACAGTAGGGGTCCTGGAAACCAAGGGAAAGAGACGTATTCAAGTCACGTCAGTTTGCGATGGAGAAAATGGAATACGATTATCAATGCGATTTTAAGGTTACAAGAAGTTATTGATATTCCTACTAAATACAGTGTCCTCCCGGTGGTTGAGGTAGAATTCAGACTGCTGAGAACTCAGCCATGGATAACACTGAGGGCTGGAACCTGGAAGTGCAGGAACCTCACTACCACCCCCGCCCCCGGAACCTTGTCTGTGAAAGCAATAGTGTGATGGCAAGAAGGGAGAGGGGGCAGGTGGCTGAGTTTGAGAGGTGGTGCAGAGTCAAGGGGATGCTTTTAAATTGCACTTTTTGTCCTTTCTTTATGCAGATCTTGTTTCCACAAGGGATTAGCTTCAAGATAGGTTTCCTTATGTCTGGCTTCTACCTGGTGAAACCCACCTGCCCCCCGGCCCCTGCCACCCCCAAAATAAAATGTGCTCCTGAAAAACTTCCTCAGTCTTCCTTATTATACCGACTCAGGGAGGGGTTGCAATCCAACTCTCAGAGCCCAGGACCCTTGCTATTTTCATCACATTTATTACTTCTTGCTTGGGATCCTTATTTAGTTGCCCCAGTCCCTTCCAGTGCCCGGTAGAGGTGACAGAACAGTAGTTTTCTGAAGACACACGTGGTGCTAGCGATGTCTCTGGTTCCCACCTCGCTGCAGCCACCCTTGCTGACGTGCGGACACCGTCCAGGCTGCTGAGAGTGTGGACGCCGACAGCTCGTTTTTGCCAATTCTAGCAACACCGCCTCTGCCCTCTCTCGCCTCCGCCAACACAGCGCTCTCCCAAGTCCCTGGATGCCTTATACTCCGCATATGATGGCATGATGAAACACTAGGTTTTTTGGTACTTCCTTTGATTTCAGCTGTGTGTGTAGATCTGGAGACTGCATTGAGGCAATCTCAGAGACATACACTATGACCTTCCGAGTCACCCATCTTCTTGATATGTGCACCCTGAAGTCTCTCTTTTCTTGCAGTGAGATTTATTTACTCCCCCTGTGGGTACGCTTCAAATAGATTCAGAAATGTCTTGCCCTACCTGGGCCAATCGTAGGGTAATGTCTTTTAGGCTCAAGCTGGAGCGCGGCAACGTTTATCCCTGCATATGGACATATTGTCTTTAGAGCTGCAAGGATGTGATAGAACAGGACAGCGAGCGGCGCTCTTTTGTTCCCAACTAAAGCGCCCTGGTGCGGGCAGGGTTTGAGAGAAACTGGCCAAACTGTTTGTTCCAATTCTGTTTTTATCATTGCATTTGTTTCTTAGTCAACTTTCTGGCAGAGGAGCAAATAATTTGCTTGTATTTCGAAAAGTAAACATCTGCTAGAGTAAAATAAACGTAGGTCCATGTTAACCCCTACAGTAGAAGCTGGATGTTCAAATCCACATCTCGACTTCACCGACTTGAATACGGCAGGTGTGTTGGGAATGTGCTAGAACTGAAAATCTAGCAGTGATGATAATAACAAATGACCTCGTAGTAGGACTTCGTAACTTGTTCGAGTGTCTTAGTTATCTTGGACGCTATATTCTTCCACCAAAAAAGAGAGCGAGAGAGAGCATGAGCTGGTCACATTTCATTAAAGAAAATCGCTGTTGGGGTTTTTGTTGGTCTGTAGATTGACTCCAGGAGAGCTAGCATCGTTCGTATGTTTAGTGTTGTGTTTAATGAACATGGTGTGTGCTGTGTCTCTCCTCTTATTTCGGTCATCATACCTGGTGCCTTTCACTACCATTCAGTAAGTCTTTTAAAATCTCTTGACCTCCCTCTTCTTTTTTGCACGAATGGCAGTATTCAACTTCTAAGTGAAATTAATTTTTTGCCATTAACTTTTCATGTAAATTGTATTCTGATCAGAAAAGGTGGAGTGTTCCTTGTTACCATTTTGTTTACTGATCATTCCTGCATTTGAGACTGTTCTTGGATCTTTTTCTTTTCTTTTTTTTTTTTTTTTTTTTTTTTTTTGCTTTTGGAACTACCTCAAGATTTCCTTTAAGACCAACCTCTTAGAGATCAAATCCTTCAGTGTTTACTTACTCTCTAAATATCTTCATTTCCCTCTTCATCCTTGAAAGAGCCTTTTGCTCACTGACAATTCTAGGTTGACAGGTATTTTTCCCCAGCTCTTGGTAGATATTATTTGACTGTCTGTTGACTTGTGTTTTTGCCATTGGAATGTCTGCTATCATTCTGTCACTTCCCTTAATTGACGTGGCCTTTCTTTCTGCCTCTTCAAGGTTTCCTCTTCATCTTCTGCTTTGTGATTTCATTGCCATGTCTGTAGGCATGGATTTCTTTGTGTTTCTTTTTTTTCCCATGGAAGATATTCTACCTCTGAGATCAATGGCTGCATATTTTCACCAGCTCTCAGGAATTTGTAGCTATTCTTTCTTTAAATATTGCCAAATGTCAATTCTGTTCTTTAACAACATTGTATATGGAAATTCCATTTTTGATCTCTTTGTTGTATTTTTTTTATAATTTCTTATTGTCTGCTTAGTTTTGAAGATTCCACTCCTGAAAATGTTGCACATATATCCATAAAAAGTATATTCTGTATTTGATGACTCCAGACTCTAGTGACCCCCCCCCTTTTATTGTAAGCTCTTGTTCTTTAGATCTATTCCCATTAATGTGTGCTAATTTGGGGGAAAGTTTCCTCCAAGGATGACCCCGGTATTCTTCTGCTTTGTTTCTCCCCGTAGCAGAAGAGAACATTGGGCCAGTCCCATTTCAGGATACCCCCAGAAGTGTCGGTACAGAAAAGGTGCCCAGGCCTGGCTTCCTTGTGTTCTTTTCCAAAGTTCAAAATCCCCACAGAAGTGTTGCTGGAAGAACCACGTATCAGAGATCACCTGTTTCAGGATGCCCTGACATTCAGACCATTTTCCTACGCTCCTGTTCCCCGGATTCCCTCCTCCTCTGGATCTGTCTGCCTGTTCTGGATTCCAGGTGTTTTTTTCTCCCAGCTACTGACGGCTAGTCCAGCCCAGGATCCAAGCATAAGAGGGGCTCAGCTGTTGGTTTTAGGATTGTGTGGGGCTGAGAGTCCTACTGTGCCTACCGAGACCGGTGAGGCCTCCGTAAGTGTGACTGGCAGGACTTCTGTTAGGGAAGTGTGTCTGCATGAGTGCGTGCACATATGTGTGTGGACATGTCCATGGTGCATGTGTGTGCATACGTGTGTGTGTGGTGCTTCTCAGAACTCCCAATCACTAGTATTACAAGACACAGAAGCCCTCAGAGTTATTTTCAAACATGTTAAAACCTTGGATAGCTAGTGACTTGTTCTGTATGTTCCTCAAGATGAGCAAAGGTTTCTGATATATTTTAACTTGATATCGACGAGCGATGTCTTGTACTACGAGTAGTACGCGATGCCGAACATCACATGATCACAACTGACCCAGTGGTTCTTGAAATTCGCTTTGTTATACAAGTGCTTTGAATTACCAGCATGTTTCTGGAACGAATTATGCTTGCAAACAAAGATTTTGCTGTAATTATTTTATTATGAATATATTAAAGATCAAGAGAATATAAAAGGACTAAATATAAAATTCTACCAACCTACTACTGAGCCTTTACAAATATGGGAAAGTTTCCATGAAATAGATAACTCACAAATTTGAGAACAAAATAGTAACTACTCATGTTACAGAGATAACAGTCTATCGTTTCCAAACCATCAAAGAATAAAACGGGAAACAAATCTTATAAATCAAAAGAAAACAGGAAAATAAGAAAAAGGAAATGAGACAAAAACTAGGGTTAGGTGAACACAAAATATGGTTGTAAAAATAAACCCAAATGCTTCACTAGTCAATATAAATGTAAATAGAATAAACTCTCCAATTAAGAAAACAAAACGGAGGGGCGCCTGGGTGGCGCAGTCGGTTAAGCGTCCGACTTCAGCCAGGTCACGATCTCGCGGTCCGGGAGTTTGAGCCCCGCGTCAGGCTCTGGGCTGATGGCTCAGAGCCTGGAGCCTGTTTCCAATTCTGTGTCTCCCCCTCTGTCTGACCCTCCCCCGTTCATGCTCTGTCTCTCTCTGTCCCAAAATAAATAAATGTTGAAAATTTAAAAAAAAAAAAAAAAAAAAAAAGAAGAAAACAAAACGGGGAGAAGTGGATTCCACTAAGGAAAAATGTCAGGACCATAATACTTACAAAAACACACCTTACCTTAAAATATACCTGCCTACGTGCAGGAGGGCTGAAAATCAAGGAATATAAAAAGATAGACATTAACTAAAAGAAAACCATCTACTTCTGATCTCTTTCCATGGATGTTACCATTGGCTTATGAGTCCATGGCTGGAGATTTCTTACTGGTTAGAACTTCCACAAGAACATTTGACAGCTTTTCGTGTTCTGTTATTCTAAAATTAAGATGTAATTTTGTTTTTAATCCCAAATCTCTTTTATGGTCACTTAAGTTGCTTTCTAGTCCAAGAAACGAAATAGATACTTCAGAGCTATTCTCATCTTATGACGTCCTCCGTAGTTAATGAGTATTTCTCAGAACATTTGCTATTGTTCAAAATGGATATATAATTCATCTATACCAAGTATACAGAGCCAGGTAATTATAAATTCAATTTGAGATCATAATTTTAACATTGAGGCTCACAAAAACCTCGTGAGAAAAGCAACACAGTAATAGTAGAACGCCATGGAAATATAATTAAAAATAGAGTTACCTTCAGCTACGTCCCTGCCCATGATTTGAGTTCATTAGTTCTTTAACAATTATTGCATGGGTACCCGCTAAATGTTCAGAATTCTGAGAACTATATTTACGGAGATGAAAACAAACTGGAAAACTCTACCCACTTTCAAAGTTCATATCTAATCCATTAGAAGTTCAGGATGAATAAACATTATTACTGTAGAACAAAATGCTGTAATACAGACATAAAATTGTATAATAAAGTCAAGCCCTTGTTCCCAAAAGAGTTTTTTCCACATAGCAGCCAGAGTGATCTTTGAAAAATATAGTCAGACAAAGTTACTCCTCCATACATCCGTCTACTGGTTCTTTTTTTTCGATAAGAGTTCTTCCATTGCTAAGCTCCTCTTTGGTGAAGGGCAAGAGAGTAAATATTTTGGGGTCACACCATTTCTGTGGCATTTATTCAGCTCTGCCCTTGTGGCAGTCGAGCAGCCCCAGATAGGGCAGGAATGAGTGGGCATAGAATGTTCCAGTAAAACTTATTGATGGACTAGAAGCTCTTTGGAATATCCTTTTTTTTTTTTTTTTTGGAGGGAGGGAGGGAGGTTGGAAAATTGTTGCTACTGCTGATTTTGCTTCCAGAAACCTGACAGTATAAGCAAATTTGATAATTTATAAAACAGCTGACGGAACCATGGAAGTCTTCACAAGTCTTCGACTTTTTTTCCTCTGGCAGTCCATGTTGTTTTGATAACAGTAGCACAATTATTCTCTACGTTGCAGTTACAAGATGCATAAAACTCAGGGGTAGAAAAATGTCACTCTATTTCATAACTAAAATTATGTTCTGGACTCTGAGGTCACAGTTGTGCTTGACGGTTGTCAACCTTCCGGCGAGGTTTCTTTCTTTCTTTCTTTTTTTTAAGTCCTATTCAAGATTCAGCCCAATTCTTTTTGATGTACTTTCTGCAGATGGCTTCTGCTCTCTGCTCCATTTCCCCACGTCCTGCAAAGGGGACATAAGGGCGGCAGCGGTCCTGCTGTCATTTTCTGTGCTGTGGCATGCAGCTGTCACCATTGCAATCTGAACAGTGTTCTCGGTTGTCCCCTGGTTGGCTCGCCTCCATAGCACCCTGGACAGCCTGCAGCCTCCTGGCATCGTGAGCCTAGGAGAGTCAGGCCCCCTCTTCCAGTCCACTGACTCACTCGTGCGCCACAGTCCCCCTGGTGCCCACCCCACCCAGACCCCCGGCCTCTGAGACTGGAGTCCTAGCCGAGCTCTCAGAGAACTCCTGCCATCCTCTCTGTGTCTGTGGGTCACATACAAATTCCCCGGCAGCTGTGAGAATCCAGCGTTGGGTAAAGACCCTTGCCCCTCTCCCCTCAGGAGCTCACTCCTTCTTGATCGGATCCCTGCAAGTGAATATCAGCTCCTCCACTCCTCCCCCTCTTCCTCTACCTCCACGGGGACAATTTAGAAGACTCACAGGATGCCAGCAGGGCAAAGTCCAGGAGGTAACTGAGGTGGGCAGTGAGTTAACTGCCCTGTGACTGCCTCACACGTCTCCCATTATAATTCCTTCATACTAAATCTTAGTATGTTCCACTTTAACTGTGGAGCAGATAAGACCATGGGCTCTGCCTACAGACTCAGGTTCCTGATTTGCCACCTGTTTGCAGCATGATCTTCGCCAATCCTCTCGGTAACCTGAGGTCTCACTTTCTTCAACTTTAAAAATATGGATGGTAACTGCCCTCCGAGAGAGGTATCCCTCTGAGGATTAATGAGATCATCAATGTTAAAGTTCCTACCCAGGACCTGGCATATAGTAAGACCTTGCTAAATATTATATGATTCTTCTGAGATATTCCTACACGTTTATTGATTTATCTAAAAGGAGGACATAAAGGGCAAAGTAAGCTCATCTCCAGGAGACAACCAGTAAGGAGCTGGGGAAATGATCGGATGTAGTGCGCATCAGCCAGGGGAAGCTGTTTCAGGATCAGGAAGCACAGGGGGACCTAAGGCTGTTTCCTAGGCAGGAGGTGGGCAGGAGAGGGATGTAGGGCAGATCGTGAAGGGCTCTGTGCCATCACTACACACACACATATACAGGGTATATAATACTGATACGTGTATGGATTTATAAGGAGTTGGGTTACATGATCATGGAGTCTGAGAAATCCAAAGATCTACAGCCCACAAGCTAGATGCCTAAGAGAGCTGATGGTTTAGCTCCAGTCTGTATCCACCGATCTGGGAACCAGGACAGCCACTGGCACAGTTACAGTCCAGAGCAGGCAGGCTCGTGACTCAAGAAGAGCCAGTTTTTCAGTTCGAGTCCAAAGGCAGAAAACTGTTGCCTAAGCCCAGCAGTGTGGCAGGAGCTCTCCCCTCTGGTTTCCCTTTTTGTTCTATTCTGGAATTCACTTAATCAGTGGGTAAGGCTCGCCCACATTAGCGAGGGCAGTCTTTTTACTCTGCTTACAGGTTCAGAGATTAATTTCATCCAGAAATAACCTCAAAGAGATACTCAGAATAATGTGTGGCCAAACGTCTGGGCACCTTGTGGCCCAGTCAAGTTAACACCATCCTACATGTTTTCAAAGCTGTGGCAAGGAGGTCAGATGTCTGGTGAACAAAGGGCACTACCAGGAGGAGAATGAATGGGCCGGGGTGGAAAGAGGCACCGAGTTCTATTGCCTAGAGAGGTAAAGGTGGCAAAGGGGAAAGCAGGTCTGTGTATTCTGTAATTGATTTTGCTTTCCAGTCTGCCTGGTGGTTTGCCCATGTTAATCTCCGTATTTAATTGCCCCACATTGAGACACATTGTAATGCTGAAGGTGAAACATGAGAAATAGGAGCTTATGAAGTTTAATTCTCATACATACATTGTTATTCTTTTTTGAAATATAAAAGATCGTTTATCCTTCTCCTATTGTCTGCATACAAATTAAATGATCATTAATGGACTATCCATACATCAGAAAGCCTCTTTAAAATTTTTTAGAGTATCTTATGAATTTGAATTTTTCCACTTAATGTGGCTTTAATGTAAAATGTAGTCTTTCCTTCTAGTACAAGAGCAAAAACAGAAACCTTTTAGTCTTTCTGACCCCAGAGTATCGCCATCTACATGTTTGAGCTTCAGTTGCATGTGTCTCTCACCAGTAAAATAAATTTTGAAATACAGACTGAGAATATTTAAATCGAATGAGCTAAGAAAAATTAGGTCCTGATATAGTATTTAAAGTTCATGTCCGAAATACAGTCTTTGTCACATCAAATAGAATTCAAAATTAATTTTATGTATTTAAAGGAAAAAGTATACATTTTCACTTTCCGCATATTTTATTTAGAAATCGATCACACGTAACATCGTTGCCTTTGCCTAAGATTATTTTATGTTTGCTGCATGTCTCATTGTGTGAAAATTTTCATGATCAGAATTTCAGTGTTTAAGGAAGGAATTTTAACATGCGTATGAAGGAATGAAAGTACAATTATATTACACCTTTTAATGTGTTCAAACATTTTAAATGAGCCTCTTTTTTTAATTAATTAATTTCTTTTTTTAATACGAAGTTTATTGTCAAATTGGTTTCCATACAACACCCAGGGCTCCTCCCAACAGGTGCCCTCCTCCATGCCCATCACCCACTTTCCCCTCTCCCCCACCCCCCATCCACCCTCAGTTTATTCTCGGTTTTTAAGAGTCTCTTATGGTTTGGCTCTCTCCCTCTCTAACTTTATCTCTTCTCGGCCTTTTGGCTACGATCGAGTGTAGTATCTGTTCTTATCAGTTTAAATGAGCCTCTTTAAATCCAGATTTCCTTATATATATATTTTAGTGTTTGCATACCTAAGACGAATTAAACGCTTTATGGCCAGGACAAAATTTAGGAATGTTATGGAAATATCTCATTTGGAAATAAACCCAGTATTGATGTCCAATGTTTTTGAAATCATAGCATCATTTAATTTTAAAATATTGGGGCGCCTGGGTGGCGCAGTCGGTTAAGCGTCCGACTTCAGCCAGGTCACGATCTCGCGGTCCGTGAGTTCGAGCCCCGCGTCGGGCTCTGGGCTGATGGCTCAGAGCCTGGAGCCTGTTTCCGATTCTGTGTCTCCCTCTCTCTCTGCCCCTCGCCCGTTCATGCTCTGTCTCTCTCTGTCCCAAAAATAAATAAACGTTGAAAAAAAAAATTAAAAAAAAATAAAAAAAAATATTAATCAATTCTCAAAATCTCAGCAAACATAACAGCCCTTCAGAAGCTTGTCCGTTTCTGTAAAGCAGCCACATCCAATATAAGAATTAACTAGTGTTTGTGATAAGTGCATATATGTCACTGGATTAGAACGTGGCACAGTTTTATGTAGCAGGACCTCTCTTATCTCTGCTGGCTGGATGTGATTGCCACATGATTCCTGAGGCCTTACGTTAACACTCTCCAGGATAGTTCTCAACACAAGTGAGGAAGAACATTGAGAGACGGAGAAAGTAAGGAGAAAGGAAGATGAGAAGGAGCAGGGAGAAAGAGGAGGAGTGATTTAGATGGACTGTGACTTCGTAAGTGGATGGCAGATGGAAAATAAATGGAAGAAAGGACAATGCAGTGGAGTTTATGCAAAAACATTTCCATCTAAGCTAGTGGAAAAATGGAATTCATTACAGAGGCATGTGTGTGTTTTAGGAATAGAATATATATATATATACACACACACACACACACACACACACACATATATATAGGCATGTATATATATATAACCACACTTCCATTTTTATATTTTTAGCTAATTTTTACTTTTCTGTGCTATTAATATTGGAAAATTATACATATAATTGCAATAGCTATCATGGGCGTTTCAAAAGAATGTATTACCTATTTTCTTTGTTTGATAGATAAACAATAAAATGTTTTTTGTAAAGTTATGGTAATAAGGTATACATTTTTTCCCCCAAATTGTAATATAAGTATTTTTATCAAGTCAGTCATAACATCTCAATTAGCCAGGGGTATTCCACGATTAAAAAAAATATTTTTAATCTGAAAATACTAGCTGAATAAGGTCTTGATTACTACAAAATAGGCTTAAAATGTTAAAAAGGAGTACTTTGCTCTGAAGATCAGACCGTCTATTTTTATTTTGAGGAAGAAGTTCACGAGAAGCGGCTACATTCTTTCCAGCATGCTTTTGCCACACAAGGATTTGAGCCGTCCATAGCGGAATGTCCTAAATTACTCCCTGTGATTTAATACTGTTTCTTAAATATGGAGGAGCCTGTTGCCAGAGGCAGAATCCAGCATATATGCTCTTGTCAATATTTTCCTTAATATCCTCGAGTTGCGAGAGACAAGTGCCTGAGAGAATTTATATTTCTGCTTGAAAATGTTATTGATTTCAGGAGTCTTCTAAAAGTGAATAGATGGTGGGACCAAGTCCATTGTATGTGGTTTTCCTGCTAATTTCCAAACAATTACTGCTAACTATATTGATACCCTTTTAGTTTTGTTCTTGATCACTGTGTGATATTTCTGATTAACAATAACTACTAAAAATCAAGAAGTACAAAGGTTGGATTTTCTTACTGCGGGGCCAATCAAAGGCTAATGTTATTTAAGACGCATGCCAGAAAGATCGATAGCTCAGTGGGTAACATCTTTATCAGCTCACATTGCAATTCTCAGGGAGGATGCATCGCATGGCTACTCACATGGCTATTGACACGGCCGAGTCCTCACTGGCTGTTGGTCCGAGATAGTATTTCCTTGCTCTGGGGTTTCCCTATAGTTCACAATATGAGAACTGACTTCCATTAGAGCAAACAAGAGACAGAGACAGAGAGAGAGAGAGAGAGAGAGAGAGAGAGAGAGAGAGAGAGAGATGGGAAAGGGTGGAAAAGGAGAGAACAAGATGGAAGCCACTGTCTCTCTAGCAAATTTTGGAAGTAACGTTCCATTGTTATTGCCGGAAGTGAGTCACTATTTGTTAGAAGTGAGCTACGGGTGTAGCTCACACTGCAGGGGAGGCAGTTACACCAAGGACATGAATACTATCAAGGGTGGGGGGTACATGCAGGGCATTCTTAGAGGCTACTTACTGCATGGTGTTTGAATCTCTGTATGTAGGGTTCATAGATCACTAATCTTTGGTATTTGTATCAACCTTTTGGAATAAAAACAAGAACAAACACGAACACAAAGGTCTGTAGTTTAGTGCATTAAAACAATAACAATGTACATCTCTCGCATTTTTGTTGGCTAATTGGTTCCTCTGCTTCATGTGATGATGGCCTGAGCACTGAATTGGTTCAGTGTCCTCACTCCCATGCCAAGCAGTTGGTGTTGGCCGTAAGCTGGGAATTCAGCTGGGGCTGTTGCCCGGGGAGACCTGGTTCTCTTCCATGTGGCTTTTCCATGTAGTCTGTTGACTTTGCTCTCAGTATGTTTGCTGGGCTCCGTAAGAGGGAACAACCCAAGAGTGAGTGCTCCGAGGAAGGAAGCAGACACTGCCGGTCTGTTAACATCTGGCTTCAGAAGTCCAGGATGGCACACATTTGTGAGTGCAGGGGCCACCTCAGGTTCAAAGGGAGGGCACATAACGTCCACCTCTTGATGGGCAACTGTCATCTCTATAACTGGAGAAGAACAATTCTGCTGGAGAGCATCTTTGAAGACTGGCTACCTCAGTGTGACCCCTGGCTGTAACTATCCACGTACTTGCCACAAGCTAAAGGTGCTCACCCCATTCAGGAGCCTCCAAGTGTCACCTCTTATGACACAACTTGAAGCCTAGTATCCCGTCATCTATACATTGGGTCCAAGTGCAGATGACACGGCGTGTCAGCACCCCACTGGCACAGCTGTTCAGATGCAGCTCCCTGGGTGGCCAGACCTGTAAACTAAAAACTCACATTATCTGCGCTCCTGTCCATCTCACCCTCCCACCCAACGTGCAACAGTGAGACCCGTATGGAAAACCATAATTAGAAACCTCCCATTAGAGGAATATCGGGAGGTTCCCAGTACTGTCATTCATAGTAATTCTAAAATCCAGCCTGCCATGAGTTACCATTTCCTACGATTGGTAGCAGGAAATTTTCCTTGTTTGGGGCTCTTTCCCCTTGGGTGCCTGCAGTGGCTCTGGACTCTGGGCTCGGAGCTCTGATTTTGGAGGCTTCCTTCCCCCTCAAAGCAGCCCACGTTCTCAGGGGGTAGGCTTGTCGGCGTCCTTCCTGACTAGAGGAGGTTAGCACCCTGGAGGCCTCTTTCCATTTTGAAGTTTCTCTGCCCCTTTGAATCAAAGCTGGTATAAGAGTCAGCAGGACTTTGAGGTTTACTGTGTCACACAACATGATTCACTCCAGCTTGCTTTGGGGAAATGCGTTTAAGATCCTCTGAGACAGCTGCCGAGCTGAGGAGTCACCTGAGGTGCCCCTTCTCTCTGCAGTTAACCAACAGTCACAGAACTGTTGCGCTCTCCCGCAAAGGAGAGGGTCCACTGTCGGCACTCTGGATTGATTGCCCCCAACTTTGATTTTTACCTCTAGAATAATTTTCAAGTTGGAGAAGTAAGAAATAGACACATGATAATGGAGTCCTGAGTTGGCAAAGTCTCCCCTTGATTCTGGTGAAAAGTTCCTGTCACATTGATCTGTATCTGTACCTTATCATATGCACCTAAGAGAAAGCATTTGACACTCAGCTTTTTTTCTAGAAATCGCTTCAGTGAAACCCCCAGGTTCATGGACTGCATTGCCATTTTCCGTGTTACCCAGGCAACAGTGTCGCCACAAGTTCCACCATGAAATAACACAGGTGTCTGTAAAAGTCCAGTAAGATTTTTCTAAGTGTTCTTCCAGCCACCATTGGTAATTTTCTCAAGGGCTTTCTGACCTCCAACTGATTACCCAGTTCCAAAGCAGAAAATGGAATTCTTTTTCAGTGGAGGAGTAACAATGTCCATTACCATCAGCAGTGGACGAGAGCTCTCATCCCACACCCTCACAAAAACTTGATGTCAATCTTAATCTGTGTTTCTGATTAGTAACTGTGTAATGGGATGACATAGTTGCGTTAATTATTGTCCAATTGTTGAGTATTAATAAGATTAAGTAGCTTATATTATGTTTCCTGGACACCTGGATTTTTTCTTGTGTGAAATACCTGTTCAGAACTTTTGCCCATTTTATATTATGTTGTCTCTCACGTACTGTCAGTCTGTAGATACTCTGGATGTTAGGATTTGAATATGTGTTGATAATATCTTCTTGCATGTGTGACTCGAGTTGGCACTCACCTTCTAGCATGCTGCATACATCATTCCAGTGTCTTCTGGATTCTGTTGAATACAAGTGTTAGTTCCTTTGAAGAAATTGCTTTTCTTTTTCTTGGGCTGTTTTAAATATGTTCTGTCTCTCAACAGCTTTTAAAACTCTGAATAAATTGTCTCTTTAAATATTGTAATGCCCTCCATTTTCTTCTCTTTTTATAAATCTGGTGTGATTAGCATCTCCCACTCTGCCTTGATTTTTGCTCCCACCCAAAAGTGGTATGTGGGGTCATATGGTGATTATATTTTTAATTTTTTTAGGAACTGCTGTAGTGTTTTCCATATGCACTGTACCACTTTACCTTCTCACCAACAGTGCACAAGAGATTTGGTTACTTCACAACCTCACCAACACTTGTCATTTCTATTTTATTGATAGTAGCCATTCTAATGGGTATGAGGTGATATCTCATTGTAGTTTCGTTTGCTTTTCCCTAATGATGAATGTGTGATATTGAGCATCTTCTCATGTGTTTATTAGCTATTTGTATATCTTCTTTGGAGAGAGGGATTTTCAAGTCATTTGTCCATTTTTGAATCATGGGTTGTTGTTTTTTTGTTGGTGGTGTTGTCGCATTTTAGGACTTCTGTACCCATTCTGGACATTAGTCCCTTATCAGATACCTGCTTTGCTCATTCAGTGGATTGACTTTTTATTCTGTTGATATTCTTTTGATGCATAAATTTTTTCGAGTTTCATGAAGTCCAATTTGTTTATTTTTTTTTTTCTCTTGTTTCCTGTGCCTTTGGTATCATATCCAAGAAATCTTTGCCAAAGTCAGTGTCATCAAGATTTTAACCAATGTTTCCTTCTTAGAGCTTTATAGGTTTAGGTCTTACATGTAGGTCTTTGATGTATTTGACTTAATTTTTGTACATGCTAGATAAAGGTCCAAAGCCACTATTTTGCACATGAATATTGAGTTTTCCCAGAACCAGTTGCTGAAAATGCGGCCCTTCCAACATTAAATGTCTTGGCACCATTGGCAAAAATCACGTGACCGTAGATGAGAGGATTTCTTTCTTTCTTGTGTGTCACTTTAGCTCAAATATTATACACAAAGCACTGGACGGAAGTGGGGCTAAGGCAAAGAGACTGGCTAGGATTCTGGTACCCTAAGGTGAAGAAGGCCAAGAGTAAGAAGACCATGGTTCACTGGAAAGGGAGATTAGTAGTGAGACATTTTACAAAGACTATTTGAGAGCTCTTGGTATTTTTTTTTTTTTTTTTTTTTTTTTTGGTGAAAGCGAAAGTGTGAAGGAGTCAAGTTAATTTTGTTTTAGAAGTTTTCAGCTCAGGTAATCAGGAGAAGTCTAGTGATGGATAAAATGAAAAGTCTAGAGGAATAAAATTGATAGAATCCCCCATCAATTACACTCGCTGACTAAACAAGAGAGACCTAATTCTCTGCTTTCAACTTAAGAATTCTGATATTGATTTGTATTGCTTTAGACCATTACTTTGGGGAAATCTTGCATTATTTTCACACCTCTTAATGAAATAGCTTTAGTGCTCTTGTATTTGAATGACATAAAAATGAGCAAAGGGAATGCAGATTTATCAAGTGTCTCAATAAACCGCTGAGTCTTTAACTGCAGTTTCAGGGGGAAGCGAAGCATTTAAGGTTTGGTAACATAGCACCAGCTCTACAGTTTCACAAATATTTTTTAAATGCCAATGGAAAGAGATGTCAGTACAGCACTATTAAATGTTCTAAGACTTACATTTCAATAGACACATCGAGTTGTCTTTGACCTAGGCCGGAAACATGGATTTTTTTTTTATGTTTTTAATGTTTTATTTATTTTTGAGAGAGAGAGAGAGACAGAGCATGAGTGGGGAGGGGCAGAGAGAGAGGGAGACCCAGAATCTGAAACAGGCTTCAGGCTCTGAGCTGTCAGCACGGAGCCCGACGCGGGGCTTGAACTCACAAACTGTGAGGTCATGACCTGAGCCAAAGTTGGACACTTAACCAACTGAGCCACCCAGGTGCCCCTGGAAACGTGTTTGATTCTTGCAACCCTTAGATGACAGATTTGGGTCCAAGTGGACCCTGACAGTCCAGCTCTGTCTGGAGCTCCCACATCTATAATTCTTTCCGGGCCTCAAGATGGAGGCTAAACTTTCGAGAAATAATTCTTTCTCAGAGGCCAAGGAATTTAAGAAGCCGTAGTCTGATTTTCTTCACATGGGTTCAGAACTAGTGTCGACTGATCCCTTGTGTTCTCAAGTGAAATGCTCATTAAAAACCACCGGTTTCAGCCACTCATTCCAACCTTAGGAATTGCTGTGATATTGGAGAAATTAGTTCCAGGGGGACGAAAAGAAATGCAAGAAATGCAGATGAAATGATTCAGGATTTTTGTTTTTGTAACTGTTTAATCCCCCTGTACTTAAATGGACCGAAGTTACCTGCTAATGAAGAAGGAAGTACATAGTGGGCTCTCCAGTTCTGAGACAGGTGCCTGCATCTAGAAGCCTCTGAAACCTCCAGCTGTGATACTAGGTATAATGCTTTTTGTAAATGGATTCATACATATTCAAATGAGCTCAATTCTACCATTATCTAAAACTAGGGTATAGATTCTGAGCTAAATTGACATAAAAGGGCTTTTTATACCTAGTATATGTTGTCGTATGTTAAAGGAAAAGTGGATGTCTGGGCATTTACTGGGTATCTGTCCTTATTTTGATATTTGTAAATATGCATCAGGAACCGCATTATGAGTTTTCTGCAGGGATTCTCCATCTTACCTCAGGCATCTGAGGAATCGACAGTAATTCTTCATGAACCCCCAAAGCTAAGATGCTTTCTACTAGAAATAAGTACAATATGCAGAATAGACAGTGAGGTTACACCGTGGGATTTGACTTGTAAATATGGTTTTAGAGCAACAATAATATTTTAGGCATGTTTTAAAAAGTTTTGAAAAGTTTAGGTATTACTATATCCATTTACCACCCAGGAGCTAAAATTCTGAAGTGTACATGAACAGAATAACGTATAGAGCACTTTAGGAAATCTGTATCTTATCCGTTACCTGGCTCATTTTCGTAAGTTCTCTGCTTTGGACAGTTGATATTTCTACCCTAATTTATTAGAAAAGAGGCAATTGATACCTTAGAAGGTAGAATTCTCTCAGGAATCGGTGCTGCCTCACACAGGTTTAGCATCATTCAATGTTTCTGGTGAATTCTTCCTCATGAAACTCCTATTTGACCTCCTCTCTGATGTTTTGTATGTTTCGGTTTTGCTTTTAGGGTCGTTTCCTCTAACATAATATGGTTTCAGAGGGTTTTTCTTCCATGTTTTACTGCCTCACTGGAAAATCATTTTGGGTCCTCTTAACCTCAGTCACCCCACATGAAGCGTCACACACACGTGGCTTTTAGAAGAAGTGCGTGGCTGGGTTTTGTGGGTTCAAAGTGCAGAAGGATGGCTAGAGTTCACTGATTCTGACCTGGGTCAACCCCCCTTGGGGGTTCAAACTAGGACACGCTTCCTTTCGAAGACAGAACATAGTAGCTCCAACTCTTCGTCCGGATGGGCGACAGTTCGTGCTGTTATGTCATCCCCTGAGCATCCCCAGGACGGATCAGGGGATGAATCACGCATGCTCCCATGAGAATCTCCTGGCAGGGCCAGCGCTTGGCATTTTGCATTTGTTCTTTCCCCCTCCCAGCCCCGCGATGGCTCCGCTTGCCCATGTGCACTGCTAGCCCCTGGCATAAAAACTCCACAGTCCTTGCCAAGGGCACCAACAGAGGACGCTCCCACGGTCTCCAACTAGAGGCCATTCCAGCTCCATTTAGAACCGGCTAAGGCTCGTCAAATCGAGTGGAAGCACGAGCAGTCTTGTCTTAAAGCTACACGTGCACGGCTTGCTCACCTTTATTCCGTCCGCGGCATATTTAGTTAGCTGTCACTTACAAGGCTTTCTCACGATACTTGCATTGCTATTTTCAAAAAAGGTTTGGGAAAATGTAACTTTTTCTCGCGTACGTATTTTTTTTTTTTCACTTTCAGTGACAATTTGTTTAGCTTACAGTGGCACAGCGGGATAAAAGAGGCTGATGCGAGGATAATGCCATCCCCTAGCATGCACACACACACACACACACACACACACACACACACACACACACACAACTTGTGGTGCCACCCGCATGTTCAATTCTTGGCATGTTAGAGCCAGGAATATCTTCCTCCTCGGTAGCCGAGTATCACACCTGCTAGCCCGGGCCCAAACTCTCAAGTTCACCCACAAGACGTCATTTCCTGCTCCTGTCTCGTAGGTTTGAGCCTCAGAGGCAAGTGCCATACTCCCTGTCATAGTATTTGCTCCAAACTCTCCTATGGTCAAGAATCCTGTCCCTCCCTGATTACTATGAAATAACATTTTTTTTTTGTAAAAAAGTTCTTTTATTTCCATAGAGTTGACACACAAGGCGACATTCGTTCCCTGTGTACAACACAGTGACTCGACTTCTGTATACGTTATGCCACACTCACCTTCGGCCTAACTATCACCTGTCACCGTACAGCTCTCCTACAGCCTCATCCACTGTACTCACTCCGCTGTACCTTTTGTTCCTGTGACTTACTCCTTCCAGACCCAGAAGCCTGTATCTCCCCTGTGCGTACTGATAAGCATTGCTGAGTGTTGGGAAAACGGGAAACGTGAAGTAACCGAGAAAGAAGAGGGCGTTGGGGGTGTTCATTTGCTGGGAGGGTCCGCATTTGTTGTGCCAGCAAGAAATGCCCTATTACACCAGGTCTATGAAAAAGATGGTTCGAAAGATGGACTCATTTATTTGAGGTTTCATGTGATTTAGGAGGTACTTAGCTGGATGAGCGAACAGGGGCTTCTGGGAGAATTCGGGGGGCGGGCGTTGCTAATGATCAAGAACTTGCCTGGTTTCCTTTGTTTTCAATATGGAAACACCAAACACGTTTTGGACAATTGAGGATTTTTTTTTAATTGCCTTCCTTACTCTTTTGCTTTTCTGAAGATTTCTTCTTCCCTTCGTCCTGCAAGTTTTTTTTTGTTATTCTACATGGCCAATGCATTTTCCCCATAGAAGAATATTGCTATCCTGTGACTATCTATCAAAAACAAACCTTGCAAAAGCCTGTTTAACGCGAGCACGAGCAAAATCAATATTCTTTGCATACATTTTGTAAAAGAGAATTCTGTCTTCTCAGTTTATTTAAAACTGTGAATACAAGCATCATGAGAAAGCTTCCTGTGTTACAGCTTAATAAGTAAAATGAGGAAACAAAACTTCTGTATAAGCCATGCAAATATCGATAATATATTAAAGGGCTTGTAAAATTGTTTCCTGAAATTCTTTAGGTTTCCATTTCTAAATCCCATATATGAGTCAATTTTATGTTAAACCGGAAGTCATGATATGCAAACTTTGTGCCCACCTTACAACCCTTGGGAAGAGAAACTCTATTGTGAAGTTGTAACTGCCAGCCTCATACTTATCGATAACAGTAACCTTGGGAAATGCTTAAAATATTATACTATGAGTTCTCTGTTAAAGTAATGTTGCTTCCAGACAAGACTGAAAGGAATCAGATTATTAAAATAATATGTTGATGTAAGCTATTTTAGTACTGCACTGTCAAGATTTTTTGCAATTGCTTTTAAAAACGGCATCTTAAATTCAGTTAACTGATTGCAAAAACTACAAAGTCAGTATTTTTCAATCTTGAGTAGGAAACAGGGAGCCAACGCTGAGATGGGTCACAGACAAGGAGGGAATGCTAGAGACAGCGACCTGGCCATTGGAGTGGCAGTTAGTTTCCATACGAGAGCTGATTGAATGCAGATATACCCACAGATATCACAGGACTTTCCAAAGTTAATAGACGTGAGACGTGGAGACATTATATAGCTTATGACAGAATTCAGGATGTGTGAAATTATGGAAGCTTGAGGGAAATATTGATTAACTTTCTCCAAGATGATCCTGTTGGGGAGTTGAGCTGTGCCTTGCAAAACATATCAAAGTATCGAAGTTGAGTTTTATAATCAGAGGGTTTTATAGTTCTATTTACATGACCAGGTCAGGCAATTACATTCTTCCATAAACTGTTGTTAGAAGAATACCACTGTGTTTTGTGATATAATGGCATCCATGAACTGGAAAAAGCCTAGACCAACCACATTTTCAGCTCAGGAAAAATACATTCCAGACATATTGAATGATTGGTTTAACATTGTACGTTAGCTATAAAACTTCTAGGTTTCAGCTCAAAACAAGTTGCATTTTCTATAGTAATTGAACCTCCATTTTGTTCATTTATAAGACGAATATGCCTCTGACTTGACTCAGTTGTCGTCTAATCGGGTAAATATTCATTTACTGAAAGTCTGTCTACAATCTGGCTGGCATCGTGGAAATCTCTTTCGAGTATGAAATAAATGCATCGCATGGCCCTGAGTTAATAAATTGCAATTTCGAGTTTTGTCGCAAGAAGGCGTTGACCCACGATACAAAGGTGGGTTTGGCCAGGACAGAAGTTCTGCAATATTTTGGTCTTAAAACATCTGTCCTCTCAGGAAACAACTGAAGACTTCATAGGGCTTTGGCTTATACGGCTGTGTCATTCAGTGCTCATTACAGTAGAAATTCAAGCTAATAGCATTTTAAATTTCTATTTATTAATTCATAGAAAAATTACACTAATAAACCTATTCTGTGTTATTTTAAAAGCATTTTAACAGCATCGATTGAAATTAAAATATTAATTAATAAATATTAAAATAATACTTAGAAGAATTACATTGCTTTATGTTTCTGGAATTCTGTTTAATGTCTGGCTTCTTAGAAGACAGCTGGATTCTCAACATCTACTTGTTCATTAAATGTGTTGCATTGTGTTCTTAGGGTTGAAGTATATGAAGAAAATTCAGTCTCACAAGATAATGTAGCTGCAAAAGAGAAGAGTGTTTTCATAGACTTTTCAGATAGATTCTACCTCAAACCTCAGAAAGTGATAGCTCCTTAAAGGTTAGTTGTAGTGAGGAAGGTGAAACCATATCAGTGATTTTTTTTTGTATTCTGTTACATTAATATCTATCTTTTTTTTTACCCATGCCTGAGTTTTTAACATTTGACAGTTAGTGGATCACTGATTTACAGATCTTCCAAATGTTGACCCAGTCCATTGTTGCACACCAAAAATTATATTTGCACATTTAGTCAACAGTCACATTTGAAAATGTTTTAAGTATTGAGAAGCTGTCGGAAGCCCAGTGATGGATACGATTTTCTTTGCTGGAAGCTTGAATTTTATCACTGGCAGCAAATATTATCAGTTGTTTTCCTTAAAGTCAACAGATTCACTATGTTCGTTCTGCAGAAAAGACAGGCCCTTAAAATTTTAGATTAAAAACAGTGGCAATTTTTAGTGCTTTGCCAAGGAGATTTTGAAATAAAACAGTTCTTTGCCCACACAAAGGTGTAATGATGAGTTATACAACGAATACGAATGGCTGTGGTTTGGTACCATTGTCTTGAATCCTGCTGAGGCATCAGAAGTTTTATTTACCATTGCGTTTGCAACGTCAATGCAAATGTCAACACAGATGTTCCGGCATCACTCAGAACATTCAAAAGTTTGCTAACAACTGGAATATTTCAGCACTACTTGCATTTGTTGGCAAGCAGCTACTTAGGAGGCCTTTGGTGATTGGTTCACGCTGACGCTGATGAATTCGAGCAAAAGCAGCGGCTCAACCATGTCTGAACATCTACTTGTTGCCCAGAAGTAAAATTCTGTCGACAAGGTATTAACTCTTTCTTCTCGTGTAAGGCTAAAACTTGAAATCTCCAGGTGGTTGTGTGGCTAGAAAGCAGTAGAGTCTGCTGACTTCTTTCTTTCCTGACTATTCATCCAGTAGATATTCAGCAGTGGTCGCTTTGCATTGCTTCCCGAGGCCCCTCATGTCTCGTGTGAGCCACTCCAGCCGCGGCAGGACAGTGACTCCCTTTGCAACAGGCTTCAGGGCCTTTATCATTTTTAGTTTCAAAAGGGTGCTAAAAGATCTTTTACCTCTGAAAAAGGCTGATTAGATCTACATCTCAAATATTCAATACTTTTTAGAACAGTTGTTGATCTCGAAATAATGTTGCAATCAAACTGCCACGATAAAATTGCCAGAAAATATTTTTCTGCCCCAATCACAATAAAACAAATGATTCACATGTATGAAGCTGAAGGAATGATGGCTTTTGTCATGATTTCATTTATTATGTACAGCTGTCCCTTTTAATGTGGAGTCGACCTCTCCTCTTCATGAGTAAGATACTTCTTTGGAATATTAGTGTCATCCTTTTCTCCAGTTTTAGACATAGACCATGGAATGGTGGTGGAGAAAGTCAGCCTCTCGGTCTCCTTCATCTCTGGCAAATGTCCCTCCTCACGGGAAGAAGAATATTACAAATATATTTCTTTTATTGCAGGGGAAATATTGAATTTCAGAATATTCATACATTTAGATACAGTTTTTAAAACTAGAAAAGAAATTTAAATATTTTTACACATATACGTAATTCTAAAATAAGACAGAAAATGTCCTGAATTTTGGTTGTGCTTCCATATAAGTTCAAGACGTAATTCTAGATTTCTTTTTTTTTTAATTTTCTTTTAATGTTTATTTATTTTCGAGAGAGAGACAGAGCGTGAGTGGGGGAGGGGCAGAGAGAGAGGGAGACACAGAATCCGAAGCAGGCTCCAGGCTCTGACCTGTCAGCACAGAGCCCGACGTGGGTCTCGAACTCACGAACCGCGAGATCATGCCCTGAGCCGAAGTTGGATGCCCAACCGACTGAGCCACCCAGGCGCCCTGAGACGTAATTCTAGATTTCAGTATAACAATGTGTTGGACAAAAATCAGGTTGCAGAGATTACAGCGGGGAAAATTAAAGCTAGCCCAATAAAATCCTTGAGAATAAACGGGATTAATCTCTAAAAATGTACATCACTTATAGCCTAAACCCACTACCTTGGAGTGTTCTTGAAAACACAGGCAAATATTTTAGTAACCGTAATAGTGATGATGTCATCACATATCATGTCTGGAAACTGCCATACATTCCCGAGAAACTGAGAATGTGGAACGGTAACATTTTAGCAGTAGTATGAACGTAGTTTGACTTTTGCGGTAGAATAAAAAATCGAAAAGCTCAGTGATCTCAGGTAACTGAAGTTAATTCTTGCTTCTGTGGTCTAATCAGAGTCAGGGAAGAGGCAGTACAGCACATCTTCTTCCAGGAGCTGAAGCTGGTGCAATTCCGCACCTTCACTGGGTGGCTTTGAGGTGGACCGTGGAAGACGGAAGAGGGATTTTTTTCCGGTAGTTTTTGTGAGCTCAGCCTTCAAGTGAAGTTCAGCCACTTTGTCCACATTTCATTGGGCAGAACTTGGTTCCACAGCTACCCACAACTGCAAGGGAGGTTGGAGGGAACGGAATCAGCTGGGTGCCCAAAAAGAGATTTGGGTTTGGTTTAGTAGAGATTATTCTCTCAAATACCACCTAATTTGATAATTTACTGTGAGACCCTCTGGGAAAGATGTAGTTATACGTGTAGTAAGTATGTCAACAGTATAAGAAAATCAACCTCATATTAAGTAACTATTTTTTTATATATACACAAAGAAATACGTTAGATTCAATCATATTTATGGGGCACCCACCATGCTCAAGCAATGTTCTAGGTCTTGGAGAGAGAGAGAGGAACAACAGGTAAGAAGTCCCTCAGAGGGTGTGCTTTGTTATAGTCTGGTGGGAGGAGGTGGCCAATAGAAAAGCAAACAAATAGAGGTGTCTGGGTAGCTCGTGGGTTAAACGTCTGACGCTTGATTTACACTCAGGTCACCATCTCAAGGTTCGTGAGTTCAAGACCTGCCTCGGGCTCTACGCTAACAGTGCAGAGCCTGCTTGGGATTGTCTCTCTCTCTCTCTCTCTCTCTCTCTCTCTCTGCCCCTTCCCCACATGCTCTTTGCTCTCTTTCGAAATAAATTTTAAAAAGCTTAAAAAAAAAAAAGAAAAGTAAATAGTAAAACAATAGTGGATTTTGATCAAAGAAGTGGTGAAGGGAGAAAAGAAAGTGAGAGGCAGGGCTACTTTGGAGAGGCTCATCCAGGAAGGATTTCCGGAGAAAACAACACTCCAGTCATGAGATGAAGAAGGAGAAAGATCCACCCACGGGGTGGTAGTTGGCGGGGGGGGGGGGGGGGGTGGACAGTACAGGCAAAGAAGAGAGCCAGGTCACATACTGGAGGAACAGGAAGTGTTGATGTGTCTTGAGAGGAGACAGCAAAGTCAAGAGCAGGCAGTGCATTGGGCCAGGGGGTCAGGGGCAAGGGCACATGGAGAATTACAGTCCTTTCAAAACAGCTGTGATTTTATTCCATGGGCAATGGAATGTCAGGTGAGTATCACGATTTGATTTATATTTTTCAAAGCTTATTCGGATTGCTTAGTGGAGAACGGATTTGGGGAGATCCTGGGTAGAAGATGGCTTTCCAAGTCTAGCTTCGTTGTGCTTCTGCATAATAATTTCTGTCATTGCCCCCAAACAACCTGGGACCAAAAAATCAACCTTCGTGTTCTTAAATTCAGTCTAGGCTGCTTTAAAAAATTATTGTGTTGTTTATTTTCTGTGTATTTTGCAGGTCATGGGGGCCATCTGTTATTGTCACTGTGAAATTACTGATGGCTAACTGGAATGAAAGTGCAGAAACGATTTTTTTCCTAAAGTTTTTTTTTCTCCCCCCCCCCATTTTTTTTTAACCATCAGCACTCTCACCATTAATACAAAGACAAAAATAAATTTTCAATTCCCAGAACTGGCATTTCTCTCAACGTTGCCCGACATGAATTATAAAAATGACAAATGTTAGCCTTCAAACCAGAAAATAGAATACCAACTACCCTTCCACAAGAATCACAAGAACAGCCACACAAGGCTGAAACATTGTAATCAATGATGACAATTATTAAGCATTATGCAAAATAGTAAACCCGATATAATGAATAATAAAGAATCTGGATAACTGAGGTGGGCAAGGTTGGTGTAAAAATAAGGAAAGATATTTGGTGTCTTCAATACCAAGAATACAGCTTAATGGTGACAACCAATCTGAGTAATTCTGTACAAAACGTAGTTCTTTTATGGTACAAAGTAGATAATAAATACACATTTTTAAAGAATAACCAAATATCCATTAATTTAGACGAGGGAAAAAAAATTACTTGGGGGTATCCTGATCCAAACTGACTAGATCATCGTCATTTCTGCTTCCTTCATAAAGATTGCAAATACTTCTCCCTCCCTCCTTCCTTCTGTCTTTTCCTTTTTCTTTTTTTCCTTCCTTTCTTCTAAAAGGTAAGAGGACTGTTTTCAAAATAATTATACAAAGAAATTTATATCTTGATTCAAAATGTTGGGGCGCCTGGGTGGCTCAGTCGGTTGGGCGGCCGACTTCGGCTCAGGCCGTGATCTCGCGGTCTGTGAGTTCAAGCCCCGCGTCGGGCTCTGTGCCGACAGCTCAGAGCCTGGAGCCTGTTTCAGATTCTGTGTCTCCCTCTCTCTGACCCTCCCCCGTTCGTGCTCTGTCTCTCTCTGTCTCAAAAACAAATAAACGTTAAAAAAAAATTAAAAAAAAAACACCCCAAAATGTATTATCACATTATAATTGTGTTCTACGATAAAGTATGTCTAAATAGTTGACATAACTAAATTGTAGCCTGGCTAATCCAGGCCGTTTAGTTTCAATATATCAGTACGCATTACTGTTTAACAAAACTAGGAAAAAAAAACCGTAATGAAGATAAGTACTGTAATACAGTCAGCCTGAAGCCATGGGCCTCTTGTATCCAAGGATAGACACATACAAAAAACTGCCCTTGGATACACACAGACATCTATGCACACACAGCCTTGATATCCAGAAATAATTGCCTCCTGAGAGTTGCTACCCTTTCATATTTCAGTCCTCGACTGTTGATGAGCAGTGTCTCCCAACATATTTCTAACTTTATTAGATTTTTAATTTATAGCCAATACCATAGTAGTAAAAAGAAATTAAATGTCAAAGTCACCTTTTAACTTGGATACCATGTGTCTCCAAGAAAAATCATAGCCTTCATGCCTTTACCCATAAGTTAAGGAAAATCCAACTCAAAGTGACAGGTTATAAGGACGTACATTGTTGCAAAAAGCAAAAGGCCCAGAGAAGTGTGACTATGGAGCAGTTGAAGAGGGTGCACCAGTGAGATCCATAAAGACTCATGGTTCTCCATGGTTCCATTCTGCTCAGCCTTAAGAGTTAGCATCTTCTCACATTAGTGCCTGCCAACCTCATAAGCTGACCACCATGCATGACCCCAGCGGGTCCCCGTACAAACCAGACCATGATGTGAGCCAGAAAACTAAATACACCCTGTTTCTTTTTGTTCTCGAAGAAACTTTCCTCAGAAGCCTTCCACTAGGCTCACCATTGTATTTCACTGGTTGCATACTAACCTCAAAATCAATTTCAGGATATGGAATGAAGACCACCGTTCTTGGCCTATAACAAGTAGGCCGCTTCTGAGACTTGTGATAAATCAAGCTTCCCCCAAGTACGTGAGCAGACAAGGACACATACCTGGCCCTGGGGACCTGGTGTGAGGGGAAAGGCAGGGAGAGAGCCGGGGTTGAGAAGGCACAGCAGACTACTGAGAAAAACTTGGGGAGCTAGCATGGAATAAAGAGGGAAGAGGGCTGCTGGAAACAGGATGATGCCGTTCTGCTGGGGGAGAGAGGCCCTCGGTTTCACAGCTTAACTCTGTGCTCCCGGTATTTCAATGGCAAAGAGATTTGTGTCCCCAAAATTTACAGAATTGGTTAAATCAGACAAAATGACCGTATGTGTCACAGATGGAAGTTTATTCAAAGCCTCACTTACCTATGGATACATTTTGCAAAAACAACCAGTGTCCGATTGTGGAGTCCAAAACGGTGAGCAGTATTTCCATTTGACGATTGCATGAAGAGTGGCCTTGGAAGGTCTTGAAAAGTGGCTTCTTGCGTATTGACGAAAAACCCTGTGGTAATAGTTGGGTTTTATAAATTAACATTTCGGTCTTAACATTACCATGCAGGCTTTTATTCGGCCACTTAATTTCTCTTAATCTATTTCTTGGCAGATTCCTGAATAATCTAATGGTGTATTACTCAACATCGTTTTAAGTAATAAATGCAGAATAAGACTAATTATCTTTTTCTCAATTTTTAAGATCCTGACTTTAAGGACCTTGGCGTTTTGAAACCATTACCAGGTTGGTAACGTAGATATTCAATAATGTTCAGAGGTCTCTGTTTTCTGCTCTGAAATATACTTTTGGTTTATTATTCAAGCTCCATTTCTATATGTTTGTTTGGCGTTTCGTTATTTAGCATGTGAGTTTGAGATGGGCGGCCCAGAAGGAATTGTGGAGTCTGTACAGATTATGAAGGAAGGCAAAGCTTCTGCCAGCGAGGCCGTGGATTGCAAGTGGTACATCCGGGCACCTCCACGATCCAAGGTCAGTCTTAAGGGGAAAACAGATTCGACAGTCAGCTTGGGAAGTGTCTGCAACATGCGCGGCCTTTAACCCACCGGTCGCGCTTAGTAGGTTTCAGAGTGCGATCATAAGCTGTCATTTTTCTTTCGGTTTCGAAACGCAGCCTGTCTTTCCCCATCCCAGGAAACTTTCGATGTCATAAATAACATGGAGAGGGTGCTGAAGAGGGCATTTGATCACCTGCCCAAGAGGCTGTAATGTAACTGCCCCCCGCTGAAAAATGGATTGAAATGCTATCTGTAAGCTAAGATTCTAAGTATAATTACACATACGCTTTTACTGTCAGTATCTGCACTCTGTTCTTGTTTTAACCTAAAATCCTATCTTTGGAAGAAATTGCCCAAGACTTGTAAAATCATGTATCTCTGGCATATAAAATACCTTATGATAAGGCTGGGGGTCTGTGCCCAGGCAAAGAGACCAGCCAGGTCTTCACCTCCTCTTACCCTCCTTTCTCTCTCTCTCTCTCTCTTTTTTGAAAATTTTTTAATGTTTATTTATTTTTGAGAGAGAGACACACGGTCTGAGTGGGGAGGGGCAGAGAGAGGGAGACATAGAATCCGAAGTAGGCTCCAGTCTCCAAGCTGTCAGCACAAGAGCCTGATGCAGGGCTCAAACTCCTAAATCGCCGGATCATGACATGAGCCAAAGTTGGACACCCAACCAGCTGAGCCACCCAGGCGCCTGTATCACGCTTCTTTCGATTGTCGTTATGAAAAAGTATTGCTGCATTACCAAATCCTCCAATTTTTTCATAATGTGGCAGGAGTTGGAATTTTATGTAGGTTACCTTGAGTTTTAAATGCTGGCAATACTTTCTTTAAATTGTTAATGTATATGTTATGAAATTAAGTATATTAGAGGTCAGATTCAAACCCAGGCCACTATTTTGGAAATACTTCTTTAGAACAACCATATTTATCCTACTATTAAGATATGAAGAAATACTGGGAATGATTTTGTGTCAGTCACTATCACAGGTGGAGACTGTCGATTATTTGCTTATCCTCCTCTCTTTATTGTTATTCCTCAGTTATATTGTTTCAATCAAGCATTATTGATTTATTGGGTTTGTAGTTGACTATTTATTGAGCTTGAAACAGTTGGTTATTTCGTTAATAGATTTTGTGGCTCTGCAAAATCTCGAGCACCACGCTGGAGAAATGAAAAAAGCGTGTCGGCCACTGTCCTCATGCTTCCAGTTTAATTCTTAGACAAATATGTAACCAACTAATCCAAGGAATGAGACAGGGTTGTTGAGGTATTTATAAGGTGTAGTAGAGAGCGGGAGAAGCGCGTGTATACCTCGGAAGGTAAGTCACACGTGGAATCAAATTCCGCCAGGGTCCACTGAAGTTTAATGAAAAACAATATTGTATCAGGTAGACAAGGTGGGAGGGCTCTCTAGGTAGAGGGAATAGCCATCAGTGTCATAGAATCATAGGACAGTGAGCTTTTTTTAGGAATTGAGTCATTGAATGTGACCAAGTAGAACATGAGTATGGAGGTGGATGGTGAGTCTTTAAGTCAAAGGGCTCTGTAGGAACCCTAAAGAACTTGGATTCACCCCACTAGCATTAGTGATACATGCAAGAGTGTGAAGCAGGAAAATGGTGTGATCAGATTTGCATTCTGGAAAGGTAGGTTTTCCTTGTGAAGTAGCAACAGAAGACTGAACACTACAGGCAGAAGACTCAGTAGGAAGATGTGGCAGTGATCCCCATGGTGGTGATGATCTCCATGGTGGAGGTGATCCCCATGGTGGAGGTGATCTCTACGGTTGAGGTTGAACTCCACAGTGGAGGTGATCCCCACGGTTGAGGTGATCCCCATGGTGGAAGTGATCTCCACGGTGGAGGTGATCCCCATGGTTGATGTGATCCCCATGGTGGAGGTTGATCCCATGGTGGTGGTGATCCCCATGGTGGAGGTTGATCCCCACGGTGGAGGTGATCCTCACGGTGGAGGTTGATCCCCACGGTGGAGGTAATCCTCACGGTGGAGGTTGATCTCCACGGTTGAGGTGATCCCCATGGTTGAGGTGATCCCCACAGTGGAGGTGATGCCCACAGTGGAGGCTGGTTGTGACAGTAGACAGGTAAAGGAAATAGTCACGATAGAAAAAGGAGAATTTGGTGGCTGGCTATCCAGGATGAGGGGAAAATAGAGTGATCTTGAGGAAGCGTGTTGGCTTCCTTCACTTGACTTTCCTGTCAATGTGTCTCTGGGGTCTGCGTGCAGTGTGAACGTGCAGCACCCTCTCCCCAGACTTCCAGTTACGGAGATTCAGAGCCGTGCTCTGCTTCCAGTCTTTCCACCGGCAGGTCTCTTTGCATTTGTACAAATCTTTGAAAACGTTTGTTGTATTATGAAGAAAGACACAGTGATCCCTCCTTAAAAAAAAAAAAAAAAAAAAAAAACCAAGACTGTTCCCAACATAAAAGGCAACCCCCTGCCTGGATTATAAGGGAGCTAGATTGCTCTCTTACATAATCTGTGGGTTCACATGCAAATGCTATTCATTTTTCTTAAACTCTATGAATGAAAGATTAGAAAAAAATTTTTTTCCAGCTGGAAACATTTGAGCCCCACCTCATTGTTGTTTCCAGCATCTTTGTCCCTGGAGTGTTAAAGAGAGGGTTTTTATGGGAGTGTAAACACACATCGTTTTTTTTTTCCCCCTGGCTGGTAAATAGGCTGTCTTTTGTACAATTACAGAGTAACAATACCCAGTGTACCTGTCTGTTACAGAATTTGGCATTCTGTGACCCAAAGGGGAAGCCGCCTGCAGAGTTAGACAAAGATGACTCTATTGTGACAGGCTTTCTCTGTGAAATTAAAGGTGATAGGATAGGAAGTGGCTTTGAATAACGGTGGAGAAAAGCAAGAATATGACTGCCTATGTGGGCTTTCTGTTGTTGCAGAGTTCCTAGCAGCTTGTGAGACTAGACTGTCAAAGCACAAGTTAAACTTGAAGTGGCCCGTGGTGAATTTTTGAATGATAACTGGGGATTGAAACATAGTTGCACAATGCAGGTGCTAATAAATAGCTCACTGGGGTTCTGCTAAAACGTATATCAAGTATTTACATTGCTTCTCAGACTTTTTGACAAATAGAAAATAGTAACACAGATGATCACCTTTAATTAGAAGGTGATTCATCCAGATTTCTTAGAATTTGGCATGCTAGAGCCAGAAAGAACATTGGAAATCGGCTACTGATTGGCTCATTTAAAGGTGAATAACCTAAGACAGGATAATGAAGTCTTACCCGGGGTGAAGAGTGGAATCCAGAGATGTCTCTCAGTAGATTCTAGAACAAGGATGGCCACAGGGTGTTATGGCTTCGTGTTCTGGATCCGGTACAGAAAAGAACCAACAGGGAAGAATGTTGGATGATCACAACAGGGTACCTATTTGAATGTTAATTCCGTGAAGGCTGGGCCTTCTTTATCTCTCGATACTTAGTACCAAGCCAAATGACTGTCATTCAGTTAAAACTCAGAATAAAACAACAAACTGATGTGCATCTAGAAAAATGGATGTGGTAGCCATCTTCAGACATTTAACGGACTGTCGTAGGACAGACGAACAGGCAGGTAAGGGTTAATATGCAGTGTTTCAAGCACTACAATTTATTTGAATGCTCAAACCTGGAAAAAGAATAGCTTTTGATTCAGTACAAACAGGGTTTCTGCTTTTGGTTTTAATAATGGAGCTGCCCCAAAATCAAATCCATAAGAAGAATCCAAATAAAGTTTAACAGAAATTTTGTACAATAATGTTAAAGTCAGGTAATTTTTTTGGCCCAGGTAACATTAAACTCCTTTCAAGATGAAAACGTGATGAGTCTCTGATAAGCGCCCAAATATTTGGTTTGTTAGTACAGAGCTAAGGCGAGATTTCCGTATCCCGACTCCCGGTCTGGTGTGATGTCACAAAACCACACTATTTGGGGGAAATTGTCAAATTTGTTAAGATAGGAAAAGAAATAAGTCAAACACTTATAAAAGTACAGCGGTGAAGATAATTAACGATTAAGGTGTTGGGACAATCAAACTCTAGCTTTTAGTAATCACCCATCATTTAAAACTTCACATTAGTGTTTAATGTGTTGTCACGTGACTCAAAAATGTTTTAAAGAAAATTAGCATTAAATAAACAGGAAAACTTGACAATTATAGTAAGTCAATATTTTATAGTGAAGTTGCTTTAAAGTTAATTATATGATGAACTTAATTGTAGGCAGAATCTTAGATACGACAACCGAGGGTTTCCAGCCCCGTCGGTGGAACTGTGAATATAAAATATCACATACCTGATTATGTTAAACTACCTGGCAAAGGGGATTGTGCTGAAGCAATTAAGGCTACCACTCAGTTGGCTTGGGTTAATTAAAAGAGAGTTTATCCAAGTGAGCCTAATCTAATCACATGAGCCCTTTAAAAGCTGGATTTTCTCTGGCTGTCGGCAGAAGGGGAAGTCAGAGGAACTAAGAACGCTGTCTAAGAGCTAAAAGTGGTCCCTGGTAACTGGTCATCGAGAAAACAGGGACTTTGGTCCTAGAATGGCAAGCAGGTGGGTTTTCAGCCTCATATGCCCTTAGCAGAGAACACAGGCCAGCCCACAATTACTTCTGCCCTACAGACTCAGAGATCCAAAACGGGTCTTGAGTAAAGTTGCTCTTATGGGGCAAGGAGAAAACTAACACGAGAGATGAAAGGTAGTAACTATCCTTGATTACAGTGATAAGATTTAGGGTTCTGAAGACTGAGTCTGACTTGATTATCTCCAGAAACGGAAACAAAATTGGGTAAACACAACGAAAACCACCCTTGGACCTGTTAGGACTCCACCCGGTTTTCGAGCGAAATCTCAGTTTCGCACTGTCAGATTTTGGAGACGGACTTTAAGTGCTTTGATACTCGCTCGTACATGCCAGAGAAATCGCCTTGATATTCGTATCAGGACTTGTTGTAGGGTGTGTCTTTTCAACAATTCAGCAAAGAGTATGATGTTCTGATGTTCTCCTCCAAATAGAGGGGATGCTGCTACATTCCGAATTCATGGGATGTCATATCTAAAATGATAAGGCTGGCATGTCCGGCCGCAAATAAGACAGCAAGCTCAGAAGCCCCAGGCTACACACTTTTCCTTAAGAATGTGGCTTTCTTTATCAAAGTGGAAAGCAGTTCTGAAACCATGGACAGCGTTTCTCAGACCGTAGTGTATTTAAAGTGTATTTTCATGGAGAAAGCTGTTCTGGGAAGTCTTAAATAATTGCCCCAAACAGTGTCTGTGTTCTGCATATCCTTGTGACACGAGGGGAGGGACCAGGTTGAAAGGCTGGTATTAAATGTTTGTTTGTAAATATTATTCCTTAGTAAATTGTTAGCTAGCGTTATTTGCTTTAAGTGCACAAAAGGGATTCTGTTTCCCATATTAGTGTGATTTGGAAGCCAGATATTACTAGAAATTACTTACGTGCTCTGAACCCCCTCTGGTCCTGTTCAATAAATCACTTTGTCAGCTCAAACTCTTGGTGATTGATTAGAAAGAAGAATGCATCAAAATGATTCACTGAGAGGAGATGGTAATCTGACTATTTTACTGGGGTTATATATGATTCTGTTTATCATTTCCCCTTTTTCTCAGCAGAGAGACTAAAGAACTTTCTGTAGTTTTCTACCTTAAATAAAAACCATGACATTCTTTCCCTCGGTGATCTTATGGCCCAAACCTTAGGCTGGCAAGATACCATTTAAGTCATAATATAAGGAAGGCTGTGAGATGATGTATCCTAGAGCTGGTGTGGAGAAGCACGATCACTTTTCTGGCTAATGACATTGGCTTTTGCCCCAACAGCTCTGCCCCCAGTAAAGGTAATAACCACTGGCATGTTTTATTTCTTTTCTTAAATGATTAAGAAAAACGAAGTTAAAAAATAATGGAATGCTCCAGAAGGGAATATATAAAAATCCAGTGACTAATTGTTCACTTCCTCCAGAAATAGTATTCTGTCTACTAAGAATGGCCTTTAAATAGAAAAAAGGGGCTTAGATTTCTGTCACTCCATTTCATGTAAGAATACACATCAGTCACCTCGCATGGAAAATGTGGAAACTCTCTAGAGCTGTAAAATGAGAAACTATGGGCTGAATATGCAAATTGCCTTTCTAACAAGAGCAGTGCTTTTCTGTAAACCGATCTTTTTAAGAAAATTTAAGACAGCCATTTATTTCAGAGGGGCCCATTTGTTTTCTGTGACTCTCGTTTTTATCTGGATTTGCCAACATGTTTCCAAGCCCCTGTAGGAGAATGGAAAACAGTTTGGTTTTGCTTGCTCAGTTATTTATTTTATTGGTGTTTGCTTTCTTTAACTATGTGACTTTCTTTCTGGGCTATAAGTCTGTGATAATTAAAAAAAAAATTATAGGAGTCTGTGCAGTGCAGTGAGAAGTAGCAAATGTCCAGCAGACCTGCATTCAATACCAACGAGTTACCTAAGGCCTGGGTCACTGTGAGAAAGTGACTTAGCTGTACCCCCCCCCCACCCCCTGATCTCGGCCTTTTCATTTTAAAATGGCTGCAGCAAGTGTATGTTGTTACTGAGAAGTTTGAGTGAAATCATGCGTTAGCGCAATGTCATAGGTTATTGCCAGTACACGATGCAAATAATAAATTAGCATTTTAAGCCGGGCTTCTACATGCAGCGTCAGAAAGATACTCGAAATAATTGTTCAGGCCTATTAGGCCACTGACTCATGCAACCTGGAAACAGCAGGCTCTCAACTATCTGTCTTTCTTAAATTAGTCAAACGATTAATTCCTTCTTTCTGTGGGCATAGTGTTTGGTTTTTATAGCTTTGGAAGGACACTGGAGGGAAGGGTTACTTTACAAGACACTCCAAAGGATCTTTTCACCTCCCCTACTCAGTATTTCCTCCTATCGGTAACTATGCATATTTACGATTCTAATTGCAAATTCTTTTGAGGGCTAATAAACTCCGTTGGGTTGACCGTATGGTACTTGAAGATTAAAATATGTATTTGGTTTTTTGTTGCATTTAGCAAGTTTATTACCTTATAAGAAAAAATAACTAGATTTTATAGGTATTTATATTTTTATAGTGCTTTCAATTTGTTTCCTTTAGTCAGGATGGGGTGATGAAGTGCAGTGAAAAGAGCTGTAAAGCAAGGAGGAGGTATTTTATTCCTATTGAAGGTTCCCACGTTGATTTACTTCTATCCCTTGAGCAACTTTTTTGTCTCCTTCGCTCCAGCTTCATGGTCAAGGTCATCAGAAACACCCAACACCTTTTTATAAATCCACGTGGAAACTCATAAAACAAAGCAGTTAGGAAAACCCTGGAAGGTTTAACATTCCCAGGTATGCCTGGTTCAAGGAGACATTTTGGCGTTTCCTGGATGGCTTTCAGGAATGTAATAATTTGGTTGGGAAAAGTGAATCCTAGATGGGTTACTTGACTAATAGTTGACCTTCTGATAACATAAAGCACAACGCCACCTGGAAGGAGGAACATGCAAGGTTTTTTAGGACGTATATATTATGTTTGTAGTCACGGCAATTAAAGTTAACATCAAAGTGTCTGGAAATTTTAGATTAGCTCGAACTGTAATGTTACAGACTGCCTGTGTATGTGAAAACCTCACCGAGCAGAGCATAATACAACTCGAGTGCCTTCCAGTGTTTCTCAATTTTTGTCCATTTCTCCCTATTTCTCTGTTGTTCTTCCTCAAATTTATAGGAGTATTTCCGGACTTGGTACTCCCATTTTATGGTCAGTCAGTTCTCCCTAATGAGTCCGTAACAAACTGTCTTGTGGTTTTCTGACAGTTCAGAGTTATATTAAAAATACCTTGTTTGGGGAATTTTTGCATATGATTTCCTACTGCAAGTAATAAAAGGCCAATTATTCTGTATAATTATTAGTTACAGCCCTTAACACAGTCGGGTATACAGGGACGCAATCAAGAGTTGCTGGGTACTGAAATAAGTGAAGTCAATGACAAAATAGAACTTTCCAGTCAGTCAGTCAGTCATTCACAGGCACATCCACTCTGGAACTTCGATGGCGTGCCTCGTATATACAACACATGGTTCGACACTTTGTTTTTTTTTTTTTTAATTTTTTTTTCAACGTTTATTTATTTTTTTGGGACAGAGAGAGACAGAGCATGAACGGGGGAGGGGCAGAGAGAGAGGGAGACACAGAATCGGAAACAGGCTCCAGGCTCCGAGCCATCAGCCCAGAGCCCGACGCGGGGCTCGAACTCACGGACCGCGAGATCGTGACCTGGCTGAAGTCGGACGCTCAACCGACTGTGCCACCCAGGCGCCCCATGGTTCGACACTTTGAATACAAAAACGTACCTCTGCCCCAGCTTTTTGGGAGCACGTGGTTTAGTGACACTAAAGCTTCATAGAACCGGCAGCTAAAGCTTATAACACATTCAGAATAATATTTTATCATAGAGGATGTAGAGAATAATTCTACCGTGGCTGGAGAGTGGGGACACTTGAATATTCGGCACCGGTGTGTAAAGAAATATCGGGAAGAGGTTGGTAGGCAGAAAATAGGGATGGTCATTTTTGTGTAACTAATGTCATAGGCATGAAGGATGGCATTTTGTAAAGTAAGTGTGAAATAGACAGAAGAAGAATTTGCCCGTTCGTGATTTTTAAGCTTTTTTAAAAAAAAATTATAATTATTTGGAAGTCAGTTAAAGATTGTAGTAGGATTGTTAAATTTGTGTCTTAGAAATATAACTTTGGGGGCGCCTGGATGGCTCAGTAGGTTGAGCGTCTGACTTCGGCTGGGGTCATGATCTCGCGGTCTGTGAGTTCGAGCCCCGCGTCGGGCTCTGGGCTGATGGCTCAGAGCCTGGAGCCCGCTTCGGATTCTGTGTCTCCCTCTCTCTCTGCCCCGCCCCCGCTCATGCTCCGTCTCTCTCTCTCTCTCTCTCTGTTAAAAATAAATAAACATTAAAAAAAAAAAGAAATATAACTTTGACTGGGCCGGGCTGTGGGAATGAACTGGAAAGTAAGAACCTAGGACATATCCAGGGCCGGCAGGAGACTGCTGAAATATCATAGACCTGTCAGAGATGGAAAAGAACCATTCTGAAGGTGAAATTAATAAAGGTCAGTACCCCATTCAGTAAGAACATTGAGGACAAAAGATAAATTTCTTTTAATTTGAAACATTGAAACTTTTAAATTTAGGGCAGACATACTGAATCTGAGAAAGTTTTGTTTTATGGGATTCAGAGTTTATGAAGAAATGAGCAAAATGAATATAGAGATGGAAGCGATTGATTTGTAGGTGAACGCGTGTCTTTGGTTTACATCCATACCGCATTAATGACAGAAGGGTATAGAAGAGGAACTCTCCCATACATAGCCTTGCGTGTTAGAAAACACTTAGTCACTTAGTAAGTATTTGTGAGGATGCCTTCTGTATTTCAGAACTATTCCAGATATCCCTGTCACAAAGCACAGATTTTTTTTTTTTTTTCTTTATATCACTTCTTTTGCTGAGACATTACGTCCTGGTGTCATGGTTTCATTGACACATATTTTCAACACTGAGCCTCACTCTTTTGTTCACTGTTGTGTCCCCAGGGCCCTTAACAGTGTCTGGGACAAAGTCAAAGGCCAGGGTGTAGGTAATGCCAAACTGATGGCGTGCATGGACAGATGACTTCTTTTCAAACTTATCTGTAGCTAAATTAACTACTTGTGATTTTTTAATGTCCATCGTAACAGAGTCAAATAGTATCTGTTGATCATAAAACAGCATCATCGGCAGCAGCATTATATTGTGGAAGGGTCAGAGCCTTGGGAACTAGAGAGACCCCGTCTGATCTCCAGTTTATACCCGCGGAGCCTTAGTTTCATCATCTGAATAGGATGATAAAACTTTGTAGAGTAGTTGGGAGTATTTAAAAATAATCTACGGTGTAGGTTGCATGGGACATTGTTACCCATTAAATGTTAATTTAATTTTTATTTATGTGGACTTAACTAAATGGCTTTGGCTCTATGTTGTGGTGAGAATAATCATAGATTAGCGCCCTTTCTTTAAATTTTTTTTTAACATGCTCTACTTGAAAAAGGAAGCAATGTGGTTATGGGAAGGGATTTAAACAAAGTGAAATCAGAGACTATCTTTCGACACCATTTCTGTTTCCATTACTATTAATTCAAACAAGTTATTATCCTCCATGTATGTCCATGAAGAAAGGAAAATAACACTTGAAAAAAATATTAAGCACGGTTTGATGTTAGTTGTACATCTTTATTTCCTGCTATCCCCAGGAGAAAAATCCTAAGACTGAGTGTAATCAAGACTGTCTTGTGAGACTAGAGAGAGAGGCTGGTACTCACTGAACTACTTGCGTGTTTCGATCTGCGGAAATGACTGCGGCTTTGTTGTTACTTTACAGATCTACCTACGTTTCTTGGACTACGAGATGCAGAATTCCAATGAATGCAAAAGGAACTTTGTGGCCGTGTATGATGGGAGCAGTTCCGTGGGGGACCTCAAGGCTAAGTTCTGCAGCACCGTGGCCAATGACGTCATGCTCCGCACAGGTCTTGGGGTCATCCGCATGTGGGCCGATGAGGGCAGTCGAAACAGCAGATTTCAGATGCTGTTCACATCCTTCCAAGAACGTAAGATTCTCTGCACTTGACTGTCCTTCACATATGTCATATGATGCAAGTCTCGTAAGCCGCTAATGGTGTTTTGTCCATGCAGCGTGAGCACAGTGGGGTGCGTTGTAACAAGGTGTTAATAACACTGAGATTCCCTTTCCTTCATTCTGATCCAGCGATGGGAGAGAGTTACCTATTACATTCTGCTTCCTTATTTTAGCATATGCATGATAGCCTTGGTTAAGACAGTTCCCGCATCGACTGGGAAATGAGGATTTTGTTTGTCTCTGGTTTAGCTCTTACGAAGCGTCTGGAACTTCAGCAGCTTCTGATGAAGTTTGAGTTTAAGTCTTAAAAACCTGCATAAAAATATTTGGTAGGTTCTCTTTAGTAAGCTTCTCTTGCAATTCCATTTATTGCAAATAGGTCTGAGACGACTGAGTTCCCATTAAAGTAAGCAAAGAGAGAGAATTGCTTGGGAGGAGAGTAAATAGAAAAAGTTTCAGAAAATATTTAAAATGGCACCATGGGTGATATCCAGAGTTATGTGCAAACCGCAGCAATTTTAGAAAATTATGTTCTAACAAATAATGAGTCACATTAATAGATATATTTGGAATGTTCTTCAGAAACCCTGAATAATTCATGTTTAATAAATTTATACAAATGAAAAAAAAATAATCCTGAAAAATTCTGCTTTAGGAAATCAGCAGCCTGTATTTTGAAACTATATATTTATAAATAGAAAAAATAGTTTTGAAATCGCCAGAATTTCTCAGTGATTGGCACAGCATCCAATATTTTTTCAATTCATAAATATGAAATATATTAGACAATTCTTTCATGTAGTGAATAGGTTTGGCTTTAAATTCCTGTCTGATTACCCAGTTGGAGAATTCTGGGACCCTGGAAGTGGCAAACGTCTCAGTCTTTGTCAATCTTGATTCCACCGTGGAGTGCATTATCTTTCCTGGGATTACTGCAGATTGAAACAGCATGTTGCTATCGTGTCCTCATTTCAACAGTTGATCAAAATGTTAGAGGTAGTGCATTTTTATGTCAGCAAGATATTGGGCCAAAAAAAAAAAAATGTTGTCATTTTCTTGGTTAGAGTGGGAAGAAATTCAGACTCCAAGGTCAGCCCATTTGGTGTCCTTGCTGATGACCCCACTGTCACCAATAGGTTTTGCCTTTGGTGGGGGTGGGGGTTAAAGGTACTTATTTGATATTCTTATCAATCTTGGGTGATAATATGTTGAAAACTCGTATTTCATTTAAAAGATACACATAAGGAAGGGCTAGCTAATATGTTAGATAATATAATCAATTTTTTTAAAAGATCACAAAAATCTATTTTTATCAACACGATACCGTAAAATGCAATGGGGATAAAAATGAAAAAATACATCCTTAGGTTTCAAGTATCAACTAAAACAACAATAGTACAGAAGAGCCCTCCTCCTAGGACTTCCTAAAGTTTTATTTCATTCAAACACAGTATGAGCTAAAGCTTGTTTTTGTTTTTTTTTAACAATTGGCAAAAAATATCTTTTGCAGTATTAGCTTCTATGAAGGAAAGGTAGGTAAACAACTCAAAGAAGGTAGGCTCTTGGGGAGCCTCACTGGTCAAACTGTAGATTGCAGCACCTATTCTGTTCTGGGTATTGTTAATAAGGAGGATCATCCATGGGAAGTGGCTGGCCAGGATGCAGAAGCAACTAGAATCATGAGACAAAGTCAAAGGAAGAGCGGCATAGTTTGTCTGAGAGATTTTGTTGTTGTTTTGTTCTAAATGTGGTCACTACCTGAGACTTACGCTGGTGATATGGATTGATGTCTGGAAGGTGAGATTTGTTTGTTAAATTGTAGGGAAACGTTGGAGCGATACTTAGGAAAAACGTGTAGCTCACAGGATGTGTGGTATTCCCAAACTGAATGGATTCCCAGAGAGGGTACAGGCTCTGGCTAGGTGGCAGTCAGTCTGAAAATGGGTCCCCAGGTGGTGTGAATGGTGTAGGGGAATGTCTGAGTTTTGTAGGGAACAAACTGGTAAACTTCACTGATCCCGTTCAACTCTAACACTGATTGAGTTCCATGAGTCTTTAGGATCCTGCTGGTACCAGAAATGGTGCATTATGTCATACTGTGCAGATGCCATTGGAAGTATTTCTATTTGAGCTGAAAGAAAGAGTTTTCATGCAGGTATGTAAAGGATCTCCAGAAGTCCTTCAAGCGGCTGGACTTTTCGAAGTTGAATCCAGAAAAAACATGGCATCCGTCCTCCATAGGAGCAAAGCATCCCAATTTTTATGTTCCTGCACAGTGGATGGCTTATCACGGTCACGTCAGTGACAGGTGGTACAGTAGCATTCTCTGTGTTTAGCTCATAAAGTTTACAATAGCTTTGATTAGAACAAATTTATCGTCCATGTCATGTTTCCTCTGTAGCTTTTTGATATTTTGCATTGTATTTTTTTATTTTTGGCTGAAACTGGTTGGACTTCAACCATGACATGCCAAGGATCAAAGGCATTGTGTGATGACGTGTGTGGGTATGGACCAAACCTTTCTGTATCAGAGTCAAAGTATTCCAGATAAGAGATGAAAATTTCAAAAAAACAAGAAATGAACTTTGATCAGTGCTAATACTTCGGTGATGTTACTGAGTGGCTCAGGTCATTTTAAGGACTTTAATGAGGAAATAAAGGAACTCTATTTGTGGCGTTTGAAGTTCCCCAAATGGTATTGTTCTAGTCCATATTGGTGGCTAAGAAAGTATTTTGCATTACCTTTTTGTTTTCTTGATGATGATAGGTATAACACTTATATAGTATATATATCATATATATAAACATAGTTTATATGTAATATACTCTCTTATTTATATTATATAATCCATATGTAATATTAATAATATACATGCCTCTAATCTTACTCCATACACATCCACACACATATGGAGTGAAAACTATTGGTGTGAAATCAACGACCAGCTTTGTCTTACTCAAATAATAAGAAACCACTTTGACGTTTTTCTTGGTTCTTAGCATTTATTAGGCAGTATGCTCAGTGCAGCGTTGAGAAGTGCTTACAGCACATTCAACAATATTCTAATATATGTCAAAAGGTCTCATGTTGGGACCATACGATGTATTTTTTTGAGTAGAGTTGACACCCAATGTTCCATTAGTTTCAGGTGGACAACTTAGTGATTTGACAAGTTTGTCCATGATGCTATGCTCACCACAAGTGTAGGTCCCCTCTGCCCTACTACACCACTGTCACAATATCAATGACTCTGTTCCTTATGTTCTGCCTTTTAGTCCTGTGACTTACTCAAGTCCATAACTGAAAACCTGTATCTCCCCCCTTCTTCGCCCATTTTGTCCATCCCCCCAACCCATCCCCTCTGGCGACTATCCGTTCATTCTCGGTACGTATAGGTCTGATTCTGGTTTTTGTTTGTTATATTTTTAGATGTTAAAGGAGAGCTCAGGGACTGTCTCTTCTAATCCCAAACATTTTGTGAATTCAGACAGAATCAGAAAAGATCCAGGGAAGGTAACTGACTTTCCCTGCGCACCCAAAACTCCATGCTTAGTATTGAACAGTCCCGTGGCAAGGATCGAAGAGCTGATTCTGAAGCTCATAAGTTCTCTTGTGGATGACTTTGTCACTTGTAAGGAATGGACAGAGCTCCCATTTTCTAAAGATGATGAATGATAAAGATGACGATAACAACAGGGAACACTTCTACATCAGTCATATAGCTCAGGCATGTCAACACTGGTTTATGTGCTTTTCAACCTGAATCTTGATGCCTCTGTCCTATCCGCTGTGCCTTCTGTCTACATGTTGCACAAACATGCTATAATCCTACAGTACTCCACTTTCCTATGCCCTACAAGATTAGACTCAAGTAAAATTATAACCAGGGACTTCTGCTCTGGAACATACTAAGCTAGAGACTAATGGATGCTAAACTGGTGCTGATTTGTTACACATCAATGGGAAACTACTGCAGGTTTTGGTACTGAAACTGAGGTGTCGCCCTAACAAATATCTAAAATGTGGAAGCGGCATGGGATCAGGCAGTGGTCATAGGTTGGTAGAATTTTGAGGAGCATGCTAGAAAAGGCCTGCATTGCGTTAGATGGGCAGAATAAATCTGGACTCCGAGGGCTGCTGGGGAGGGCTGGGACGGAACTGGGGGAAGGAAATCTTTGTTTTGCCGTGGCGGAAAGCTCAGAGAAATTGTCCTGCAGGACCTGCTGAGGGACCAACACTGGCTACGTGACTAAGTAAATTACTGCAGAGAGTGTTGAAGGCATAGCCTGGCATCTCTTGCTGCTTGCAGTAGCTTGTGAGAGGGAAGAAGCAAATCGAGGGGAGAACCCATGAGCAAAAAGCAATCAGGACCCGAAGGTTTTGAAAACTGCCAGCCTCTCCAGGTGGCAGAGATGTTAAAAGTCAGAAGTGACTGCCAAACGCATGGCAGGGGATGAGGCTGAATGTGTGACCGTATAGCCTCTGCTAAATCGCCAGAGACAGCAGAAGAGCACAGTGTCGGTAACAGAAGGGCCCTTTCCGGAGGTTGGAGGTGTGCCTCACAGATCTTCCAGACTGGAGGGCATCCAGGAGGACTAGGGCGCTGACCCTCAGCCACCTCAGCAGGACCCATGGGGAGAGACAGGATTGCATCAGAGACTTTGGGTGAGCATCTGTCTGAGAGCAAAACCCAGTGAATTTCAAGCCAGGGCCACGGGCTTCTTGAGAAGACCCCTTCAGCAGAAACTCTTTTGGTTTGGGCTGAAAGAGGCAGAGTACCGATGAAGAGACATCGTCAGAACCCCCAAGTTCTTGTGGCATGGAGCCATCAGATAAAAGTGCCCAACTGCAAACGTATGTCACCATTCATAGAAAGGAAGAGTGACAGCACAGCACCACGAGCCTGGAGGGTGAGGCTCATAGAGACAGAGGGTTTTTCCTAGAAATGGAAACACAGTACCAAGAAATCCAGCATTTACCCTGCTGGACTTCAAAACTGTTATGGATCAGAGACTCCCGTTTACTCTCCATTCTCCCTATTTCCAACCAGACTCTCTATACCCATGATGCTGTGCCTCTCCCACCATTGTGTGATGGAGTGTTGGGACAGGTGATTTGTCTCTTTGGTTCTGGGGTTTAATGGTGGGGGGGAAATGGTCTCTTGGGGCTACGGTCTAGACTCCTATAAGGGCTGAACCCAGGAGCCTCTTCTGTACCACATTTAGATGGCTTAGGTGTGAGGTTTGGGACTTTGAGTCAGTGCTGTAGTGCGGTGATACTCACGGGAGCCGTGAGAAAGGGAGAATCTATTTTGCATCCATGACAAGAGTGAGGCACTGGGAGCCAACGAGTGCGCAGTGATAGGCAGTGATGACCCCAACATTTCCACCTTTTGGTGTATAGAGCTTATACATACCTCTCCGCTGAGTGCAGGAAGAATCTGAACATCATAGAATGTCACTCCGTGATCATGTTACATGTCGTGGCAAAAGGGATTTTGCATGAGTAGTTACGGTCCCTAATCAGTTGACTCTGAATTAATCAAAAGGGAAACTGTCCTGGTGGGGCTGAGTATACACAAAAAATACTGGTAATAGTCTTTAAGCCCTTTTAAAAGAAGGTATAAAAGGCATGAATGCAAGAAGTCAGAGGCATTCTAACCTGTAGCAAATACTCCTGCTGGCATTTATGGAGCACACTGCTGTCACTGACTTTGAGTCTGGAGTTCTCTCTTGTGCAGCAAAAGAGTGGATACAGAATTGAATATGAGACAGGCTAATGTCGGGGAGGAGACAAGAGTCCTGAGCAAGGGTCCTGTTTCTGTTTTGTTAGGATCAGAAGGCTTACATATGTGACGTACATGCAGAAAGAGACAATACAACAGTGATCATTAACTCGTGTGTGAGAGAAAAGGGGTTTTGATGGTATGTGGTGTTAGGGGTCAGGGTCAAGACAACGTCCTGGTGGTGAGAAGACGGCCATTTACTGCGGGCACCGGGCACCGTGTCTATTTTAACTTTTCTAGGGGCTTAGACAGATAGAGGGTGCCACCTCACTAACACGGCACTTTTTCTCACTAATTCGCCCTGGGCACTTTCGCCCTGTAGCTGCTTTCCCCTCTATGCTTTGTTTTATTTCACGATTAATCCTGGGCTCTTTTGCCCTGGTGCAGCGACTTTTCGACTCTACCTGTGCTCGGACACTTTCATCCTGTGGCGACTCTCCCCCCTAAGCTTTGTTAACCCATTGGTGCAAGCTCAGAGAATTCTTAAACTTATTCCCCACACATTGCCACGTTGTAGAGAGACCATGTGGCAGAGCATGGGGGTAGGCTTTGGGAGCCGAGAATGTTGCCCATCTGAGAGCCAGGGAGAAAGGGGTAGCCTCAGTCCAGTGACCCAAGAGACTGAGTGCTCCCAGTGACCTGAATGTAAGGCGGTAAGGTTGTAGTAATTTGTTACTTCGCAATAGAAAACCAAAACACATTCCTGTTGTAACAATATGCACTTTTGAAGGCCATAGATAATCCAGATGTCAATCTGTATATGTCACTTACATATATTAACTGATACGTTATGATTTATTAACTGGTTCCGTGCTTTTTCTAGATTTGGTAGTTGAGGAGATGCGGCAAGGTAGAATTGTAGGAAAGATAAAAAACAATCACTCTAACATCAGCTTGACCCTAAAAGTAGAGTGACCACTGTGTTATTAACCTAGGCATCAGTGTTTTCATTTTGATACTTACTCATAATCCCTCCATTCGCCATTTTGTTCCTTCATCTAATGCGTAAGCACCCAACCGCTGATGGCCCAGAGATGAATGGGACGTTCGGTCCTCTTATGGTGCTACCGCACTCATTCAAACTGAATTCCAGCGTGTGACTCACTCCAGAACATGTTCATTTACATCTGGTACTCTGCTCCACCCCGTCACCACGTACTTCCTCATTGACTTTAGTAAACTATCCACTGAAACACTGTACTTTAAAAAGCCTTACTCTTTTCTCATAGGGTCTTTGTTTCCTCTCTGTCCAGGATTTGTTTATATTAGTAGGATCTTTGCTCTTTGGCCACAGTGAGCGGTTATTATTTCACCGTTTAGTTTTATTATTGTTTCTTGTCTGGAGCATATTTTGGCATGCCGTCTGTCTCTTGTGTCCACAATTTACATTCTGTCCGCCGGAGTGCACGTGCCCAGCTTTGCAAGATACAAAGTAAAATTGTTCTGTGACCTCAATAAACTAAATTTGGTGGATCCTAAGGGTGAAAAGTTGCAGAGATGTTTGATTAGAAGCGTCCAAGTGCACTGAGCTCAGGAGCTCTCTGAGAATACACACCAAACCATATTGATGATCATCAACTCACAACAATAATGTTTCATTTGCTCTCTAGAAAAAGCAAGCCCCAACACAGTTACAAGTTTGGGGTAAATGACAACATCCAAAGGCATGTTGTTTTCCTGCATTTCACCCAGGCGAGAAAGTGACCTTCATTAGAGGAAGCCATGCTGCTGATTGTAAACTGATGTTTTAACGTAGAGATCTCCATGCCTCACTGTTAAGAGTTGGTGCATTTTGAAACACTGAAGACTACTTTGTTAATACAGGAAATATTTACTTATATCTGTCATACAGCTGCATAAATACCAGATGGCATATATAGAAATATCAGTACGACGCAGAATATGCTGGCAAAATTGCTGCACATGTGTCCTATTTCGGCACCTGTTTCTAAAGTAGACATAAAACACTGTGTGGCTAGGGGATGTATCATATATATAAGCATCAAAAGTAAGATAGGCGTTAATATAAAAACATAATTAAAATAAAAAAGGAAAAGCTGAATTGAATAATTGGCAACATAAACAGCAGGGTAAATATTCTTAACTATGAAGAATAAAGATTGGAGTGCCCAGGTGGCTCAGTCAGCGGGGTGTCCAATTTCGGCTCGGGTCACGATCTCACATTTCGTGAGTTCAAGCCCCGCGTCGGGCTCTGTGCTGACAGCTCAGAGCCTGGAGCCTGCTCCGGATTCTGTGTCTCCCTCTCTCTGTGTGTCCCTCCCCTGCTTGTGCACTCTCTCTCTTTCTCTCTCTCAAAAATGAATAAAACAAAAAAATTTTAAAGAAGCATAAAGATTGTATAAGACAATTAGAGAAAGTTATATAAGCCAATGAGAAGAAAATGGGGCAAATAAAGTGAAAAATTAATTCATAGAGAAGCAGAAATGGCCTGTTGGTATAGGAAACATACACCGGTCTGTGTTAGTAAACAAAGAGATGCAAATTCCAGTAGGAATCAGGCCTGTTTTTATCTATTCAGTTGTTTAAAAATATTGGGGTGCCTGGGTGGCGCAGTCGGTTAAGCGTCCGACTTCAGCCAGGTCACGATCTCGCGGTCCGTGAGTTTGAGCCCCGCGTCGGGCTCTGGGCTGATGGCTCAGAGCCTGGAGCCTGTTTCTGATTCTGTGTCTCCCTCTCTCTCTGCCCCTCCCCCGTTCATGCTCTGTCTCTCTCTGTCCCAAAAATAAATAAACGTTGAAAAAAAAATTAAAAAAAAAATATAGCAATAATAAAATACCCAGTTTTGTAGATTGTGTGAGAACGAGAATATATGCATGCTTTCTTCTGTTGATCTGAAACTTAATCTAAAAATATATGTATATATTAGTGATAAGTATGTTTAAAAGCATTCAACCAATGAAAATTAAGTGGCTTGGTTAAATGCTTCTTGGAACCTGTATATATTCTTTGAACTCTTTAGACGCTGTGTTAGAATGATACAGACATTGAGCTATGTGAAAAAAATAAAATTCTCAAAGCAAATATCAAACAAAACACGCATAAAAGTATATCGTAAGTTTATGTGATAAATATTTAATATAGAGTGTCTGCTGTATATGTAATGCATGTGTGTAGAAGGCAATTCATTTAAGGTAGCAATAGTGATTAATTTTAGGTGTCGAGGTTTTTTGATCCTCAGTGTTTTATGATTTTTCTACAATGAACAGTTATTGTTTTGGTAAACCTTTTTTAAAAGCAATAAATATAACTTTGATATGACTTTCTAAAGAAATGTATTAAATCCAAGAAAACAAGAATATAGATGTTCTTTTCTATGTTGGGAAAATCAAGACACATCTATGATGTCAGGAAATGGTAACTAATCAATAGGGTTTTCTGGAAGGTGGTAATTATACCAACAGGTGAGGACAGGTCACTATCTAATGACTTGTTCTTTCAGACTAAATAATCACCATGGTTTACACTAGAATTTCTCCACTTTTTACCCTCAAGACACTCACCTGATGGCTTGTTTATGACATGACAGATGTTGATGGCTAAGCCTATGTTTTTCTAATGTCCTTGGAGCACTAGAGGTGACATCAGTCCTTCCTCCTCTGGGTGCCATGAGTGAATCTTTGAGTTTGCTCTAATTTTAAATGATGTCAGTAGTTAGAAAATGTTGCTCTTGACCATTTCATAGCGAATCGTGACTTATGACTTGCAGGGTGTTCTAGTCAAAAGCCATTGGCTACTCATGTCAGAGATCTCACTCTTTTCCCAGTTCGGCCTTTTCCGCCCCTGTTGTGGTGTTGTGTGGCCATAGTTACATCTACAGGGGCTGGTGGATCGTGTTCTGATTCCTCCGAGAAATTAGCTACTGGTCTAAATAGGGACATTGGCTTCATTCCTATTGCTGTTCCAACAGCACATTTAGTGCTTAAATCAACAAAAATGTATTATTTGAAATAGATGTCACTGGGTTGAAACCATGGTGTCAACAGGGCCACTGTCTTGAGAGGCCGTAGTGAAGCATGCATTCCCTCACCTGTCCCAGTTTCTAGAGCTGTGCTCTTCCCATTGAGTGGGTTATATAGCTCCTTCTCCTTCAAAGCCAGCAAGGTCACCTTTTGTCTTTCTTGGATTCCTTGTTATATATCACATTCTGTCCCTTGGAGCTCGTCCTTTCCTCTGTAAAGATGCCTGTGATTACATTGGCCCCTCCTGGATAATCCAGAATAATCTCCACATTTTGAAGCCCATAATCACATCTGCAAAGTCTCTTTTGCATATCAAGTAACGTTCACAAATTCGGGGCATTAGGATGTGGGCATCTTTGGGAGCTATTATTCAGCTTACCACAGTAGGTTTGCTGTTCTTATTCTGTTTTTATTTGTTTGTTTTTATTAAATTGATAAACTCTTCACCTAAAATTATGAAAAATATAGTTTATTGGACTCGAAGACCAAAGGTACACAATGCCAAATGGTAATGGTGTCTCTAAATACATGTCCCTTTCATGCCCTACTACTAAATATGTATTCTTCTATATAATGAAATTATTTAAAAGTTGAATGTTTTTATTACTACAGAAAAAGTACAAGAAGAGAATGTATCATAAATATATAAATATATAATTTTGGCATGCATGTATGTGTTTTGAATTCTAAAATTAATGTTAAGCATTTTTCAAAACAAAATTACAGATCATTTCAAAAAAGTGTTTTGGGCACCTGGGTGGCTCAGTTGGTTACACTTCCGACTTCAGCTCAGGTCGTGATCTCTCAATCCATGGCTTTGAGCCCTGCATCGGGCTCCGTGCTGATGGCTCAGGGCCTGGAGCCTGCTTCGGATGCTGTGTCTCCCTGTCTTTCTGTCCTTCCCTTGCTCTCTCTCTCTCTCTCTCTCTCTCTCTCAAAATAAACATTAAAAGAATTTTTAAAGTGTTTTAATTGATAAAAAAAATCAAAATAGTATGAAAATATATGAAAGAGTACCCATTTGGTGACAGTCAGTTAATTCCTCTCCTTTCTTATCTATAACACCTTGACTTTAAGCCTCAGTTTCTTTTCCAGAAAATGAAAGAGAGGTTATAGAGTAGCTGTGAGTTTTAAATATATGTGTTCAAAACAGAGCTAATGGTAAATGGTTGGTGATAACTATTGTGTCCATTAATGGGATACCAACATACTGAAACCTTTATAGTCAGGAGTTTCTTACTTTCAATATAATGAGAATTTTGAGCAAGGGATAATGATATAAAATTGTATAGTCTGCCAAGGACCTACCCTTCCTTCCTCTTAAGCATGCGATGGAGTCCAGTTGTATCATAAAGAGGATAACGATCAGAAATATTTTAATATTGGAAGTAATACTTGGCTCAAATTCCTTTTTTTAAAGTATGTCTATAGATTTATAGGCTGGTGGAATAATTAAAATTTAAAATAAATTTTCTTGAATGATTTTTTAGACCAAAATATTTGTCTTCCTTTAAATAATGTTGATTTCCATGTGTATGTGTTGAATTACTTAGAAAATATTTGCAGAATTTTCAACGAACTTTTTATTTATTTTTTTGAGAGAGAGAGGAGGCAGTGCAGAGGGAGAATAAGAATCCCGAGCAGGCTCCACACCCAACACAGCCCGAGGTGGGGCTTCACCTCATGACCGCGAGATTGTGACCTGAGCTGAAATCAAGAGTGGGACGCTTAGCCAACTGAGCCACCCAGGCACCCCCCCCCATCAAAATGTTTTGATCAGTGTTGTCTTGGTGAGGTTGTCAGTCTGCCAGAGATGTTGTGGACAAGAATAAAGGCAGCAAATTCCTTGTAGTTTTTGGCAGGATCCTTGGGGATAACATGTATTGATCTCTTTGATTCTCAGTTTACAGCTGTTGTAGTTTATGTGTATCACTGGAAGTAGGTTGTGGGTACTTGTTGTATGGAGACAGAAAATGATTATTCTGACTTGTTAGCCTTTGAACTAGGAGGATCACAAAGTTGAGGCTATGATGGTCCATTCATTTTCTCCACCCTAATCTTTATTTCCCTCAGTTCCCGCTTTGGGGACTTGGCACTTACAACAATGAAACCAAATCTAGTGACTTTAACGGAACAGCATGTCTCAACCAGCTAACTGTTATAGACATGTACACCAGTCATGAAAACAAACCCTGAGATCCATGTCTGAGTACTGGTAATAATCAGACTACAGACCCCAAGGAAATGGAATATCCCCCTTATGCTAATTGTAGAGCTATCTAATTAGGGACGATGAATAAATCATCATGTAGCTGACCCAAGGCAGACATAATTATAGTATACAAATATATGTTCATCCTTGGGATCAAATAGAATGGATAAGATCACGATGTGTCTCATGTCCTATGTGAGGAAAGAAATGATCTCTATCTGTGGAATATAATTTTCTCATGAAGATGCTTTTTCTTTTTTTAATATGCTGTCTTTTTGGGACAGTAGCAATATGCAATTCTAGCAGAAAGATTGGGGGAATCTAATAAATGTGAGTGGGATTAAATTGAAATTTGTGAATAGATTTTCTTGTATTTAAAAAAGAGATTAAAATTCATCTTAATAATTCGAGATCTTTTGACAGATAACTAAGTCACATTGGAACATAGAGTTTTGGAGGCAGATATTGATCTTTCAAAAAAAATATATGAAGATGATAAAGGAGATGAAGAGAAGAGGCACAAATCTATTTCTGGCCTGAAATCTGGTCAGCATTTTTCAAATAAAATGTCATTTTCTCTAATTGCATAGCCTGAAGACCATTTTAAGTTTAAAATACGGTGGCAGGGGAAATTTTTCCATTTATTTGGGGAAAAACAAAACATTTGTTTTGGGGACAATTCAGATGGCCAAATATATTTATTTTTTTACATTATATTTTTCTGGAATTAGAATATCTTGATTCAAATGTAACAAGCTAGACACTTTTCAATCCAGTTTTTGAAGGCTTTGAATTCCTACTCAGATGCTTACTCATAATTGATATCTCTGACGTGTTAGCTATTTTCTTCCATTAAATTCATTAAAAAAGTTTAGTTATTTCTTAGAAATTGAAATCTGGCCATTTGCAGCAACGTGGATGGAACTGGAGGGTATTATGCTAAGTGAAATAAGTCAGGCAGAGAAAGACAGATACCATATGTTTTCACTCATATGTGGATCTTGAGAAACTTAACAGAAGACCAGGGGGGAAAGGAAGTGGGAAAAAAAAATGTTACAGAGAGAAAGGGAGGCAAACCATAAAAGACTCTTAAGTACTGAGAACAAACTGAGGGTTGGTGGTGGGTGGGGGAGAGGAGAAAGTGGGTGATGTGCATTGAGGAGGGCACTTGTGGGGATGAGCACTGGGTGTCGTATGGAAATCAATGTGACAATAAATTGCATTAAAAAATAAAAAAATGAAATGAAAAAATAGAAACTTCTTAAAACCTCAAAAAATAAAATAAAATCGTTGTCAGAATAGAATGGCAAGATGGCACTCCATGTCTATCTTACTGTTGAAAAAGTTTTGTTCTGATATCTGTCAGTTGGTAGGTATTTATTAAGCACCTCCAAAATGGCATGTGTTTGTTATTCAAAGCCCAAGTTATACAGCAGTGAGCAAGACAACTCCTTTGCCTTACATTTTTATAAGAGGAGACAAATGATGTACAGAGAAGTGAATTTAAGAAGATAAATTAAAGTTCTAATAAGTATTTGGAAAAACAACAAATTAGACGAACATGATGGAGAAGGGTGTGGATCTCAGTGCGCCATGGTTATGGTGGGTGACATTGGAGTTCAAGAGGTAGCTGAGTTGAGATGTTGGATTAGCACAAGGGGTATTGAGGAGTTTGGCATTCACTCTGTTAAAGAAAGGTTTTGGAGTGTTTTAAACAGGGGTGAGCAATGGTTTGATTTATACTTTTAAATGACCAAATTTCCTTTGGCTGCTCTGTCCATGTATCTGATGTAGAAAATCGGGTGTTGAAAAATGGCCATGAGCCACTTGTACCAATGGAGATGGCAACAAGAACTCAGCAGATAAATAGATGGTAGATAGATAGATAGATAGATAGATGATAGAAAATAGATGGATAGGTAATAGATGATAGCTAGCTAGCTACCAAGCTAGATAATAGATGGGTAGAGAGATAAGAAATAGATAGATAGATGATAGATAAATAGATAATAGATCGATAGATAATAGATAGATAGATAGATAGATAGATAGATAGATAGAAAATATATTGATAGATAGATAAGAGATAGATAGATAGATAATGGATAGATAATAGATAAATAGATGTATAGATAGATAGATAGATAGATAGATAGATAGATAGATAGATAAGGCTGACACAACTAAAGGCTATTTGGACGTGGGTGTTGAAAGAGAAAAGACTCAAGAAAGACCCTAACCCTTCAGCCTTAGCAGCCTTAATGTTAATAACTCATGGCCTTTATTAATATCAGGAAAGTGTGTGAGTGGAAGAATGATGTGGGGAAGGGGTAGTTAAAGAGGAGTAAGGTCACAATTGTTTCTGTATCGTCTAGCCATGTTTCACTTAAGATGGTACTTAGAATCCCAAGAAGAAGTTATGTCGCGATTTGCTGGTATGGAATAAATCTGGACTTCAGATGGTAGTCAGAGCTGGAAGGGTAAGCCCAGGAGAAAATAGAGTGTCAGAGGCTTTGCAGGCTTCCCAGGATCCCCTGGGATAGAGAAGAGAAGGGGGACCTCTCATGATTACCCTGGAGACCTGACTGCAGGGTTCTGAGAGGCAGAGGGAAAATCGTCTCTATCATCTAGATCAATTAAAATTATTAGTGAATAAAAGTAATTGCGTTTCCAAGTGCACTAGATTTTGCTCTTTAGCATAAATTCATTACTTAAATATTTAATGCAGATATGTATCACATTTCCATATTTATGATAAACATAAGCTTTATTTCCATCTCTCAGGCAAAGTGGTAGGCTCTAGAGCATCCAGACTATCAGAAAGTTTTAATAAATCAATGTCTTCAAGGCTGATAAAAGTTGAATTCTACAAATGAAGCAAGGACGTGTCAATGTACTCTAAGCTGTCTCCTCATCCTGCTGCTGCTCTACACATTCCTGTAACCATTTCCATCCCAAATTCAGATTGGAGAAGTGATGGGAAAGAAAAGTGAGCAGAGGTAGAAGACTCGGTGATGTGGACGTGCGAGCGTGTGTGTGTGCATGCGTGTGGCAGCACCCACAGAGGCGGTGAACTTTTGACAAACTTCACATTAAACAAATCCGAAGAATCTGAGAGAGGCAAGAAGCCGGAGAATGTGGATGGAGAGAATGAGATTTGGGTCAGGTGCTGGGAGACACGAGGGAGCATTTGAGCTGTTATTTAGCTGATATTATTATTAAAAGAAAAGTAGGATCAAGCATCACTTCCATTTCCAAATTTTCTTGATGGAGTAGCATGTTCTTTGGCTTTGAACTCACCTACCATTGATCGTTTCATTAGCCACAAAGCACAAGGATGTGAAATATCAGTGTTTCAGAGAGACATCTGCCAGGTTTTATTTTCCATTTTGTTTCAATATTTCCTGAGGGTAGCATTTAGTGGATTTCTGAATTGAAAAAGAATACAATCAGACAAAACACTAATTTGAAAAGATACGTGTACCCCTATGCATATTGCAGCATTATTTACAATAGCCAAGATATGGAAGCAGCCCAAGGGTCCATCAACGGATGAATGGATGGTGGTATGTATATATACAATGGAATATTACTCAGCCATAAAAAAGAATTAAATCTTTCTATTTGCAATGACATGGTTGGATCTAGAGAGTATTATGCTACGTGAAATGGGCGAATCGGAGAAAGACAAATACCGTGTGTTTTCACTCATGTGTGGAATTTAAAACCAAAACGAATGAATAAAGAAAAGAAGAGACAAACCAAGAAACAGATTCTTAGCTGCAGACAGCAAACTGATGCTTTCCAGAGGGGAGATTTGAAATAGGTGGGGATGGGGTGAAATCAGGAAAGGGGATTAAAAGGACACTTATCATGATGAGCACTGAGTAACGTACAGCATTGTTGAATCACTATATTGTCCACCTGAAGCTAATATAACACTGTATGCTAACTGTACTGGGATTTAAAGACAGATGGAAAAAAAGAAAATAATAATGATCATAAATAATAATAATAAATAATAAAAAGGAAAGCAGTTAGGGAGACATAACACTAATAAGTGAGAAGGAATTTTAGTGACTGTGGCATGAACAAAAGTTACTATAAGTTAAAAAAAAGTTAATTACCAAAAGGGAACAAAATTTATAAACATGTAGCACAATACTGAAAAATGATCAAATGTTCGTGAATAGACTTTTAACATTACAGCCGATATGTTTTATGATTCTTTATTAAAATTTTAAATGCAGTTTTCTTTACACTTAGTGTTGTGACTGCTATTCTTTCTCTCATCATCCCTTACCTAATTCAGATATGTTCAAAATTATTTTTGTGGTCTCTACTGAAGTTTTTATTTCTTACAGATCAGCAACATATAGGCATAAATGTCTCAGACGCATGTAGGATTTTCAACATCAGAATAGAGTCAAATGCTATTTCAGGAAATCTGGTGCATGCTCGCCACCTAGTGGTGAAAATGGGAACATGTGAGGATTTCAAAACAACCCAAAAGAAGGGAGTGAATTTAGTGAAATACTAAGTTCACTCATTAACTTTAAATATATAGTAAGTTATAGATGTTATGTGAAAACTACTATGTTACTAGTTAAAATATGAAAGACAAAATAGATTTTTAAGAATACTATTTTATTTTTTTCATGAAAAGTTAAAAGATTTTTACTAATTACTATATGTGTGTGTGTGTGTGTACATATATATTTCTACATATTATTTACAATAAAAGCTAAATATATATTTTTATATATATACATATATATATATATCTACATATTATTTATAATAAAAGCTAAATGTAACTTGTGAATATCCTACAAATAGTCATTGTCACCATTTTGGCTTATTTCCAGTAAAATTTTCCACATGTATCTTTGTGCGTGAGGCTTTATAATTTACAGTGATCTGTGTCCTCATTTCTCACCCAACTTTATACCTTAGTAATTTCTCATCTTATTCTCTGTTCCCTTCAGAAATAAGAAATCTGTCACCATAATTTTTGAACACTGGGGCAAGACTTCTCAAGATTTTGCTTTTTCTTTTGTTCTGGTTTGTGTATCGAGTGGTAAACTAATGACATTGGAGTCATCTGGATTAAACAAAGTTAAACGGGCTTCGTGGCACAAGAGCTCTGTGAACAAGGGTCCACCAAAAGCTGACGTATGGAAGGAAGAACACCATAGTTCATCTTACTAATCCACAATACATTTCTTCCCGCTAGAGCAAATTGTTGCATTAAAATTTGTGTTTCCAAAGAATTTATCATGAGATGTTTGGATAAATGTTCACTTACGGTATTTTAAATTGAAATTTCAAGCCTGGATTTAAGGTACCCGTAGATATTCTCGAAACCTGCATCTGTGCGTCGTGTTTCTCTGTCCTGAAAATCGTGTCACTCAGTTGCCGGACACTCTTGTCACTTCTGTCCAAACCTCAGTTTATAAGATCACTAGAGACTTCAAAAGAATACACCTTGATTTTATAGTGGGACCAAAACACCACGATCTGTTCTGCACACTCGCTTTTCTTGCCTTCCAAGATGGCGTCTGAATAGCTCTCTTTACGATTTGGAATTAGAAAATGCATATTATCCTCATGGTCTTGTTTTCCTGCAAATCGAGGAATATCATAACATACATCTAAACCTTCTTCCTGGAAAGTAGTACAAACACTTGTTAAAATCTTCCTTTTATTGAAGTTAGTGAGCAAACAATCCATTTTCTGTTTCTTTTTTAGAGTTAAAAACTTGAAGTGATATTTTACACTGGGCATGGGTATAGCAAAGGGATATACTTCCCAAGATCTTTAAATAACTTAGCAAGGCTCAGTTTCAGGAATGTCCTGAACATATCTTAGAAAAGTGTCTTACAAACGTAAAAAAAATTTGGGGGGCCTGGGTGGCTCAGTTGGTTGAACGCCCGACTCTTCGTTTCCACTCAGGTCATGATCTCACGGTTTCACGAGTTCAAGTCCCACATTGGGCCCTGCACTGAGAATGCAAGACCTGCTTGGGATTCTCTCTCTCTCCCTCTCTTCCTTCCTTTCCTGTGCTTGCACTCTCTCTGTCTCTCTCAAAATAAATAAATAAACTGAAAAAGAAAAAAAAAGTTGTCTTTATTGTGTAGTTGCCTATAAAAAGTGGAGACTGTATATAGACTTACTTTTTTTTTTCCTTTTTATAGGTAAATACTAGAGCCACATAGAATCAAAGAGCTTGGAGCTTCAGATTTGTGGTGTATTAGTGACTCTTTTCACATTTAAATACATTACTGAATTCATATGATTGCTTTCGAGAGAGAGAGAGGGATAAACACCTTCATTTCTACAGGTTGTGAGGTTCATTATTTGCATTACCTACCCTTACGTTACTTCATGTAATATTAGAAGCAACTTGAAACCACTCAAGTGGGGGTTGTCCGCTGAGCACTTGGGACGGGATGTTTGTAAATGAATGATGAAGGTTGTAGAAGATAACAGCTTGGAGAAAGATGTGCTAGGGAAATTTACGAAGATAAATGTCCCCGGACGTTTTTGAGGAAGTGATGTTTCATGACGCATGACTTTATTCCCCAGTCTCTTACAAGTGGGTATGAACTGGCTGTTGCTGAGGCTGTGCACCCAGCTGTGGCGGTCAGTGTCCATTGGATCTGCCTGGTCGGGTCCCATGAAGAACTGATTGTTACATATTTTAAATCTCACCCCTGCATGTAATAGCTTAGAGAGCTATGTGCTACAACCCGTTTCATTATATTATTTCTCTTACAACGTTGTATTAGCTAAAGAACAGCTATGCTTTTTTGTTACACAAGAAGGTAAACACCTCTGTGTAGAACTCCTCTTTTTAGAGTCTATTGATTGCACGCTGTTATGTGTGAAACCTCTGCTCCATTCTTTGCAGCCTGCATTCTCATTTGGTGTTGATGAGATCTCTGTGAATGACCGTCCTCACTTCACAAATTAGGAAATGTGAAATATTAGGTCACTGAACTTGTCTATTCTGTATCTCCTTAACATCGTATGTTTTATTGGTTGATTTAATTTTGGCTAATTATTACCGTCATTCAAGAAGAGCTAATGTGTGCTTACTGTACCTCGGACAACAGTGGTTACAGGTTTTAAAGATCGATCACATTTAATTTTCACAGCTGTGTGTGGTAGTTAAGATTCGCCCCCTGTATAGATGTTACTGAAACTGGGGGATTTTGAGGCACGTTCGCTCAAGGTCACACAACCTGGAAGTGATGGATCTGGGTTTCAGTCTCAGACATTGTGAATCGACGGCTCCTGTGCGATGCTCCCCTGCCCGAGCAGCTGCACGCACAGTTCTAATGCTTGTGTCCATAGGCTGGCACTCTCCTAAGTTCTGTGCGTACTTAAATCGCTTAGGTAAGTGTTATCCTTATCCCCGTTTTACAGATGTGACAACTGGGCCTATCCTCAGGGATTATCACTCCTTGCAGCCGAGACCCAGCTCTGCCCACAGTAGCATTGTCGGGATCCTTCCATCCCGTGGTGAAGTCTCTGCAGAACACAGGCGAAGCTTTATCCTAACGTGCAGTCTCCTACATAGGCAAACCAACCAACCAACAAAAAAAGACTGGTTGCCCGAATGCGTCTGTACTGGTGCAGGAGGGAGGAGGGAACAGTGAGGCAAGACCCGTTTTTCAGTGTCAGACTATCCATTCTGTTACCTGAATGATTTAAATCAGGAGCAACGCTGTGCTTGCACACATGACGTTCTGTTGGCCGACTAGAATATTCCACTACTCTCAGTTTCTGTCTTTTTTTTTTTCTTAAAATGAAATACTTAGCATTGCATCTGGGTAATGAAATGGTGAGGTTCCATAAACCCTTCCACCGAAGCGAGATTGAAAGAGCTGCGGTCATCGTATCTAAGTACACTTTAAAAGCAGTTCAGAGACAAAAAGCCACGAAAATAGTTCCTCCTGTGTCTTTTCTAAAAGCCAACGCGAAGCTGTATTTGCTCTTCCGCTGACAACAGAAAACCTCCTTCCAGAAAGAAGTAGACTCTTTTGATCATGGGAACTGGGCGCGTGAGGTACTCCGAACCGTAAGGATTGTTTCCTCAGCTGCCGCGTTTTTGTGGGTGAATCCCACCCTTCACTTGAGCTTCTTCCAGATAATTTTAAGAAATAAGGAAGCTGGTATTTAAAAGGCAAGAGCTTTTGGCAACGTATACTGAAGTTCTAAGCAGAACCAGTCCTCCGCCAACTGGGAGGATGTGTCTGGGTCAGCAATGGTGAGCGAGCCAAGGAAAGGACGCTGAGCTGTAGTCTCTGAGAATATCGCAAATCGGACTGCCCTTGAAGACCATTCATGGCATGGAGGTTAGCTCTCCACTACTCACCACACCTGTTGGGAGTCTTCCGTTTCCTGGGATACTCAGCTAGCACCCTGGCTGGACTTAACCTTTTGCTCGGTAATATTAATCAATTAAACCTCTCTGTTGAATATTTACCATAAGCCTAGGAGCGTTAAACTGTATGAAAGCTTAAAAATGAAAAATTTTTGAAGGCATTGCCCTTCGTCTCAAAGAACATGTGGGAAAGATGATAAGCATATGCTAACCGCCAAGCTCTGTTTAAAATTATAAGTATAATAGGATTTAAGAAAAAGATAATTTTCTTGGTAGCTTGGAATAGTATTTCAAAACTGTACAGATAATACAGTGCAGATATGATTTGGATAACAGAACGGAGAAAGGATATTCCAGGGCAGAGAGAGAGAGAGAGAGAGAGAGAAGGAACTGTGTTTGGCCACTGAGCCACAGATAACGGGAGTGTGCTGAGGGTCATGGGAAATAAGGTCGGTATCCAGAGTGTGTCCAGACATCCTTGAAAACACAAGAAGAACATAGCTTGCTTTGGGAGGCAGGAAGTTGCTATTTTCAATAGGAGATAGAAATAGGAATCTTTGATGAACCATTGCATACCTGCATTTATTTTTTTTAAGTTTGTTTATTTATTTTGAGAGGGGGGAGGCCCCGAGAGGGAGAGAGAGAATCCCAAGCAGGCTCTGCACTGGCAGCGTGGAGCCCGACTTGGGGCTCGAACTCGCAAACTGTAAGAGCGTGACCTGAGCTGAAACCAAGAGTCAGACGCTTAACCGACTGAGCCACCCAGGCACCCTGCAGATCTGCATTTACAGGAGAGAAATATTCAGACGTACAATAACGAGAACACTCAGAAGCCACTATGTTGTATTTTTGGTGTTGTCTATGAAACAACATTTATTTTTGTTCAAGGACTGTAAGTTGTTACACATTTGTTTCTTAGCCGCTGCAAGATTTGCTTTTTTTATCTTTCTTGTTTGCATAGCAATTCTGTAAATACTGGCAAAAGTAAGAGAAAAGATAGTCTAGTACCTGCAATAATAGAAAATTTAAAAAGCAAGACGATCCCAGTTAACTGGCACATTTGCCTGATCATTGGATGAAAAGAAGTGTGTCAGGAATGTGATTTATGGGCCGTCCTGGATTGCCTATCCTGTTACCAGTGAAATCGCCAGTATTTAATCATAACTGATACAGGCACATGGATTTGTAGTTTTTAGGGGTTTTCTTAAACTTTTTGTTTAATGTTTATTTATTTTTGAGACCGAGAGAGACAGAGCATGAGCGTGGGAGGGGCAGAGAGAGGAGAGAGGGAGACACAGAATCCGAAGTAGGCTTCAGGCTCCGAGGTGTCAGCACAGAGCCCGACGCGGGGCTCGAACTCACGGACCGTGAGATCATGACCTGAGCCGAAGTCGGCCGCTTAACCGACTGAGCCACCCAGGTGCCCCTGGATTTGTAGTTTATAAGAGATGTTCACAACCAAGAAGCAGCAGAACTACAAACACGACTGCATTTGGAGCATTTGGAATTCACAGTTTGGTGCTCTTCCGAGTATTCTATTGTACTTTGTTCAATTACAGAATGCAGAGTCATTTTTATTCACATACTTAAAATTGTAAAATCTAATGCATCCTACTTAATAGTAACTGTACTAATTTTTCCAACTCATCCTGGAAGGGAAGTAAGTATTTATGCTCTCTTAAAGGTTTTCTTCACTCGGCGGATAAGTGTATTTTCATTTTTTAAGTTTATTTATTTACTTTGAGAGTAGGGGAGGGGCAGAGAGAGAGGGAGAGAGAATCTGCACTGTCAGCTCAGAGCCCGACATGAGGGCTCCCAACTCACGAAGAACTGTGAGATCATGACCTGAGCCAAAATCAAGAGCTGGATGCGTAACCGACTGAGCCACCCAGGTGCCCTGATAACTCTGTTTTCAGTACCACCAGCGTCTCTTAGGACGTGTGTATTTCTTACGGTTTTTTACTAAAACATTTTGCAACCACTCCACTCGCAGAAAACTCCTTTTCGTTCTGTGTGCACAGTTTGACAACATTCATTATCTGCTTAACAGACCATATCTGTTCTGCAAGAGCCATTACGGTTGACTACAGAAATTTAAATTTAGCTCCATACTAAAGAGCAGATTTTTGCAATAATGCATCAGATCATTAAAGTTTATATTATAACGGGCTTATATGATGTTTAACAAGGCACTAGCCCATGTTAAGCATGATACTTCCTTTTCAAAATGACTACTACATATTTTCTACCTTTTAATGTGTTTTTTCCCCGAAAATGACTATTGCATTTTTTTTTTAATCTTTTGCCAGACTTTAAGACCATAAAGTCAAACTCTAGCCGAGGAAAGAAGGAACTAGTCTTCTGGAAGCGGGATAGGGGGAAGGGTGTGGAGAGCCAGAAGGAATCCCTTTGCTTGAGTTAGCTACATCTTCACCATGTTTCTGATTTGCAAGACTTGAGTGTGTTTTGTTTGTTTGTTTTGTTTCATTTTGTTTTGTTTTGTATTGTTTTTTGGTTAGGATTTCTCTAAGAGTGTTAAAATACACCAAGTTGCCTTATGCAAATTATTTGTTTGACACTTGTGGTTAATATAGCAAATGTACCTAAAAAGGGTAACTTTCTAAAATACCTGTTGATATATAGTCTTGAAGGTGTGAAAATCATTACAACATGACTGTGGTATTTAGACAATACTGATCATTAGTAAATCTTTATTGATCGATTTTCTAACCACTGTAAATTATGTGTTTTGTATCTAATATGCTTTTCTAGGATAGTCATCCTTAAAAGGATCTTAGAACAATTACTGAACAAAAAAAAACATGAAACACAGAAATTACATTTTAGAAGATATGTGGGATCATTGTGAAGTTAAAAGCACGGTCTGTGAACTATAATCCCTAATTCAGTATTACTCTAGCTACTGATTTTTCTTTTTTTTTCTTTTTTTTTTTTTTACCGTTTATTTATTATTGAGAGACAGACACAGAGCACGAGCAGGGGAGGGGTAGAGAGAGGGGGAGACACAGAATCTGAAGTAGGCTCCAGGCTCTGAGCGGTCATCACAGAGCCCCACGTGGGGCTCGAACTCACAAACCGCGAGATCATGACCTGAGCTGAAGTCGGTTGCCCAACCAACTGAGCCACCCAAGTGCCCCTAGAGACTGATTTTTCTAAACGTCCTATTACTCTGATAAAAAAAAAGGAATGTATTTTCCTAATATGGAAGTCCTATCTAACCTTATACGTTGCTACATTAAACTTGTACTATTTCTCATATCTTTGTATTGTATACCTTCTGGGCATCCTTCCTTTATCTCCCAGCACCCTAAATGCGCATTGTAATCTGGCGATCATGGACCATTGTAACATAATGTTACTAGAATGTGTGAAATACGTGAAAGTAGGTTAATTTCATCAATCATGTTGATGGGAATAATATATATTTTTCTTATGTTGTTCAGGATTAATTTTCTCTTGTTCTGAATTTCCCTGACATTTTTTGTTTTGTTCATTTGTTCAAATAATGCAGTAGAGATTTGCTTAATGTCTACTTTCTTCATTCGTGTTTTGTAAACATATGCTTTACAAAATTATTTCAATATTAATTAATTAAATTAAGACTTTTTGCATAATACAACTAAATTTGTACATACAGAATTCCAGTGTAAAGCATCATGTTATGCATGTAGTGGGCACTTAATTTTCGTTAAATGAATGCAGCAAGTCAAAAACAAAAAAAAAGAACGCACCCATATAGATAATGTACTTCATTGTTATCATGGAAACCCTCCTGTGGTAGTTTTATAAGCTAAGCACATCTAGAGAAGGGCCAGCTCTGTTCACAACATGGGAAATAATTACCACAATAGCAACCCCTGAGAATGGAATGTCGGATCGTTTATCTCAATTTGATGGCAAATTATCATTCTCATCTTTTTGTTTTTCGATTTGCAATCGGAGTGATTTACTACTGAATCACAGTTATAACTTTTTTCTTTGCTTTTTTTTCTTCTTCTTATTTTTAGCTCCCTGTGAAGGCAATACATTCTTCTGCCATAGCAACATGTGTATTAACAATACACTGGTCTGCAATGGACTCCAGAACTGTGTGTATCCTTGGGACGAAAATCATTGTAAAGGTAAAGACCGGTTCTTAAAATTTGCAAAATTCCTCTGCCCGTAGAGTGGGAAGAAGTTTATTACAGTGCTTGGATGTATCAGACTTAAAAATGGACTGTCTATGAACTGTCTCAAGCTTCGTGTGTATTTGGCATTTCATTTGTAAACCTTAGTCTTTGCTTTCACCAGAAGTTTCCTCATTCGTTGATGCATAGTAGAGTCTCCTTAACACTGGGATGCTCATTAAAGACATCTCATGAGAGCCTGCAGAGCCATGGAGAGGAAATGAAGCTTCTAGTGCAGTGTGTTTTTCCTATCAGACCTGGTGCCCTTCATCTCTGCCTGCAACTCTCCCTTATTCCAATGTCTTCGTCGGATAGTAAGCACACATTCTAGAGGTCAAGTGCATTCAGGGAACATTTGTGCTTTCAGGTACTCCCAGCCACTTAGCTCGACTTCCAATTTTGCTCCCCGAATGCTTTTCTTCCTTTCCCATGAAAATACCTTCCAGCGCCCCTGCTGCCTTCTCTAGCCTGTACACAAAGGTCTGTTTACTTGGATAGCAATCCTCGGCTTTGCTATGAATGCTGTGTGTTTTACCTGAAAATGCCAGGTATATTCTTTTACTCACATTCAATATTACCTGATTGGCAAAGAAAAAGGAACAGGCAATGAACTCTTTCATGTTCAAAGTCCAGTATTGTCTATTGAACCATCTTCTGTGGACAGAAGCAGACAAGCATCGCCGCCCTAGCCATGGTTGACGTAGTGAGAAAGGCCCAGCCTCTCAATTATTTTGAGGGTGGGAGTAGGTGATTATTCAAGGAGCCACTTCTGAATGGATGGATAGGAAATTATGTAATTTGTGCAGTAGAATCTTAAATCGGCACTGTTAATGACTGGTAGTCCTAAGCTTTGTTTGTCTAACGGGATTGGTTCCCACATGTATAGGGACTATTTCACATGAGAGTGGACGGAAGAGAATGTGAACAGATATGCATTATGAGCTTTCAGGCTTCTCTTCTCCAAGTGGCAGAACCACTATTTTGATTTCTGATTCATTCTTTTTTGAGAGGGGATCACACCTTTACAGGTTTGATTGTTGTTATTGGCTCACCTCAGAGACACTGTGGGTTCAGTTCCAGACCACCGCAATAAAGTGAGCCAAACGAATATTTTGGTTTCCTAGTGCATATAAAAGTTGTTTGCACTATTCTGTAGTCTAGTAAGTGTGCGATAGCAATATGTCTGTAGAAACAATGTGCATACCTTAATTAAAAAAAAATACTTTATTTCTTGGGGCGCCTGGGTGGCTCAGTCAGTTAAGCATCTAACTTCAGCTCAGGTCATGATCTCATGGGTTGTGGGTTCGAGCCCTGTGTCAGGCTGTCTGCTGGCAGCTCAGAGCCTGAAGCCTGCTTCAGATTCTGTGTCTCCCTCGCTCTCTCCCTCTCTCTCTCTGTCCCCATTCATGCTTTGTCTCTCTTTCAAAAATAAGTAAACATTAAAAAAAATTTTTTTAAAGTGCTTTCTTGCTAAAAAGTGCTGGCCATCATCAATCCTTTCAGCGAGTCCGAATCTCTGGTAACAGGTCACCATAATAAATGTAATAATAATGAAAAACTTTGGAATGTTGCAAGAACTATCAGAATGTGACATGGAGGCACGAAGTGAGCAAATGCTGTTGGAAAAATTGTGCTGATAGACTTGCTCGATGCAGGGCTGCCACAGACCTCCAATTTTTTTAAAAAAACACATGTCTGTGAAGGACAAGATGAAGTGCAATAAAATGAGGTATGCCTGTAATTTATTGGAGTTAGTTTCATGTACTAACCTACAGTATGTTCTAAGTAATTTGCTGTGCCCTGGAAAAGAATGCATTTTGCCATTGTTAGGTGAATTGTGCTATAGATGTAGGCTGATAGCACTGTTCGTATTCCATTTCTGTTTTTATTTCCTACCATGTTTTATCTATTTTTAAAAAATCCTTTGATGATTATGGTTGAACTGCTTCTTTCTTCACTTCTGTAAGCTTTCATTTTATGTATTTTTGAGTTTAGTTGTTGGGTCTGTACATGTTCGAAATTATTGTGCTTTCCTGATGGATTGACCCTTTTATCAATCATTATCAAATGATCTTCTTGTTTTTAATAACTTTTTGCTTTAAAGTATTTTGTCTAATGTTAGCACATCCACTCTAGATTTCTTATAAATACGGTTTGTATTGCAATCTTTTTCCATACACTGGCCTTTAGTCCATCTATATCTTTGGATGTAAAGTATGCCTTCTATAGACAGGATATGGTTGCATCTCATTTTTTGATCCATTCTGAAAACCTTTGCCTTTTCATTGGATTGTTTAATCCCTTCATATTTCAATGCTGGTATTGATATATAGTTGGATTTACATCGACCATTGTACTTTCTTTTCCCCTCTGTGTCCCATGTTTTTTTATTCCTCTTTTCTTCTTTATTGCTGTCTTCTGCACCGAGTGAATATATTCCAGTGTAGCATTTGAATTCCTTTAGTGATTTTTAATGTATTTTTGGAGCTATTTTCTTAGTGGTTATTTTAGGGGTTATAACATATAGCCTAATTTTCCAAAATATATTGCAGGTTTATACTAATTTAATCCCAATGACCTTGTTTATGTAGGTCTGTTCTCTCTTCCTTCTTACCTATTACAATTGTACATATTACTTTTATGTACGTTACAAATCAAAGACTACATCACTGTTGTTACTTTATATAATTTTAGAGCAAGTATGTATTCACATAATTCATTATATAACCCTTTCCTCCTTACCACTTCTCATTCTTTCCTTTGTTTTTTGTGAATTCACATTACCATCTGATGACACTTCCTTATTCCAAGATAGTTTTGCTCCTACTAAACTCACTTGTACTATTAATACCAAATATATTATAAGTTAAAGGCCCAACAGTACAATTTTATGCATATGATATTACTCTTTTAAAAAGTTAAGGGAAGAATGCAGAATATATATTCAACTATACCGTCCTTGGTAGTTATGTATATGATCGCCTTTATCGGCAGTGTTTATTTGCCACTTTAATTCACTTTGTACTTACTTTTCTCACGTGGGTTTGAATTGCTGTCTGGAGTTGCTTGGTTTCGATCCCAAGAATTTCCTTTAATATTTCCTTTACTGCCGTAAATTCTTTCAGCATTAAATTATGTTTATTTCTGTTTACCTGGAGATGTCTATTTCATCTCCATTTTTGAAAGTTCATCACGCTGGATATTAGATTTCTATCAACAGTTTTTGTTTTGTTTTGTTTTTTGCCTGCAGAGTTTTAAATTTGTCGACCCTCTGCTTTCTGGCCTCCAAGATTTCTGATGATAAATCACCTGTTAATCTGATTGGGAGTCCTTTCTGTGTGATGAGTTATTTCCCCCTTGCTGCTTTCAAGATTTTCTGTTTCAACATCTTTAATCTCATATGTCAGAGTGTGGGTCTCAATTCATTTATCTTACTTGGAATTTGCTGAAATCCTTGGATTTTAGATTTGTTCATCAGATTTGGGAAGTCCTCACCCTTTATGTATGTGATTATTGTCCTGCACTTTCTTTCTCTCCTTCTTTACTCCCATCCCATGATGTTGGTGCCATTGATGGCTTGTCTTATTTTTCTGAGGCTCTGCCCACTTTCCTGCATCCTTTTTTCTTAGTCTTCTTCAGATTGCATAACGTTCCTTCACCTATCTGCACATTTGCTGTTCTTTTCCTAGTCCAGCTGAAATGTACTGCTGAGTCACTCAAATGCAGTTTTTATTTCTGTGACCATGCCGCTCAATCCTAGATTTTTCACTTTTTTCTTTTTTAGAATTTGTTTCTTTTTTTTTAAGTTTTTTAATGTCTATTTATTTTTGAAAGAGGGAGAGACAGAGAGTGAGCAGGGGAGAGCAGAGAGAGAGGTAGACATAGAATCCGAAGCAGGTTCCAGGCTCTGAGCTATCAGCACAGAGCCCAATGCAGGGCTCGGACTCACAAACCGCAAGATCATGACCTGAGCTGAAGTCGGACGCTCAACCGACTGAGCCACCCAGGCGCCCCTCATAATTTCTGTTTCTTCATTGCTGTTCTGCATACAATGAGGGTTTCTCCTCATATTTTCCTTTACCCCCTTTAACCATCGTTTCCTTTAGTTCCTTGAACATATTTTATAACAACCGCTTTGCAATCATTGTCTCGTTGTCTGCCTGGTCTGCTGTTTGGCCCTCTCTAAGGCTTTTTAACCCCCATGTATGAATTGCTTTTTCCAGTTTCTTTGCATGCCTTGTGATATTTTGTTGAAAACTTCACGTTAGGGGCGCCTGGGTGGCTCAGTCAGCTAAGCGTCCGACTTCGGCTCAGGTCATGATCTCACAGTTAGTGGGTTCGAGCCCCGTGTCAGGCTGTGTGCTGACAGCTCAGAGCCAGGAGGCTGCTTTGGATTCTGTCTCCCTCTCTCTCTGCCTCTCCCCTGCTCATGCTCTGTCTCTGTCTCTCAAAAATGAATAAACATTGAAAAAAAGAAAAGAAGATAAAAAAAGAAAACTTCATGCTAAATAATGTGCTGTAGCAATTCTGGATACTGATTCCTCCCTCCCCGGGGCTTATTGCTACTTCTGTTTTCTCCTTGACTTGTTTGTGAGCACAGACCAGGCTGGCCTGTTTCAGTGACGTCTGTCCTGACGTTCCTCCACGGAGACCATGCCATGGTCTCAGATGGTCCTGGTTTAGTAAGGTGCTCTCTGACCATCCCTTTGCCTGTGCTGTTTATGTGTCTTTGTTGGTATCACACCCAGCTGTTAGTCTCCACCAAGTGCCAAATGATTGCTCTGTTATTTTGGACAGTTCCCAGGAGTATAAATTGCTCCAAGGTCTGACCCAATTCAATTCTATTCTGTTGTGGGGTTAGTCTTTGAGTTCGGCCTTTATGATTTATTCTAAATTATTAGTTATTTTCCTGACATTTTACGTTAAGCTTCTACCTGTTCTCAGGTCTGGCTAGTTGCTACTGAAGAGCTTGATCGTCTCCTCTTAATCGCTTACCAGAAAATGTCTGTTGTTTTGGAGATCCCTAGGCCTGAACTTCTCCACACTGTTCCAAACAATGTAACGTTCTTTGGGGAAAGCTCTGGCGCTCTCTGTTCTTGACTTACCTCTCTTCATGGGCAAAACGTCTGCATTACTGCTCTGAGTGATGGAGGGAGGCAGGGGCCGTGACCTACTTGTCTTGGAGTGACACCCCTACTTTATGAATAGGGTACTGCCCGAGGGTGGTAACCTCTGGCTTATCAGCTTGCCCCTCCAGGCAGACGGACAGACTCTACGAGTGAGCTTGGGCAAGTGTGCTCAGAGACAAGCATTCCCAGCCTGCTGCCCTCCTGTAGAGCTTCCATCCTACCAGTGGGGGCTGAGAGGAGGAATGGAGCCCTTGACAACTCAGCATCTCCTGCCTAGGATAGAGCACCTGCCCTAGGGATTCAGGGGGGTGGTGAGAAATGCTAGTGGTTTGCTCCTCCTGGGGAGATACTGCAGCTGTAGAAGGAAAGGCTTAGGAGGAGGAAACTCTGTGCCGTTGTCTGAAACCTCCCTAAGTGTCCCTCATGGTGAATTGGGGTGGGGTTGGGAGAAATGGGTTCAAAGGCCAGGCTCTCACTGTTCTTAACGAAATTTAGTAAATTTTCTTGAATAAATGTACTTCCATTTGCTCTTTCCATTAAGATAATTTCCAGAAACTATATATATATACATATATATACATATATATATATACATATATATATAGTATTTCCAGATACATTTCCAGATAATTTCCAGACCAAAAAATATATATGCACATATATTATATTTATTTATTTAAATCACTTTTACGAGTTATGGTTGTTTCACTGGGGAAGAGGCCCATGGAAGACATCATGCCACCATTCCAGAAATTTCTGTCATGAAATCGAATTACCTTTTGATATCAGAATATTGTTGTTATTTTGAGTTCAATTATCCATGTCAGGAATAAATTCGAAACCATATAGGTAAGTCTGCGTTCCCACTAGTGGAGTTTGGGATGTTTCCTTACACCTATGAGAAAGAAAATAATTTACCGTTTTTAACATTACTAATCCATTCCCAAATGTCATGCTGAAGGTCTTGTAAGACCTTCTCCACGCATATATTTATGTTTCAAGTAGGGGTGCTGGGCAGTGGGAGGGCTGTCTCTAAGGCCGGACGATAGGGCCCCTGTGAAAAGCAAAAGGTTTTGTTTCTAAAGATTCGTTTTTGTCACTCGAAGCCTGTAAGAGTCCCATGCTGAGCGTACGTCTTATTAAAGTTCTCCCTATGCGCCTTGACTACCATATTAATACGCGGTGGATTGTTTCTTGTTTTGTTTGTTGTTTTCACTCTCCTCAACCTGTAGAGAAGAGGAAAGCCAGCCTGCTGGACCAGCTCACCAACACCAGTGGGACTGTCATTGGAGTGACTTCCTGCATTGTGATCATCCTTATTATCATTTCTGTCATTGTGCAGATCAAACAGCCTCGTAAAAAATATGTCCAAAGGAAATCGGACTTTGACCAGACAGTTTTCCAGGAGGTGTTTGAACCTCCCCATTATGAGTTATGCACTCTCAGAGGGACAGGAGCTACAGCTGACTTTGCAGATGTGGCAGAGGACTTTGAAAACTACCACAAACTGCGGAGATCCTCTTCCAAGTGCGTTCACGACCACCACTGTGGGTCCCACGTGTCCAGTACGAAGGGCAGCCGCAGTAACCTCAGCACAAGAGATGCTTCTGTCTTGACGGAGATGCCCCCACAGCCCATCAAACCCCTCATCCCGCCCATGAACAGAAGAAATATCCTCGTCATGAAACACAGCTACTCGCAGGATGCCGCAGATGCCTGTGACATCGACGAGATTGAGGAGGTGCCCACGACGAGTCACAGGCTGTCCCGACACGACAAAGCCGTGCAGCGGTCAGTATCAGTAGATTTTTTGATGACGACTATAACCTGAGGACCAAAATGCCTCCAAGAATATTGTGTTCTAGTCGATCTGCATTTTTCACTCTCTCTTTTTGTTAATGATTCAAACCATAGGATCTCGATTTTTTTCCCCTCCTTTTCCTTTCCCGTGTCATCCATAGGCTTCCTGAACCCTGTTTATGTACACATGTGTTTGTGTGTGAGCACACACAGACCAAAGATAGTTCATTTATTCCCACGCGTACATGACATTTACTTCTACACAGATTAGGGTTTTAATTTCTATCATAAATACGACTTGCTAATTTGCATCCACATGGTCATAAATGTCGCTCTCGTCAACTTTTAATATATTTTCAGATATAAAATGATATTTGGAAGTAATTGCCTTACCAAGATGGTTAACCCATCTTGTTGAATAATTTTAATTAAAAATAACATATTTTGCAATATAATGTATTATATTTTTTGTATGACAATGAAATTACCAAAATCCTTTTTTTCTACAGATCACATAATACTTACGTTACAAATTGCATATAATAGTATGGTATGCTAAAATACAAAACATTTCTATTTAAATGTAGAGAAAAATAGTAGCAACATTTAATTCATGTTCCTTTTAACAGAAAGATACTATTATCTGTATCGAATTATTAGCCATAAAATTAGTAAAAATTTTGAGGAAAGAAAATTTAATTTAGAAAAAAAAATCGATTTTAAGTCCCCTAATCCAAATTATATATGTTTTATTTTGCATGTTTACTAGCATTGAGTTTGTTTTATGAATGTACATACTTTTTTAATTCATTAGTGCATCTTAAAACCTAAAATATTTTTAGTTGATTTAGTATTTTTGCATGCTGATGGAAAAAAAAAACCTATTTCCACAGTTTTAAGAATTTTTAGGAATGCTTTTAAGTAAGTATTTGTATGAATATTTATTTTTTGTGCAAATATTACTTTGTTGAATGAAATAGCCATAACATTCCAGGTTCTGCCTCATTGGGTCTCTAAGCAAACATGAATCTGAATACAACACAACTAGGGTCTAAAAAGAAAATTCAAGGTAAGCGAATGTCCTTGGTTCCTTCTCCCACCTTGTTGTATTCTGTTTTGTTTTGTTTTGTTGCAGTTGTCTTGTTGATATTTTAAGGAATGTGCTCTTTATTCATAATTTCTTGAGATATATGTTTCGTAATATTTCGTAATCAGAAATATAATGGGTTCAATGCTGATGGAATGATGATTTGTCGTAGACATATCTTTCAAAACATTGTTCACCTGCTTACCATCAAGCATTGTACTACAGTGTTATTAAAATGATGTGAAATCAGGAAGTGAAATTTTACATGTTTTAAAGTTAAAATCCGAAACCTAGTCAACTCTTTTTAAAAAGAGCAGAAGAAATGCAAGTTTTTCATAATAAAAACACTTGAGGATTGTCTCAATATAACCGAAGTCAGTATATTAAGTTGGTAATTTCCTGATTGATTTCATTTGGCAATATTCTACTCAGACTCCTACGCTAAGTATTTGGTGGTACTTATGCAATTTGTGCACTCTTATTTTTGCATGAATACATAGCTTATCTCATCCAAATTAAATGTAGCATGTTATGTCAAAATCTATGAAGTCAAATTTTATGATATAAAATTTGAATGCTTAACTGTAAAATGTTCCATTGATACCAGTGGTTTACGTGTACATCTATTTTGTGATCAAAGATCATAGCAGCTTTACTTTTAGCACTTGCTAATCTATATCTATATTAGACTAATCTGTCTCCAATTAAATTTGCTTGACAGCTAAACTCTTCAAAGCACTTCAAGCCTATCAACTATTCTTGACTTAGGTGAATGCACTTCCATGCTCTATATTACCTTGATAAATTGATGTATTTGTATGCATTTTTCATTGGGAGAAAATGTTTTAACTGTGTTTTATTTTCAGAGAAGAACTATTTGTACAAAGATGGGGACTGTGAAAAGAAAATTCTATAGTGAATTGTGAAAAGTGGACATATTTCTAAATTCATTTCCACTGCCTTTATCCAATCTTAAGAATTACAGACATTTGTTATTCCTTCAGCAAGACATCCCCGCTGCACAATGATATGTTCATTTCGTAATTTGGTTGCTGGCCACCAAGTGCTCCTTAGGTTTTAAACACATTTTGAGATTTACTGGAAACTTGAAGAAGAAATTAGTTCCTGATTAAGACTATCCCGATTTTTATTTTCACTGTTAGTTTCACTTTGTTTCCATGTTGTTTTATGTCCTCGTTATATGATTGTACGTTGTGTGATATGTGAAAAATACGATTGTGGATGAACTTTGTGTTACATGTACGTTGTTTTCATTAGATAGACTGCTTGAGAATAGTGCGCTCCTGAGGGATTTTGAACATGCTACAGTTAAGAAGTGAAAATATGGACCATGGACACACCAGCTAGAGGTTTTATGGACTATAACCATCTATTGTTGGATTATGATTAAACGCAGCCGAAAGTCTTGAGCAAAAATAACTACATTGCAATAAGAAACATCTCACTTTTTTGTTGTTGTTCTTTCCCAAATTCCCCCAACTTCCTTTTTGTTCTATATCAAAGGAAGACACTAAGTTTCAGAAATCGTTTTTGAAATCAGGTATTTTACCATTCGTACCCTTCAATAGAAATGTTTTTTGATGAAGCACTTAGCAATATGACTGAATTGGCAGTGTGAGAAACTATCCTGCATGTCAGTACTGAATATTTGAGTTGGAAAAATGTCCTTTTTATTAGACACATTGTAAAAAGCATGCATTCTTGAATACTGCTGTTACACTTCCATTTCTTTGTGTCATATGCTTGCTACTTGTAACTTTTGATATAAAGATATATAAAAATGTATAATAATTTCCTAACTTGAGTTAAGAAAAATGTTTTCTTCTATTAGAGTGATAAAAAAAAAAAAACACCTGACTTAACATAAGTGCTCACTTTATATCAACTCTTTCTACCTGTTAGGCTATATAGGATGTCTTTTAGTATTGAGGCTTACTTCTCTAAAATTTGATCTCGAAAATTTTATGGAATATGTTCTTCTTTTAGAATAGGAAAATCTTTTTAAACGCTTTAAAATCACAGATCCTTCTATGCCCCCACATTACACCATTCTGAGTTGCTCTCATACTGAGATGCACAAATACTACCTGAAAGCTTACTAATCATGATGTGTTTAATATAAATAAAGTAAAACCATATGATATATTTACTTGCTGTTGAATTATATACACACTCTATAAACTTTGATTTAGTGAATGGGTACTTTTTAATATTGAATGTGTATTCTTAGAAAATAAACTTTAAAAATCAGAATTACTATCAATCTGCTTACCAACATTGCCCAAACTGCTGAATTCTATAGGATTCTGTCCTTTGAATAGTAAAGCAATCTAGTCCATCACAGTTCAAACTTTGTGACCCACCCAAGCAGGCTTTACAAACCCATAGATGACTTACTTGCATACATCCTTATTAGGAATTCAATTTCATATATGCTACAAAAACAATTAAATGGGAAAGAAAATAAAACTTCATGATAGAAAAGTTAAAGAATTATCATAGCAATTCTGAATAATCGATATTGAAAAAAAGTCAATATACATAATCACTTCCATGCATCTGATAAACTAATGAATAGAAAAAAATATCGGACATGATAAAGAAATGTTATTTTTATTGTTTTGCTACGTATTTTATACATACTGCTTATGTCATAATGTAGCCTTTATTATTTAACTTGACTGATTTATTTAATCTCAGGCCAACTCTTATGCCCTTTAATTTAAATGTAATGCATCCATAGATTGCTAGCCATCCATGTTTATGTTACTTTTTCTTTTTTAGAAATCTTCATAGGCCCTTTACTATTTGAATGAATAATCTCAAAATTATAATATATATATATATATATATATATATAACGTATAAATATATATATATATACACATTTATTTATTTATCTCAAGACTTATTTCTAACAGAAAACAAAGGAAAATAAATTAAAAGTGACCCACCTGCCCTGTAGCTGTCCATAGGCAGCTCTTCCTAAATCTGCAGATGCTTCTGATCTGTTGGTTCACTGCTGAAAAGATCTTTGCACCAGAAATCTGCTGAAGGAGGTTAGCAACAATGAAAAGTCCAACCACACTGAGTAAATTGGTAAAGATGGATTTCTTATGTACATTTAAGGCACAGCAGCTCCAGGGGCAAAATACTTCTAATGAAGAATAGGTCTTTTTGGTGGTCATGCTAAAGATATTTAAAAATGGTTTTGACGAATCAGAAGAGAAGGTAGTGACGATGCTAAGGCTAGGACCTGGAGGCATCCTGTTGGCCCTCGGAATAACCCTGGATGCTGGAGCTTGAGATCGTGGGGGTCCACCATACCTGGGAGGCCCTTGGAGGAGGCTTCTTAAAAGCCACTACTGAAATTTATCAGTATATTAAACACTTCCATTTACTGGCTTATCAGACCCTGTCACCTGAACATCAACCTTCCAATTTCAATCGGGAGACACGTTGTAGGTAAGGAATGAGATGTTTCAAGACTCTCAAGATGTTTCAAGATGTTTCAAATCCAGTTATTTTAATAAATAATTATATGTTTTGATAAAGTGAATTTAAAGATTACTTACACAAGTGCTTTATTAATTCCGTAAGATGTTTTCCAAAAGCATAATTACACACTATATTAGTTAATTTGAAAAGAGCCATTTTCCTTTTATTTCTTATATTTTTGAATTAACTTTCAAACACCAGGAGACATATCCTGATTATATGCAACGCCTGTGAAACCCTGCATTCAGCCTCTTCCTTTTGTCCAAGTGCATTTCACCTGCCTAATTCGAGATGGGTGTGCTGATTGGGAAATACTGTTTGGGGGGGCTGATTTTATCTACATGCAATTTCTAGGTATCATATTGCCAGGCAGACTTATGTAATGTTTGATTTTCTATCATTCACTTGCATTTGCTCGGACAATTGAAATGTGGCTATAAACAGAACTGTAGATCAATGTCACTGAACTTTTAAAGGAGAACAGTCCACATTGTGGAAATGCCAGCTTTTTTGTTCTGCATTATTTTTTTCCACTAAAAATATTTTAATGGGTCTGACTCCATAAACTGCCATTCTTGGTGTTTAATAAAGTTAGGTCTTTGACAAAAGCTGAATGAATATTCACGTAAACTGTTGCATTAATTTTTCTCTATTTTTCCCTTAGGAATTTGGGTTTTTCTCAAATTTGATAGCTTTTTAAAAAATCCCATGAATCAATTTTCCTCGACTTCAGAATATCATTATAAATGACAGAATCTGATACTGGTTCCTGTTACCTTAATTAAAGTAATGGCGAATAATTTATTGATGTTTTGGTGGTGAAATAAATGATAGCATTTTTATCTTATTATGACGTTTGTCTATTGCAATGATGAAAATGAGTCCTGTCAGATTCCAGCTCTGGAGGGAGGTTAAATAAATAAAGTCTTTAAAATTCTCTAAATGTATATGACTTGGAAAGCGAGTTTCAGTTTTTTCCCACTTTGCTGAAACAAGTTCGTTTTGATATCCTGTCTACTTATATGCATTCTTCTTCTCTTTGCTTGTTTCTCTCTGTCACGCTCATGGCACAGAGGGCCCAGTCGGCAAATTGTTAAGTAGAGAAAGAACAGAAGAATCAGAATTTGAATTTATTATAAATCTCTTATCCATTTAATTAGTATTTCACATCCCCCTCTTAAAGGTTGAAAAACAAGTAGCAAAATGGGGCACCTAGGTGGCTCAGTCCGTTAAGCGTCTGACTCTTGATTGCGGCTCAGGTCATGATTTCCAGGTTTTTGAGTTGGAGCCCCAGGTCGGGCCCTGTTCTGGCAGCTCCAAGCTTGTTTGGGATTCTCTCTCCCTCTCTCTGCCCCTCCCCACTCGTGCTGTCTCTGTCTCTCTCAAAATAAAGAAATAAATAAAATTAGGAAAGAAAATAATAGCAAAATAAAATATACATTGTAAAAGTAGCCAGAGATGTGCTTTTATAATTTTATTCCATAAATCTTATCTCTTTTGTTAACGTAGATGTATCCTGATTTATTTTATTAATGGGTTGTTTAAATTGCACTACAAGTTTCTTTAACTGAATAATAACATTCAAGTAAATCTAAGTGTCCTAGAAATACCAAACGTAGGTGACCAATGTCAGACATTCACTATATCTCATCATTTTTTATTGTTGCCTCCAGTTCTGTACTTCTTTGTGCATTATTAAAGAAGTAAATGCCCTCTTAATATGTCTTTCATTCCTCAAAGGTAGGAAATTAAACTCTACCTGCTTCTCACTTAGGTCAGTTACCAGGGTCTAGGGTTGGTTTCTAGAAAATGTTTTATTCCTGCACCAGTATGATTGTACAGTTTACACGGCTTTACATTCATAGTAATTGTGCAGTCAACGTATTCTCATTTGTCCCCAACTCCTAACACATCTCCAAACTCTGAGGCATGCCATTTTTATATTGGTCCATTCTTTGAAAAGTGATTTTTTTGCTCTGCTCCTAATAGTCACAGGTAGAGACACAAAATATAACAGTGAGCAGAAAGCACAATGTATAAATTATTTAAAAGGAAGTATTTCTTTTGTATCACACTACAAAATGTGTACTCTTTAATCACTTTCTCATGAGTTAAGTTTAACACCAACATAGCCAGGGGCGCCTGGGTGGCTCAGTCGGTTAAGTGTCTAAGTCTTGATTTCGGCTCAGGTCATGATCTCACAGTTTGTGAGATGGAGCCCTGTCTTGGGCTCTGTGCTGTCAGAATCTGTTTGGAATTTCCTCTCTCTTTCTCTCTCTGCCCCTTCCCCACTCACACCCTTTCTCTCTCTCTCAAAATAAATAAAAACCATTAAAAAAAATTAACATCAACATAGCCAGCCTCTTTTGAACTTGTACAGTCTATATACTGGGATTTTTCTTAAATACTTTGGGAATGAAAAAAAAAAAAAGGCCAAAATCTATTGGGGAACATAATTATGGAGCTTCATAGAAGGAAGCGTATTTAGAAGAGCTAGATCAAAACAACAAAATGCAAAATTATTTGCCAAGTTTTTCACCTTAAAAAGCTAATTAGTAACCTTCTTCATGATCTTGAATGGAAGATTACATATATTCAATTGTCAAGAGAATGTAATAAAGACGATGCTTTATGATAAAGAAGTTAGTAGCATATGAGATACACATATCTTCTCAAGGGGATCAAGAGAGGCTTAATGGATGGTTGTCTTTCTAAGCAGCTCTTCAAGGTTGGAGACCATCGAATTAGTGGGGCAGGGAGAGATTTGTGCCTAGAGAAGTTCGAGCAGGGAGCAGTCTTGGGAGGCCAGGTATTCATTTGAGTTAGCTGGAGCATAGGAGTAGACTAAAGGAGAAACAGTAAATATAGTTGGAAGAGTAGTTTGGCATTTGCATCATGATTTCTGAGCACGTGTAGTTTCATCTTAAAGGAGTTCGTGTTTTTCCCAAGGAGAATGTTTTAATGTTTCATAGCGTGATACAGTTTATGAACTATACTTTAAGTCGAATCCTCCGACAGCAGTGTGCTTGTCCAGTTGAAGGAGACTGGAATAAGTAAAGGGAATCAAGAACAATACAAAAACAAAACACTAAGAAAGAATAAACTGTTGGTAGATATCCAGAAATATCTGTCTTGCTTTTCTATTTCCTGCCATACTTTTTTAAGTTTCAAGACTGTGATTGGTTAACTAACCAACACACTGAGTGCTATATGCTAAACACCCTTCCAAGTGTTTGACAATTAAGCATTCTGTCGGCCATCTTAGCAGTTCCAACACTAATAATAGCAATGCTCGTTGTTAGGGCTGTTACTCCACTGTATATAGGAGGACATTGAACACAGTTTTAGTAACTTTTCCAAGACCTCACCAAAGGGAGTGATAAATCCGACTCCGACTCAGAGCTGATTAATGCTGGAATCAGCCAGCAATCCTCACCCATGTGCCTATGGCCCTCGAAGAGTCAACATACGTTTTGCCAAAAGTAGTTAATTCATATTCATAGTAACCCCATCATGTTGGCTTTCCTTCACTGTAAAAATTTATATTATAGCAACTTCTCTCCGCCCTGTAGCATTTAAGGATCAAATGACAATGCATCAGAGGATATTTTGTATATCCTTACATACGTTATCAAAGTCGTGTGTAAACTTCATCTACAACCGATACAGAACAAATGCATCGTCTGTCAAGAGCAGTAATGGAGGTGATCTCCAGCCCTTCCTGTGTTCACAGTGAGATGATTGACTTCCAGAACCCACTGACTGTTATTCAAGGGAATGACATTTTCTCGGATGCTTATTCTATCATATCATCTCATTGAACTCCAGAGCTACTAAAAGACCCTCAAAGCCCTAGTCATCAAATATACGCAGAAATACCAACACTTGGAAGAAAATCCTGTTTTCAATGCCAGACAATTTTTGGATATGAATTTGCATGATATAAACAGTGGATAAGCAAGCATGCAGACAGCTATATTGAAAATTACAGTCTCCTAACCACAATTATGATGTAAAATGTGATATAATGTGCTGAAAGTCATGTGACCCTTTTCAACAGGGAAAATTCAGAATTCAAACTTTAGGTTCATTTCATCCTACTTATGTGCTCCTAAAAAAAGCTGTTTGAACCCTCCGAGCTCTGGGGCCTTTATCTGTGAAAGAGAGGGCCTATACCTCATGAAAACAGTTGCTGAGACACTTGGAATCAGTTGCATCCATGAACGAACAACACGAAACCCGTTTTACTAACGTGAGGGCTGTCTGTCCATTTGTGCGTTACCAGTCTGTTCTCCAGAGTGGGAAAAATGTCTCCGATATGTGACACCTTTATAAATCCACGAACCAGCCACTGCTGATGACCCGGGAGTGCTCCGTGTTTGTGATTCCCAAGGGTTTAGTCAGCTCAGGAAAAGACCTCAGCTTTCAAGGCAGTAGTCAACTGACATCAGTGAATGAGGGATCACGAATGATGGGACCAAATGGAAGGAATGTCGCGGTTGGTTGGGCATAATGAGGATGATCATGGAAGAGACACCAACACAGATATGGTATAAATAATATGTTGGGGAACCTGGGGGGCTCAGTCCCTTAAGTGTCTGACTCTTGATTTCAGGTCAGGGTCTCACAGTTTCAGGTTTCATGAGTTTGAGGCTCAAGTTGGGCTCTGTGCTGACAGTGGAGAACCTACTTGGGATTCTCTCTCTCTCTCTCTCTCTCTCTCTCGCCCTCTCTCTCTCTCTGCCCCTCCACCACTCAGACACATGCTCTCTCTCTCTCCCTCCCTCTCTCTCTCTCTCAAAATAAATAAAAGCATGTAATTGAGAATTGCTAATTTTTAGAATATAAGTGTTTGAAGACAAGCCTCAGGACTGACCAATTTGGGTATCCTTCAAAATAACTGTTAAGTGCATAGTCAATGTGGGTCTGTTAAATGAGCAAATGAGTAGAAAAATTACACTTAAAAATAAATAAATTTTTTATTTGTCACAGATAAATGTCCTGACCTGACTCCTGGCTTGTATTTATTAGCCCTTCCTTCTAGAAGTTACAGAACTAAGCCAGTTTATAAAGTAAGTCTAAAGAGGGGCACCTGGGTGGCTCAGTCGATTAAGTGTCTGACTTCAGCTCAGGTCATAATCTCCCGGTTTATGAGTTCGAGCCCGGCGTTAGGCTCCGTGCGGACAGCTCGGAGCCCGGAGCCTGTTTCGGATTCTGTGTCTCCTTCTGTCTCTGCCCCTCCCCAACTCGTGCTCAGTCTCTCTCTCAAGAATATTTTTTTTAAAAAAGTTAAGAATAAATAAAAACAAAAGTAAGCCTAAAGAAGTAACGTTTAGTAACCATCGTTACAGGCACACTAGCTAAAAAAACAAACAAAAAAGCTAATTTGAGGTTCTGCTTTCTAAGCAAACACACACACAATACAAATAAAAAAAAAATGAGAAGTTTTGAAGAACCAACACTTAGACTCACATTTATGTAGAATTGCTTGAAGTACGTATCTATCCAGTATACTTAGGATCCGTGGATCATTCATGATTTTTAACTTCTCACATCTGCTCACTTTATGAATGAAAGTGTCTTTTAAAAATATCACTCTTTAAAACACAAGTTTTCCAGGTAGATCATCATCGTTAAGATGAATCTTAGGAACACACTTTCCTATAATACACCCACCCCACTTTCTGAAAGGACAGTCTTTTTTGTGTTAAAAAAAAAAGAGTAAGTCATTACCTGGTAATCCCAACTATTTTGTAAAATGTTAATGCACTTGGGGCCAAACACTCTCCGTTCACTTTCGATAGCCAAGCTTTCCCCCCGTTTATATTGAGACTTTTACAAATTATGTAGGTATTTTCTGACCAGACCTTTACCCTTCAGTTGCTTGTAAATGGGCATCATTTGTTTAAGGACGGTGCCTGTTGGTGAGATCTGCTATCTCACCTCCAGTTTGACTGCTCTGAATTACCAGGCCTGGGACGTTTCTTTGCACACTGGTCGTTTCTTTGCCAGCTGGTCCCCGCTCAGGTCTCCTAACAGAAGGTAGAGGAGGAAGATGGAAAAGCAGCTCGAGACCTCAAGGACTTGAGTCTGAAGGCTGCTCAGGCTTCATATAGCTTATGAACTCGGTGCTACCTCCTAATTCCCTGTCTGTTTTCTCGACCTTTCAAGCTGTGCAACAGATTCCTTTTATCACACTCCCTCTTGATGTACCCGGTCTGTTTTCCTGGCCGGAGGATTCTGATGGATTTTAACTGGCATGTTGGTCCTTGCTAAGAGCATTTGAAAATTCTGCCCCGAGATTCTTGTGCTTAGCTTTTGAGAACTTGTCTAGTTACATTTCACACACTGGCTAAATTATTTCCGAAATACTAGTTTTATAGCATGAGCTCTTAAAATTGATATGACGATCATGCCTATGTTTATAACGAATAGGTGTTCCTTTTCATGGGGTGGGTAGTCCTCAATTCCTGTTGAGATAAGGGGTGGGGGAGACATTTGTAGTGACAAGACCTTGACATGAAAACATGATGGATCCTCTTTTGAATTTATATTCCAGACCTAGCCAGCTCCGGGCAACTTCTTAATTCGTTTATGCGCACCATAATCAATTCTGGTGTATCCTTACAGTTTACTTTCTTCTTCAGGAATAAAGTGGGTTTTTTGTTTGTTTGTTTGTTTGTTTGCTTTTTGTTTTTGTTTTGTTTTTGTTTTTGTTTTCCAAATGCTTGGGCAGTTTTGGCCTATTGACACCTTCAAGAGAGCCTAGAGACCCTGTTCTGGTGTATTAGAAGTTTCAGGGCATTTCCGAGGAGGGCTAATAATTGAAATTCTAATGAATCAGCCACAGAACTTGCAAAGTGAAAATTTTATAACTTCGGTTTTTCACAGGGAGTGCCTTTGAATCTAATCACCTGGCGGTAAGAATTCTAATCTGAGTCAACCACCCTCAGACTTTCATCTCAAGGGAACAGGGAGACAACTAAATGTGGCTGATAGGTGAACTGAGTAATTTTGACTCAGTCTGTGGTCTATTTAATTGCAATTTTCTGCAGTTCGTGAATATACAGGAGAAAAGATCCATTTTAGTTATGATAAACTAATTTTGTGCAGAAAATATTCTTGACGCCATTTAAATTTGGATTTTTACCAGAACACTCACATGTATTTATCTCAGTGGAGTGACAACCAGCAAAACAGTAGCTGTGCATTAAAGTATTAAAAAAGTCACCATTGGCAAATATTCAGCTTACATGCAACACTGTCCTAAGTATCTTACAGGTATTTACACAGTTAATTCTCATAACAACCTTACAAGCTAGATATTATTAGCTTTATTGTACAGATGAGAAAATGAGGTCCAAAGAAGTTAAATATCATTGCCAAGATCATGTAACTAATACATTATGAGGTCCGGATTTAAACTTTGGAAGTCTGGATACAAAATCCGTGGTCTTTTTTTGTTTTTTAAATGATTTGTTGTTTATTTTTAGAGAGAGAGAAAACAAACAGGGGAGGGGCCGAGAAAGAGAGAGAGAGAGAGAGAGTGTATCCCAAGCAGGCTCTGAGTTGTCAGCTCAGAGCCCGATGTGGGGCTTGGACTCATAAACTCTTAATCACATGACCTGAGCTGAAACCAAGAATCAGACTCCTAACTGAGTGAACCATCCAGGCGCCCCTAGAATCCATAGTTTTGACTGTTCATCAAATTACTTCTCAGTGATTTCCCACTTATTAATTTTAATAAATGGGAAGAAAGATATTAGTCACTGATTTCAATCCCCTCTTTCTAACCTAGTGAGCACAGAAACAGGAGAGAGAAGGAATAGACGACAGAGATAACAGAATCAATTCTGCTTGAAAGTATTCTTTAGGAATTCCTGAGGAGATACTGGAGACCTGTCATGGAGAATCTCTATGTACAAAACCATTTTAGCGTGATGCACCTGGTCTGTCGAGGTTGCTTTTAGTAAATAAATTTAGAGTTTATAGATTTATAGCACGAGGCCTGCTAAAACTGTTAGAGTCAGCACGTGACTATCTCAGTAGTAAATGACAATGTCTCGTAACTAAAATATCTCACTTTGTACAAGCGATGGCTTACGTGCAACACTTCGAGAGCTCCTGTGTGTAAATGGTATTGAGGTTCTCCCGCCGCAGCTAGAAAGGACCCGGTGAGTTGGGTTTGTATACCCAGCTTCCACATACGTCGCCTTCAATGCAAAATTACCTCTATTCTTTGAATTATGGGTAAATTCTGTGGGAGGTATGTGATTCTTGTAAGTCTGACTTGGAAGTCTGACTTGTTTGCTTTATCGCAGACTTTCCTCCAGTTGAAGTCTTGTGGAATTCAGAGTTCATTGCTGAAGCTGTATGCTTGTTTGGCTTGACTTGGTGGTTGTCATGAGTCCTGTTAATGTATTCAACAAACACACCAGGAGCAACAGCAGTTCATTCAATAAATGTTTATTGTATCCATACTAGGTTCATGGAGCTGTTTGAGTCACCAAACAGAAAAGATATTCACTCTTTTATGTCATGTAATCTAGGCGAAGGAAACAAAATAAAGAACAAAGAAAAGCAATAACAATAAAAATCCTGTGGCCTGTTGTGCATGTACCTTGAAAGAAAAATAAGGCATATTAGGGGTTAAGTGTTGAGATACAGGTTTGGCATTTCATGCAGAAAAGACATGACCAGGCTCTCTGAGAATGTGATGTTTGGCCAAAATCTTAATGGAGTAAAACGGACCGGTCAGTATCTGAGGGAAGAGATCTTCGGGCAGAAGGAGTGTACTGGGTATGGTTGAGAAGATGCTGTGGTGGGAAAAGAGGGGGAGAGAGAAGGCAGGAGCCATCAAGGGTAGAGTGGCCAGGATTGAGATCAGTTAGGGGCGATGAAGATTTTGTTCTGACTGAAATGGGAAGCCACTGGAGGGTTTTGTCAGGGTCACAACATAGCTGCTTTCCCTGCTCTGCTCTGTCTGCTGTGTTGAGAAAAGCCTGTAAAGGAGCAAGGGGGAGGTCACTGAGAACAGGAGGACATTCAGTAGTGCAGGTGACGCACGAAACAGGTGTGGCATATCAGTCAGGGTGCAGAGTCAGGAAAACCAAAGCCACTATCCATATCCAGGGAATTAAAATGCATCTAGGAATTAAGGGCTTATATAAGCTTTGGAAAACCCAAGGAGCAAAGGTCAGAGAAGCTTCCCCAAAGTCTTTAGCCTGATGATGCCTAGAAGATCCTGAAATTCTCAAGATTCTTTGGAAAACACCACGAAATTATGTGAGTCTACAGATAGTTCTGAAGAACATGCCTGCACATATGTGGGTATCATACATGCCCATGTGTCTGGCTGTGCTTGCCTTTGGAGAATAATGGCCTCCACATCTTTTCTGTCAGTAGAATCTCTCATGAGTGCTCATCAGTGACAAATCCTATCATTAATTTGTACTTTCTAAAATTCCTTGACCTAGAATTATTACCTGCTTATAGTATTGCTTTCAAAGTCGTTTTCTTTTTGTTTGTCATTATTCCTCAATGCCTTGGTAGAGAGGAGAGGTAAATACTGTATGGTGACACTCTGTCCTCTGGACGTAGTTGACCCCAATGAATTTCATTATGAAATAGTTAACTTGCTGATTTTTATATCATGCTTTCCTACCCGTGTATCAGCTTTTTGAGGAAAGCAGAGATCCTTTTCATTTTTGTATCCCCGGAGGATAGCACCTTCCTGGAATATCCTGGATGCACAATCAATACTTTTTGTTCAAATGAAAAACTTTTCCATAATAAAAGGAATCATCATAGGGCAAATTGAATGCTAACACACTGAGAGAATCGATACGGACGAGTAGAGATGTGTGTAGTAAAGAGATATACACCATTCAAGAGAAGTTATCCATACAAAATTACAATTCAAATTTGAGTGAATTTGTGAAGGAAGTATAGGAAATAAAGAAATGTGAAGAGCAGGAAAATATATAAGAAGCAAGATTTTTTTTTTAAATAAAGTATACAGGGCATAGCTAGGCGTAAAACAACTCCGGATTATTTTGAGTATACCATTTCAATTTTTCTGCTTTTTTTATTACTAATTATTATTGTTATTATTTTCATCAGGGAATCTTTCAACTATTCATGACTGACTTGGGAAGAAAAGATTAGAGATTTATATTCTCAAGGCTTGCCAAGTATAATTGAATTGATATGCTTGTATTTTTTTCAGATGCCATTACACTTTTGGTGCAATACTTTGTAAATAGACAGCTCAATCTTCTTGTCAAGTTCTGAAAGGACATATCTAAGGACTATCCAAGAAAACATTTTGGAGATTGTGCTTACTAAAAAAAAAAAAAAAAAAAAAAAAAAAAAAAAAAAAAAAAAATGCAATCCCAGCAAAATCCCTTTAGAACCGGACTTGATCCTGTTGTTTTCCATGGAGCACTCTCAATTTACCTGATGGTCCCGGGCAGGTTAGAACACGGCAGAAGCTGGAGCTCAGTCACAGCAAAGGCAAGCGAAACCACACATCTGTTAGGAGAGTCTGGTTTTCAACAACAGACACTTAGTTTTCTCATGTTTTAGAGTAAACATTCATCATGAAAATGGCAAGTTGCTACGAGTAAGATAAGGTTAACTATAAAGAAGATTCTTGGACACACATTGTTTTGTTTAACTGTATCCTGACTGTCATTCTGAAGGAAGATGTTATTACATTCTTCGTCTTACAGGTGAGTAACCTGAATCTTAAAGGAAGTCAACCGATTTACCCAGTTCGCAGAGCCAGTAAATGGAGGGACTCCCAGACCCTAACCTAGGCTTCCTACTGACTTACTCATTTTCCCTCAAAGTACTGACTTTATATACTGAGCCCCAGAGATGTGCTAATGCTTGATATACATTTTCCAGTTCAACCCTCAGAATCACATTATAGGGGTGGGGGAGGGTTGGTGGGTAAACAGCCCGTGCTTTTTCTGAGGGGAATCGATGCTCGGTGACTCTCAGTGACCAATGCCAAAGAAAGAATTTAAAACCATTTGGAGGGCAAAAGCAAAGCAAAACAAAACAAAATCAAAACAAAAAACCAATAATATGTATACAACCTCCTCTCTAAGAAAGCTGTTTTTTCCCAGCATCAGAAGTTATTTATTTGGTTTCTCTTCGTAGGAATGATGTTGGGTTGTCTGTTCTTAAAGAAGCACCACCAATCTTCTCTACTAGGACTGGAAACTAGGTCTCCAAGTCTCCCTTCCTTCTCTGGCTCTGGGTTAGAGTTTGTCAGTGACAGACACTCACAAAGGATTTAAGGGGAAGGCGGAGTGGAAGCCATTCTTCTCAGGAGGTCTTGGGGGGCAGATGCAGCGGCTTCTTGGCCACACCCACGAACTCCCAGTTCTCCATCGTGGTGACCAGACATGGAAGCTTCTACCTGTCTGTGAGCTCTGGCTTCTGTCCAGTCCCCGTGCTGCGGTCAACGGTCCTCAGGGACTGCTTCTCCAGTCCTTCAGCTACTGCCTTCCAGACTTTTACTAGCCATCTCCTCTCACATCTGTGGAATCCCCAACTCCCATCTTAAATTCCTCATTCTTAAAATGCTCTAGAAATTCTATTTCCCTGACTGAACCCAGGCTAACACAGGTGGAAGGTTGGTACTGGGGCCTAATCCCAAGTGCGTGATCATCAGTAAAGGTGCAGTGTTTCTCTTCTGAAAGAAACAAAGAATGACCGCTCAGTGGAACACACTGGAAATTGTAGAAATAATGTATACTGCAGCAAATTCACTTAATTCTACCCAGTCGACTGTGAAGGGGAGGGAATGATAGAAGGCATCAGAGAAATAATTAACATGTGCAAATAAGCCTGTGGAAATGATAAGGTGAATGTTTACCTAATTCTTTTACCAGTCAGGTATAGTGCCCTTGGGAGGAGAGGAATGACATGTATTGGCTTTGTTGTAAGTGGGTTGCACACACATGTGCAAAAGGATTTTGACATCATAAGAGCAAAAATAGGAACCGTGTTCTCAATATCGAGAAATGAGACGAAGGATATAATGTGTTGATAATGATATTGGTATATTATATATTGACTATATTTTTAAAAGCCTGTACTCTAGAAAATGTACTTTCCTTTTTACCGTTAACATGGCTACCATTTGTTGTGTCTACACAAGGTTTGAGCCCATTGAGTTTGTAAGAAATTACATATTTTTTTGTGTGATAGGTAATGTAGTACACGCATATGAAAATAACATGTTCAGGTAAGCATATGATTTAACAGCCTGGATTGTTAAGTCGTGGATCATAAAGATAAGGTCTTAGTGCACACCAAAGAGCAGCATATTAAAACTATATACAATGGAAAAAAACCAGTTTCTTGCGTGCAGGGTATACAAAACTCAAACATAAAATGATGGTACTGTCACTGATGCTGTCATAAAGATTAATGCAGAGGAAACCTTTTGAAAACGAAATATGCTATTAAATGTTCATTATGAGATTCGGCCCCATCTATCAGTATCCACTAAATAAAGATTAACAGCCTTCTCTCTACTACAGATGTTACTTATTCTGTCTTGGTCTCAGATAAAAGAATCTTTATCCATAACACTGCTGCAAATTTCTCATTGAAAGGAATCAAGACAATACACAAATACATTATGTGACTCTTAACAATCTGATCGAAATAGTTACAGACAGTATTTTGTTTGACACAAGTGAATACTAATTTGTGAATTCAAAATATGACTTATTTAGTATAATATCTTCAAAAGAGCAAGAAGAAAAACTAGGTCTGTAATATGGTAAATGTGTAGTGAGCCTTTCGTACAGTGTCGCAAAGAACGTATCTGGAGCCGATTGCCAATTAAGAATGTCACTTGCGGTGACAGCAAAGGCGCCTGGTTTCAGCGTCTTTCACCTGAAATGTTCAGTCTCTTGCAATTATCATGAGTGGTGATGAATTGCACAAACGTCCAAGAGGAACCTTACCTGGTGGTGTTTGCCTTCACATATGTTCAACGTCATGCCAACTTTTAATGTAGAAACCTAACAAATAAAAAGAATTGTCTCAGAAAACAAAATTGTTACTGTGTTTTTATGAGACTTCTGTCATGTCTACTGGATTTTATAGCTTCTACAATATCCACTTTCCCTTGTTGTGTGACCTGCATTTTGGCTGAAACACCATCCATTACTGGTCTGCAGTCAATTCTCAGTACCTGTACCCCTATATTCCTGTTGGGGGTGCTCATCACCCATGTTCCTCAACGCAACCATCCCCCCCTACCCCTCCCCCCCCTGAGGTAAACATTACTCCAAGCATTACTCAACAAGTAGTGTAGGAAACAGTCATCCCTCTAGATGGAAAATTCCATGGAGAGCAAGAGCTATGTTTTGTTTAATTACCTCCCCATATACAGTATCCAATATAGCTCCAGGAATATAGTAGGCTATCAATGTACATTTGGTGAACGAATATATATAAATGATGTGGAGAAAATATTTTTAAATAATAATTGATCTTTAGTTTCTGTTCTTTCCCTCCCTTCCTTCCTTCCCTCCTTCCTTCCTTCATTCCTTCCCTCCTTCCTTCCTTCCTGTTTTCTTGCTTTCTTCTTCATATCAAGGGCCTTGTAGCTTCCAGCATCAGGACATTTTTCTTTTAAAATAGTCATCTTGGCAGGAGTGAGATGTGACCCATGAACTCAATGGCTCATACAAACATTTCTTTCTTGCAGTCCTTACACATCAGACGCGGCGGGTTGGGGCCTTCAGCTCCCCTCCCCATGTTTCTCATTCTGAAGCCTGTCTGGAGGAGATGCTTTTGTTGAGGATATGTGGTTCCTATTGGGAAGAAAAAAAAACAAGAGAATTGGAAGAAATTCAAACGACATTTTTGATGCTTCTGCTTGGTCTTGATTCATGCCACATTTGCTCACTTTCCACTGGCCAAACCTGTAACGTGGCCAGACCCAGAATCAGTGGGGAGGGACATAAAATATCTTCCAAAGAAAGGGGAAGCAAATCTTTGGAAACAACAATACAATCCACCTTACCTGTCTATAAAATTGCTCCTGTAAAGTATGTTTCAGAAAGTAACCCCCATTTTAAGTGTGACTTCCAAGGACCAGGATTTGTTATTCAAAATGCTTAGTTAAAATCGCATAAATTAGAAAGTTCTTTGGCAACAAACACTGAATTCGAGGTGTACAATTTAACTATCTGTGACCTTTGTAAGTTTCACAGTCACCAGCCGTCTCTGAATCTTCGTGTCAGGGTAGGTAACAAACTGAACTAAAATATCTACCTTATAAAGTTTTCATGCACATTATATAATAACATGTAAAAAAAAAAGTCCAAGGGCAGCTCCAGATTTAGAGCAGCACCTCACCCCTCTTCTCCTCTCTCTAAAATGTCCTTATGCTGGAAGAAACACTTAGTTTCACTGCTTTGCCCCGTACCTGTTGGCTTCCTGAAATCTGCTTTCTCTTGGCATCTTTCACAAGAACACACCTAAGCTACGTGGCATCAACTGGCTTAGATATTGACGGCTGGGGATGTGTTCTCCACCTCCAGGGCTTGGGGTTCAGCTGGTGTCTGTATCCAACCTCAGGCAATATATTATCCCAACATACAGTATTTGGTATAAATAAAGGAGGAGTTTTGTTTTTCCTTTTTAACTCTAGAGATCTGCTAGGCCACTGTCATTCCTTCCGTCTCTTGCTGTACCCTTCAGAAGAAAGGCATTGAGAGACTTATGTAAGAATATAGTTTCTGGCAGCAGGAAACTCAACTTTTCAATTTTATTCTTGAAGAAGAATCTCTCTTCTCTCCCGCCCACATGCTTTTAAAACATCTCAGAATAAAGTTACTGTTTGTGCTGTCTTCCAACTCGAATAATCTGACAGATTGCTTCTGAAAGAAATCTTAAGTTAAATCAAAATACGAAACTTTAATTAACAAATATAAGCAATGCTGTACATATGGATTTTGCCTAAAATCATGACAATTTCCTCTGTTTGTCAGGCCCTTGGTCAAAGTCAAGAGTGTTTGTTAGTTTGACTTTGGACTAGCAACAACAAACAATAAATATTTATGGAGGTATGTAAAGTGTTACAATGTACATGTATAATTACATATGTATATTTTATACATATATAACAGTTTAGCAATAAAGTTATTTAATGGTGCTCACGGGAAACTGTCTCATTTTTCTATTTCAGAGAATATTTGTCCACTCAATCAGTCATGCCTTCATACATTAAATCGGCTTTTATAACGTACGAGCTCTGTACTAGACTCTTCTGCCGAGACCTAGAAATGTAGGTATAATCATTCATAGTCTCATGAGGAAGACACGGAAGTAGAGGATTACAATACCATAGATTCAAGCTACATAGATATATAAGTGTACTTATATTTATATTGCATAATATAGTAAATATTCTCATATTATATACTCATACACACATATACATATACCTACATATATATATATATATACACACTCATAAATTGAGTATTGTGAAAACAGTAGTTCCCTGAGAAAATGAAAAACGTATGTTCCTATATGCCTGAAGTTGGCCTTTTTTTCTTTTTTTTAAAATACACATTGCCTTCTTGTGACATCGTAATGACAAACTTCCATGGCAGAGGTAAGATTCAAATGCAGTTTGCCTGGCCACGAACCCTGTGTCCCTTAAGTGGCTCTTAAGCAGGCAGTCAAAGGAAACCATTAGAGGCTGTCAAGGCCTTTCCAAGAAGAAGGACTGCTGTCACTGGTTGTAAATGGGGAGCAGTTTGTCCCAGGAGGTGAGATGAGACAGTAAGTCGAGACCAGGTTGTCTGCTGTTCATCATGACGGTCTTGCTCAGGTTATCTTCTTGCAAATTAATATATTCACTAACTGTTCGCTCTTGCAACTCAAACTTTGCTGAGCACCATGCCACATCTGGAGAGACAATGATGAACAAAAGACAGCGGATCTCTGACTTTGAGAAGCTCAACATCCCTAGCAGAGAAGAAAGGCATCGAGTATCCACCCAAACCATTGCAAGACGATGGGGAGAATGAGATCAGATTCTCGGAAGGCTGATGTGAGAGAAAACACCTGTTAAGTTTAATTAGTCTGAACCAGTTGAATCTCAGTGATGCTCTTGGCCTCTGAATATGGAAATCATCGAAATTTCTGTCACTTGCCAGGCAGAGTTGTCCAGATCCCTTTTCAAATTAGCCATGTGCCATTAATTCCACCCTCACCCCCACCCCCACCTCTTGTCCTGTAAACAGGACAAGGGCCTTTGAATGTTTCTTTTAGTTTCAATCAGTTCAGACTACAGTTGACCAACTTTCAACAAAAAGAATCCCTCTTTAAGTATCTTGGAAGTTTCCCTGGCTCTTCCTTTCTCAGTCACTACGTGTATTATTTCCCACTAATTGCCATTGCTGACATTCAGACATTTAAATTTTCTAAGTGGACATCCTAGATTAATGCACCTTCCTTTTGATGAAGAACATTCTGACCTCGATATTTCATTGGTGCAAAATTGTCATTTCAGAGGCCCAGTTTGCATTATAATAACTTCTGTTTTAACCCAAGGTCTTTGGTATTTTCTTGCCTCCTTCTTCCTCCAGACTGACTCTTGGCAATCCCTTAGGAAGTTCATTGTCTTTCCTGCATTCTGGAACATGCCTGACTTTATCAGTCTGGTGTGGCCACTCTGCTCTATTCCGCTCCCAGAAACTTGAATTCATGTATCATAGCACACCACTGCAATGACAGTTTTGTTGGTTATTTTTCTTCAGTGTATTTCAATATGTGAGACGAAGGATGGTCCTATTTGTATTTTATCACTAGAATCCAGTAAAATGGCCCATGCAGATTATGTCCAATAAGTGTTTATGGAATTTATCAGCAAATTTCTTCCACCCCCGTGTTAAGACAAAATTTTACTAAGTATTCTACTCATGATTCCTTGCATGTCTCTTCCAAAATTGCTCTCTTTTTGTGAATAATTATCTTACATTATGTATGAGTAGACACTTTGTCAGTTAACCCATCTGAACTGCATTACCATGAGGGAGGGAGTGGTTGGGTCTATTTGTTTTTTCTGCCATAAAAGTTTCCCAAGAATTAGGTGGACACGCTGAGGCTTTTAATATCTTTCGGAACCTGGGGATTAAAGCAGTATCCTTCAGGGGGCGCCTGGGTGGCGCAGTCGGTTAAGCGTCCGACTTCAGCCAGGTCACGATCTCACGGTCCGTGAGTTCGAGCCCCGCGTCGGGCTCTGGGCTGATGGCTCAGAGCCTGGAGCCTGCTTCCGATTCTGTGTCTCCCTCTCTCTCTGCCCCTCCCCTGTTCATGCTCTGTCTCTCTCTGTCCCAAAAATAAATAAACGTTGAAAAAAAAATTTTTAAAAAAAAGCAGTATTCTTCAGGAGAAATAGCAGAGTAAATTTAAATGAAACATTCTTCCTTAAATAACTAAAGTGTTAACCAATATTAATTATACTAATTATAGTATTCATTCTATAAAGATGATTAGGGTCTTGGGGGTGATAATGAAAATATGTAGTTTTAGAAAATGCGGATTTCAGGGGACAGATGAGGCAACATAGTAAAACTTTTAATATAAGAGCATATTGAAGTCCTAATTCCTTATTAATTTCTATTTAACTCCTTAAATTATTAAGCTAATTTATTTTATATTTTGGTGACTTACTTATGGACAAATGGAACTGTAATAGATATAGAGATAACTTCTTACCTTTTTTCTTCTTTTTTTACTTGAGAGAGAGAGAGAGAGAGCATGAGCAGAGGGAGGGGCAGAGAGAGAGAGAGAGAGAGAGAGAGAGAATCTTAAGCCATCTTTACTATCAACGTGGAGCCCAACGGGGGGCTGGATCCCATGAGCCTGGGATCATGACCTGAGCCAAAATCAAGAGCTGGACACAACCAACTGAGCCTCCCAGGTGCCCCGGTATGAAGGTTACTACTTTCTTTAGCATGAGTAAAAGAGCAGTGATCATTTTTAATTAATTTACACTGGTAAGCATAGTTTTCTTGTATTGATCATTTATCACACTTTTTCATTTGTACCCCATCACTGCTTTCCCACCACTAAACAAAATGCTGTGGTCCCGACACTGCGATCATCAGGGTTAACCCATGTTACTACCACAGATATTTCATATACATTTCTATATATGAAATATATATAGATCACCTGGAGGGTTACCGCAGGTACCGTTACCAATATTCTCTTACAAGTGATTGGAGTGATCTGATGGCTAAACCTGCCTGTGAGTGACTCTAATTAGTGACCATCAAGGTGGCGCTCAGTATTGTCTAGATATAAACTGACATTTTTACATTTCTTTTGTTTTTCAGTCTTTGCCCAAACTGCACTCCCTTCTCAGTCTTCTTTGTGAATGACAATAACTGGAAGCAAGGGGGAGAAAGTCTCTGCCGTCTAATAAAAGGAAACTACATCAAATGACGTACACAGCGTAAAGTAACCCGGGAGTCATCTGGTTCAAACCACTGGCTTTCCAGATGAGAAACTGAAAGCCGGGAAATTCCAATTACTTCCCGAAGGTCTTTCAACAGATCAGAGAATACGACCTCGTCCTTCCAATCGCCAGTTCAGTGCTGTTTGCAGAATGCCCCGCACAGCCTATTGAGTGAACTGTGTCAGGCAGAAACAAGATAGACCTAATGCATCTGCAAAGCAGATTTCACTTTCCGAGACAGTATCTTAGTCGATACTAACGACGTTGGAAGGGGGAAAACATTGTCTCTTTAAAAAAGAAAAAAGAAATACCAGGTCTCTTCGGTCAGAATGTTGTGGAATTTAATGATTTCTTGAAATACGCCGTAGGTGGAGAACCCGGAGGGGGCCAGAGGTAAAGTAAGTTGCAGCCACGTTGGCATACTAATTACCAAACCGGTTGACACAGAGCCTCAGGTATCGCTATTGTCACAGCAGATAAAACACATCCTTTTGGCTTGTGAAGGTTTTTGGAGTCCTTTCATGAAGCCAGATGGGTTCTAATGAATGCGGTAACGGTACACAGGCCTACGTCTTTTTATTCCTAACTGGCAGCCTGAGATCCATTTGGGATTTACCTAATGAGTCTACCCCGGGAAACTACCCTTTGCATTAATTAGCTCTATGGGCCGAACAGGGGGAACACACAGAGGGCTGTTAAAATTGAGGAGACAATGGCAAACTCTCAGTTCTTTGGACCCGTAGCCTTTTTAAATCTGAAAATTGTTTTTATACAAAGGAATGATATTCCCGGCACCCTGGAGAGTTGCCCAGCCTTGAGAGTGTGGCCAAGAACATTCCCCCTTTTTCTTCATGACAGGATCTCAGTTTTGTTTGCAGCACCCGTGAGCCCCATGGAGTGTTCACCTCCTCGCGTAGGCGGGGCCACGTGAACGAGCTCTAGTCAATGACGCCCAGGTATGTCTGCCGAGTGTGGCTTCTGCGGACGCCATGGTTTGGGGGCCAAAAAGGAATCAAGTCACTCTTCGCTTTTACTTTCGCTTCTGTCCGTTTGGACGGTAGACATAGTGAAGGTGAAGCGGTTATTTGGATTTTATAAGGAAGAAGTCTCCATGATGAGGATGGCCAAGCAGAAAAATACACAGGGTCCAAGACAGGTTGGCCTCACGTACGCATGTATCTCTCTGGGCTGGCCACTGACATTAAACATCCGAGTCCCTATTTGGCTAATCGCTGATATCCCAAGCCCCAGGGGGGGTCGAAGCTGTCTCTAAAATGTTTTTGTCAATTAAGTAAAGGAAAGACTTAGACTTTAAGAGTCACCTTTGCTTGCACGACATGAGTTTGCTTCTTTTCCTGAAAAGATAGGGGAAAAAAGTCCAGCCTCTCACTCTTGACCAGCATACCCACAGTCTACTCACACAGAGCATTTGTGTGCCCCAAACACCCAAGGATCATAGGAAAGGTTGCCTGCCGTTCAACCCCAATATACAGTCAAAATCACTTAGTAGAGATTTTTTTTTAACATTTATTTATTTTTGAGAGACAGAGAGACAGAGAACGAGCAGGGGAGGAACAGAGAGAGAGAGGGAGACACAGAATTCGAAGCAGGCTCCAGGCTCTGAGCTGTCAGCACAGACGGACATGGGGCTCGAACCCCACCAACTGGGAGATCATGACCTGAGCCAAAGTCAGTTGCTTAACCGACTGAGCCACCCAGGCGCCCCTAAAATCACATAGTAGAAAATTTTAATTTGGTGCGCCTTTCTGGACCCTGCAAAAATAGACCTTTTCTTGACAATTTTTCCATGTGATGCCTAGGGTCCTAGCCCCTCTCTGAATCTTCTCTGCAGTCCTCAAGTGCCACTTTTATGTTTTTATGTAACTTCTGTTTGAAACTTAAAAGCAATTCTCTCTTTTTTATCTCCCCAGCAATAGTCTGACTTTTTATTTTGAGGCCATCGTACCAACACAAAGGCTGCCTTTCTTCCTCAACCATGTTTTAAAGTATTTTGTATTTGTTTGCTCGTATTTTTTTAGAAAACTTTTTATGTTGTTTTGCTAAGAAGAATATCGGTGTCGGTTATTCAAACATATGGATTGCTTTCACTTTGCTGTAAGTTAAGGAAGAAACGATGTATGTGTACATACTGATGTGGACTTATGTCTAGTTTTATATTTATAAGAATGACCATCTATGTGGGCGCTATTAATTAAATTTCTACTTCGGAGGGCGGATAAAGTCTTTAGAAATGTCTTCGGAAATATCAGCCGAATCTCAGAAGCTGTTGAAGAGGCAGCTAGTGTTGCAAAGTGGGAAAATCAGACGGTCTGGCAGGCACTTTGGCGTTCTGTAACCATTTCTATGTCTGCATCTCCCTGAGTTTCCATCTATTAAATAGAAATAAGACACTGCGGTCATCATGTGGCTTTGAAGATTAATGGTACTGTGAATATAGGCTACGTGAGACAAGAATTGCTGGGAAATGGTAGAGTCCTTGATTTTCTGTTGAGACAGAAAACCCATCTTAATGTGTAGATTGCAGACTCCATAATTTTTTTTTTTGACCAAAAGTTGATCTGAGTTTTCCTAATGGCGGTTTGCCTTAGATTTCTTCTCAGTATCTATTCTATTGAGTGTTAATTCAGGCAATGAGCTCATTATCCCAGATAGGAGCACGTTACTATCTGGTGATTACAGCCCATGACACAACAGGCAATGAGTTCTCTACCATCAACTCAAAATAGGGTTTTCTGGCATGGCAAATGCCTCACACAAGGGGCCACCGGCAGCACCCCCTGCAGTGTGGCTCAGGATGACTCACTTTCAAGTATTTCCTTTTTTTGCAAGCCAAATCATCTGCACATAGTTAACGTGAGAGAAAGCGGGTGGAAAGAGGTGGTTAGTGTTGGAGCTTGGAATACAGCTGAAGATCATTACCTGAAATTAGCCCTCACCAGCCCACAGAGAGACCAAGGAGAAAACCAGGGAGGTTCCCCGTTTAGATTCCAGAGCGTATACAAGCATGTGGTGTGAATACCTATTACTCGATCCCTCTGGGAGGGTTGAGCTTTTATACTTCAGAATCGGCGTCAAGACCATGTTGAGAATACAGAAAGGAGAAATGCATTCGCCTTCTCCTGTTTCTTTGCCAGAAACCACACTATCAAATAATACATGAGAATAGGGAAATGTTTGTGATGCCTTTTAATTTCTTTGACAAAGAAAATGCCAGTTTCAGCATGAAATTCTTATATGCCTCTCTGGGTAAATTTTTTTTTTCCTTCACTATCTAATTATTTTGGCATGAGATATAGAGTTGTCTGTATCTGGGGGGTGGATGTTGCTCTAGGAAAACGATTTTGGATTGAAAACGTCCTTGATGTAAGTAGCTCACATCTCTGTTCTTATTAGAGCTCTGTTCACCATGCAGCTTGTCTCTTTCCAATCCCAGAAAAACACGCTGAAACGACATACAGAAAATATAGCGACATATATGAACACCATTTATTATTTCGTGACTAATTTCCTAAAAGCTATACTTTACAGCCATGTGTTAGCTGAAATCAAACAATGCAACGTTGTGCAGATATAACTGATCTCTTTTTGAGTCAGGAACTCCTGATGGCACTTTTACCAAAATGACTTTTATAATATTTAAAGCCTACGTTGTAAGATACGATAAAAAAATGTATTGGCATAGTTTACTGATCTCTTTAAAGTATTAGGTGTGAGACTTTCATAGATCTTTAAACAATATATTTTTAGGAGGGTTGAAATTGAGTCATTACTTAAATATACTTGAATCTAAAAAAATAGTGCGATCGTTTAAGTGTTTTTTCTAATAGCTACAGTTTATTAAGTGCTTCCTCTATAACAGGAATTGTGCTCATTGAGTTATAGGAATTCTCCTATCTGACACTCACTGCAGTGAAATTTCACCCTGTGAAATGAGTATTATTATTTTTCCCATTTTAAAGATCAAGGTTCTGAAGCCTAAAGAGATTGAGAGTCTTGCCAAAGGCAAGTTGACTGGGTTGGACCCATACCCGTTTAACAACAGAGCTTGTATTATTAATGATACGGATGTTCTTCTAAAACATTCTGCCAATGTTCATATCCTTATTTCTTTTCAGTACAAGACTTTTATCTCTAGGCTTCCAGCGAATACGCTGAGGATTTTAAAAATAGTTTCTGGGGGCACCTAGATGGCTTAGTCAGTTAAACATCCAACTCTTGATTTCAGGTCAGGTTCTTGATCTCATGGATCGGTTCATGAGTTCAGGTCCCAAGTCAGCACGGGGCCTGCTTGGGATTCTCTGTCTCCCTCTCTCTCTGCCCCTCCCCCACTGGATTGACCACGCTGGCTCACTCTCTGTCTCTCTCTCAAAAATAAATAAACATTAAAAAAAAAATCGTTTCTGAAGGTTATGTAATAAGAGCATGCCATTAAAGTACTTCTCGTTGGTTCAATCTAATCCTACGGAGACACATCATTGACTCTGTGTTCAAAATGGCGTGCTTCGTAGGACTGCCATTGTAGAATTCTTCATGTGATGACCTTGACCCTTCTGCCTTAAATCCATGCATTCCTGGTTGAAGAGAAAATCCTAGGACAGGGGTCTGTGATTATCACTCTCCTCCTCTCACTTAAAAGCTGTGCCTAATGAGACATTTGGGTTTTGCATCTGGTCCTATTGGTGATTTGGGGTTTTCCAGGCTAAAAACATATCATGAAGTTAGTAAGCCTAAAATTTAAGCTAGGCTTGAAAATAACATCCCTAGGAGCCTTCAGCTTTATCACCGACTCCAGTTCCCCATCTAGAAAATGGAAACCATAATATTTAGCTGAACCACAGTGGGATGTTGTGAATGGCTAATTACAAGGATTCAGCTTATTGAAGTTGTAGATAATTGCTAAGCATCTTTTTAACCTCTGCTCTGCACTGCCAGGGGGATAGAGGCAATGAGCTCATGGGTTTCTTCCATTCTAAGTGTTCGATCATTAGAGTTTGAACATCTGCACCAGAATGTACTTGTTGGTGAAAATCAAGCAGAATGGAACGTGTCGCTACAATAAAAGGGGCTGATGGGTTCAAAATAGGGCATCCACCTTTGAATATCCGCTCTAGTAGGTCCTACACAATCTTTCCCCTGCTTTCTGGCATCTGTCTTTCATCTACTCCACATCAACCAGAACGGGCTCCTCGCTGTTCCTCAAAGGGCAAAGCCCTGCTATTTTGCCTGGTAAGCGCTTCCCCACGACGTCCACAGTGTTGGCTCACTGACTCAAGTTCTCTGCTCACCTGTCATCCTGACGGAGATGACCTCCGTGGGCTCTCCGTCTAAAAAGCCCCACTCTATTATCTTTTGCCCCTACAATCCTCCCCAGTCTTCCACCCCCAGTCTTTAGTCCGTTACCCTGCCTTATTTTTTATAGTGATCACAGTCCCTTCGCCCATTATATTTGGTTGTTTGTTCTCTGTCATCTTGTTCTATGGAGGTAAGTTCTGTGAGAACAGGGGATTTTGTATGTTTTGCTGATTACTGTATTCTCAACACCAAAAGGGTGCTTGGAATATTTTAAGCAGTCACTATGTGCGTGGTGACTAAGTGGATAAACGTATGGGGAATATTTCTGCATTATATATTCTTCAGTCTTTATGTCCCAAGTGTCTGTTTCCAATAATCATTAATGTGGTCTACTTTTGATTTTTTGACATTTATAAGGCAGAGGAAAATCTTACCCTTCAGGAAGTCTTGAAAGCAACTTAAAACTCCCCGAAATCAGACCCTTAATTTACTATATAAACACCAAAAGAGAGGGCAACAGAAATATGTGTCTTTGATCTAACATTAGTTTTTCATGTAGTCTTATCATCATATACATCTGAAATTATTTTAAACTTTCTGTGGCATACTTAATCTAGTGTAGACCGAGGTTCTGAAAGAACCGAGTTCCAGTCTGAATGAGACATTTGCCAACTGAGTGTTGCTTGTGCTACAAATTCCGGGATAATAATGCCTACTTATATATATTTTTCTCATGTGAGTTGGTTACATAAGATCATTCTAAGACGTCTAACGAAATTACTAATGTATATTGGGATCTAGTATGTGTTAGTTTTCCTTCTTCACAGAGCAAGATACATAAATCTTTATTTACCCAGGAAACCAGGCATATGTTTCAAATATCTGTTTTTTCTCCTTTCAAAGACTGGCTACGTCACCTCTGGGTACTCTGCAGATCTTTCTGCTGTTGCTGAAGCTCTGAGAGGCTCCTTCTTCAAGCTATTACTTCTTCATTCTTGAGGCTCTTTTTCTACTTTTTCAGTATTTGAACTTTATTACTTGAACTTCCTGTCCTCCAACAATCGCATCAGTGTTGGTGTTTCTAAAGATTCTGTTGTTGTTCCTTCACTGCCCTTTCCATAAATGTTCTCCAAATGATTTTGTCCATTTTCTTCTTTTTACTATAATCCACATGCTAATGATTCCCAAGCCCAGCCGTCTAAGATTCAGGCTCCTATTTTCAAGCAGTGCCCTGCTAGCTCTATATTGATGATGCCTCTAATAACGTTGAAAAGTGGAAAAGTTTGTGCTCCCTAGTGAAGTTGGTCTTTTTGCCGTATTTGCGTGATAATTGGGTGGGGAGGAAGTAGGAAAAGGGAGAAGACAGAGCTGAGTTCTGGTTACTAGTTAATGTGGCAGCAACAAATGAGAGGAGGGGGTGACAGAAATGCCCTGACTCTCAAATATGGTGTTGGTTACCCGGACAAATAACTTTACAGAGAAAGTGGGCAGGTGCTACTTTAAGGTAGGTTTAAGTTAACATCAACAGAGATAGATTCAAATCAAACTTGGATACGACACAACGAAAAGAACACATTATCCCCCCCTTTTTTTTTGCTTCTCAGATGCATAAACTGAGTCAAATCATATAAAGACAAGAGATAAACCAACGTGAAAAGACATTCTAGAAGATAACTAGCTGGTAAGTTTTGAAAGTGTCAAAGTTGAAGAAAGGTTGAGAAAGAGACATGATTTTAAGGCATGGTTTTGATCTGGATCGTTTTGCTATAAAGAATGCTGTTGAAGTCATATTTCCTTTGTAGACCTCAGTTTTTCCTTCTGCAAAATGAATGGCTTGGGTTAGTTTTCAAAAATGACAGCTGATGTTTATCAAGTGCTTAGTCTACCCTAGGTACACGCGCACACACACACACACACACACACACACACACAAATGCTATTGGAACAACTGGAAAAATTTGAACTGGGTCTAAGGATGATATTGTAGTAATGTCCCCATTTTTGTTTCTTACTTTTAATTTGCCATATTGTGATTAGATAGGGGAAGGCCCCGATTGTAGGAAATACACACTCACTGTAATATTTGGGATGATGGACAACATGCTGGCTACTTTTTCTGAAATGGTTTTGGGGACAAAAAGATGTTTGTCCTGTACTTGCAATTTTTCTGTAAAGCTTGAGATTGTTTCAAAGTCAAAATAATTTTTAAAAATATATAGAGAGTTTTCCTAAATGTCAGATAACAATTGGAAGATAAAAGCTATATAGCAACTTAATCAGAATTATATCTCTAAATGGTTGTTCTGGCAGCTCTGTGGAAAGTATATGTGGAGAGTGGGAGAGTGGAAGGATTGTGACACTCTTGGAATGTGACTTTTGGGGAAAGATACAGTAAGGTTCCCTACTGGAAGGACACATTGCAAAATAGCCGCCCATCCTCCAAGCTGAGATGGTTCCAGGCCAATCTCTCAAAGTGCATGCCTATATAGAGAGTCCCTGAGAAATGCAAACCAGATGGAAAGCTATAGCAGCTGTCTACACAATAGGTGATAAGTGGCTGTAAGGGAAGATGACTTCCAGATATATTTTGGAAATTGGATAGATAGAACAGGCTGAAAGATTGGGTCAAGGAAAAGAGAGGACTCAAGAATGACTCATGTGGTTTTAGCCTGTAACTCCAGCAATGGCTTAGTGGGGTATCATTTATACGTGGAGAAGAGGGATGAGCAATTTGGGGAGAAAAATCAAGAATTCATATCTTGTTACGAGTAGGCAATTCACTAAAGAAGAAACTCAATGATCGACACCTACAGATTAATATCCCACTTCATTAGTATTCAGAAAGTAAACAAAACATTGAAGCGTTTTTGACCTGTGAGACAAGCAAAATCTTTTTCTTTCAAATTTGATTTCTATTATTGATGTTTTGGGTACAGAAACAGGTTCTTTTTACACTGATAGTAGGCAGCCTTAATGGAGAGAAAATATGGCTCTAATAGGAAGCCAATAATTCATGCTTTCTGAAAAAAGTAATTCTACTTTTATAAAGTCACCCGAATGAAATTACTAAGGATGTGAAAAAAAAATGTTTAGCTATAAAGATCGTTCCTCTAATGTAGCTTTAAATACAAAAAAAATATCCACTACCTTATTCCTACTATCCATATAATAGGATGCTATTCATTTGCGGTAAACAGAAGAACTGGTCCTTTTTTCTGGAGTTTCCAATGTGTTAATGTAAAAGTAGGCCCTGAGATCCCCAGCCTTAACATCACCTATCCCTGATAGAAGCCAGGATGAAGCGGTGAGAGAACGACTAAGAGGTGGTCAGGTTTTCCTTCAAAGGAGTCATCACCCATTAGGGACCCCAGTAAAGATTGCCTTCTGAGTACCTGGGATGGAAAAAAAAAAAAAAAAAAAAAAGAGGTGGGGGAGTGGAGGGAGGGGGAGAGAGAGGGAAAGAGAGATTTCTTCTTTTTACCTTCCAAAACCAAGTGCGATGGGATGCAGAAAACTATGGACATGAAGGTTTCTGCCAACAAAACAAAAATGACAAAAACCAAAAACACAGGCTAAACACCCTGCCCCCTGCAGAAAAATATCATTTGGAGGTGGCCTGCTTTCCAAAGAAACCAGGCAAGTAAGGTAAATGTGGCTCGAACGGATCCTACTGAAGGAGTTATCTTCAGAGTTTCTCCTATTGGGGGTTTGGGAGGCTGGGGTGTTTTTGGGAAAACAATGTAAAACCACCACATGAGGAAGTACCCCCTACTAAGAAAAAACAAACAAACAAACAAACAAACAGAATACCAAGAATCTGGTACCAGCTAACACCAATGGTATTTGGTTTCCAAAACCTACAGAAAGGTTCAGGTACGTGATTTGGCTTTTAACACTTTTGCCTCCTTTAGTGAGTGAGGAGACGCGGACTCTATTAGGTACCCCAAATCTTAGTGGCTTAACACACCATAATCTTGTGCAGATCTGAGGGGAGGGGCTGTTCAAGTCCTGGTGGTCTTCGAGGGCCCAGGGGTCTCCCTGGAGCATCCGCAGTCAGCTCAGAGGGCCCGGTGGATGGCTGACATCTCTCTACTCGCACCCCATTGGCTGTGCTCAGTTACATGGCCCCGCGGGAGGGAGGGGATGTGGTCCAAGGTTTTGGTGAGCTGGTCCTGCCTGCTTCCATGCTTCCTCTCTAGCTGGGCCCTGGGACCCAGAGGAGCCAGAGGCAGCATAGGGAGTTGGGGGAGAGAAAGGAACAGAAATAGGATAAAAAAGGCAAGTTCCTCTTCTCCCACTGAACCTTAGACATCACCTGGGAGCAGAGATGAGGGGGCAGACTTTGAGCTGGGTGATAACTGGATTTTTAAATAACTGAAAACAAGATAATTGTAAAAAAGAAAATTAACTGGAAAAGTTCTAATATCATCTCTATACAGAGCAGGGAGGAGAGAGCAGACAGCTTCAAGACAGAGGTTAAATAAAAAAATGTTCCTCCTTTTGAGGCACACAATTCAACCCAATTAATTAACTGGTGACATTGTTGCTTCCATATGCTGAAATATAATGCTGCCATTAAAAATTATGTTGACTATTTATATTGTATTTGCATGGAAGAACATTCTTGATGAACTATATTAGAAAACAAGTAATGTTATAAGATCATACTTTTGCAAGATAAGTGTATGGAATTTACAGTATAGACATCAGTATATGCATATATGTGTATATAATTTGCACACATAATTTCCATGGAAAGAATAAGACTAGTCATCTCTGGATCATGGCATTTACAGTAATCAAACATGTTTCTCTTTAGATTACGTGTTTACTAATTTTTAGGTACCTGTCATGACTTCAGGAAGGGAAGAATAAAAATAAGGATGACGTTGTGCAATAAACAGTAACAAGTGAAGTTATAAAAATATGTTTGATGTCTACCTACCACATACGCCTTGATTCTGTCTTAACTATTGTCTATATTTTATGATTTTTTTTCAGTCTTATGAACGTGCGACATTAGCGATGATAATAAGTAAGCCGAAACCAATAAGGATATTTGCCTTTAGGTAAATAACATTTTCCGTGAATCTTTTATCTCAACCAATCTCGTTATACATCTTTCATTTTTTATAGTTTCTCTTACTCTAGTAAACATGAAATAAGAATTGCAAGACTTATTTAATAACAGATGTTTCTGCGGTTGGAAAAAACAGCATCTCTCACAATTTTGTGTGGCAAATTTGCATTACAGGAAGTTGTGGACACCCTTTCTAGCAGTAGGGGGCACCAAGGTCTTTGCCTTGTAGCATACAGAAAGTGCCAATTCCATGGTCTTGGCCAGAGGAAAAATAGTCAGCTTTCCAAGTGTAGCCAACCCTCAGGACTCAGTAATTTTCCACAAACACACACTTCTTCAGCCAACACAAGCTCCTTCACGTGGTCTGTGGTCTGTGTTCTGCTTCCAGAGGGTTTACGGCATCAGAGTTACTGGTCTCTCAGAGTAACACTAGTGGCTACTCAAATTCAAACTAGAAGTATGGCCATCTACTCACTGGTTTGGTCTTGATGTCCTTTTCTTTTTTATTGGTAGCCCAACCTGCTTTTATTTGTGTGAGTCTGTCCTACTTGTTGACACAGAGTATTGAGAGATTTTACTGGATAAGATTTAAGAAGGCTGCATTACTACTGTGGAGTCTAATTCATGATCTAAATTCAGTGTGCTACTCTTATTACGATCAAAAGTCAGTTGATTTGCTAACTGATTATTGGCATCCAATGGACATGGGGATACTGTGACTCGATTCTATGAAATTCCAACTAGGGAGCAATAATAGGGTAGGTATCACATTCTAGGCTCTCCAGTTTTTTTATATTTTCACTGGAATGGTATTGTGCACTTAAGATATCAGGATAGATCTACCACATCACATCTAAATCTATATCTATATGTTCCTTATGACCAATCAAAGCTGGAGCCATAGATTCCGTTATTCCCAGGTATAGTTACTAATTATTTTGTTCTTTAGGATTGCATTGAATGCGTAGATTGTTTTGGGTGGTATTGACATTTTGACAATATTTATTCTTCCAATCCATGAACATGGGATGTTTTTCCATGTCTTTGTGTCTTCTTCATTTTCTTTCATACGTTTTCTATAGCTTTCAGCATACAGATCTTTTACCTCTTCGGTTAGGTTTATTCCTAGGTATTTTATGGCTCTTGGTGCCATTGTAAATGGGATTGATTTCTTGATTTCCCTTTCTGTTGCTTCATTATTAGTGCAAAAAAACGCAACTGATTTCTGTACATTGGTTTCGTATCCTGCAATTTTGCTGAATTCATGTATCAGTTCTAGCAGCTCTTTGGTGGAGCCTTTCAGGTGTTCCCTGTAGAGTATCATGTCATCTGCAAAGAGTGAAAGTTTGACTCCTTCTTCGCCAGTTTACATGCCTTTTATTTCATTTTGTTGTCTGATTGCTGAGGCTTGGACTTCCAACACTACGTTAAACAACAGTGGTGAGAGTGGACATCCCTGTCATGTACCTGATCTCAAACGGAAAGGCCTCAGTTTTTCCCCATTGAGGATGATATTAGGTGTGGGCTTTTCACATACGGCTTTGACGACATTGAAGTATGTTCCTTCTATCCTGACATTCTTGGGGATTTTTATTTTGTTCTTTAAACTGAAATATCAATACTACTATTATATTTAAGAGAATGATTGAGTTTATACACATATTTTTTAATGTTTATTTATTTTTGAGATGGCCAGCACAAGTCGGGGAGGGGCGGGGGGGGGTGGATAGAGGGTCCAAGGAGGGCTCTGCGCTGACAGCAGGAAGCTGATGTGGGGTTTGAACCCACAGACATGAGATCATGACCCGAGCTGCAGTCAGATGCTCAACCAACTGAGCCAACCAGGTGCCCCTAGTGGGTTTATATTTTTAAGTCAGTTGATCTAGTCACAAACAAAAATAAGCATTCTCTATTTAAAAGTTAAAACTGTGCCAAACTTTTGGGAAAGTGCAATTTTCCTGAAATCTCAATTCAATAATTTCTAAGAAACTTAGTTCTGTCGTGACAGCTCTGAGAATGGAAAATGTCTTTTGCAAATATTAAATCCCATACCTGGCTTTAAACAATGCCATACCCTGAAATCTTCGGCACATATCAAGTGGTGTTTTAAAAGCACGCAGGGAAATCACTGTTTGCAGGACTCAGATGATGAACTTTCTTTTAATGTGACCAACTGCTGTCTAAGTTACCCCCTCAGCTAAATTTAGATTTGGTTAAACCTTGAGTTTCCTGTCACGGTAACTCAAAATAGTTTATGGTATTATTCTGGAGGCTGGCTGTTACCAACCTCCAGAACTTGTTCAATGTCATCTGAAACTGTCTTGAAAATGGTGAAAAGTCACCGTGTCGAATGTTTTTTTTTTGTTTTTTTGTTTTTTGTTTTTTTTAACTACAAGGTAGTTCCCAAACATGGTACCCAAGTGGGATGTAGCCAGGATGCTTCTGTGTCAACGTTCAATGTTGGCATCGCCTTCCACACGGCCGAGCTTCACAGAACAAGTGGCATTGGCGTCGGCGCTTAACCTGGTGGAGGTAATGCTGCTGGAGAACAGTGAGGAGGAATGATCTGAGCAGGGAAACAATGAGCAGAAAGGTGGAGTTGACAAGGCGGGTATCATGTTCAGGCCACCGTCTTTATTATACGGTGTGCCTGGGGCCAGATGGGGGAGAGTCTTGGAGCCAGGCGAAGGGATTTCCACTTTTTATTTGTAGGCAGTTGGAAGACAAGGAAGGTCATGCATGAGAAGCAATGTGAACAGGAGACCAGAGCAGCGGGACTGGGAAGCAAGAGGGTTGTTCTGCTCGCTGTTTGTAGATGGCTTTGAAAAGGCCAAGTCTGGATGTGTGGGAACCAATTAGAAAGCACTATAAGAATAACAGCAGCCCTGTGTGCTCACACTTAGGTGTTGAGGGTATGTTTTCACATGTTGTAAAGTTAATTCTCTGTGGTAGTTCAGCCCTGAGGAAACAGAGGGGCCAGAGGAGTCTTAAATGCTGCAAAAGACAGCGGTGTCAGTAAATGGCCCCGCGGGGGTGAGGACAGAGGCCCGGGACTCAGCGCCAAACCCCGGCTCAGCTCGGTGGTCAGGGGGCCAGCACCTGTCACCCCGTGGGCAGGCCAGCGGCATCCACCTTTCTGCATGTCCCCAACGGCCTTGTGTGTCAGTCCGGAGAGATGTAGTCTTGTGCATAAAAATCGAAAAAAAAAAAAAAAATCAGAGCTCTGTTCGGAGAAAGCAATTTGCGGAGAAGGATAAGCAGTCTGATCAGAAATAAATTGCGAACTGGCAGAAGCTCTGCTACCAACTTGCCTTGACTTTGCGTAAATCGCTGAATTGTGTGATTTCCCCATGTGGAAAATAAAGAGCCAAATGAGTTTTGAGGACCCTCTAGCTTCAGAGATTCAGCTTATATTTCACATGGAAAGTATCTGCCTCAAGGCGCTAATACGTTGTTCAGTTTCCCAATAAACTACTTTCCAATAAATGGACCGCCTAAGGCAATTTGAATAATAGTTTCTCTCTTTCTCGCCCTCTCTCTCCATCTTTTTTTTTCCTCTCTCTCTCCCCATTTCCTCATTTTAGATTCATGCTATACTAATGTTATGCTAATTACCCTATCTGTTGCTCTGACGCCTGACTCGATTGGTCACGTACGTCACAATCCTCCTCTTGTCCTATTGTCTCAGCTGAATTATGGGAGTTTTCACTTGCCAAGTGGGCGTGGGGGCAAGGTCAGGGCCATGGCGCCCTTGGAGAGGGCTCCCAGGAGAAGACATTTTATTGGCATGGCTCCTGCTGAGACTCCACAGTTGTCTTTCTTCACGGAGCAGCTGGCTGGTGAAGTTGTGTATTTTGCTGATGGATCTGATGCGTAGTTTGAAGTCTGTTTATACCTGTCAATGGGTTTTATAACATCTCCCTTATGGTTTACATCAACAGTATTAAGTAGAGTTCATGGTGTTCATCTGCTGTTAGGAATAGCGGACGGCATTTTGATTCTTTATTGTCACCTAACAATTACGAGAAGGGTTTTAAGGTCCCTTTCACAGGAACTAATGAATTGCGGTGGGTCAAAGGGAGCTATCCAGATCGCAGGGTCACATCGATTTGCCAGAACTTTGTGTTTCACGCGAAACAACCTTGTCATCATTCCCTCTGATATTACATGCAAAAGAAAAAAAAAGTTATAAATCCCTGCCAATGTGTTAACTCAGTGTTTTCAAATGTTTTGCCAGATGTCTAGAAAGTACCTCAATTACCTTTCTTTCTCTTTGAGGCTGAATTGTCCTTATTGGCTTCAGGGTTGTGGAATGAAATCTCTGTTGTTTCTCTAAACAATAAAGCCCTTCACGAGAGGAAGCTGTTTCTAATTTAAAGAAAAGTAAGTACATTTGGTAAAAGCCTACATACCTACGGCGTCTACCAAGGACTTGTAAATGGAATGACTTCTCTAAGTACAGGAGACATTTGTGGGCTTTCCGTTGAATTCTCCTTGGTGCAGACGATAATAAAACATTCAAAGCACTACAGAAACTAGCACATTAATTAATGGCCATTATTATTACTAATTACTGAAAACGTACTTGAAAACCATGTACAATCACATCACAATATTAAGAAACCGATATGCTGTGACAGAGACACTAATTCAACCTTCGCTTCTGTTGTAAATCTGAGTTTATTGGCTTTCTTTTTAATCCTCTAGGGATCATTCTCTAAATCCTATGAATATATTTGGTTCAGTGTATTTGTATTTTCATTGAGTTCAAAGTACTTCTTTTATTACCCTTGAGACTTCCCAATTGACCTAAGGAAGATTTAAAGGTACATTGTTCCGTTTCCAAGAGTTTGGAGATTTTCCTAGTTCTTTGTGTTATTGATTTACAGCTCGGTTCCACTGTGGCCAAGGAGCACCTTGCCTATGATTTCAATTGCTTCCAATATCCTGAGGTTTGTTTTCTGACTCAGGGTGTGGTCTACCTTGGTAAACGTGCCACGGGCACTTGAAAAGAGTGTGAATCCCATTGTTGTTTGAAGTGTTCTGGAATTATGGATTGGTCCTCTTGGCTGATGGTGTTGTTGGGTTCTTCTCTACCTTTGCTGATTTTCTGTATACTGTTCTGTGAATTGTTTAGAGCCAGGTGCTGGTCTCCAACTGGAAGTGTGGAGTTGCCTATCTCTCCCCGTAATTCTGTCCGTCCCTGCCCCATTACCATATTCTGCAGCTCTGTTTTTTGCACACACTCATTTGGGGTTGCTATGACTACTTCTTGGTGGATCGTTATGTAAAGTCCTTTTCTGTCCCTGGCAATTTTCTTTACCCTGAAGTCAATGCTAACTGATTTCAATAGGGCTACCGTTGCTCTCTTTTCGTTAATGTTTGCAGGGTAGAATTTTTTCCATCCTTTGATTTTTAACCTACCCATATTATTTTTGAAGTGGGTTTCTTATAAACAGCTTATAGTTGGATCGGGTTTCTTTGTTTACTTTTAGCGTTCCGTTGTTTATTTTGCTTTGCTTCGCTTTTTTTATACGTTCATTTTGCAAATCTCTGTATTTCATTTGGTATATTTAGGCCATTCAAATATAATTGTACCTATGGATATCTTTGTTCTTATGTCTGCCATTCTGTGTTTTTCTTTCAGGTTGCTCTGTCTGTTTTTCATTTACCGGCCTTTCTGGGAGCTACCTAAAGAATTTTTAAAATTACATTTTTTTTAACGTTTATTTATTTTTGAGACAGAGAGAGGCAGAGCATGAACAGGGGAGGGGCAGAGAGAGAGGGAGATACAGAATCCAAAACAGGCTCCAGGCTCTGAGCTGTCCGCACAGAGCCCGACGCGCGGCTCGAACTCACGGACCGTGAGATCATGACCCGAGCCGAAGACAGAAGCTTAACCGACCGAGCCACCCAGGTGCCCCAAGAAATTTTAGAATCAAAGAAAAAAAGAATTTTTAGAATTTATTTCAATTTATCCACATAGCATTTGGGTAGATCTTTGTGTATAACTTCGAGTGTTTGCTCTACGATTATATAACTCTAACAATTCAGTGTACTCTTGACATTTTACCAGTTTGAGGAAATAGAGCAATTTTACTTATCTTTGTGTTCCTGTGCTCTTTCCTATTTGTAATAGAACTGTCTTACATATTTCATATACATGCATTGAAAACCACATAAGGCACATAAGGTGTTATGTTTTTCTTTCACCATCAAATGTAATACAGAAAACCCAAGAGGAAAAGGAAGTCTGTTGTATTTACCCATATTTGTGCTTCCTGTATCCTTCCTTTCTTCCTGATTCCACAGTTGGTTCTTGGTTGCTTCAGCCATTTCTAGAGTCGCTGCCACACATACTGTGAGTTTTCTCCATCTGCAAGTATCTGGACTCCCCTTCCACGACTGAAGGGTATTTTCACTGAATATGGAATTTGAGGAGGAGAACCCTTTTCTTTCACCACTTAAAAACCTATGTCTTGATGAGAAATTCCCTGTTGTTGGAAATCTCCCCCCCACCCCCTTGGTAAGATGTTGTTCACTACTTCAACATTTCTTCTCTGTCCCAGGTTCTCATAAATTTGACTATGATGTAACTTGAGGTGGGTTTCTTCAGGTTCATACTGTTTATGGTTCCCACCGCTTCTCGAATCCGTAGGTTTATGTCTTTGGCCAAATTTGGGAACTAGGTAGCCATTATTTTTCAGCTACTTTTCCAGTGGCGCCCCTCCCCCCAGCTCCATCCAGGACTCCCATGGCGCATGGTCTAGGTCTTGTGCTGTAAGCACCCTGTCACTCATGCTCCACGTGTTTTCTTCAGTCTGCTTCCGTATTTTTTACTTAACAGGCATCATATCGTATTCTGTCTTCAAGTTCACTGGCTTCCTTCTGTTACTCCATTCTATTTTTGAGCTGATCCATTGAGCTTTTTGTCTCACTGTATTTTACAGATCTAAAAGGTCCTCTTGTTTCATCTTTGTATCTTCTCTTTCCTTCCTGAAATCTTCCAACTTCTCCTCTCACTTGTGCTTGCAGTGTGGAAACATTTCAGTCGTGTCTTCTTTCAACTCCTTGCACATAATTCCAGCACCTGTATCATTTTGGGGTTTGGAATCTTTTGGTTATCTTCTCATTTAAATTGAGTTGTTCGTGGTTCTTGGTATGATGAGTGACTTTCAATGCAACTGGGACATTGTGAGTATTATATTGAGATACTCTGAGTCTTATTTCCATCATCTCTTTTTGCTAGTCTCTCCTCACACCCCTCAGCCAGGAGAAGGGACCAACACTTCTTTACTGTCGGGGGGGTTAGAAGCCCAGGTTCACAGTTCAGTCTCTGTTAACACTGAGGGGGAGGGGTGGGAATGGGCTGTCTTACTCCATTTCCTTATTAGACCCTCAGTGTCTGGGAAGGATAGGGGCACCTGGTTGATGCTCCACGCTTGGCTGCTAGCATTAAGGGGGGTGGAGGGGTTGGCCTCCTTCCTGCCAGGCACTAGTCCGTTGGTAATAGAGCCCAGCAGGGAGGTGAAGGGGCATCTCATGACTGCTGGTAGGGCTGGAAGTCCTGGATTTCCATGTGAGGGCACCTCGTTATTGCCCTGATGACACTGTCTAGTGTGGAGCTTGGAACCTGGGGAAATCAGAAATCTAAGCTCCTTATTCCCTTTTAATGATAGTGATGGAATGAGACCTCATTTTTTCTTGTGGTATTCGCTGGGGTAGAGAGATTACCGTCTTAAATGTTCTTTCTTCCGAGGACACCCCTTCCTAAATCTTTGAGCCAGAGACAATAGGCTGTTTCGACTGTGCTCATTCGGGTTTCTTGTTTGCTGTAGAATTCTTCAGCTTCACAAGTGGTTTATATGAGCCCAAAGGCAACCCAGCAACTCAGTTAAACTCCTTCCTTGAGTTTCAAGGTCACTAGTTGGTCTGCCTTCTTCTACCTTGCAACGTTTCCTTGTGTTTTCTTTATATATAAGGTTCAGAGTTTTGTTAAGTGCTTAGCAGAAGGAAGAGGAGGGAGAGTCCCATCTCTCCCAAAGCAGAGGTCCCCTATATGATTCCTTTAATGAAACATGTCTACAAGTTATGACATTCCCATTAATTTATTAAAAAGGGAGAATGTCTATTTGTTGACAATTCAGGAAGCTCATGGTGTTATCTGCTCACAGCCAGCAGTGAAGGCAGAGCAACAAGGCCCTTCAGAGCCCCGGATGGCATTGTTGCTAAGGGATAGCAAGCATTTATAGGGACTGAGTCACAGAGGAAATGAATTGGGGGACCTCTCACATTAGAATAATAGGCTCACATCACCCCCGCAAATACTCATCCTCATGGTCCATGAGGGTAAACATGACTGATATAAAATCGAGAGGGGTGAAGAGCAGAGAATACATTTTTGATCAAGACATTGTCATGGTGATAATGATTATGATTACATTGTGACGAATTCCCACTTGCTCTGAAACCGCTTCCAGTAACTTCAAACAGGAGGACCAGACAAAAACTGTACCCAGTTGTGACACTCATTGTGAATCACACTCTGCTGTGCTATTCTTGCTTGGATAACACTTTAGTGCATGTTGTTTCATACTTTAAAGCAGAAATGTACAGTTTGTGTAGCATCGAAATTTTAGCCCACTTCTTTTACTGAAAAAAGGTTGATATAATTTGGAGACTTCAACATTGCCATAGCTAGCATCAATATTATTTTATGGTAGAGGAATGTCGGTTTCATCAAGAGTAATTGAATATCTAGGTTTTGTGCAGTAACATTCAATATTCATGATCTAGAGGCTCTTGGTTCACTGAGTTCCTGTGGTTGCTTTGTATTACTGTTGATAAGGGTATTTCTGTGGAGAGAGTGGACAAGAATTAAAGAAGGCTTTCAAAGAAGTGTTACTTTATTTATTTAATTTGAAAGACAGATGGTGAGCAAAATCATATTTGTTTGTTTGTTTCAGAGTTAGGACGATCTTATGGGATCCAAACCATCCCCCTAACATAAGATAGATAACAAATTTTTATTTTTATATACACTTCCTGAGAAGATGAGTTCAAAAATTTAGCAATTAGGGGCACCTGGGTGGCTCAGTCAAGTAAGTGTCTGACTTCGGCCCAGGTCATGATCTCACAGTTCATGAGTTCAAACCCCGTGTCAGGCTCTGTGCTGACAGCTCAGAGCCTGGAGCCTGCTTCAGATTCTGTGTCTCCCTCTCTCTCTGTCCCTCCCCTGCTCACTGTCTGTCTCTCAAAAATAAACATTAAAAAATTTTTAAGCATTAGCAATTACAAAAAGCTTTGTTGAAGTCAAGGTAAACTATTTAAGTGATTCTCATACAAATTATTTGATTTCTGAGCCCATATAGATGTGACGGATACTAATACCAAAGCTATATGGGACTCAGATATGGCAATGAACTCATTTAGGAGCAAGAGCACAGTTATTCTATGTCACGGCAAGAGCGTGACTCGGGAGGGAGGCAGACTAGAGTTTGAATTTCCATCGCGGATGTCTGATTCTCACTTAGCCTCCATCATGTTTGTTGCCTCTCTTAGAATATGGGGAGAAAAGGATTATGGGTTCGATAGATCTGAGCGATGAGGAATACCCTTCTTTGGGGGAAGAACACTCCGAAACCATTTTTCCCCCTATAGTCTTACTCACCCTTTAGTGGCAGCTAACATAAAGGGAACAGCACTTCAGGAGAACAACTTCCTACCCTGCTCTCAAGACTCATTTTACTCAATTAAAGGAAAATCACAGCTGTTCCTCTGCAGCTGCTGCCAGATGCTTTCTGCCAAGGGAAACAGTATCAGGAAGTTAAACTAGATCAAATCATCTGAAGCTTGCTGCGGAAATGAACGGTACACTTGGCCTTTCCAGAACACTGTTGGGTCTACCCACGTCCTTTTCAAAAGTGGAACTAGAGACTGCAAACACCTGGGCATACAGGGCATCCCTTTCCTAAGCCTTTGGTTAGCACCAATCATAACTGAAGGCTCCACCCACCTTGGCCCTTGTTGGAAACATTCTCCTATTCTATTTAAAGTTGGATGTAAAGAAACTAAAATAAAAACAAATGTATATGTCAACAGTAGGGAAATATTTCCCTAATGATGACATGATGTGCAATTGATTTTCAGAAACACTCAAAGCTGAGGGAAGAAAAAGTGTCAGTAAATAGCTATAGACAACTCTCTTTAAAAAAAAATTATATATATATATATATATATATATATATATATATATATATATTGCCTGCAGTTTCTAGATTCTTGGGAAAGTATAAGAGAGACATCTACTGGAGAGAAGAGGCCATAGCTTGTTTATCAGATGAATGTTCAGTTTCAGGGAGATAATAACACAACTATATTCCCATTGCCCTAAGATTTTATACCATAGACTTCCGAGATGAACACGTTACCATAGTTATGAAGATTCACTTATGAAAATGTGTGAACACCATATGCTCAGAGAAGGCTAAGTTTAATTCAGAAGCTGAATACAGAAACCACTTGGGTAAATCAAACATCTAAAAAAAAAAATATATATATATATATATATACACACACACATATATATATACATATATATATGAAATTTAAACAATGATGGATTTTTTTGTGAAATACTTTTATTTAAAAAATTAAAACATTTCTATAAACTATATACCAAATCAGAGGCACTATTATATTATAAACTAGAAAACTAATATCTCTTAGAAATTGAACTAGCACAGCATTATAACTTAAAACATTACAGCTTGGTACAGGCCAGAATTTGGAAGTAGACAAAAAAAATTAAGTACTGCTTATTGAAGTAATACAGGAAAAAGGCTAGCAGAGATACACAGATGACAACTGAACGGTTTCTAGAACATAATAAAAGCACGAGTTTCAGGTCCTGCTCCACTGTGGCTGCGGATGAACAGTGTCAAGAGGTTGAAAGTCACGTAAAACTCACTGGAAGCTGAGTTGCACCAAAGCCACAACAAGTCCTGATTGGTTTAAATCAGCTTGGACTAACTCTCCATGCAGGGTAGCCTGGGTGTGTGCTGGGGACCTTGTATTAGTCTTGTAGATACACAAAATACAAATCTTTTCAGTATTCTCACGGATACTGGGTCTTAGTTCTGGGTGTAGGATGGGGATTTGCACCACAGAAATTTATGTATCACAGTTTGGAGCCAGGGAAGTGCAAGACCAAGGAGCCAGATGATTGAGTTCCTTGTGAGAACCCTCTTCCTGGTTTTCACGAGAGGCCTTCTTACTCACATAGTCGAGAGAGAAAAAAAAAAATCTCGTCTCTTCCTTTATTGCAAAGGCATTCATCCTGCCATGACGGTCCCACCCTTGTTACCTGATCTAACCCTAATTGCCTCCCAAAGGTCTCACCTCCAAATAACATTGCACAGAGGATTAGGATTCAATGTATGAAAAGTTAACAATACTGCATTGTGACTTAAAAAAAAAAATGTCAGAGTAGATCTCCCATTTAGTGCTCTTACCACAAAAGAGAAGAGGCGTAAGGGAACTTTGGGAGGTGATGGGTAGATTTATGACCTAAGGTGTGAAGACGGGTTGGCAGGGGAACACATGGGTCCAAACTCATCAAATTATATGTCTTTAAGGTGGAAGTTCTGTCAGTTATACATCAAAAAGGCTGTTAATAAAAAAATCGTGTTTCTTATTAAGATTGTTTAAAAACAGAATGGTAAAGGAGGCTTTATATATTTGGACTACTAAGGAGTCAACACAGAAGTTAATTAATTAAACTAAACTGTAGTTCTTCTTTTAGCAGTTTACTGCAATGCTTGCTGATAAAATGACATGAGTGTTCTGTTCAAAGCTGGAAGGATCTGAGATATCAGCTTACTCGCGAGGCAACAAATTATTTGGGGATAGATAAATGATAGATACATAGATACACAGATAGATACACAGATAGATATCAGAATCGTTCTGGTTCTATTGGGAAAGATTATTGTGGACCCCTATCCCTGTGTGTGTCGACAGCATGCCGTGCCAAGAAAATCTTGGATTAGATTGATGGAGGAATAGAATCTGGAAGGAGTAATGAAAGGTTGACACACTTCTTATCACATGATATCTGGAGACTACACCTACGCTACTCAGGCAGAGAGATGAGCTGAGGCCAAAGAGCAGTGACCAGGAAGAAGCTAAATCCTGTGTCCCATAAGGAATACTTGAAGGTCACCTCAGTGAAGCATCCGACTTGATTTCAGCTCAGGTCATGATCCCAGGGTTGTGGGATTGAGCCGCGTGTCAGGCTCTGTGTTAAGTGTAGAGCCTGCTTAGGATTCTCTCTTTCCCTCTCCTTCTTTCCCCTGCTCACACACTCTCTCTCTTACAAAAAAAAAGAAAAAGAAAAAGGAGAAAAGAAATAACATGTGAAAGTACAGTGAATGTTTAGGCTGAAGGACAACAGTGTTAGGAAGATCGACTAGTTACCACGTACATCAGATGGTACTTGATTCATATGTGAGTAGACGTAGAAATGAGGGAATATATAGGGCGCATAATTCAAGTTTGAAATAAAGAAACGTTTTCCGAGAAAGTTACCTAAAGGAAACGTAACTTTTTCTCTTGGAAGATACCATTTATGTAATAAATGTTTGTTAAATATCCATGATTACGTACAATTTCAACTACAGCGTTAAATTGTGTCTCGGGAAGTCCGATGCAGCGCGCTGTTTGGAACAGTTCGGAGACAGACCTCCGGCTGGTCCACGGAGCAATGATGAGACAGGGGAATGATAAAAGCGAGCGTTCATTGAGATGGCCTGTTTGCTGTCTGGGAGCACTTCCTACAGGCACCTCCTTCCTCGATGCCCCTGACCCACGTGACCCCGACATCGGCGGTGTGGCTGTCACTCTCCTACAAACGTAAAAGAAACACGTGCAAAACTTGCATGCAGCTTGCTGTTTCCTGGCGGGACCGGTGAGGTGGGAATACCCTTTCAAACAATAATCCAAAAGCATCCACACACATAAACAGGAGTGCCGAAATGAATTTGCCGATATATGCAAAAGTACTCAACACCCACAGGGCGTAAAATGTAATGTGGGCAACATCTTTCCCAAGAGTAGAAATTAATTGGCTCTCCACCTAATAAAGTCCATTTGAATATGAATGAAAAAAGAATTATTATCGTTACCTTCAGTTTTCTACAGCTCAAAGAGGTATAAAGTAGGATAGCCAAAAAAAAAAAAAAAAGAAAAGAAAAGAGACAGAAAGGTTCAGAAGCTTACAGGATCAGATAACTTCTAAGGTCCGCTGGATGCTTCACTATTTCGTTAAAAGAACACAAAGTAATCTCTCTGCACATTTTAAAGTCTTCGAAATACTCTTTGGGAATAACCTAATCAGGGTGTCACAAGGATAGAGCATTAAAAATAATTTTATACCTGAGATCACTCTGTGATGTTTGAATGTATCTTTAAAGGGACTCAAAGAAATAAATGACATTGTTACAACACATCATATTTCATTCCTGTCTCTCTGAGCCACATTGTTCAACACGTTCATAAAGACAATAAAATAGGAATAAAATTGTGCCTGCCCTACTTCATTCTAGCAAGACGTGGTGCTAACACGCACGTCTATGAAATACTTGAAAATGAAAGACTTCATCTATCTCATGTTGAGAATCCCGTCTAATGAGTTTGCTTTTTATGTCTAACAATTCATAAAACATATAGTTTTGTTTTTCAATATGTTTTTGCTAACAATAATTGTAACAATGAGTTAATCTAAAATAAATGTTAGCCCAATGCCTTTTGAGGATAGAGAATTTTAAAAATTAAATGGGTATGCTCAATTTTGTGGCACAGACATATGGCAGGACATTCCATGAAGCATGTTACAACATTCTGCGGTAGAAGTCGGAAGAACATATAGATTCAAGGAGACACTGGTCAATGTAAAGATGTTGGCTTTTATGGAAGAGCTGGTTTATGGGGCGCCTGGGTGGCTCAGTCGGTTAAGTGTCTGACTTCTGCTCAGGTCATGATCTTGAAGTTCACGGGTTCAAGCCCCGAGTTGGGCTCTGTGCTGACAGCTCGGAGCCTGGAGCCTGCTTTGGATTCTCTTGTCTCCCTGTCTGTCTGCCCCTCCCCAACTCACGCTCGGTCTCTCTCTCTCTCCCTCAAAAGTAAATAAGCATTCATTCTTTTTTAATAAAGAAGAGCTGGCTCCAGTGTATTTTAAATGGCTTGTGCTGAATATTAAATTGCCACAATATTTAGATTTCATTGAATACTTGCAAAGGATTACATAACAACTTTATTTTGCATTGTGCAAATATACTTTATTGCTGCATTTTGTCCTTTACCACAATGTATATTATAATGAAAAATTATAGACATCTATTTCAAGAGATATGAGAGGACCCTGGTTTTTTAAAAATGTACAAAAGGAGTAAAGGAACAACCACCAAAAAAAAAAAAAAAAGCAAGGACTGTGCTTGATAAACGAATGAGGGCGGATTTGGGAGCGAAGCTGGCACTCACCCACCAGCACCAGCATCTTGGTCACTAGGACACTGTGAATGGGTCTGCGTCTCCCCCTACGTATCATTCTTAGATACGTATTTTGGGAACACTTATACTTAACACTTATACTTATTTTGGGAACACTTAGCTTTTTCAAGATTGCTGTGATTGCTTTGGTACACCTCAATACACCATTCTCCTTCCCTGTTATCGAGTATATTCTTCAACATGCAGCCAGAATAATTTTTTAGTGAAGACAAATGTTATTACTTTTTTTTTTTAAAGCTTTCCAGGGCTATTGGCGCAGAGACCGCCAGAATTCACCTGCCTGGGTCGACAACCTGTGACCCCAAACCGCCCCCCCCTTCTCCTCTACCCTCACTTCTTTCCAGCCCACCCCTCCCTTCCACTTCCCAGGGTCCTACCGACTCCTTCCCTCTGGACCGGTGCTCACGCTGCCCTTCTCCCGCCCACCCCCAGTCCTCATCAGCGCCTTCCCATCACATTTCGGGTCAAGTCTGTCTGCCTGAGATAATTCTTCCCCGATCAGCAGGCTACAACAGGCCCCCAATTTTACCTTCCCAGCATCCCCCATGTTTACTTGTACCGCATTTCATGGGTGTTGTAAAGTACATTTGTGGAATGATTTGATTACCTTTAATCTCTGTGAGTTCCGTGAAGGCAGGAATTAATACATTTGCACACCATGTTATACCAGAATCTGCTTCACTGCCTAGAATAGAGTAACCACTCAACACTTCAGGAAATACAATGAATGACTATTTTATCAGACACAATCTACCTAGAGGAGGAAAAGCAGAGAATTTAGAAATGGCCACTACGTTCTGGAAAACAGTGTGGAGGTTCATCAAAAAATTAGAAATAGAATTACCCTATGACCCAGCAACTGTACTATTAGGAATTTATCCAAGAGATACAGGAGTGCTGATTCGAAGGGGCACATGCACCCCAATACTTACAGCAGCGCTATCAACCATAGCCAAATTATGGAAAGAGCCAAAATGTCCACTAAGTGATGAATGGATAAAGAAGATATGGTCTATATCTGTATCTAAATCTATATCTATATCTATATCATCTATATCTACGCAGTGGAATATTACCTGGTGATGAAAAAGAATGAAATCTTGCCATTCGCAAAGAGATTTGGATGGAACTGGAGGGTATTATGCTAAGTGAAATAAGTCAGTCAGAGAAAGGCATATTTCATATGATGTCACTCATGTGGAATTTGAGAAATTTAACAGATGAACACAGTGGAAGAAAAGGAAAAATAAGATAAAAACAGCGAGGGAAGCAAACCATAAGAGACTCTTAAGTACAGAGAACAAACTGAGGGTTGATGGGGGTGGCTGGTGGGGTGTTGGGTTAAGTGGGTGACGGGCATTTAAGCAGGACCCTTGTAGGGATGAACGCTGGATGTCATATGTAAGACATGAATCACTAATTTCCACCCCTGAAGCTAACACCACACTGTACATTAACTAACTTGAGAATTAAAAAAAAAAAAAAAGGAAAAAAAAGACAAAAGCTATTTTTTCCAAAATGTATAATTATCTGTTAAAATGAAAGACAATAAATATATGAATTATAATAAATATATAACAATTATTCCTAAATTTATAATTATAAAGACAAGCTTTTTAATTTAATTTTTGCACATTTATGAAACAGATATTTTTATGAAAATTAAACTATTTGCAATTCTCATTAAAAAAAATAAGAAGGATGCCTGGGTGGGTCAGTCAGTTAAGCATCTGACTTCAGCTCGGGTCATGATCTTGTGGTGCAGTCCATGAGTTCGAGCCCCACGTCAGGCTCTCTGTTGACGGCTCAGAGCCTGGAGCCTGCTTCCCGTTCTGTATCTCCTTCTCTCTCTGCCCATCCCCCACTCAGGCTCTGTCTCTGTCTCTCGAAAATAAATACACGTTAAAAGAAATTTTAAAAAAAGGCCATGCAACTTGGTGCAATTTCACACAGATAGTTGTGCACTAATGAGTCAAGAAATAGTGCCTTTAGTACATTTTAAAATTGATTTTAGACACAGCCTTTAATACAATTTTGAGGCCAATAGCTGATCCACTGTGACATCTGACCCCATCGGTGAGCCCCCGGAATGGCTGTCACAGCCTAGGCTACTAGTTCAAGTTAAGACTTCAGTCAGTCACCTTCTCTGTCTAGGTTTCCTCGGTTTCCCCATTTGTAAAATCAGCATTATATCGGATCTGTATGATGTGTGTAAGTTCTACAATTCAGGGAAATAGGAGGCACAAACTTTCACACAAATGTTAACAGCTGTATAGCGTATTCAAACTTACGGCCACGGTGACAAAGTGCAGCACATGGGGACAGAGAAGTCCTCGAAGCCGGTTGCCTTTCAGGAGGAATGAACCAGGCAGACAGATGGAGAGCAGAGGACATAGAGAGGGAGAGCCAAGATTTTGAAGACATGATGCTTTTTCTCATTAAAAAAAAAAGCAAGAAAGCAAGAGAGAGAGAAAGAAAGAAAGCAAGAAAGAAGAAAGAAAGAAAGAAAGAAAGAAAGAAAGAAAGAAAGAAAGAGAAAGAAAGACAAAGAAAGAAAGAAAATACAAGAAAAGAGACAGAATTCAAAGCAGACAAGTTGGGGCCAGGGTCAGGCAAACTGCCCAAAGCAGTTTCCATAAATATAAACAAAAGCACACACAACAGAACAAAAACAAGCCAATATAGAGAAATTCAACTTGAAAAGCAGTTGCAATATACCAACGGTATCCGGAAAGCGATTTATTTTTTCTCCTTGTTCTGGTGGAATAGTTCAGAATTTAGATGGATTGTGAAATGATCTTTATTTCTATTGTTTAAGAAGACGTCTCCATTTATATAAATAAACGTATACTGAAGGGGCCAGTGGCCCCATTGAGTGAGTGTCCCCGTGTCCATTAATCCTTCTCAAGGAAATCGAGCTGCTTCCCCCGGCAGCCAGAAAGACTCCCCATCATGACCTCCAACAGCCTCCACCGGGGAGGTACAGTAGCTCAGGTTATTGTGTCCTGTAACCCCCAGCTCTCCCGAGAACGTAACTGTACGCACTTTCACATGGATAATTGTGCACTGAGTCAAAAAATAGTTCCTTTAGTATGTTTTACAAGTAATTTTAGGCATAACTTCAGATACAATTTTGAGGCCAATAGTTAGGCTACGGTGACATTTGCCCATGATGAGATATCTCTCCATCCCTGCCAACTCCCTCCCTCCTCACCTACGAAAAGCAAGCAGCTATTTCAAAGACTGAGAGCTTTCAAGGTAGAAACGGCCTTATTGGAACCGAAGGGGAGTTTTTAATATATTTGCAGAACTGGGACATCGCTGTCCCCTTCAGTGAATGTCAGAGAAGGTAACAGGCTGAAGTGTTTGACATCCCTCGTCTGATGGAAGGGGACATGGCCGGGTGATGGCTGAAGGTTCATTGTCCCCTCCAGCTTCAGGATTCGGTAAAATCCTTAATCAAAAAGTGGGTTGTCTATGTCAACTTGGAGTGATAGAAGCGTGTGTGTGTGTGTGTGTTGCTTTTGCACTTTTGAAAAATGCATTATGTGAGGCTTCCGTAATATCTAGGAAGAAGGATTTGCACATTTATCAGATAAGCACCAACCATCATTTCTAGTTATGACAAAGTGATCAGGGCCTATTAGCAGCGTGTTCCCCCCTGGGGACGGCTTCGGCAGAGTCCTGCCTGGGATGCACCGGAGGGGGCAGGAGATACAGGGACCTGCCATCCCCTCCTCCCCCACGTCCCCAGCTCCCTGCCCTTTCTGCCGCCTTCTGTTCTGCTTTCCGAGGTCTTCTCGTACCTGTTGGCTGTCTCGTGCACGGGGATTCTTAGTGGTAAGAGGGGGAAACTGGGCCGAATGTGGTTACTTCACCTTTTCTCAGAACTGATCAATGTGCTCCTGAAACACAGTTATGTTCAAATTTTCTGTCCAACTATTGAGAATTAAGCGCACATTTTAATGAGCAAAATCCAGTGTCAAAAAGGGAGTAGGCGATTTGATACGATGATTTATGGAATAACAGGAGTTATTTTAAATAGCTCATGGAAACATCATGAAATATATTCACTTTGAAAGCAGCGATGAGATCGCTTCAAACGCTGACAAGCCCACATCTGTGCTTTCTGGTTTCTGTTCGCTTACTGGAAATCCTGTCTTTGAGCCAAATCTTTGTATCTCCCTTTGAGGCTGAGTGGCTGTCAAACTGAAAAGATGCAAGGATGTCTGTAGGGGAAAAGGAAAACAAAAACAAAAACCCCAAACAACAAAGATTAAAACCTTTTGATGAGACATCTGGGTCACAGTGCACGGTCTCCCCCCCGGGGAGAATTCCTAGGGACTTTTGAGGACATAAGTGTAATAGAAAAGTTAGCTCTATTTGGGAGCCTCTAAAGTTTGTTGGGGCAAATGCGGCTACTGGAAGAGAACCCAGTGTGTGGAGCAGCTGGGGACACAGGTCAGGGACACCTGGGCACTGCCTCGGTTTACCGCGTGGATGATGATGTTACCCTTGTGGTTGCCGCATTAATGTAAGAAATAGGAGAGCCGAGGGCCCCTGGGTGGCGCCGTCAGGTTATGTGTCCGACTTCTGATTTTGGCTTAGGTCACGATCCTGATGGGCTTTTGGAGTGATGGGGGTCCGGCGTCGATGGCCAAGAGAGAATTCTTGAGTCATGTTTGGTTCTTTAATAAAACCACAGGGACGGGACTTGTGTGCAGGAAGAGCTGCCTTGTAAGTGTGAGGGGTGACCGTTTCTAATAAACTATGGAGTTGGGGGTGATGAAGTCCAGAGGAAGTTTCTGAAAGGGATTTTCATATGCTAAAGAAGACTCACAGATTACTGGAGGCCTAGTTGTTGTCAAACTAAGGTTGTTTTTCCCTCTAGCAAAGCATTATCAAGAAGCCAGTAGAGGCTTTCTGGACATCAGGCTATTGGTAAGATTGCTTGCTCTTGTAAATTGCTAGGATATTTGTAAACTGATGGAGACTCCAGTCCTGTGATTCTGTCAGTTCAACCACTTATTTTCTGTCCTTGGGCAGCCAGGAGCACCTGAGGGACATCACACATGTCCCACCCTGGGGGTGGGGTGTTGTTTGCTTGTGCTTTGCCCTCCGCTGGCCTTAGGTTCCCTCATCAATCTCACGGTTCGTGAGTCTGAGCCTCAACTTGTCTCTGTACTGACGGTGTGAAGGCTGCTTGAGATTCTCTCTCTCTCTCTCTCTCTCTCTCTGTGTTTCTCTCTGACCCTTCCCCCCATTCTCTCTCTCTCTCTCTCTCTCTCTTTCAAAATAAATAAATAAACTTAAAACAAAAAAGAAATCGACAGCCTGATGCTCAGATAACACTTAGGTTGAAAAGTCAGCTGACCTTAAGATAGGGAAATCATCCCCCAGGAGGGGCCCAGCGTGATCAGGTGAGCCCTGAAAGTCGGAGGTGAGTGGGGGACAGGCCTCAGGAAAGTCGGTGGGGACAGGGGCTGGCTGAGAGGAGAGGTGGCAGAGACCTGCTTCCTGTAGGATCCCTGTGGCCCCGAACTCTGGCGGGCAACTCTACGAGCTGAGAATGACCCCAGCCAGAGCTGACAAAGAAGCCACCTGGATGGTCCTAAAACCACAGGGAACGGAGTTCTGCGAACGACCTGAACGAGATTAAAAGGAGATTGCCCCCCAGGGGCTCCAGAAAGCCAATACCTTGATCTTTGCCATTCGAGACTCAGAGCAGACAGCAAGCTGAGCCGTCTGTACCCAGACTTGTGCTTTTTTTTGCAGAATGGGAAGCGGCTGGTTGCAGAAGGTGACCTGAGGGAGCAGTGCAGCGGCCGGACCGCACCATGTCACTGCTCAGTCGCCAGCAGACGCAGGACCCCTTCTTGCTCCCGCTTCTCCTGGAGCTGGTGCCACGTGAGGCGAGGGGTGGCTCCATTCGAAACAGACACTTGACTTGACCTCTGCCTGTGTGGCCAGTGACAGGCACCTCACTCACTTTTCTCTGTTTACAGCATCAGTCCGCACAGCAGGTGTATCCTGATCGGCAGTAAGACAAGTCTCTCCCAGCCCAGTTTTAGCCCTTTTGGGGGTAAAACACCAGCCACGTGAGATGTTCTGTCGAGGTCCCAGAAAGGGTGCTCGTCAGCCTGTCACCGTCCTTAGAAGCACCCGTGATCCCTCTGGTGGAAGGAAAAGAGCTGAAAATCCCGGCTCCCCTGTGCTGGTCTCTGGCTGCACAAGCCTCCCGACGGTCTGATCTGGCCATCGAGGCCCTGCTGACCTGTGAAGGGGGGACAGGTCCTCTCCCGGACGCTAGGATCCTGCAGGCAAACCTAGAGCTGCGGCGGGGACAGGCCTGCCCCCAACGACCCGCTCGCATCGGGGCAGTCGTGGGGGTGTGGGGCCCGGCGAGTAGCACCCATGAGGGATCCGTCTCTGCACGTCTTTGCGCGCGACCTCCTCGCTGCGCCCCTCCGAGGGAGACTTCCCGAATGACACCGCAGTCTGGGGGTGGGGGGCTCTCCCTGCCCGGACCTCCCTCCCTCCCCGCCTCACTTTCAGACCTGCCTCTGGCCCGAGGTCTTCGCTGCCTCCTCGGCTCCCTGTGCCCTTGGTCTTTCACAGGCATCCCCCTCCCCCCACCATCAACCTCCTCCCACTTCTAATTCCTTGGTGTGCGCTTCCTGGAGGCCCCCGCTGGCACCAGCGTTTCGGGGGCGATGCTGGTTCTGCCGTTCAATGCTCGTGGGGTTTGCAAGGTCTTCCTGCCTCTGCACGGGACACAGCTGTGTCCCCCACGTGCGCCTCTGGGACCCTAAGGTATGTAGCGACACCTAATGCTTTCTTGTGATGGTGTGAGTGCTCTCTGATCCTTTTAATGACTTCCCTTTCTTTTTCTGTCCAAGGCAGCCTCCTTCTATGTCTGTCGCTGGCAACCAAGGATCCGCACGGGGAAACCATTCCCAACCCACTGTCCAAACTCCACAGAAATCTGTTCAGAGGGCGTTCAATGATGTCATAAAAGGCAGAAGCCTATTTGTAGGTACCTCCTATGAGAAATCCAATGAGTTGACTGCTACCTTGTCGAGGGAAGACCCGAAGAGATTCACATGTGAAGATAGGACTCCAGGGTGTAAAGACAGGTGAACTTGGGTCTGCAAACAGGAGGGTGCACGATCCGTAAGGGCAGCTCCTGGCTTAGGGAGGCTGCCAACTCTGCTTTGGGACCGCCGTGTTTTCAGACCTTGCCCGGTTCAGACGTTTTGTTCCAAAGGTACCTTACCTCCACAGATGAGCTTGGCTTTGTCTTAGAGATAGTCTCTTTTAAAAATAGTTGTCAGATGTGAAACTGTGTTTTCATCACCATTTGAAAGTTTGGTAATACATCAGGGCCACCATATTCCTTGGGTCTCGGGAACCATTATGTATTTGTAATCTTTTTTAAAGTTTGTTTATTTTGAGAGAGAGAGAGAGAGAGAGAGAGAGAGAGTGAGCACGAGTTGAGAAGGGCCAGAGAGAGAGGGAGAGAGAAAGAAAGAATCCCAAGCAGCCTCTGCACTGTTAGCACAGAGCCCGACACAGGGGTCGAATTCACGATCCACAAGATCATGATCTGAGCCAAAACCAAGAGTCAGATGCTTAACCGACTGAGCCCCCAGGTGCCCCGCACTGTGATCTTGAACTCCTTTCGTGAGACTTGCCCCCCAGTACCAGCGTATTGATTGTAAGGCTGCAAGGTCCTCGCTTCTCAGTTCGCCAGACTTTGTCACAAACCCTGTCTCACTCATTCATCACAGTGTCAGATAAGCCAGTCCCCAGCAGCAATGAGGACGCTAAAGGTGCTCTGAGGTTAATTGACTTGACCAAGATCACAAAGCTCATAAATGGAGCAACTGAGATCCAAAATTAGGTGTCTTTATTGTAAATATTGTTTGTCTTCTGGGAGAATATGCTGATTTTCTCACTGCGTGTTATTCTGGGTGGAACGCATTTCTGGATTTGGAATGAGTTAATTCTAACTACATGGTGAGTTTTTTGAGAATACGCTTCGATGAAGAAACTACATTCTACTTTTCTTATAATTTCTTATTCCAAAAGTAATTTTTTTTTTTTTTTGGCTGGCAAGATATGATGATACAGAAGTGATTCATGAAGAAGTGATGGGAGGTCACTCCTTCTTCCCTTCTTTTCTATATGCAAAATTGAAGGGGGCACTCGACTATATCTATATATATAAAGCTTATCTCTATATATAAAGTCTCTGTCTATATACTATATCTATAGAAATAGATACAAACATATATATTCCTGTTTTATAGATATAGATACAAATATATCTATTCCTGTATATATATGTATATATAACTTATATATGTATATATAAAACATATATATAGCTTATATATGTGTATATATACATATATAACACCTATATATATATACACACACACACATATATATATAAAGTTAACATGATTTCTTCAAATGATATGTTAAAAATTATATAAATTGCTTTATTAAAAAAACCCTCCTGATGGTCCCAGAGCTGTATTTTGATGGTATTGTTCTCAAGTGGCCCTATTATCATGCAGAGAAACTTCCATCAAGAGTTTTGAAATTCGGAGACCTCAGAGTGCAGTCTCGCGGCCTCCCCGTGGGCTGTGGACGCCCTGTGCACGGTGCACCTGAACGACGCGGTGTGACCCCCGCAGGCCACCTCCCTCAAGGGCTCTCCCTCGCGTGTGTGTTGCGTGCGTGCTCCCCTAAGGTAAGGTCCGTGACATTCTCCATATGGTCAATCGCCCTGCACCGCTGGCCCCCTGGGAGGGTGAGGCTGCACGGGGCCTCGGGCCGGGGTGAAACTCGCCCTCATGCCCTTCCTCCGGTGCCATGCGAGGTGCGGGCCGGACAGGCCCCGAGCTCTCCAGCGCTTAGGGTACTTTCGTCATCCTCCGGCAGGATCCAGCGCGGCGGGCTTCGTGTCTCACCGTGTCAGCCTCTTGGGCCCCAAGTTTCCAGACGGTCGCTGACATGCTTCTGCTTTTTTTTCTGCTTCAAGGTTTGTTCGAGGTGAACACCACTTGAAATATCTCCGATGCGAACTATCACATGGCTCGAATTTATTAGAGATGCAGACCTGTGGGGGCGCCTGGGGGGGGGGGGGCGGCTCAGTTGGTTGAGCATCGGACTTTGTTTGGCTCAGGTCATGATCTCGATTTTATGGGGACCCCGCGTCGGGCTCTGTGCTGACAGCCCCCGAGCCTGGAACCTGCTGCAGATTCCGTGTCTCCCTCTCTCTCTGGCCCTCCGCCCCATTCACGCTCTTTCTCTCTCAAAACTAAACATTAAAAACAAGAAATGCAGACTTGTGAAGGAAGGATTACTGGTTTATTAAAATGATAGTAATGTAAATTATTTAGGAGAGTTTCAAATGGGCTGCAATTGTGCAAACAAGAGCGTATTTTCAATTATTTCTTTCCAAAGTCTTCCCAGGAAGAGAGAGGCCAGAGGCTCTGCAAGGTGAGTGGTGGTAGTACCTCAAGGCCACCACTAGAGGAGGCTAGAGACCCACACCGACTCCCATAGAAAAGACTCCGGACACTTAATGCACAGAGGTCCTAAACTCTCGCTTTGATTGCTGGGTCTCATCCGGTGAACCAGCATTCTAGAACCGTTTGCTGATTTTTTTTTTTTTTTTTTTTTTTTTAATGTGACGAAGAGCCACAAATACCATTATTGTATGTCAACGCCTGCCCCTTCCCTCTCTGCCTCCGGTGACGGAGGGGTAGAACCCGGATGACAAGGGCAAAAGTGCCCCCCGCGCTTGCAGGCACAAGCAAATGCCTCCCCTCCCCCGCTCCGCTCCCAGCCCCTCCGGATATCGATCGCAAGTAAAATAAAATGCAATATTAATTGCGAAATACATGTCGGCATCCTGTTTCCAAATCACATTAAAAATTCATGGCGAGCTTCTGGTTTGTTGATGCATTAACTTTTCGTAATTACGAAAAAAAAATTATAATCGACTTTTTTTTTTTTTTTTTTTTTTCGCGTGTAGGTGATCGAGCGGCGAGGGCGCTGCAGGCAGATTGCACACCTTTAGGGTGCGGTGCCTGTGCGTGCGGGTGGGTGCACGACCGGACCCGGCAGGTGAGGGGCAGCTAGGAAGCAGCGTCCGCGCAGGCCTGGGAGGGTGCACCTGCTGCCCCACCCCTGCGGCCTCCAGGCTGATGCGCTTCTGCCCATTAAGCACTGCGGTGGGGTCTTGGAAACGTCAGCTTATTTTACACTTCTCGGAAGAGTTTAAGGCAATAATTATTTCAGAAGTTAATTGGAGTCAATGGAGATGTACTCTTAATGGATTATCGTTTAACCCAGATTGCCTCTTTTACTTATTCCTGTTATTTTCTTTATTGCTCTATTTGTTGGAAGGACTGACATGAGCCCATGAAGGTGCCGAGTGCTGCTTCTGGCGTAACTGAGTGCTCTCCATTCTCTAGATTGTGGGATTTCCGCGTCCTGCAGGTCCTTATTTGCTTACGGAGAGATGGTTTTGTCTCATCACAATGTCTGTGCGTCGTGGCTGAGTTTATCGCTTTCATTGTGGGTTGAAATCAACTGTCATCTAAAGGGACCAACTGTGGGGACACATGGAGAGATTTTGTTTTTCTGTAAAAATGATATTGAGTGGTTTTGAAAAGATTGATAGGAATGGATGGGAGGGGAAGTTCTGTTTATGCAGGAGTAAGAGATTTAAAAGATTGAAGAAAACAAAATTTCATTCTGATTCTGCAATCAGATTGTTTCACAATTCTGCAGATTCCTGCAGAAACTGAAAGTCATCCAACATGCCACAGGGCTCTTATTTAGTCAAGATAGACCGACCAGACTCTACTAGGGGTCAAGCAAGCAACGTCAAGTGCAAGCAAGCATAGGGGTCTGTTTTAAAATGGGCACAGTATATTTAATTTTTTTTTCCTGTCTTTGTTCTTCAAAAGATGAAATTAGCTTCTTTGTGAGTCACTCTCTGCTGGATTGTGGAAAACTTTTAAATTTACTTTTTTTTTTTTTTTTTGAGATTTAGTCTGTTCCAATTACACAGTCATTTCATGATTGAAAGTTGATTAAATAAGTTTCAGCTTCCTGCCATGGTTTCTCTGCTCTCCCAGCTTCCTTTCTTTCCTGCAATTTTCCTGAGGGAGGTGGTGTCCTCCCAGGGGTCCTGACAAGAGGAGGACAGGGTCCCCACTGCCTTAGGGCTCTGTGTACATGTACCTTCTTCCTTGGGTTACCCACACCACAGTCCATGGGGCCACAGTCCCCACAAGGACACACTCCTCTCCATGGTCATGATCCCCTTGATCTCATATTCCTCTGGTTCCTCTCCTCAATTTCGAGGCTTTTGTGTCCTTCCTGTGATGGAAGTAGCTATGCATATATAGACTGAATCACCCTTTGCCGTGGCTCATGTTACCACTTTGAAAGTCAGAGGTCAGCATGGATTCTTTACAGAGGGGATATCCACCTTCTTTCTGAAACAAGGGATATGTCATCCCTGATAGCTAGAGGATCATAGCAACAATATTTAACGGAATATTGTTTAACGGAAAACAATTCAAAAAGAGATTTTCTGCTGTCTTTAACAGTCAAGGATTAGAGAGGGACTATATTAAGACTGAAACCAAATTACGGAAACAAACAAGGGCAAATCCCTTGTGTTTCCCATGTGCTAGTCTTTTGAGTTTGAAGAGGGAAGCCAGAGCGGTAACAGGTGGGAAGAAATGTAAGTAAGTAACGTGGTCCTGATTTTACAAACCTTTTTTTGTTCATTTGTTTGTTTCAGGGCTCTCCCTGTAGTGTTCTCAGGAATGAATAACTGAAGATTGTTTCTTTAAAAGCAGGAGGCTAAGAGAAATTATAAAGTAAGCCCAGCAGTATGGGTGCTTCCGTGGAGATTGGAGTTCATCTATTTATCTGTCACTGTTGTGATTTCAGAGCTATTTAAATACAGTTCTTTAGAACAGAGCGCTATACGAGGTGTGGAAGGAAGGAAGTAACCTTCACCTGGCATAGAGGCCACTCAGGAAGAAGTCTTTGGGCTGTTATCCCTTTAATTCTGCTCTTGATATGACAGGAAGATTTAGTTCCTAAATGTGCTATTAATTAGTGTAGAAGGCCCTGATCATCTTCCCAGCAGAAAGTTGCACGTTTTTGCTCCTTGGTATTGGCTCCCGTAGTGATTCCCGATTTGTCTGTTTTGACTGTGGGGGGCAAGAGCATTGTCAACGTTGGTTTCTTTGAGTTCTTCATCTTATTCTAATGAAAAGATCTGAAATCTTCTTCCTAAGCTAATGTATTCTCTTCTACGGTCTTACCGAAAAAGAGAGAGGAAAAAAGAAACACAAAAGAGCAGAAAATATTAGTCTCCCTTCGATACATTGTGACTGTTTGCACCGAACAGCTCGCCTGCTTTGACTAGGTATTCTAAGAACCGTAGTTTAGTGCCTCCTTTTTTTTTTTCCCAAAACATGTTGGGTAGTCATCATATCACCTGAATCTTGGTGCCATTGTTTAAGTACAGTGACTGACGTAGAGAGGAACTCAGTGCATCCCATTAGTAGAATTTCGTGTTGAAAATATTAAAAGTAAAACTGTCCTTTATGTCCTATACTTTTATGTATATTATGTATTACTACATAATATAAATAACTGACCAACGAAAATGCATTCGAGTAGGGATCAACCCCCACCTCAGAAGACGAGACGAGGTAATTTGATGATAAGAAATCCAATATCATGACCTCATACGATGAAGAAATAATTCTATGGACAGAGACTTCCTGTCTGTAGTACCAGTCTCATATTACGTAAAGATGGCTTGGAATTTAGATGATAAATACACTAATCCTTTTATCCCTATAAATGTTTTCTGGCTGCAGAGATACATTGTCCAAAAATTCTAGGAAGAAACAACAACGAACCGTTTTCCTGGGCAGATATATCCAAAATGATTAAGTGGAGGACCGATAAACTATAATTTCCTATTCCTGTTGACCCCGTGCTCAACAACATCTGTGTCCAGCTGCCCCTGACGTATCCCACAGAATGGGCTATCACCCTTACTTTGAAATTTTCTTTGCATGCCTTCAGCATATCAGTATTTCTGGATTTGCCAGGGTCAATCCCACGTGGCCTTCGGAAACACAGGACTCCGTATGCAGAAATGTGTGTGTAGCTACCAAAGCCAATGGGGCTTTGACTTTCACATGATATCTCTTAATTTACCGCACCCCCCCCCAGCACTGCAGGAGCCCAGCAGAGCATAAGGAAAGATGCGGCACGGGTGAGATATTTGTGTGTCCATCTCAGCGTCTTCTCTTAAGCGCATCCTGAAGAATTCTGATGCCCAATTATTCCAGGAACTGAGGCCCAGAAGTGGAAAACTTTAATTGTTTCTCCAAACTGAGAAGCCACTTGAACAGCAGAATCAATTCCAAAGTAATTACTCTTCCTCCGGGTATCTCTTTAAAGTTTATCTAGTGTTTAAAAAAAAAAATACAGTCCTTGAACTTGAGGTGGCACCTGTGAATTGAAGTTGAGAATCAAAAGAATGTCTTTTTCTCTAGGTAACCGCGGGTTATCTCCCTGGGAAAGCTGAACCACAACAAGAAGCAGAATTGTTTTCAAACAGATTCCACAGTTAATGTCATCAGTGTGTTAGTGTGGAACTTGCATACTGCGCTCAACTGCTCAGGACGCGGAAGGAAGTGATAGAGGCTTGATGAAAAGTTTATCTTTACATTTTTCAGGGAAACAAGCTTTCATTTACTTGACCGGGGTTTCCTAGGAATTTTTAAATAAATCAGTATCATGCACAGTTGTAAGATTCACTGGCTATGTGTGCTCCCCAAAACCTAATCTCATCTTCACAAAGCTCATATGTAGCCAGTATTAATCATGAGCCAGAACGTCGTGGCAGATGCGAGAGGCAACACAATGGCGAGAAGCACTCACATTGCAATCAGAATAAAGCTCTCCCATAATGGCATGTGGTCCATGAGTGCTGTGAGCTTCAGAAGGAAATAAAGGTGTTTATGTTGGAGAATTATTGAGAAAGAGGGTTGGTTCTCTACCAGTGTTGACCCAAGTTCCTCAGAGGAATGATTGGACTTGTAAGTAGGTTTGGGGAACCTGGGAGCAAAGAGGTGCTTTTGTTTTTCCGGCAGAATATCTGAGAAGAAGGTGGAACCCCAGTGTAGAAAGTGCCCACGATTTATCCAGGCAGCTGGATCATAAATTGCCCCACAGAGGTCCCCTTGTGTCAGAAGTGAGCCATTGGATGCATCCCATGTGATGTGGATGAGTGTGTAGAGAGGAGAGGCCTCACATGCAGATTCTACTGATGGTCCAGCAGCACCTGAGAAGGCCATTGAATGAAGACCAGATGCCACTGAAAACAGGAGGTCCCCAGGGAGGCCACGGAACAGAGATTGACCATGAGGAACAGTAGGTTGCCTCCCAGAAATTAACACCCATGGTGCTTGGGCAAAACGAAGCCCCTTAGAGCCCACAGAATGGATTCCCGGCATCTCCAAACAGTCCATGTCACTGGGGTGCCTGGGTGGCTCAGTCGGTTAAGCTTCTGACTTCAGCTCAGGTCATAATCTCACAGTTTTTGGGTTCGAGCCCCATGTCTGGCTCTGTGCTGACAGCTCAGAGCCTGGAGCCTGCTTCGGATTCTTTCTCCCTCTCTCACTGCCCTTCCCTTTCTCTCTCTCTCTCTCTCTCTACCTCTCTCTCTCTCTCTCTCTCAAAATAAATAAATAAACATTAAAAAAAAGAACCCACAGAATGGAGGACATTCCCAAAGCTTCAAGATTCAGTTTATGACAACTAGAGAATAAAGGTTCATTTTAGAAAAATTAACTTTTGATATATACATCAACAGCTATATCTTTGGACACATGAGTTGATGATTTGAGATCTGTATTCAGGATACGCATTATTAAGAGAAAATAGAAAATGCTGTGTGAACATAATAAAAAGTCTGTTTTTGATGACGTGACCATTGACCATCTCTCTGATTAGTCAGTCTCAAGAAAAAAAAAAAAAAGGTAGAGACAAGTTATTCAGATAAAGGGTAGAAGAGAAAAGTCTTCTCTGAAGAGGGAGGTGTGGCTTACGGGAAGATGTGGGGTAGGGGTGAAGGGTGAGGGGGCTCAGAATGGATGAGTGCAGGGTGGCAAACCCAGCAGAGGGCGCATGGCTGCTGGAGGCCATGTCGGGCCACTTGTCCCCCAAAATGGAGCAGGCATCAGTTTTCTCCTAAGTGAAATGGTGGAAAGGATCCCAGCAGGGAAGTGACATGCTCAGATTTATGTGTTAAGAATCCTCAACGGGGGCGCCTGGGTGGTGCAGTCGGTTAAGTGTCCGGCTTCAGTCAGGTCACGATCTCGCGGTCCGTGAGTTCGAGCCCCGCGTCAGGCTCTGGGCTGATGGCTCGGAGCCTAGAGCCTGTTTCCGATTCTGTGTCTCCCTCTCTCTGCCCCTCCCCCGTTCATGCTCTGTCTCTCTCTGTCCCAAAAATAAAAATAAAAACGTTGAAAAAAAAATAAAAAAATAAATAAGTAAATAAATAAATAAATAAATAAAAAGAATCCTCAACGGCTGTGTGACGAAGAGATTGGAATTCGTACAAGAATGCAATCAGGGGAATCTGTTAGGCTGATAAAACAGTGGCTTTGAAATGACAGTGGTTTTGACCAGGGCTCTCTGCTCAAGGCAAACTTGGACTTGGTCATGAGCTGAATGGGATCCCGAGATGCTTTTCAGCTTGAGCACCTGGGTGGGTGCAGACGGGGTCTCCTAAGATGGCGGGCTGGTGGGGCCACGGGTGGGAAGGCAAGGATTCCTTCTGGATGGATTCAGTGTGAGATGCCCATGGACCAGGAGTCACTGAATTTAAGAGGCAAGGTTTAAATCTCTACCCACAACATAAGACCAGCAATGCCAACACCAACTGAACCTTCAAAATTTGCGTTTACGTGTATTCCTCTCCCTGGGGCTGTGTTTGACTCGGAAACATTCAGAATTTATCTATGCAACTATGAAATCACTACTTTCCTGATATACTTTCCTTTATATTAAAAATCAACATGGCCCTAAAAATGTGAGCCAGTGTACTTATTTAATTATTTTTAAAGGTGACTACATAATTCCATTTTGACCCATTATGGATAACTTGATAGCTAGCGCCATGAAAACAAATATATCTTGGATTTTTGTTTTGTTTGTTTGTTTGTTTCCTCAGATTCTCCAGTAATACAACTGTTGCTCTCACGGACTTCACTGGTAAACGTTGGATCCATATTTGCAAAGAAGAAGGTAAAGTTTAAAAAGTGCCACAGACATCTTGGGGCACCTGGTGGCTCAGTCGGTTAAACGTCCGATTCTTCTTATCAGTTCAGGTCATGATTTTGTGATTGTGAGATCGAGCACAGTGTGGGGCTCCACGCTGAGTGTGGAGCCTGCTTGGGGTTCTCTCTCTCTCTGTCTCTCTCTCTCTCTCTCTGTCTCTCGCCCGGCTTGGGATTCTTCTCTCTCTGTCCTGATAGCACCCTCTCTCTTTCTCTCTTAAAATAAATGAACTTAAAGTGGTGCAGACATTCAATGCCCAGACCTTGGTTTCTAACTGTCATTTTCTAACATTCACCATTTGTTTTTAAGACTCCCTGGAGAAAGGATAGATTCTAAGGCTGGAGCAGAAAATGCAGAAGACGAGCCATACATATGGATGCGGAACATGACAGAAGCGCATAGGAGCCAACGTGAAAAGTGTTCCCAAGTGGCCAAAGCTGGACCAATTTGAGCAAAAACATAAACAGACAGAAACGATCTGAAATGTATTGGATTATAACACAAAGAATTAAACAAAATAGATCCATACTTATATACGTCAATGATTGAATGAATGAATGCAAAAAAATATGAAGGAATGAACAGATAAATACATAAGTGAAGAAGCGACTAATCTCCCTGACGAACGGTCCAAGTTCATGAATACAGGATACAAGTTAGAAAGAGAAAGTGCTGTCATAAGTGCTCTAGGCAGTATCAGTGATGAATGCTGACCTTTGTGGACAGAACTTGAAGGGGAAACTAGACACCTACACGCACTCCAGCTACCTTCCCCAAATATTTATCAATCACTGTGGCGGTTTTAACACGTCTGACCATAAATTCTCCAAAACGGAGAGCTTTCCTCCGCTCCCCTTGAATGTGGGCTGTATTTAGAGACTCTCTGCTCAGGAACAGATGATGCAAAGAGAAAAGTAGTAACTGTTAGAGGAGACAACATGAAGCAGGCGCGCAACATGACCATCACGGTTATCTGTCCTGTCGATATCATTCTCGCCTCCTGAGATACGATTCGAGGAGAGGAGCACGTCACCCCCGGGGTCATTCTTATCCCAAATCGTAACCTCCGCCCAACGTCTAGGAGAAAGCATGAAGTAGACCCACATTGGGGGATATTCTCCAAAACACCTGGTAAACACTCTTCAAAAGACTCCGAGTCACAAAAACCCCAGAAAGACAGAGAAATGTCCTGGGTTAGGCCATTCTAAAGAGGCCACACGAGTAATGCAAAACGGGGTTCTGGTTGGGATCCTGGAAAAGAAGAAAGATGTTAGTGGGAAAAACTGGGAAATCTGAACAAAAGCCCACACCTCTGTGAGGTTGTTGTATGAGTTTCCAATTTCTGATAAATGCACTCTGGCCATGTAAGATGTTAATGTCAGAAGACACTGGGTCAAGGGGAGCCAGAAACTGGACTGGTTTTTTTTTGCAACTGTTTGGGAAATCTAAGCTTATTTCAAAATGAAACTACTGAGATAAAAATCAGTGCTTGGAAGCGGGATTTTTCTAGATTCCCACAGCCCAGGAGCTGACGAGAAAGAAAGATGTTGGAGGCTGTTCTTATGAAAAAAAAAAAAAAAAGTATAGATTCCTTGTTTTATTCTTTTGTTAGCGTGGCTACGGTCCCTCACAATGGCTTTTGGGGGCTGTTTGACGTAGTGTGGCCTTGTGTGTGAACAGGCTGCGGGCATTCGAAGTAGTCGGAACAGAAGAATTGTGTGCATGGGGCTCGGCTCCTACTGCTTCTTCGATGTGTGACTCCACTGGCTCATGAGCAGATGGTGTGGAATAGAAGCTATTCGTAAACAGGGACCTGCCAGTCTCGGCGAGCTCATCTTCCGAGTCGCTAACAGCTTTTGTCCGAATCCACCAAACGGGGGTGAGAAATGCCTCTGAAATCATCATGAGAACGGAAATCCTAGGTCTTTCATCCGCAGCAAATTATCTCCCTTTCACTTGTCTCTGCTTCTCGGTAGCACTTAGCAGCCTCGCTGATGTCTCCTTCCTGGAACAGGCTTCTCGTTACTTTTTTCTGAGACCCTGTTCGGCACACTTGCCCAGCTCGCCCAGCTCCCTGGCTGCACTTGCTCCGCTCCTCCCCCCACCCCACCTCCCCCTCCCGGAGCGTCTCTGCCGCAGCCCAGGGGACTCTGCTCCCCTCCATGGGCACCCACCCCAGCAGGGGGTTCCCTGGAGTTAAAGACCCCTCCACATGAGGTCCAGAAGCCAAGGGGTTCCAGGCCAGCAGACTTGCGCATCTGACCCAAACTTAGTTGGTCCCACAGGATACCTTCCTTGGTTTTGTGACCAAATGTGGCAGATCCCGGGTCCCCGTTTTGTGTAGGCAAGTGCTCAAATTCCTCTTCAGAGAATCCTCCTCTCTATTCCCCTCCTGATCACTGTCTCCTGATTCTTTACATTTATTCCGAGAACATCTCACCACCTGCCATACCATATGTGTATTCATCCCTCTTTTGCTGTTTTCCCCGTTGAAATATAAGTCTCCCGAGGGCAGGCATTTTGTCTTGCTCGCCTCTTAAATCCCAGCATCTAGAACAACGTCTGCAACGTAAGAGACGTCCAAGATCTATTTGTCCAGTGAATAAATGTAAATGAACACGTGAAGGCATGCGGGCAATAAAAGTATGAGTGGATCAATGAATCAAAGTCCTCAACTTTGTTTGTTTGAATCTATAATGAGCATGACCTTTCTAACCCCTATGTATCTTGGGTATCTTGCACTTGGTATGCAAATGTATCTTGCACTTGGGTATACAGTGTTATGTTAGGGAGCTCAGAGAATCACATCACGATTTGGGATATTTCTATGCTTAATGATCACGATCTTTAGAATGCCCCAACCAGTGACATTTCTCTGGAGTCAGTTGCCTCAGTGAGACAACTCCCTTCTTCATTGTATCCTATAACATGATATCCTTCGTGAAGCTTTTTGATTCTGTCATGTGTAGTCATCACTCTTTTAAAACCCGGCACAACGTGATTGTTGTGTTTATCGCCGAATTATAATTATTATAATCGCTTGTCAATATTTCTGTCTCCACAAACAGACTTGAACTATGTTAAGATCAGAAACCATGTTATTGATTTTTTATTGAGGATCCTAGCAGAATGTCTACTGTGTGTTGAATTGATCCAACCCTCAAGGTAACTTTGTCTGTGGTCTCTTAGGTGGGAAGGCTCACGGCAACCGTCGTGTGAGATAATTCACTGGTGTTGGGGCAGGAAGCATTAGAGCTTCTCTTAATATTTGTTTGCAGTGCCATTATTTAAAATTTTCTATTTTGCATGCAATTTGTAATATCAAGTATATCTATCGTAGGACACATGTTTCATTAGTCATTTCTAACGCGTAGGTTGCGAGTGGCTGCTCTATTGTTTTTTCTGACAGAGGCACGAACATAATCGAAGGGTTTGGAGCCGCTCGAATAGACTGGTTCAATGACCTTGTCCAGACCCCGCCAGCGTGTGATATGGGGTGGGGTCCCATTACAAGTCACACCCACATTCCAAGAGCTGGACCCTGGCTGGCTTTGGTGGTGGGTCTCATTCCCTTTTTCATCTTTCAGAATGTCTCTTGATTTCTCGGCGCGCTGGCAGACAAGACCATGAGATGTTTTGTCTGTGTTCACCACGTGCCCACACACTTTCAGTCATGATCTATCCTGCCATCGTTCCCGGGCCAACGCTCACTGTCCCAGAGCTGGGGACTGGGCCTTACTCTTGCCATCACTCACGCTCATAGGCTCCAGACACCGTGTCAGTGTTGCTATCAATGGACAGAGATTCAAAAACCACAGTCTCTGGGGAGTCAGACAGGTCCTGGGTTCTGTCTGTCCGGACATGAGGAGATGGGCACAGCCGAGACTGCCCCCTACACATGCTCCACTGGCTCATTCACAGCACCACCCAGTTTTAAAAAGGGGCAAGTGTGAAGTCAGCTAAGGGACTATCTTCTCCATTCCCATCCAAGTAGATATGAATCTATGTGAGAAACTTTTAGCTAATTCAATGTAGGTGAAGGCATTGTTTACGGCATCAAGAAAGACGAGTTTAAAAGAGGCTGAACCGTATGGAGTGTGCCTCCTTTTGTCCTTTATCTCTCTCATCCTAAAGCTGGGATAATAGTTGTAATGGCTAGAAATCCAGTAGCCATCTTGTGTCATGAGTTGATCTGAAGGATACAAACAAGTTCTGGGATGGTTGTGTGGAACAACCACAGCGTGGTCCTGAATAAGTTGTGGGAATCTCCATACTAATCATAGATTGCCGATATCTGGATCTCTCTTACACGTGGGGTAGAAATTTATCTTCTGTTTGGCCATTTCATTGCATTTTATTTTTCTGATAAATGCAACAGCACCTAAGCCTGTTACTGGGTTGGAAAGGCTCACCATATATGTACTCTCAAATACCTCTTTGTAAATCCAGTCCATTCAGCTTTTTAGTGTGTCCCTTGTTTCTTGCAGCCCACCCAAGTTGCTTTCCTGTGTTCATCTCACTTACCAGAAGGACGCCCTGCTCCCCCAAAACAAGCAATAATTAAAACATAGTGAGGTCTCAATTCATACGATGCCCAGGGACAGAGAGAGAGAGGAAAAGGGAAGGAAGGAAGGAAGGAAGGAAGGAAGGAAGGAAGGAAGGAGAATCTAAAATGTATTTTATTAATCGAACTGAACACTTAGAGTGTGTGTGTCTGTGTGTGCGTATGCATTAAAAATCCCACGTCTAGACAAAGAAAATGTGAGCAGTTAAGAAATTCAAAAAGCATAGCAAGCAAACAAAATGCATAGCAATGAGGGTTTTGTCAGTTTTGGTTTTTCTTTTGGTTGTTTGGTGCCTGTTTATGTTGTAGGAACTGCTGCTTCTTCGTGAAGTTTCTCTCTCCTTAGGGCAGAGTATGAGCCAGGTCACTCTGCTAGAAATCAACCCTAGGTCTGGAGAAAATGAAGACAATGCTTGTTTTCCCCAGCAGGCAGGAACGGAATTGAAGAGAAACTGATTTTTCTAGCTGCCGTACAGGGCTCTTGTGTTAAATCTGGGGAAGTATTTATTTTTATTCCATCACACTGTGACGACTATTGGTGAAACGGATCCAGCCAGTGAATGAGAGAAAGAAAAAAAAAAAGGAAGTTATGTTGATCATGTCACTGAATGTACGGGAAGGAAAGGAAGCCCATCTTTATAGTAACCGCGCAGGGTCTGGTGCGATTGCCCTGCCAAGGAGCCGGGCAGACTGCTGTGTTGGATGGCGAAGAAGATGCTGACTTTCACACGCCCCAAAGTGTTAAAGCAAAAGTAGGCTTCAGAAATGTTCGGAAACGCATCTCTTTAGAATACGCAAGATTTACACAGAAAGCTCAAAGCATCGGCATGTCCCTGAATTGATGAGCGGTTGACAAATGTGGTATATCCATACAGTGATGTCATATTTTCAATCAAAAGAATAAAGCTCTTTTTGTTTATTTTTTTAATGTTTGTGTATTCTTGAGAGAGGGAGAGAGAGCCAGAGTGTGAGCAGGGGAGGGGCAGAGAGAGAGAGGAAGACACAGGATCTGAAGCAGGATGCAGGCTCCGAGCTGTCGACACAGAGCCTGAGGCGGGGCTCGAACCCTGGAGCGTGATCCTGACCTGCGCCGAAGTCGGGCGCTGAACCAGCTGAGCCACCCAGGTGCCCCAGAAGGGTGAAGTTCTGATTCATACAACATGAGCGAGCCCCAGAAACATTACGCTGAGTGATGGAGGCAAGACACAAGAGATCGTAAATTGCAGGACACCCTTTATCTGCGGTGCCAACTGGGGCTCGAGACAGGAAGTAGATTTGGGTCGTGTGGGGCTGACGGGTAGGAGAAATGGGAGGGACACGAGGGAGGTATGGGGTTTCCTTTCTGGGGGTGATGAAAACGAAAACAACTTGTAAACCTTGAAAAGAAAATTTTTTAAGGGGTCCCTGGGTGGCTCAGTTGGTTAAGCATCCGACTGGCTCAGGTCATGATCTCATGGTTTGTGAGTTTAATCCCCGCATCAGGCTCTGTGCCGATGGCTCGGAGCCTGGAGCCTGCTTCGGATTCTGTGTCTCCCTCTCTCTCTCTGCCCCTCCTCTGCTCGCTCTCTCTCTCAAAAACAAATAAACATTAAAGAAATGTTTTTTAAAGAAAAAAAAAGGAAAACAACTTGGATTTTGTGATGGTCACACTACTCCGTGGGTGCACGAAGAAACACAGGCTTGTATATTTTTAAGGAAGTAAATGTTTGGGCATGTAAATTGTTTCTGAATAATGTTGTTAAAAATAGGGAAAAGGAGACAGGAAATATCTTTGAACAATGTAAGACCAACCTCTTGAAATAAAAGTCATTTTTTTTCCCGTATCAGAAATGAACTGCGCCTCATTTGTTGTGGGGGACTTGTGTCATCAGACTATAAAGCAATGATATGGTGGCTGCATATAGTCATCTAAATTATGCAGTCTGGCTAAGTCCATGGTTACAAAATGACACAGCAAATCTTTTCCTATGGAACAGTAAGTCCATTTTAAAATAACACATTTATGCTTAATTTAATAAGAGTGTCTTTTTAGGGGATAAGTACCAAAAACCCAAGTTAACCTAAATATGCACAATTCAGCCCAAATGGAAATATATTTATGTAAGTTACATATGAATTATTCAGTGTTCAGACACCAATCTTATTTTGCATGAAATTACATTGATAGAGGCTACCCGATCCTGACACAAATTAAACATTTGCAGCGTCTGACCCTCTCTTTCCTCCCCGCCCTGAATGGGGATTGGGGGATGACCTTCATTATACATCGTCAGTTCTTCCCATTTTCCCGAAAATGGCAGGTAATAAACCCTGCCTGAGGCTATTACTTTAAAGGACATCAACTGAATATCATTATGTCTATCTGCAGGGTGCTCTTGTGGGTAATCTGGGGCATGAAGAAACGCCCAAAACATTTGCCCTCAAAGATCTTAACTTCTGGTTGGAGAGAGGTTACTGACCAATAAGACGTAAAGAACCATTGACAGAGGATGACCCCCCCCCCCCTTCCATGATGCCCAAGTGTGTGTCTTTGAAGTGGCCTCATGTTTATTTTCAGTCCGAAAAGACCCTGAAATTATACAAGTGGAATTAAGCTCGAGGAACCTGTACGATATAAATACAATCACGTTGTCAGCTACAGGTTTTGACATGCATAATTAACCGTTTCCGCTGTTTTCCTAGTCTACCTGGATTTTTAAGATCTCTGTGGCTCTTTCCAAGGCCCCAAGTCAATGGGAAATCATTTTAGAAAGGGATCCACTCTCCTTCCACTCTTCAAGTTTGGATTGACTTTCCGTCGCTAAGCTCTTCGCCACGGAGTTGATCTTAGAAAGAATAATTGATAGGGGACAGCGGTGGGGGGAGACAGTCTGCCCATGTTGGATTCTAGCCCAAACTTCTATTAGCGTACTAATTTCTCACACTGTTTTTTTTCTCTCTCTCTCTCTCTCTCTCTCTTTATCTTTATTTCTTTCTGGCCACTGGCGCAGATATTCTAGTTGTTTGTCTTTGGGCCCTCTCTGTTCGGTGACATTGCCTCTGTCCTCCTGTCCTGTGATGGTCTAGCGTTTTGGGGGAAGAGACCTAGCGTTCTTCAGGTGATTATAATTCTTCCCATCAGACCCGGAAGATGCTTGTGTATCTCCACCTCTCCTCCCTGCCTCGTCCCATCATCTCAATCCATAGTCTGCTATATCCATTCTGGTTTCCAAGATTGCAGACAATTACCTTGCATGTAAATATTCTCCCTAACGTTTACCGAAACCTTTAAAATACATGCTGAGTCTGGGCGCTTGGGTGGCTCAGTCAGTTGAGCGTCAGACTCTTGATCTCGGCTCGGGTCATGACCTCACAGTTCAGGAGTTCGAGCCCTGCGTCAGGTGCACCGCTGTCAGCGTGGAGCCCACTTTGGATCCTCTGTCCCCCTCTGTCTCTGCCCCTCACCTGCTCTCACTCTCTCTCTCTCAAGAATAAATAAGACATAAAAAAAAAATACATGCTGAGTGAGTCGGGTGAATTCTGAGCGCACCAGTCACCTAGTCAACGTCACGCTAAAACTCTAGTGGGCACCAACGTTGTAAGAAATACATTGCAAAAGACGCTGGGATTTATGAACCACGCCAGCACGGCCAAAAGAGTGGACCAGGGTCTCGGGTGCAGCCTGGACGGTGCACATGCACCTGCAGCCGCCATCTGACCGTTGCCTTCCAGGGTCACCGGCAGTGAGCAGGAGCGGGGAAAATGTCCTGCGTCTGACTTCTCGTCTTCCCAGCTTTTCCAACCCACGCCGGCCTCTGTGGCCTCCCTCCTCTCCCGGGCCACTATGGATCCATTTTGCTGACAATTAACAGCAATGCCATCTGAAATTCTCTACAAAGGGGGTGAGGGAGGGGAGATTTGGAAGTGGCAAGTACTTACCCGGAGGAAATCAAAGCCGCTCGGGAGGGTGTTTTACAGGCAGCGGACACGCAAAGAGCTAGGGTCTCCGTGTCAGGTTGAAAGGAGCCAGGGACGTTTTCCTACTTTGAGACGCAAGGCCAGTGTCAGGACCTCAGAGGTGCTGGTCATTCTTCCCCGGTCCCCGAGAATGTGAAGCCAGCTCCTTTATGAGGAAGTTCAAGCCTCCCTTCATGGGAGTGAAAAATTAACATTCACGATTTGGAAGCCGGGTAGCTAGGGTTTAGCAGCCTGGTGTTCGTGGCTGGAGGTCCGCGTCGCTAAGTGGCCACGTGAGCAGGTGGACAGAAGCCAGACCAGCTGCAGCCCCGGCGCAGGGCTGGTTTGCAGAAGCCGGGAAGCAAAACTGTCAGCGGAAGCAACACTGTGCATCTCCCAAGCCCAAGAAGTGGGCAGGAACGTACCTCTGACCCCCTACCCCCTCCCCCGCCCCCATGCATGTCATCGTGTAAATGATCTAACCCGTGAGCCATCTAGTGCCACGTCCTCTGTTAGATGAGCGAGGGCTCTGAAGCCCGAAGACTTGTCTGCCGACCTTGCTAAACACGTCCCGGGTTTGTGGCTTGTGATGTCTGTTCGCTGTTGGAGCACTTTTCAGAATCCTCTGCGTTTGCAGAATCCTTTAAGGACCGACTTAATACATATTTATTGAATCCATTCTATATGCACGACATTCAGAGCATGTTGTACTGGGGATATATCCATGCCTCTGTCAAAAACCTACTTACATTAACTTATATGCCCCAAGGAGATATGGTATAGCTTTTCATATTCTCCACTTGATTAGTCTCTCTCGTAAGCCCCCTGATGTAAGCGCCCCCGATCGGTGCTGGAGGGATTAAGACAGCCTCGTGGTCGCTTTCCATGTTCACAGGTCCCTTTGCACAAGTGATTTGACATTTGACATCAGGGATGATGTCAGTCAGATAACATGGCCCCTTAGTTAACGCTCAGTCTTTCCCGGTTCTGTCTCTTCCACCTTCTCTCCAAAATGGGTCCGGTGAGAAAGTGGTACTGTGGGCTCAGGGCACTCGAGGGGGGACGTCTTGTTGGTTTGGGGGTGGGTGCTGTTAGGATCCATCAAGCAGCTCTTCTGGTCTGCTTACCTTTCCTGATCTCTGCTGACGTCCTCTGACCGTGACTTGCTCAGGACACAGCCTTCCTCTCGCACGGGTCCCTGCACATCTTACGTCTTGTAGGTGACAACATATGATTGCGACTTTCATTTATCTCTGGCTTGAAGTCAACCCTGAAGACGTTTCCTTCTTGTCTATTCTACCCCCCCTTCCCCCCCCCCCCCCCCCCCCCAGCTACTGGGAGCATCAACTGAGAGGCTTTGGAGAACTTCAGGATCCTTTCTGCCCCACAGGGGACTGATGTGTTTTCTCTGTCCGGTCAGGCTGTGTTGTCACAAGGGAAGCAACGTCCCATCCACATTGGTGCAAGGTCGCCATGGTGTGGTGTCACCTGCGAGATCCATGAATGCGCAGTGGTCAGTGTTCTTCCTCGGTTTTCAGGTCTCTGTCTAAACCGCATACCTGCTGTTGTGGTTTCAAAGCAGATCTACAGATTCTTTGAGATTCCTTCCACAGACCTCGGGATTTAACCTTCTTCCACTGCAGATGCGTCATCCTTAATAACTCTTGTCTGGTAAGTTGACACCTTACTTTTCAGGCTGGCCAGCCCAAGAGGAAACTGTTTCCACCTCTGCTCTCTTTCTTATCCTTTCTCCATCTCCCTCTCTCTTTCTGTCTCTCTCTCCATCTCCCGCTCTCCCTCCCTCCCTCCTTCACACATGAGCCACTGTGTAAGAGGTCCAGCTACCATGAATTCATCGGGCTGGAGTTAGAGAGAAATGGGTGATGGGCCTCCGCTGCCCCCTCCCACCTGTTGGGGTCTTCCTGCCCTGTGAAGAGGCCAGTGAACCAGCCTTCCGATGACTTTAGCCCCCCTGTAGGGTTGACTCTGCTGACACGTTGAGGGGAGCCCGGCCAGGCTGCACATTCAAGCTCTGTTAAGGGGACTGCATTTTTGGGTGGCACATAACAAACCCACCACAACTGGCTCACACCTTCGCCCGCCCCAGCCCCCCATCCCTGGGACTTGCGCTAGAGAGGGAAGAGCAGCATCTCCATACCTCAGCCCTACTTTCTCCTGGGGAGTCTCCAGCTAGTCCTTTCTCAGCCACCCCCACACCTGAAGGTGTATGCCTTCTATCTCCTCCTCAGGTCTGGCTGAAGTTTTTCCTTCCTCGAGTCTACGATGAAGTTAGCAAAGCCTGCCATTTGGTCCATTAAATAGGAGGTAATTAGCAGGACCATGGATGAACGTGTAGCTCCCTTTCAACAAAACTCAGCTTTCAAGATTGTTGTCTAGTGTGGGATTCAAAAGCAGTCTTCTTTATGTCTCAAAGCAGATCTGTAGCTCCTTTGGTCAATACCAGATTCTCTTTCCCTGGGACCTTCCAGCTCTTTGCTTAGCCAAGGGGAGAAAAGGTAACACAAGCAAAGGCAGCGTAAAGAGGAAACGAGGACCCACCATGTCATCAGACCTAAAATAGCATCCGGATTAGACACAGAAGCATAAGACATATTCCTTGTCCTTGAAAATCTCTTGAGTTATTTCCAGAAGCAAGAAACAAATACCAAAAAAAGAAAACACACACACACTGAAAGCTCCTTGTATTGTTAGTTTCCAAATGAGTGATGCAGACAGTGCTTGCATATTCAGTGAGTGAGATCACTGGGGATTGTAGCTACTGAAGACGGTTCGGGGGCAGGACTTGAAGTGGTTTCCAAAGACAGGCAGGAAGACAGGGTGGTGGAGTGGGGAGAGTGCCTGGGTAGGGGAGGCGGCATGGCAGGGACTCTGCATCGGGCAAGCAAGACGAGCATGTAGCACACGGCTGAAATTGAGAGACGCGCCTGTGTGTATGTTCAAGGTGGCCAGAGGACATTCGGAGCAGTGAGTAGTAGTTTTGAATCCGCAGCCGAGGAATTCGAGCGTTACTTTGGGGGTATAACTGGGATCCGGCAAAAGATTTTGAGCAGGAAGATGCCATGATCTGCACGGTAATTTAGAAATCTCATTCTACGCCTGGTACCTAAGAGGAGTTGGAGTGCTCAAAGCTAGGTAGGAGAATCCAAGAGAGGGAGGTTATGTTGCAATATATGTAAAGCCCTTAAGGCATAGTATGGCAGGTTGGAACTGCTCAATTAATCTTAGGTATATTGTAGGTATTATCAATTTTGTTCTTACCAGAAGAGGGAAAGTGGACTCTTAAAGGTGATGGCCACGAATCTGGATTTGAAAGAATTAGTTGAATTTGATGAGTGGACGCTCGAAGTGCGTATTAGGAAAACAGAGTAGCAAGAAAATAATGGAAATGATAAAGTGCAATGCCTGTTGAGAAACTACCTGGGAATCTGTTTGGTTCAAAGATCGATTGAGGGTGCACAAATTAAAAACTCTGTCTGGGGTCAAATCACCAGATGTCTTCAATATTCTGAGAAATAAGATATAGTAATAATAATAATAATAACAATAATAATATTAATGTCTTAATATACGCCATATTGTGTACCAAACACTGAGTAAGGGATATTGTTACAGTATTAACAGTGAAGGAATTCGGGCCAGTCCCAAATCTAAAAGGTGGTATATGTAGGATTCAAACGTGGCTTTGTCTGGTTGAGTCTGCATTTTAATGATTCCTTTCTTACTACTTTAGGTTTTAGTAACTCTAAAAGAAGCCAATAAAGGCTGTAGAGCAGGAATGCAATACACACAGAGCAGTGATTTAGGAAGATTCTGCTGGCTTTAGTGAGTTGGATGATTAATTTGACAGAAATTAGAAGCTGGAGCCCAGCGAACAGTGTTCCTGCACTATTGGGTGCAGGTATCGAGGACTTGAACCATGATGGGCATCACGGGAGAAGTATGTCCGGGGTAGATACAAACAGGAGATTGGAAATCAAAGGCAATGGTGATGTTTCAAGGCACGGTAAGGTGCTGATAACAATATTCAGTAAAGGAGATATAATATAGGAGAAAAATGTAGGTTATTAGTTTCTGGGAGGAAGAGATGCAAGGGGAAGGGTCGGCGGTGACCTTGATTTTGAATGTGCCTTCGTTTAAGTGGTTATTTTTGGCAACATGATGGAAATGTGTCAACTTAAACAGTCGGGGACGCAAAAGATAGGTAGGAAGCAGACAGTGATCCACAGAGAGCCTTTGAAAATGGCTAGCGGCATTCCAGGTAAAGTGAACATATGTAGCATTGGACGAATAAAATCAACTCAAGATGGGTGACATGATCTACTTTTCATAAATATTTCTCCAAGTAACCCAACTTAGAAGCCATCATTCAGCGTTCTGATAATAGAACTAGGTAGTTTTCTAGATGTCAGTAAGAGGTCAGGTGTCTTTTCTTACAAAAGCATCTCAATTCCAAGTGTGACTAAATGAAGACAAAGCTGTGCTTTTGGCAATGGGAACAGATCTAGCGCAAGGAAGTCTTATAATGAGGAACACTTACCGGGTGACTGGTAGGCAACCCCGAGTTAGGAGGTTGGATCCTGAGGATTTGTCAGTATCACGCCAGAGACGTCTGGCAGAAAGAAAATTCCCTGATGCCAATGACTAGTCCTGATATCTAGATAAAAATTACTGTAAAATAGAAAAATGTGACTCGTCTACTACCATAGCTTGATGTTTCTCTTAAAAATCACCGAACGTCTTTTCCCTTGACTCTAATAGCAAACGCTCAGTCATTATTTTGCTCTCCTTGGGGGACGGGATGGTGTTACTGGTCACTCAGCCATCAAAAAAACTATCATGAATCCACAAACGAGGAAGCTTTCTTCCTTGGGTTGTGATGGTCTCCAGGAAATGGATAAAAACGAGGATAAGAAATGTGCATGCAGCAAGCCAGGTGCTAAACTTAGGAGTACACAGAGAAGCAAATCCTTAAAACATATTTGGCCATCTTTTCTTATAGCTTTTTCTTGAGACATAACATACACGTGATAGCACAACCACGATTTAAATCTTTGTAGTACATAAGATTGCCAATTGGGTGAAGGTGGAATGTATGGAGAGAGAGGGAAAGGAGTTAAAATTCATAACCTCGGAAAAGACTGGCACTATCAGGGGATGAAAATGGGTTTGGATCCACTAAAAGATAGAAGGTGCAATTAGAGAAGAGCGTAAGAAAATTCTCACATCACAGCAGCCAAGGCAAGAAATCATTTGTAGGTCAAGTGCTGCACAGGATAATGTTGCAGACGGAAAAATTAAAATCATTGAGTTTTGTCGGGGAAAAAATGGTGAAAAAAACCGTAAAAAGCAGTTGGGTAGAGGGTCAGAGACATAAACCAGATTTTAAAGGCGTCTAAGGCATTGAGGACATAAAGAATCGCGATGGTGGTCGATTTTTTGCAGAAGTTGGATGTGGAGAATTAGGTAAAATATGAAACGGTGCCTTGTATCCACAGGGAGGGTCATGCAGGAGTGGGTGGCTCAGAGGGGAAGGCATAGGTACATGCACAACTTGGCAAGGGAGGCACAGGTTGATTCTTTCCCCAGGGCGGATATCCACATAGTTTCCCCAAATAGAAATTGTACTTTACAACTGATGCTGTTGTAGGAGATGTCCTTATTCTGGGAGAATGCTTCTTGGAATTGCATTTTTAAAAGTAGAGATCTATAAAATGTTATGACAACTTCTTGAACAAATGTCACATTTTGAATGTTCATAGCCAGCGTTCCTATTTCCACAATCTTCCCCATGTCAGGATATTTTATTCTAGCAAATTCTGCATTGCAGGGAATGGAGTGATAAATGTCAGTTTCTTAACTGTATTAAATGGGATTCTCCACATCCCCCTGCTGCTTTGCAGATGATAGTTTGAGTCATTAGCTAGGGCTTATCATGAAAAAACTGGATCATTGGAGTGGCAGGTGAGAGTTTTACAAATAGCAGATCAATTCGAGTGCCTTTTCCTCAATCTTTGTTTTTCTCGGCAGCCCTGTATTATATGACACTCTAAATGACTGACTCTCCTTCTTGAATACACTCTTCCCAAGAATTTCGCTTTCTCACTTGCTGACTTCACCTCTTCCCTGGAATCAGAATGTTCTTTTTTGTTCTTCTAAAATGTCTCCTCCCTTTCGCTTCTTCCCTGGTTGGGATTTATTGCACCCCATTTTCTCTTTTTTTCCCAATATATTTTCCATCGATATCCCATCCAATCTGGTATCTATCACATTTACACGAGTTGTTCTTATGTTTTATAAACACGTTCTTTTCTTTTTTGTAGAGCTTTCCAAATTTTATTGTAAAGTTCATCATTGCTTCAACATGCACATGTATAAAGCTCAAGTATATTACCAAAAATATAAGGAAAAAGCATAATGTATTTGATCACATAAAAACGTTAAAACAACCATGGTTCTATAATATCATAAGCAAATGACAATTTAGGAAAATATTTATACTAAAATGATCAAAAAGGATTTATTCTTCAGAGTCTCTTATAAGCGTATTTTGACCAACACCCTAGTAAAAAGAATGGACACGAACTTACAATCCATCAAAGAAAAATGCAAATAGCATTAAAGAAATAAAAATGATAAATATTCTTGCCCATTAGTCTTAAAACTGCACCATTTAAACTGAGTGAGAAATATATACTCTCATCAAATAAGCCAAGATGAATTAACATTAATACTCAGCGTAATAAATATTACCGAGGAGCACTATTCTTTAATATAAAATGCAAAATTAGTGGCAGGCTTTCCAAAGAAAAAGATTTCTCAAGAGACTTAAAAATATTTCTAATCGCTTACTTAGTATTTCATATTTCTAGGTTTCGAGTCTAAAGAGTAAAATCATCTGTTCACCCCAAGATTTAGACGTTGGGAATTTTCCATCGCTAACACTGCTCTCATTATGCCACCCCTCCAAAAGCAACATTCGCTGTGATCCCACTACAAATGCTAAGTGGCCATGGCTTGCGTGCCCGCCCTGATGCGGGCCACCTCATTGCCCATGTCATGCTCACATACCCCAACACCACAATAACTTTGCCTGCGTCGTATCAGCTACACAAGAGACATAAACCTGCTCTGTCTGCGCAATGTGCGGTAACTCTATCAAGAATCCTTAATGACGCACGTGTGTATGCTGACGTGGGCAGGTCCTCCACCTCTCCCCAAGCCCACGATGGGGCTGCCCCCAGCACAAAGATGTTGCCGGAGCTTACCACGCATAAATAAGAGTGTCTAGACTCTCTAGAAACAAAGAGAATGACAAAGTATATGCAATTGTCCAAGTATCCCAGATTATTCTGTTTTGATGCCATAGGTTTAAAATACCAGGTCTTACGTACAGTCAGTAAGAGTTCACGCAATCATGTTTGTCCACTGGGTTCCTCTCACTCTGTGAGATCAATATGAAGCCTACATAGCACCTGTCACTAGTTTATTGTCTGAAACATCTGTCATCCAGTAGGTACCAGGCTCCGCCCTTCTCCTGGTCTTTGGAAGCCGTCTTTTGTTGCACACGCATACACACACACAGACACACACACACACACAATATAAGCTAATGATTAGAAAAGTATCAGTTGGGCTCAGGGCCACATTTTTCAAATTAAAATCACTCACCTTCGGAAAAAAATGGCAAGTTGACTCTTACGTGACAAGGTCATGACATGATACATTCCTTAAAACTTCCATTTTTTTAAAAAAAACTTCCTTGTTGAATGGCAATGTGGTTGCGTATTGTGTTGTTATGATTTCGGAGTCACCTGTTTTACAGCTTAAGTGAAGTCGTTTTAGCTGGGGGTGAATTCGTTCACACTGAGAAGGCTGCATCACGATGATGTGGTCAACATTGTTGTGCTACTGAGTGCTTTACCCATAAGAATGTGAAGCGTGACGATGAGGTAATGGACACCGGAACTTTAAATACCAAGAACTCGTGAGGGTGATCAGTCTGGGCAAGGCTACCGTTGGCTGACATAAAAAGCACTTTGAAGACCTTGGGACTTCAGCTCCTGCCTTGGCAAGGCTATTCCCGCTGGCAACAGTGAAAACCATGCAGAGGCCCCATGGAGGGGACCATCTTGCCTGCCAAGCCCGGCACGGTGGATACCCTAGCATCCTCCTCTCGCCACGTGGGTCTTGGCTTCGCGACGGGCAGCTGGTCGTCCGCTCTTGGTTGGCAAAGTGACCCTTCAGAGAAGAGGTACCCCGGAAAGGCACACGTCAGCTAATTTGGGATTTTCTTTCTTCCGTTTCCCCTCTGCCTGGCACAGCGGCGCGGTTAACCTATCGCTCCTTTGGAGTGTGCTATTTCTTTGTTGGCTTATTAAGAGACATTATTCCGTATGCCGGTGGCTTGTGAAATATTCTTGTAAACTCTAATGCCCACGGTGAACCTGTGTTAAATGGCTGGCAAAAATAATCTCAGTCTGTGAGCATAATTTGCCACGAACAAAACAAATGTCTACAAATAATGAGCTGGGCTCGCAACTGAGCCTTCAAAATGAAACATGGGCTCTGGAAACGCTAGAAGCCTGGTCTCAAAGCCCGGTATGTTTCAAGCGCTCTAACAACAGGCCGCTGAAGCAGAGGACAGAGAGGTCTCGATCTTGCCGTGAAGCATCAATCGGGCATCGCACGCTGGAGAAAGTTCCGTCTCTCTCAACATTCTCAAAATACCGCTGAATGTTAGTTGCTGGCACCCAATATTGCTTGCTTCTGGTTAGTGTAATACCCTGTTGCTAAATACTGCTTCGGTAACTCTATTGATAGCCGTGGATGCTGCTGTGATTAAAAAAAAAAAATGTCCAGGATTTCCTGTTGTGGCATGGGAGATTATGTGGCATATGCCATTTGGAAAAAGCACTGCTAGAACAACATATTTCAGCACTGCTTTTCCCTTGGCAAGTCTAAAATAGATATGTGGGAAATAGCAGATGATTCACGGACCGTCTGAAATTTCGTCACCAGCATAAATGTAGTAAGACTGTACAACAGGTCATCGCGTCCACCGGTGGGGAGAGCGGCCCGTAACTAGGCTGGCTACTCCTAAGCGAAGTTAGATATAAAAATGGAATAAATGGTACTTATTTGGCAACTCTCCTCCAGATCTGCTGGGGTATATTTTCATTTCCTGAGAGTACTGGAAGGAAAGGGAGGTGCGGGCTAGAGGGAACTGAAGCATTTTGTCCTAGAAGAAGTCAGCTCCTGAAGAGTGTGGGCTAAACAAAAAGGAGATGTAATAAATAACTAAGAACTAAATGTAACCCAAATACTTATACCTGTTTTCTTAATAATATACCTTCCTTTAGGGGCGCCTGGGTGGCCCAGGAGGTTAAGTGTCCAACTTCAGCTCAGGTCATGGTCTCATAGTTTGCGAGTTCGAGCCCTGTGTTGGGCTCTGTGCTTACAGCTCAGGGAATGGAGCCTGCTTTGGACTCTGTGTTTCCCTCTCTCTCTGCCCCTCCCCTGCTCACACTCTGTCTCTCTCTCTCTCTCTCTCTCTCAAAACTAAATAAACATTAAAAAAAATAATACTATGCATTCAAACCTACTGGAAGACACAGGTTGTTTGGCAGAGCAATGTATTTCAGGGACATTCCTTTGGCTTATGTATATTATGTGTATATAATCACATATATCATATCTAATGTGTATGTGTACTTGCATATAATGGCATGTATGTCTCGTCTATGCAGTCACATACTATGTTATGTATATTGTGCAGGAACACCTACACCAGCCTGTCTCACCAACTCTCCAAGATTTGCTATCATAGCGACCTTGCCCTGCGCTTTTCCCTCCTAGAACGTTCCTTTCTTTGATCTTCGCACCGCAGCTCCACGGATCTTTCTCATCTCATCTCGGCCGCCTTCTCCTGACCGTGGTGTCCAACGCATTCCAGTCTTTCTGTCTCCTCGCCCTTTCATTTCTGCTTCGTTCATAGCTCATGCCACGATTCCAGATGATCTTAGTTGTGGATCTGATTTCTCTCTGATGCCCTTCTCCCCCACTTCTCCCCGGGAATGAAAGCTCCCTGAGAGTAAGCGCCTAAAGGCGCGCCTGGCAACAGCAGCCACTTAATACATACGCGTTGACCTCATTGAATGGAGTCTATTTATCAGCCTCCGACTTCCCCCCAGGGAAAAATAACACATAACGTGGGCTCTCACAGAGCCACAGTTATCGTGTTGACAAGAAAAGTCTTCCTGTCACGGGAGCTGTTCATTCAAATGTGACATGTAGCACACTGCTGTCACTTTCTATTCACACCAGGCTGGGTGCCCGAAAGAACCACCAGCTGCTGGCATGTCAGGACTGTGGCTTGGCTCAGAAAATGTAATCAGAGTCTCAAGAGTTTTTCGTTCGCTGTCATCACGTTGACTGCTTAACAATCTGATTCTTTGCAAACTTATTGTTTCAGCGAAGAAGTCCCTGGTGACCAGGTCCTACGCTATACTACGTGAGGACTGATTTTTATTTCTTTCACAGCACAGACGCCAGACTTTCAGATGCGCACAGGTATTTAAATTGATCACAGCACGATGTTTGTCTTCCAGAAGACACAAACATCTGGGGAACATATACTATGGTTTGTCAGAGCTGCTAGAGTTCACAGTCCAGGGAAAGGAGAGGAAAGTCCCCGCCCCCACTTGCTAGCTGGTCACCCCAAGATTGTTCTTTCATTGCGGCTGATCCTGGTCAGGATTTATGCACCTTCAATGGGATAAACATTTCAGATATTTTTTTTTCGCATGAACAGAAGCCTATGTGACTGAATCTTAACCAAACTTTAGATGGGAAAATTCAAGGCCAATGTTGGGGTCATAGTGAGAATGATCGGAGTTACAAAACTTCAGGAGAAACTTTGATGCCGGAAGTTTACGAATGTAACGTTGCTCCTTGTCAGGACAGGAAGTAGAAATACCTTCCATTTCAGATAGGAGGCATGAGGTTCATTTTCCTATTTGCAATGGAATTTCATCTAAACTTTCATCACGGACAGTTTCTCAAACTAAATGTGAAACCAGCGTGGTGGGGTTTCTATTGCTTTTGGGGGGAATGAGAAGGCAAAGCTACCCAGAGAATATGTGTTTACCTCCAGGGGACAGAGGCTCCTGGGGTGGAGGGAGCTGTCATGTGAATGTCTGTATGTTGTGAACACTGAGAGCAGATTTGTGCCTAGTTGACGAAATGACCCACAGTAGGTGAGGACACAAACAAATCCCCCATTTACAGGCCACTTTGCCCTCTGGAGCAGAATCGCCTATCAGACGCTTGGTAATTAATTTTGTTTGTCATTTTATTGGCCACATAATATTACGTTACTGTGCTGTGACTCGTTAAATAATCAATTCTGCCGTGCTGTATAACCTGTACTGGGTCAGGGAAAACAGATGCCTGTTTATATAAAAATAACAATGTGGGATATTTTTTTCAGGACCTACATACCTGGTATTTGAATACCTTGAGAAATATGTCCTTTAGATACTATTCTATCTTGCAACAGAAACAAATAAATAAGTTTGAGTTTGGAAAATATAAATTATACGTATTAATAGAATAAATACCCCCTGGATATTTCTGATGTGAACTTTTTATTTAAAAACTTCCAAGATGGGAAAAAATGTGATTTTTCTTTGTAAACAGTGGACATCACACTTTAAAAATAAATTACCCATTTGACTCAAAATAAAACTACATATCTTTCTCTTTTTTTCTGCTTTGAAATAATTTGCCAGCATGAGGATATTGTCATCGCTTATAGAGACATTTATTGTTTCCCTTCTGCTTTCTTTCTTTTCCCATGGAAATACACAAAGATAAATGGCAATGATTACTGACTTTGGTTTCTGATTTGACAGGATCGAGGGTAGTTTGAAATGTTGTTTCTTTGAAATGATACCCTAGGAGATTCATTTTGAATAGGGCCTTTCCATCAAACCCAGTTGGATTTTTGAAAGATAAATATCTGAGTCTCTCGAGTATTGTTTTCTTGCCCTCTCTTAGCTTCGTACTTGTTTGCTGGTTTTAAAATAATTAGGGTTGAAAACTAAACTAAACTAAAATAAAATAAAATAAAACAATAAAATAAAATAAAATATTAAGGTTGATAATTTTTCTGAATATGGCTGCCATATATATATTTTTTTATAAAGTGTTATTATAAAATCAGTTGGCTTAAGGAAATGAAATGAAAAACCAGAATGGAAGGAAAATCATAATGTACTGAAATAAGGATGTGCACCCAGAAAGAATTGGCTTGTCTTGAAAAGAACAACCATGGTCAGTTTTTCTTCCTCTCCTCAGCTGGATATCCGAAATCTTTGAAAGCAAACATTCTAGGTCAACAGAAGTGATAAGGAAGAAAGATATTCTGGCCTACTTCCTCAGCCACTCCTCACGTCCCAGACAGACCAAAACTACCAGTTACTGGTAATCCCAGTAACTACCAAAATGTATGTGAATAAGCTGTAAGATTTTTTGAGAGTAACTAAAGGCTATCACTTTGTAAAAATACCTCATGACCACAGGAGGCCACTGTAACTGCAATTATGACTCCCTGTTAACAGCCTGCCTCGCAAAATAACATAGAGTTCTTGTGAATCCACAGTTCGACTGTTCCTCTTCAAGGTTCCTAAAGCATCTATTTATACCTCTTGTACAACATTTCTCATATAACATCGTCAAATACTTCCCTACACAGACATCACACCCCTTTATTGTAAGCCCTCGAGTCTTGTTTCTTTCCATAGGCCCAGGAAAGATATATTGTATATGGTACTCAGTCTACGTGAAAGGGACAAATGAATGACTAAGCGACTCATGATTAGCAGATGGCAGGTTTTAAAAATCAGCTTTGGGGCACCTGGGTGGCTCAGTCGTTTAAGTGTCCAACTTTGGCTCAGGTCATGATCTCACGGTTCGTGGGTTCAAGCCCCATGTTAGTTTCTGTGCTGACAGCGCAGAGCTTGGAGCCTGCTCCAGATTCTGTGTCTCCCTGTCTTTCTGCCCCTCTCTCCCTCTCTCTCTCTCCTTCTCTCTCCCTTTCTCTCCCTCAAAAATAAGCATTAAAAAAATTCTTTCAATAAAATAAAATAAAAATTAGCTTCAGTTACATTCTGATTTAATCATTAGTGAGGTCTTATCTAATATGTCTGAGTACACCCCGGACCACACATATGACAGATTCCCTCACATCGTAGGTAAAGATTCCATGGTATTCAATTGAATGAAATTTGCTCTTCCTGTTTTCCAGTGAATTGTCTTCCTCTTCTTTGAAGACCCAGACCCTTACCCCCTTCGCCCTCGCTCAGGAAGTCACGTGAGCCCCGACTGTCCAGGAGGCTCGTATGTTGGGGTTGTTGTATGCACAAAATTAAATTTGCATTTTTCCCTGTTGTTAGTCTGTCTTATATCAATCGAATTTTTAGGCCAACCAGAGAACCTAGAAGGGAGAAGACAAAAGTTGTTTTTTCCTCAACAGGATGATAATGAAGAAACATTACTGGCAATAAGCCTAATTTTAATTCAGAAAGAAGTATTTTAGACCTATCAAAATCATCAATCATGTCATAATATTATTCCCCTACAATACATATGTAATGGTTGTAAGCTTCTGATTCAAACTGCATCCCTAGCACATTGTGTAATGTCTAAATTTGTGCAAGTTTGAACTGCATATCCTGAATGAATTTCAGATGGAAATTTGTAGCTCTATTGTTAGTGAGATATTTTGAGGAGATCTGGCATACGGAAAGGGTGCCAGGCTTGATGAGAGATGGATTTTGACAAACGGTGGTCCTGACACTCTAGTTCTATGACTTCTGCTCCAAGATTTGCATAAATAAGCCAATTGTGATTTCCCATGCTCACATTTCTTTAGTAACAGGGATGGAGAAATTAGGAGAGTCATACATTCCGTGGCCTGCACATGTTTTCCAAGTACGCAATTTCAGAAAATGCTTTCTAAAGCTGGAGTGGGTTTTGAAACAAATAGCTATACTAGTTCAGATTAAATACACACACACACACACACACACACACACACACACACATATGTCTTTCTTATGTAATAACTATAGAATACTTTTATCATCTGTTCTGGTTTAGGGGTTGATGGCCCCCAAATGTGTCAGTTTGCCATATTGGTTATTTTAAATTAAAATTACTGAAGAAACAGGGCTAAAAGGACACTCTGACCCTGTTTGGTCTCCCTCAAAGTAAGAAATAAATCTCTCATGTGAAAGGCACCCTCATTGTTCCAGGAGGTAAAGAGATATATTTATTACCAAAGACATGGAATTCAGGGCTGAGAAGGCTGAATAAACAGACCTTGTTACTTCTTCACTAATATGCTACCCCAAGTACAAACTTCTTTGTCTTACCAATTCTTCACAAACATATTATTTGTCTAAAAGTTATAAAAGCTGCTTGTTCTGGTCACTTCTTTGAGTCTCATGTTTTCGTGAGCTCCTATATGTACAAAATTAAATTTCTTTAACTCCTGTGAATCTTGTCTTATGTCAACTGAATTATTAGATGAGCCAAAGAACCCAAAAGGGAAGAGGGAAAAAGTTTTCTTCCCCTACCGCTGTTTCAATGTTGTAATTAACAAACTTTAGAAAGTTGAATCGGGACCATATAATTTAAACCAACACTCGGGATCAAAGCAAAATGATACATTCTTTTTAGGTTGTCTTTCTCCTTTTTATCCAAAGCACAAGTGCCATAAATAGCACCTGAGTTGATCTATTCCCATAAGAAGGCAGATATAGATTAGCGTAGAACTTTCCAGTTGCTAGGAAACAGAAATGCCCATTAAAAAAAAAAAAAAAAAAAAAAAGAGCAGTCTCTTCACTAAAAAAGTTTGCAAAGCATCTAATCTCCTTGTTAGTATGTTTGTGTCACAGAGGCCCTCCACAGGAAAGCATATTTTCCTGATTTCCTTGTAGAGAGGAACAAGTATCCTATTATTAGATAGGTAACAATTTCTTGGAGTTCCTACAAAATCTTTAGTTTTAAAGCAGAAACAGTTTCATAACAACTCTTACTTTTCTGTGCTGGAGAATTCAATGAGAACTATTTTCACACAGCAATGGCTTGTATTAATTTCAGAATAGGAATGGATCTGTTGTTACGCGTTTGAGTGGAGTAGAGTAATTTTAGTGTAAGGCTGTCTTCTTCAGGTCCATGTGAAAGAAGACAGCGAAAGAATTCGACAGATATCAAAATGATTGTAGAGGACAGAAGAGCTCGTGTTTTTGGAAGAACACTGGACTCTAAAGGAGAAGACTTTGCATGATAATCAGAACTGCCAACAAGCTGAGCGTCCTTGCATCAGTCCCTTGAACGCTGAACCTCAATTCTCTCATCTAAATACCTAAAAGTCTGTGTGTGCATGTGTGTGCACATGTGTGTGTGTGTGCACATGCCTGTGTGTTGGCTGGAGTGGAAGGTGTTCATCAATTCTGTTACTTCTTCCTTCTACAATGGTTCATTGAGAATTTCCTGTAACCGGGCACTATGCTAGGAAAATTCAGGTTTAAAAAAAGTCCTTGACTTCAGAGAGGTCACAGAGTAATGGAAGAGATAAGCAAGAAGCCAGCAGTTGAAATACTGGGGTGCAACTGCAAAGCTAGGAGAAAGAACCAGGCTAGTCGCAATGTTTCCCTCAGTGTCTGGTGCATCGAAGTCTTTCTCTGAGCCAGGTAAGCTCCCTGTCCTACCTTATATCCCTAGTGCCTCTGTCTAGACACCATGCGATAATTTATCCTGTGGTATCAAAAGTGATGACCAGGGTGGGGGGGTAGTCCTCTAGGGGATTAACAATCTTGTCAGGGACAAAATCTTAGCGTGTGAACCTCTTGTAATGGAATTCACACATTTTCAGCTTGTGGGATTAGATCCTTCCAGAGTATCTGAAATTATATCATGTAAGATTTCATTTCCCTTTTCAAGCAATAGTCATTTGGATGCTAACTTTATAACTTCCAGGTTGATATCTTTTGCTTCAGAGACAGGTGACTTGGTTCAAATGGATTTCCAGTATCTCCGGAATCTGATATTAAAAAACGCGGTATAGAAATACTTGGATATATGTGGAGGTGTTTATTCTAACTGCTAAAGATGATGAAAGCATCTAGGCAACGATATGTTTTTTAATATATCTTCCATTCTGCTCTTTAAATACTGTGACCTAGCTGGTATTTTACACGATCCTAGAGAAAAAAGGAGTAAAGTTGCCAGAGAAGTATCGATACCTTCTAGGCTTTGAGAGTCTCGACATAGAATTTGCAAGCAATAATTTTTCTTGCTTCAATTTCAAAGAATTAGAATTGATCCAAATCAGCAGTAATCAACAGGTGCACAATTAAAGTTAAATGTGTTCTTCCCGCCTCACTTAGCATCTCTGGAATGTTTTTATTTATTTTATTTTATATTTTATATTTTATTTTATTTTTTTTAGGTATGTTTTTAGAGAACAATGTAATCTGTCCTCTTTCTTTTGCCTGGTGCAGTCACCAGGACATCTTTTGTTTATTTTCATTATTTTTTAAAATTAATGAACTTCCTTTTTCTCCTCTTCTTTGCTTTCTTTACCCTCTGTTTTCTCTAAAGGAAGATGACAGCAAGAGCCTAATATTGTGTCTAATTTTTGGTATTTTAGTTTCTGGTACATGACGGTAAATTTTTGGTCCCACACACGTGTGTGCGGGGGTATGTGTTTTAATGCAGTCTCTGATTTTATAAAGCAAGCCAGAGCGGAAGAATTAGCTGGCATTTCATATTCTGCTAATTTGTTTGCGTAGTTAACACACTTAAGCATGTATTGATTTGTTTTGTTATTAATTGATAATGAGGCATTGATTTTGTTATGCTCAAATGGAGAGCCGAAGGATTGTTGCCTAAATTTGCAGGACTTTATAAGCTACATATATAAATATAGTAGATGGTTGAATGGTCCTCACTCCTCTGCTGGCAAGTGGAAAGCCTAATTTCATAAGGCAAATGCGGTATTTTCTTGGTCTAAGAGGTATATTCATGAGGTCAGGTCCTGGATTCAATTCCACTTCAATTAGCCCTGCCCCATTCCATTGCCATGGGCTGAATTTTTAAGTATAGGTTTCCATCCAACAACTAAATCTGTGCACAGGCCAAAGGGGAAATAATGAGCATGTGTGGATGGGTCCATAAAAAACTCATCACAGGTTAGGAAGAAAAAAGTAGTTTATGAAATAGGGACCAGAAAATGGCTGAACAGTGAGCAAATTGGCTGATTGCCAGAGCCAGCAGGATATTTGAGAGTGCTAGCCAGGTGTTTCAGAAGAGCCAGGGCCTGCTCCCAAATGCAGAAGACCACAGAGGACAGGGTGATGTGCTATAGACGTCCTTGTCAATGAAGGACCCTTTGTTCTAGGCATCGTCAAGGCTGTTGACATGGATCTTTGGCACTGAGGTCTTCCAACGTTGCCTGAGCCACAGAGAGTTGCCTCTCTCCCTCCACCCCTGAGGATCTCACCCTTCCGTGGGGGCAGCCTGAATTCAGTTAACTGATTATTGAGAGGGAGAGAGAGACAAAGGCATGGCCAACTCTGTTCAAATCTGGATAATCTGGATACTTCTGAAGGGGCATTCTAGCTGCAGAGCACCCTGTGGGGGTCAGCTCCAGCTGTGGGTGGTCCTGGATGACAGCCCAATTTCTCTCTCAGCCCAAATTTCTTCCTTCCACTCCCTCCTGCAGACAGTGATCCCAAGGGTACCCTTTAATACATATTCTATGGCCTACACTCCAGTACAGAGACTACCTTCTGGGAAACCTGACTGGGGCAAAGATATTTTTGTTTTCTATCTAATGTCAAGAATGACTTCATAATATTCAGGTCCTAGCATAAAATGAAAATGCAGGACACTTTCTTTAAAACGTATGAATAATTTCAAGATGGCAAGGCAGGGCATTAAAGCAAGTGTGGGATCTTCTGAGTCCATGGCCTGTGGGAGGACACAGGTCCCACCCACACCCATGCAACCAGCCCTATTTAAGTAGAAATGACTCTTTTCATCAAGAATTTAGAGACAATAGGGCCATCAGTCTAGCTCAGTTGTAGAGCGTGCAACTCTTATCTCAAAGTTGTGGGTTTGAACCCCATATTGGGTGTAGTGATTAGTTAAAAAATAAAATCTTTTTTTAAAAAGAAGGTAGAGACTATAAAACCATACTTCTGAAGATTTACTGGGACAGATGATACGAAGATAACAAAATAATAGTTTTAGAACCATGGAAATAGATTCTTTGTAATAAATAGTAGACATTAGGCATTTTATAAAATAATTTGACAAGAAACATAATTTCACTAATTTATGGAAAAAAAATAGACCAGCAATGGTTGAAGCAATAAATATATTGGATTAGAATGACTTCCATTTAAAATTTTGACCACTGGGGCCCCTGGGTGGTTCAGTTGGTTAAGCGTCGAACTTTGGCTCAGGTCATGATTTCATGATTCATGAGTTTGAGCCCCTTGTGGGGCTCTGTGCTGACCATGCTGAGCCTGCTTGGGATTCTCTCTCTCTCTCTCTCTCTCTCTCTCTCTGCCACTCCCCCATTTCTGTTCTCTCTAAAAATAAATACATAAACTTAAAAAAATAAAATAAAATGTTGACTTTTGAGCACCTATAGCACAAAAGAATGAAATCACTTATATTTCTAGAAAGGCTCTGATCTTATGCAAGCCAATATGACAACTGTTGCTAATATGTGCAAGGTTTTGTCCCATGTGTTTTGCCTGCATTTATACATTAGGTGTTATCCCAGCCCCCAACCAGCCCCACATTGAGCGTTGTCTTTCCAATTCTACAGGTGAGGCAACTGAGGCAGAGAAAGGAATGCAAAATCATGCAAGTCAGAAAGGTAAGAATTTGATCAGTGGAAATCTTCCTCCATCATCTTTTTCAAATCCTACACCATACGAAGATGAAAATCATTCACAGCATAGAACTCGAACAATAACAAAAGAAGGTAATCCACACTGGAATTGTCTAGAGTCCATTCTCTCAGGTTTGCCTTGCTGAAGAGTGATCCAACTTCTGATGGAAAGAGTTTGGAGATCAATAGACACCCTGGAGTGTGTAATGTAATAATAGGTTTCCTGTTGATGAATGCGCACGTACATTCACTCAACATCCCGTGTACATTGAAGATTGGACAGAAGATTAACAAACTCTGTAAGGTTGCATTCCGCAGGGCAGATTGACTCCTTCTCGATTCACTCTCTTGTTAGCAACGTTGGGTCTGAAGTCTAAACATTCTCCCCTTGGCCTCACAGTCCCGTGGATCGTTAGAGATAATTCCTGAGACGTAGTGGACAACAGTGGACACTCACAATCAGGATGCCAGTGTCTGAGGGATGAGTGAAAGCAGGAAGCACAGATCCCTTTGGGAATAGAATTTGACCAGGCCTAGTCCTGTCAGGACCTACCAAGCAAAAACACCTTACAAAAATAGTAAAAAGCATTACCTTACCACAAATGATGACATTACGGGTCTCTTGTATAAATATAAAGCATTTTTTGATCATTTTCTTTTAAAAAAACATCTCCTAGAAAATAACTATTCTACTGTTTGTGCTATACTACATTTGCTTTAAAAATTCAAAATGTATCCAGAATGTATTTATTTATCCATTCCGCTGTTGATTGGCATTGGGGTAGATGTCAGCTGCCGTGGGTGTTCTTATCCGTAGTCTTTTGATGACTAATGGTACATGCCTTTGAATATTCCCCATTTCTACACAATGGAATACTCTACAACACTGAGAATTAGTCAACTGTAACCGTGTGCAACAAAGTGGATGAATCTCACAAGAACAATGTCAAGTGGAAAATGCCAGACACAAAAGAACACTCCCTGTATGAGTCAATTTGTATAAAGCTTATACACAGGCGGGATGATTGAGTGGTGTTAGAAGCCAAGATCTGGAGGACGATGAAGAACCCTCATGTTCACATGAAACCACACAAAGCAGGAGATCTGAGGAGGAGATCGGATAAAAGTCATAAGTCAGTCTCTGGCCTTTCTGAGAACTAGCGGTCAGCAAAGCAGACTCCCTATTTGCTAATTTGCCTTCTGTCTGGCTTCCCCTGCATCACAAGCCTGACTTCTTTTTCATCCACTGAGGACTGGTGATAAGTGTTCACATGTGTTCATAGCTAAGGAAAATTTTTACTTGATATCACTAAAATAGCTCCCGACATGACTCATCTCTGAAATTCTACCAGTCCTGATATTACAAATTATCTTTTCTTTGGTTTATGACCTTATGCCCTACTAATGAAAAACCCTCCAGGAGTAGTAACAAATTACAACCTCTTGAGGGCACAGATCATTCTCATTCTTCTTTGTGAGTACAATGTTATGCATGTGCCTTATATCAGTTTTGATCAAAAAAAAAAAAAAGAGTAAAAAAAGTAAACATTTGCTAAACGTGAGAGAGATCCTCAGTCGTTACATGCTGACACAAATGAATTCTTCAATATTCTTACCTCAGAGGTATTTTCTATCAGAGGCACAAGAGAGAGGAGTCTTTGCGGTCACTGGACCACGAAGATGGGACATCATGTAAGCTGGAGAGCGGAGATAAGTGATGGAGATGAAGGCTGAAAATGTGAACACAAATTGCGTTTTCCATACAACTTCGCCAAGGAATAGCCTTGACCTTAATGCATCCCAAATCACAGTAAAACAAAATATTTAGTGGTTCGTCCAGGAGCCAAGGCAATCTATAATTTTTGTACCACCTCAGACTCATTTACTTATGAACCTATTCATTTATTTAAGAAATAACTGGTCCACCAGCACTGTTACCGAGAATTTTGTTGCCCATAACTGATACAAGAATGAACAAAAGGCAGGTATGGTTTATGTACCCCCAGAGCTTAACTATCTAGGGTAAGGGAATTGGAGGAATTGTACAGATAAAAATAAAATTTCAGCAGTGGCAAATGCTAAGAAGGAAAGGAACCAGAGCTTCTGAGAATACGTAACGGGGCCATTTGATCCAGTCTAGGGAATTTCAAACACTCATCACTGAGCTACAACAATTTTCAAGATTTTGCCAAATTTGTTTCATCCCTTTATTTTTTAAATCTTATTTGCTGAAACACGTCCAGTGTCATTTACATTATTTACTATATGTCTCTTAAAAATATGCTGCTAAGGGGCGCCTGGGTGGCTTAGCTTGTTAAGCGTCTGACTCTTGGTTTCTGCTCAGGTCATGGTCTCGTGGTTCGTGAGTTTGAACCCCACATCAGGCTCTGCGCTGACAGTGCTGAACCTCCTTGGGACTCTCTCTCTCTCTCCCTCTCTCTGTTCCTCCCCCCACTTGCGCACACATTCTCTCTCCTCTCTCCCCAACTAAATAAATAAACTTAAACAATTTAAAAACTATGCTCTCATGTCTAATGTAAATGACACACCTAATGCAATAAGGCCTAATAAAAGTATCATTCATAATATAATAATTTTTATGCATATCTAATACCGAATTCACAATAAATTTGCATTCACAATAAAACTATCTTTTTAGAATGTGTTTATTTGAAGGAGGATTCAAAGTCCTCGCCTTGCTGCTGCTGCTGATTTCTTTTTCGGTCATGCCACTGATGTGCTGCGTAAACCGAATTGTTTTCTAAAATAGCTCATATTCTGGATTTATCAGCTTTGTTTCTTGGGGTCGCCTAACTTGTTCTCTTACCCACATTTTGCTTACAAGTTCAAGTTAGCTTTCAAGAACTCATAAGGTTGGCCATTTTGGCAAGGATATTTTCACGGCGATGTGAAAGTGCTTCATTTCCAATCACATCAGGGTCCACGTTTAGTGATGCTTGGGTGGTTTTGTGAGTTCAAGTGGTTGACAGGTTGATTCCTTCCCTGGGAAGCCCAGTACCAAATGTTCCTTTAATTTTGGGGATGGACTTCACATGCCTGAATTTTTATTAAGTGTCGAAAAATGGCCACTTCCTAATTTTGTCACTCCTGTCCCATGTAATAGGCAGAATTCTTCCGTAAAGTACGTTTGCAAATAAACTGTATCTGTTTGGATATCATAAAACCTAGTGTATACAGAAAAGGCTTACTTATTTCCTTCATCGATCTGATTTTTTGAGGAAGATGAGATATGCTTGTTTCCAACAGTGCCCAAAATGTTCTTACTGAGGCTGCCTTGCTGGATTTCTGTCCACGTCTGTCTTATCTAAATGCCGATATGGGTTTGGATTATGTGATACATTTCAACAAATGGCATTTTTCTTTTTTGATATTTAATTCTCGCAATTTTAGGCCACGGGCATCTCATCGTGTCGGCTTCCTCATCATTAGGCTTTCTTGTCATTTGGCATTACCACTTGTGTGTTTCCTACACGACACTTGGGCTCGGCCACTTCTCTGAGGATCCTTGGTTCTTCACGGTGGGGAATGGTATTTAGAAACCATCTTCTGAGTGTGGAGGTGCTCAGTACTCTTCCATTGGCATTGTGTCTAGGTTCTCCTGGAGACAGACTTAAGACAGCCTATTTTTAGAGATTAAAATAAATTGGGATTTCATTTATCTACTTCCAATTCAAGTTAAGCACTATCAGATTTTTAAGTAACAGCTCTGGGTTTTATATCAGTGGATTTTCTCCTGCACACGTACAAAATAGATCTATAACAATCCCGACATCATTATTGAGTTGCTGATCCACAGTTACATCTGCAAAAAAGTTTCAAAATAATCTCAAGCTATTACTATTTATACTTATACTAAAAAACAAAGTCTAAATTTAAAATTAAATTTAAGTGTGTGTGTGTGTGTGTGTGTGTGTGTGTGTGTTTGTAGTTCTATTCATCTTTGCAAACCTACCACTGTGTATACATAACCTTGGTGTTCCTGCATTACTTAAAATGATTCTAACTATGTTCATTTCTTTTTTTTTTATTTAAATTCGATTTAGTTAACATACAGTGTAGTCTTAGTTCCAGGAGTAGAACCTAGTGAATTATCTCTCACTTATGACACCCAGGGCTCATCCCCAAAAATGCCTTCCTTAATGCCCATCACCCATTTATCCCATCACCCATCCACCTACCTCCATCAACCCTTAGTTTGTTCTTCGTATCGAAGAGTCTCTTATGGTTTGCCTCCCTCTCTGTTTTTATCTTATTTTTCCTTCCCTTTCTTTATGTTCTTCTGGTTTGTTTCCTAAATTCCACATATGAGTGAGATCATATGATATTTGTCTTTCTCTGATTGACTTATTTCATTCAGCATATTTTCTAGTTCCATCCACGTTATTGCAAATGGCAAGATTTCATTCTTTTTCATCGTCACATAGTATTCCTTTCTCTCTCTCTGTGTGTGTGTGTGTGTGTGTGTGTGTGTGTGTGTGTGTGTGTATACACCTTCTTTATCCATTCATCAGTCGATGGACATTTGGGCTCTTTCCATACTTTGACTATTGTTGATAGCACTGCTATAAACGTTGGAGTGCACGCGCCTGTTCAAATCAGCATATTTGTATCCTTTGAATAAATACCTAGTAGTATTTACTAGGCTCAGGTCACGTTTATTATTATGCTGGGTCATAGGGTAGTTCTACTTTTAATTTTTTGAGGCATCTCTATACTGTTTTCCAGAGTAGCTGCACCAGTATGCATTCCCACCAGCAGTGAAAAGGGTTCCCCTTTTCCCACATCCTCACCAACATCTGTCATTTCCTGATTTGTGATTTTCCGCCATTCTGACAGGCGTGAGGTGGTATCTCATTGTGGGTTTGATTCATATCTCACAAGCTTCAACATTCATTTGTGGGTTGATTTTTTATTCTGAGAGATTGCTTTCCTTTCATTTAACTTCATTTTTAAATATGTGAACCATTTAAACTTTTTGAAGTTACAACAATATAAGATCCATTGAGGAATAATTTTTGCTTCTCTATCGTCTCCATTTTCTTTCTTACTATGACTTATAGGTAATAGTTTTTATAGCTTTGGATTTGTTCTTGGAGTGTTTCTTTTCTTAACGTTTATTTATTTTTATTTTGAATGAGAGAGAGACAGAGAGAGAGAGAGAGAGAGAGAACCAGCAGGGGAGGGGTAGAGAGAGAGGGGGAAAGAGAGAGAGAGAGAACCAGCAGGGGAGGGGTAGAGAGAGAGAGGGAGAGAGGGAATCCCAAGCAAGCTCCTCACTGTCAGTGCAGAACCAGACTCAGGGCTTGTTCTCATCAACCATGAGATCAGCACCTGAGCCAGAACAAGCTGAGACCCCCAGGTACTCCAGTGTTTCATTTTATAAGTATAACCAATTTCAGATATCTAGTTTTCCACCTCGCTTACAAACGTAACATATTTTATATATACATATAATTTGGCAAACTAAAGTGGGGAAAGGAGTAAGACAGATATAATGTAACTAAAAAAAAAACCTGTTTCCTAAGACAATGAAGATAAATAGCAATCATTGAAAAGATATGAGGCATGCTACATCATACTGGGACAAGATTCACAGGGATTACCTTGGAAGTTATTTTATAAAAAAATATTAAAAAAAATCCAATTATAGGATTACATGTTTGTTGCTGTTGCATAATACCGTGACTTGAAGAAGAGGAACACAGCTGGTACTTGGTTCAGGACAGCCCAATTTATTTCTACTTGTCTGGGATGAAAACACATGCAGTCACTTATAAACAACCTCAGCTTGCCTTTGACTCATGGGTAGAACTTGCTTGAACTAGTTCCATGAATAGACCAAGCTATTTGGAACAGAGACTACATAGGGAAGAGTTGTGAGATTTTACATATATATATATATATATATATATATATATATATATATATATATAATACATGTGTGTATGTGTGTATAAAGCTAATTTAAAGCAATATTGTAAATTTGCTTATATGTCACATACAACAATTAGGATAACCCAGTAATTACAAATTTTTCTCCATCAGCAGTTGGAAAATGGCACAAAGATATGTCTAAGGAGCAATAATCTAGTGGTTCTACTTAGTGTGGGTGTGAAGAAGTAAATTGAGTATTTTTTTTATTTAAAAAAATTTTTTTAACGTTTATTTATTTTTGAGACAGAGAGAGACAGAGCATGAATGGGGGAGGGTCAGAGAGAGAGGGAGACACAGAATCTGAAACAGGCTCCAAGCTCTGAGCCATCAGCCCAGAGCCCGACGCGGGGCTCGAACTCATGGACCACGAGATCATGACCTGAGCTGAAGTCAGATGCTTAACAGACTGAGCCACCCAGACACCCCAGTATTTTTTTTTTATCATAATACAAGGATCAGCTGATGGAGACATAGGTGCATGTCTGCGATAGCTGCAAACTTTTTGTGTCAGGAACAAGGAAGGTCTCAATTTAGAGAGAGGGAGAGAGGAGTTTGACTGTTGAACCCTACCGAGCTTCTCCCCCAGCCTGAGTTACTCTTAGACTTAATTGGACAGAGGCTGGTGACTAAGTACTAAATACATAAAGTCGATGTGACACAGCTGGCTGTTCCTTTCCAGATTCTAGATCAGCTTGTCATCCCTTTGACATTCAGACTCCTGGCTGCTATTTTCCAGCAAATTTTGAGATAATTTCTTCATATGAGCCAGAAAATACGCTTCCCAAATCATCCCCATATCCTTAACAAAGGGTGGTAAAAATCCGCCTGGTAGTCGACACGATTTTACCAACCCACTTCACGTTCTTGGGATCATTCTTAGGCTGGAAAAGCAATTTTTGCTTTCTTTGCCTGTCTCAAACTTATTTTTCTAAGCCTGCTTCCAATTACCATCCGCCCCAACACTAGTTTCATACCAGCCTCTTTTGGTAATTGACCACTTTTTATTCAAGTTTCCTTGTCCCCACGTTGCAAGGTGAGCTGCACAGTGCCAGCTCAATGATGAACTATCTCACCAATATTAAGCATTCGTGATAATATTGCGGCATATCAAGCATGATTATGCACGAGATAATTAAGGAGATCATTTCAATCCGGGTATGGCGATAGGGAGTGGAACATCTTAAAAAAGGGGGAGGAGACGGGGTTCTATGAAATCAGGGAATTATGAGGGAGAGTGGAAGTGATTATTTTGTCAGAATTTCATCTGAGGATGCTGTGGTCCTTCGTGATTAGCCATTTTACTGAATAAGAAAGGATGGGGGATTTTTTCTATGTTTATTTATTTTGAGAGAGGGAGAGAGAGCAGGGGAGGGGCAGAGAGAGAGTGGGAGAGAGAATTTCAAGCAGTCTCCATGCTGTGAGAGCAGAACCCAACTCGGGACTTGATCCCATGAGTTGATCCCCCTGGGATCGTGACCTGAGCCAAAATCAAGAGTCAGAGGCTTCACTGACTGAGCCGCCCAGGTGCCCCCAGATGGGGGATTTCTTAACCATCACTGTTTTCTGGGAGCACAGGGCTCAATAAAGTTCAACATCCTCTGTCCCTGCTGTTGTTTAAGATGAAGCCCCGAATAACACACAGCACGTCAGAGGCTTCCTGAATGGGGCAAAGAGTTTAAGAAATAGTCTTTCTCAGGGGCTCTTGTTGGGGGACAGAGGTGAACAGTCTGTCAAGAAGTGATGACAGGCAGGTGTTTCCCAGTCCTGGAGATTTAGATAAAAGAGAGATTCCTAAAATGAAAAGCAGAAATAGTCATTAAAAGGTTCTATTAAAGGAAAGAACTAGGAGTTGAACTGTGAAAGAAACCAGTCCAGTACATCTCAAGAGGTTGGGGTAGAAAAGTATTTGGTTATCGGCAGCATTTGGGTTCCTCACGGCTCTCAGACTCCCAGTGAAGGTGCCCATCATCTTGCTCACCATGTAAGTAAGTCACAAGTTACCTGCTGGTAAGTCATCACAGCTGGAAACCTGTGAACCAGGTTCCAGTTTTTTAAGAAGGCTCTGTAAGTGTTCGTTCCAAAAGGTGACCCCAGTTCCTTAAAGGTGTGTGGTTGCATCTAATTAAATGATCATCATCCTCAAATATTACATTCCAGGAAACACTTTGGTTGCCTCACCAATATTTCCAATTATGTTCTTATAACAAGGACATGCAAACAACTATAGTAGGTAACATTAAACTTTACAAATAGTAATATTGTTATGAGAATAAAAATACTCAAAAATGTTTCAGAATTCTGAAAGAGTGGGGCAGGGAGAAATATATAAAAATGTTTCATAAATTCTTTGCAAAAACTAGAGTGCACTAAATTCTTTTGAGTTATAGACAGCTTCAAAAAATAGGGTCGCTTATATAGCCATAAAAGTAGAAAAACAAAGCATCAATAATATGACAAACAAACCCCGCAATCACCCCTAAGTAACTAATTCAATCCTTAGTCATTCAATACTTAGTCATTCAATCCTAAGTAACTAATTCCTGTTCTACTCAGGGTCCGTTACTGTGAATCTGTGCTTCTCCACTAGAGCTTTGGAATTTCTGACTCAGCCTACTGGTAGGGTCTCGAAGTTTTATAGATGAAAAGTCAAGTAAAGTTTAATATTATCAGGCATAATAATGTTAGAAACAGGAGAACTAACAAGTTATTCTAGAAAAATTCTGGAAGGTTTTTCATTGCTGAGGGTCACCAGGAATTCTTTGGATTGAAAAATAATCCATGGGTAGGGGAGCAAGAGTCAGACACATGAAAGGTTTATTCTCTTAGAACATTTAAAGACTAATAGGACTGGACCTTTGCATTTTGTTATTTTAATTTTTTAAATTATATATGTAATGTTTATTTTTGAGAGAGAGGGAGAGACGGAGCGTGAGTGGGACAGGGGCAAAGAGAGAGGGAGACACAGAACCCCAAGCAGGCTCCAGGCTCGGAGCTGTCATGTCAGGACAGAGCCCAAAGTGTGGCTCGAACTCGTGAATTGTGAGATCATGACAAGAGCCAAAGTCGGATGCTTAACCGACTGAGCCACCCAGCGTGAACTGGAACTTACATTTTAGAAGACGATTCGCTAGAATACTCAGCCTTTGAGAAGGGGCCTAAATCTCTTCTCTTTCTGGAAGTGTTAATTAGATTGCATCACTTGTTACATTGTAAAAATTCATGAGACATCATGAAATAAGTACATTTGCTTTACTGGTCACTCTTCGTAGATAATCACCGAAAGCAAAATAAGACAAAACAGAAAGTACTTAACACATGCATCATGCAATATAAATGTGTATTTCAATAGCTAATATAAAAATGACAATTCATTCTATATCTTCTAATCTGCATTTTATAAGATTTTTGTTCATCTCCCTGAGTTGTTAACTGACAGACTGTTTCACATTTGTAGTCAAAATAGTCAGACTCAGCCAATATACATGCATTATGCTTACAGTAAGAGATACCCTTATAATACCTAGCCATGGTAAATTGAAGTCGCTATTAACATTAACTTGCTTCAGATCCAGAGTAGCTATATTTTCCTGAAACAAATTACATTAGCTTGATAAATGCATATTTTAGCTATCAAGAAAAATCCACCAACTCCATAAAAAATAAAGAATGTAATAGCATATATTTAGCTATGAGGCAGTTAGTCAAAGTCTAAAAAAGTACTTTATATTTAACTTCATATTTAATTAGTGATTTGTTCTTTTTGGTTTTTTTTCTTTCGGTTGACAGTCTAGAATTGCACACAGGCTACATTTATCTTAATTTTTAATAGTAAAGTTTATTTGTTTCTTTATTTTTTTTTTTCAACGTTTATTTATTTTTGGGACAGAGAGAGACAGAGCATGAACGGGCGAGGGGCAGAGAGAGAGGGAGACACAGAATCGGAAACAGGCTCTAGGCTCTGAGCCATCAGCCCAGAGCCCGACGCGGGGCTCGAACTCACGGACTGCGAGATCGTGACCTGGCTGAAGTCGGACGCTTAACCGACTGCGCCACCCAGGCGCCCCTATTTGTTTCTTTAATAACAAATAAAACAGTTTATCTATTTCATCCCCTCTGACAACCACCAAGAGTCTGTTCTCTGTATTTACAAGCCTTTTTGTTGTTGTTTTTCAGAGTCCACATATAAGAGATGGGGGGGGGGGGGTGTATGTATTTGTCTTTGTCTGATTTATTACTTAACATAATGCCCTGGAGGCCTATCCCTGCTGTCACCAATGGCAAGATTTCATTCTTTTTGATGGCTGACTAATAGTCCACTGCATGCATAGTTCACATCTTTTCTATCCATTTATTCCCCAACAGACACTTAGGTTGTTTCCACGTCTTGGCTATTGTGAAAAACACTACAATAACTATGGGAATGCAGGTATATTTACTAGTTAGTGTTTCCATTTATTTGTATCTGTTTTCAGTTCTTTCATCAGTGTCGTATGGTTTGCAGAGTATAGGTCTTTCACCACATTTAAGTTTATTCCTAGTATTTTGTCCTTTGGATGCAATTGTAAATAGAACTGTTTTCTTTTCTTTTTTTTAATTTCTTTTCCTGTTTGCTTATTGTTAGTGCAGAGAAATACAACAGACTTTTGTGTATTGATTTGTATCCTGCAACTTGACCGAATTTGTGAATTCTCAGTTTTTCAGGGAGTTTTTGTGATTCTTTATACATAAAAGTATGTCATCTGAAAATAGTGGCATCTTTCTTTCCAGTTTGGATGGCTTTTATTTCTAATATGTCTCCTGGGTATGGCTAGGACTTCCAATAAATAGGCTGAGTAAAAGTGGTGGAAATGGGCATCTTCGCCTTGTTTCTAACCTTAGAGGAAAGACTTTCAGCTTTCCACCAGTGATTATGATGTTAGCAGTTAGCTTGTCATGTATAGACTTCATTATGCTGAAGTGTGGTTTCTCTATACCCGCTTTGTTGAGAATTTTTTTTATCACAAATGGATGTTGATTTTTCTCAAATGCTTTCTCTGCATCTATTGAGATGATCATATGGTTTTTATTTTGCATTTTGTTAATGTGGTGTATCCCCCTGACTGATTTGTAGATGTAGAATCTTGGATCTCTGGAATAAATCCCAGTTGATCATGGTGTATGTTCCTTTAATGTTGCTGAATTCAGTTTGCTAACATTTTGTTGAGGATTTTACATATATGTTAATCTGTAATATTGGCGTAAAATCTTCTTTTTCGTGTGACATCCTTGTCTAGTTTTGGCACAAGAGTAATGCTGGTCTCATAAAATAAGCTTGGTAGAATTCCTTTTCTTATCTATTTTCTGGAAGAGTTTGAGAAATATTAATATTATTTCTTTGAATATTTGGTAGAATTCACCCATGAAGCAATCTGATCCTGGACTTTCGTTGGGAGGGGGTTGGTTACTGACTCAGTAACCTTATTAGTAGTCAGTCTATTCAGATTTTCTATGTCTTCATGATTCATGTTTATAGGAATTCATCTCTTTCTTCTAGGTCGTCCAATTTGTTGGTATATGATTGTTAACAGTAGTCTCATTGTCCTTTTATTTCTGTAGTATCAGTTGTAACACCTCGTTCATTTCTGATTTTATTCGTGCCCTCTCTATTTTGCTTGAGGAGTCTAATTAAAGATTTGTCAGTTTTATTTATCTTTTCAAAAAAAACATATATTAGTTTAACTGAACTTCTCTCTTGTCTTTTTAGTCTCTATTCCATTTATTTCGGCACTAATCTTTATTTCTTTCCTTCTGCTAACTTAAGGCTTCATTTGTTCTTTTTTTTCGTCTAGTTCTTTGACCTGTAAACTTAGGTGCTTTATTTGATTCTTTTAGTATTTTTGAGTGAGCATTTATCACTATAAACTTCCTCCTTAGAATTGCTTTTTCAGATGGCAATCTAGAATTTTACATAGACTACATCTTAATGCCAATACTTTGATTATTGTGGATAAGGTATATAAATAGTGTACACTTTCAAAATAAATCTTTGGCTCTTTAAGATCAGACATGTAATTCTCAAACCACCAGACCCAATGGACTAAGTCTTTCTACTTTCCACATAATTTGTTCTCTAATGAAGTCTTAATGCACACCAAAAAAAGAAAAAGTTTATTTGGCTATCCTAATGCATTCAATGAAAGGAGAAATAAAACCTCAAACCTCAAAATTAATAGCATTATCTGGGAAGTTCCAACAATTGTTCTCCTGTTTAGATTCTGTGTTACATTAATTCTTAGATGATATTTAAGTGATATATATGAATAGAGATCATGAAAATTATGTAAATGTATTGTTTGTTTCCACTTTAAGATTTATTTTATTTTAATTGACTTGTTATTTATGCTAAAATTCATTAATACCTTTTAAAATGTTTATTTATTTACTTTGAGAGAGTGAGAAAGGGCATGCATGAGCATGAGAGGTGAAGGGGGAGAGGGAGAGAGAGAATCCCATGCAGGCTCTGTGTTGTCAGCATGGATTCTGACATGAAGCTCGATCCTACAAACCGTGAGATCGTGACCTGAGTCAAGGTCAAGAGCCGGATACTTAGCTGACTGAGCCACCCAGGAGCCCCAAATTCATAAGTAACTTTTAAACTAAATGCACCTTGGGGCGCCTGGGTGGCGCAGTCGGTTAAGCGTCCGACTTCAGCCAGGTCACGATCTCGCGGTCCGTGAGTTCGAGCCCCGCGTCGGGCTCTGGGCTGATGGCTCAGAGCCTGGAGCCTGTTTCCGATTCTGTGTCTCCCTCTCTCTCTGCCCCTTGCCCGTTCATGCTCTGTCTCTCTCTGTCCCAAAAATAAATAAACGTTGGAAAAAAAAAATTTAAAAAAAAATAAAAAATAAACTAAATGCACCTTGTCATTTGTTTATAAAGTTGCCACTCATGTCTGAAGGTAATGGGCATCGTTTTCCAGTAAAACTCAATCATCCTGAGTGACAGCCCGATGTGCGGCCAACTGTGAGTTGTAACCAGGGCTGTAAAAAATTATGTGATAGGAAACATGATCCTGGAGGCCTGTTGGAAATCTCTTTGACAAAAAGTAACAGAAGAAATAGTATCTCACAAAGAGATTTCAAAGTACTTCGTTGGGTGAGAGGGTTATGTTGTCTGAACAGACATTTGGAATATAAATTGCATATACCACGAGACATTGAAAAGGAAGACAATAATATAAGTTTGAAAGGCAACGTTGTATAACAAATCTGACACTTCCCTTCTGGAGTCAACAAGCTTGGGATCTAGAAGGCTTTCAAAGGATTGGATGGATGGGCAGTGGCTTGAGGAAAACACATAAATGATTGTGTCCCTGGGGCCCACTGCGGTGATACTGTTCAAATCGGTGATTTTCTGCATTCTGAGCAAGCTGAATATCTGCCAAGAGACATATTTTCTCCCCTTTGCCATCCCATCTCCTTTCGTGCTCACCCATTTAAAACCACCCTCCTCCTGACCGCACCGCGATTGGGTGTTAGGTTATTGTGAGTGCACACAGCTTCTACGAAGGCTTGCATCAGTAGGGCATGCCGCAGAAAACTGGAAATGAGATAGCAGGATAAACGTTCAACCAGAATATATAAGAACAAAGTCACTGTGGCCAATAAAAACTGAAAATATGTTGCTGAAGAGCAACTATGGGCCAGCTGTTGGGAAAGGCACTTGCGGTCCAGTGTAAATGGCATCTTTCAATTCAACGACGTAATTACGGACTCGCTGTAGTTTGAGAAACCAGGTGGGGCTCTGTGGTGTACAAAGAAAGGAAAGGAAGAGCCTTCGCAAAGGAGGTCATTGAATTACAGGTTGAACTGGGTCCCCCACCCACATTCATATGTCGTGGTCCTCATCTTCAGCACCTCAGAAGGTGACCGTATTTGGAACTAGGTAGGGCCTTGGTAGATGTAATTAGTCGGGATAGGTCACGCTGAAGTAGGCTGGGTCCTAATCCAATGGGAGTGTCCTTAAGAAAAGGAGAAAGCTGAACACAGGAACATACCGAAGGGGAGCACCATTTGAAAATGGAGGCAGAGACTGGGGCTAGGGAGCAGGAACGATGCAAGGCTAAAGGTTGCCAGCGAAGCACCAAGAGCCGGCACGGAGGACTGCAGACTCGCCCTCTGAAGGAACGCAAGCCGACACCTTGATTTGCAACTTGAGTTCCAGGACCGCAGAGAGATCTATTTCTCTTATTTAAGCCACCCTGTCGAGGGTACTTTGTTGAGTCAGTTCTAGCAAACTCGTACAGAGTTTGACATTTATTCTGGGGAAGAACAAGATGCAAAAACCCATACGTGAAATACAAAGCAAGAACACAAGTCCTGAGGAAAGAGGAAGCAGAGTCAAATAAGGTTTTAAGGTTCTGGGTGGGGGGTAGGGGGGCGCTGCAGGCCAGAAAAATCTCCACTGAAAAGGGTAACATTTAAAGGAAACCTGGAGGCCATTGGCAGAACTGGGGCAGGTGAGGCAGGGATGTGTGTAGCATGGAGAGGAGGTTTTTGACCACAGGAAGACATCAAGCACAGAAAAATTAAAAAAAAAAAATGTACATCTCAATCTAGGAAGACAAGGCCCCAAAGGGAAACTGGGGCCCTTCTGCAAAGGTCTTTGAATGTCAGGCTGAGGAGTTTACCTTTAATCTGGCGACAGTGGACCTTTGACGTTCTTCGAATGCACACGTAGGCCCAAAGCCATAAACGAGCGTATGCGAGCACACGTTCACACGCACAGGCACACACGTGGATGGATAGCCATCTGATTATTTAAATCCGACTTACTGCCAATGGACGTGTTTCAGGAGGCAAGACTGCACCTTGCAATGGAGAGAAATACACAAAAATAGATTCACGGATATTTGGTACAATTTCAGGACGATACCGGGGAAGGCTGTTCATGGTGCAGAGAGCTAAGGTGGCAAGTGGGCCTTGGATGAAACTCAGGGGAGGGAGGTCATCACACAGCAGAGACTTTTAGTGAACTTTCATGTCCCCGAGGAATGATGGTAAGAATGTCAGTACTGTGGGAAGCAGAGGTGGAAAGCCAGCCACAAGAGAGACCCTCCCTTCCCGGAAAACAGTTGTGAAGGAGGTAAAACCACTCCAAAGACTGACTGACATACTGAAGGGAGTAACATTTTTGTACACCAGCTAGTGACAAGGACTGCCAGATGTCGGAAAGACATTCCAGAAGTCAGCGTACCCCAAGTTCGCTTGGGAAAGGGATTAAGTCTCCATCCAGCTTATAGGGAATGATAAGGACTGATGGGGTGAGAACCTGGTGTGGCAAATTGGAGACTCTTCTATTAAATTGATCCATTAAATGTTAAAGAAACACTGCTTTTTAAAGCTTCTCTTAGTTTTATTTATTTATTTTTTTATTTTTTAAATGTGTATTTATTTATTTGGGGAGAGAGAGAGCAGGGGAGGGAGAGAGAGAGGGGGAGAGAGAGAGAATCCCAAGCAGGCTCTGTGCTATGAGTGCAGAGCCCCAGGCAGGGCTCGATCTCGTGAACCATGAGATCATGACCTGAAAGCGAGATCAAGAGTCGGATGCTTAGCCAACCGAGCCACCCAGACGCTCCAGCTTCTCTTAGTTTGAAGTAGAGACTAAGGAAGATGGTTTTCTAGAACCGCTTGCTCTGGCAAATCACCTGCCTGGGTGTCCTAAAGAACAGAAACGTACTGCCTCTCAGTTCCAGAGGCTGGAGATCTGAGACTGAGGCGTCAGTGGGGCTGGTTCCTCCTGAGGCCTCTCTCCTTGGCTCACAGACGGCTGTCATCTCCCTGCATCCTCATGTGGCCTTGCCCCTGCGCCTGTGACCTGATTAACAATTCTTGCAAGGACACCAGTGGTATGAGAGTAGAGCCCACGCATGTGACCTCGCTTCACCTTCATCGCCTCTTTAAAATTTTTCTTCAACGTTTATTTATTTTTGGGACAGAGAGAGACAGAGGATGAACGGGGGAGGGGCAGAGAGAGAGGGAGACACAGAATCGGAAACAGGCTCCAGGCTCTGAGCCATCAGCCCAGAGCCTGATGCGGGGCTCGAACTCACGGACCGCGAGATCGTGACCTGGTTGAAGTCGGACGCTTAACCGACTGCGCCACCCAGGCGCCCCTCATCGCCTCTTTAAAGACCCCCTCTCTCTAAACAGACGTGCAGTTTGTGCTCTAGGTCCCTGGGACTTAGGACATCAGCACATGAACTTGTGGGGGACACAATCCAGCCCGGAACATTTCCCATGAAAATGTATCGATGCTCTAATAGTGAAAACAAGTCAGTCACCTTTTCTTTTAGGCTTGTGCTTGGGCGCAGAACCTTCTCTCCCTCCTTTCTGCTGCTTCCGGTCAGCCCCACACCTGGGCCCCAGGCACGCGTGAGCAAAACCTCTTTGCAGTGCTTGTCATGGTGCACGGGGCCCCTCGTACAGGCGTGCAGGTGAGAGGCATGTCCTTTCTTCAGAAGCACAGGCTTGCCTGACTCCCTTTCTGCTGGCTGACAGAGCGTTAGCCAGGGATTTAGAGACGCGTGAGATCCACAGGAAGGAGGCCTGCACAGGTGGGTCCGTATGACTCCACCTGCAACCTCGCACCTGGTGCATCAGCTCCCCAGGGAAAAGACGGGCGGCTAGGTGAGGGCTCAGAGGGCGCGGTGATGTGTGGGGTCCCCAAAGTGAGGGCAGAGAGAAGTATAATAAGAGGACAGGAGTTGCTGCTTCTTTCTTCTCCCTGCATTCAATTCTTCAGAAATCGGAAGTTAAAATGGAGATTTATATCACGTTTCAAAAGCTATAAGGGAGAAGAAAGGATTCTTATGAAGGATTTCTCTTTCCAAGATTTGCTCACAAGGAACAAAGCAGCTGCCTGATGAAAAGTATTGCGGGGACTGTTATTATAAATTCACCTCAAATAATTCTAAGATATTTTTACAGCCGTATAAGCCTCAGAAAGAGAGAGAGAGAGAGAAAATTACAGATATATAGATGGCTCATTTTGGCAAAAATAGTCAGATACGAGGTTGCAAGCCTATTGAAAGAGTTAAGGGAATATGCCTTCACATATGTGTCAAATATGTTGGAAATCAAGCAACTGCCAAGCAGGTCTTGACCAGACCACGGTGGTCGTGGCTAGAGAAAAAGCTTGTAATATGTTGGATGCTCCCAATAAATGTGACAGCCTGGTAGGGAATGAGGGAATTCAAAAACCCAACCAAAAATGAGTTCAAACTCAATCGCCGGCTCAGATTTTTAAATTTACACATCGACAGAGCCCCTCTCGGCACTGGTTTGGGTCACATCTCGTTTTGGTGACACACGTACGTGAAATGCTACAGGATGAAGGGGTTAGCACAGGTGTCAGCAAGGAAGCCCGGACCTTGTGTTTGCTGGGATGGTCTAGAAGCAAGGAGAAAGCCCGGGGACTCTTCTTTTGTTCTGGCTTGAGTAACAAGGCGGTAGCCGCTGCCGATCCTACAGGAGAAAGCAAACACCTGCTAATCTCTCTCCTTAGAAAAGATGCTCATTATCTCTTGAATGAGAAATGCAAACACGTGCATTGCCAAGTGAGGGAGGGAGATCCGTCTCCGTGGCTTCTGATCCCGGAAACCCCATGGGATCTGCATGAGCTTGCCAGGGCTGACATCACTGAGAGGGGGCGGGAGCAGCTCCAACAGCAGACATGTGTCCCTCAGGCTGACGGCTGGGAGTCTGAAATCAAGGGGTGAGCTCAGGGCGGTGAAGGAGAAATCTGCTCTAGGCCCTGCTCCTTGGTTTATGGATGATCACCTTCCTGTCCACGCGGCATTCTCCCTGTTTCAGTGCCCATGTCCGAATTTCCCATTTTTATAAAGACGCCGATCATACTGGCTTAAGGCCCAATATCAGATGAACGACCTCATTTTAACTCGGTCGCCTCTGGAAAGACTCTATTTCCAAATAAGGTCACATTCCAGGGGTTAGGATTTCCATATGTGAATTTGGGGTGGGGGAAACAAAATCAACCCGTATCGGGGACACATAATGGGTGTTTCAAAGAGCAAAGCCCATTTCCTCCCTTTTGGAGCCTGCTGATTTCTGTCTCATCGCTTTTGACTTCCTGTGTAATGGCTGTTGTAAAACCTCCTGCCAGCCAAGGCTCTGTTGAGGCCACTGGAGCCCTGCCCCATCCTCACTGAAACCCCAGGCAGCACTCCTGCCCGCCCGCCCGAGCTGATGTCTTCTCCAGGCCGGGCTGGTCCGCTGTGGCCTGTTTCTCAAGCAGTGACGTCCCTTCTATGCTTAAATAGGAAGTCACTTGTGCCCACCACAAAACAGACCAAGAGCAGCACTGCTCTTCAATTTGGATATCTCAGAGATTTTAGATGAGTCTCAAAGGACTTGAGCTAAGGGAAGGAAGGACTCGGTGCACTCAGAATCATCACTTCCAGCATACTCCACGGGAGCCTCAGCCACGCCCAGATATGTCCGTAATTTGGGGCACACAGAGGTATGTTTACAGGGGAGTGCCACCTCCCAAAAAAAAAAGGAACAGATTAATAAATGAGAAATTATATGTTGGTATATAATACATTAACATCTACAGGGTATATAAAATATATAAGAAATTAAATCTTCTATAAGTGGCTATTTTAGTATGTAATTAACCTGCTGTGGATTAATAGAAAAGAAAACGCATAGACTTGGCAACAATGGCTTCTGACGACTATGGTGTTGAAATGGTGTAACGATGATTAAAATAGCGGCCAACTAAAGTATTAAGATTCTACTGGATTGGGGCTCCTGTGTGGCTCAGTCATTTGAGCGTCTGACTCTTGGTTTTGGCTCAGGTCATGACCCCAGGGTCCTGGGACCAAGCCCCTGCATCAGGCTCCTTGCTGAGTGTGGAGCCCGCTTAAAATTCTCTCTCTCTCTCCTCTCCCTCTGCCTTTGTCCCCCACTCTCACACACACACACTCTCTCTATATATACAAAATAATTTTTAAAAAATGTTATACTAGATCAAAGAGAATATAAGAGAAAAAGATAGAAGACAATGTCCCTATTCTAGTTAAGGATGTCTTACGAATATGCAAAGCTTTCACCTCAGGGAAGACTCTCCACTAGGAAGACCTAGTGGAAAAAGTGACAAGGGCCAGGCGGGAAAAGTGACACGGGTGGCATCATTCTAGAAGGGCTGGAACCACACCTTTTCTGTGCCACTGCAGCATTTAGTGGCATCCATGAGCCTGGATGTGTAGACATAAAAGTAACCCCGAAAAGCTCAGAAGGAAAGATAGGCTGTGAGCTGTCTCTTTGAGGAGATTTTGCCTTTTGGGGGTGACTCACATTAGGGGGAAGCACCGTAAGTCGGGAAACTCTTAGCTAGTGCATAAGAGTTCTTGGCCCACCCACGCATAACAGTGATTTGACGTAGCCCCAGATAGATGTCTAATCAATGTCTTCCAGAGACCCCTTGGAAAACAGTCCCTAAATTGCTGTTATATTTCACTCTTTATTGTCAGTATGAAACGGCACCATTGGCATATAGTAAAAAACATTACACAAGTTAGACAAATCTATTAATAAAAACACATTATTTCATGTTTCAAGCTATTTATTGTTTTATCTCTATGCATTTGTTATACAAAATGGAAAGAAATTAGTAGGCGCCAGTTGGGTTCAATTCCCAGACTTGCTTGGTATTGTTAGCAGAAGGTCAGTAATTAACTTCTGCGTTGCGTTAAGCGGAAATCATGGAGGTGCCTACCAAGAGGGGAAGGTGAGAGAGGAGACTGTGCAGATTCGTTAAACAGGAGGATGCCTGCAGTTCTGCACCATGTTCAAATGTCACCTTGCAGCACAAGATGCACAAGTGGGGACGTGGGTAAAGCCATCATGTTTTGCTTGACTCTGAATTGATTTCAATGAAACTTCTTTTGAGAGAGGAAGAAGGAAATGTTGTAAATTTGTCGTGAAAGATAGGGTGAACTATTTAGATTTGACAATTACATACGATACGTACAATACGGGGTGACTATGCTCCTAGAAAATTTCTCTAATTACGTACAATACAGGGTGACTATTCTAGAAATTGTCTCTAATCTGCCCGATTCCTTTCTTCCATGGCAGACGTAGGTCTAAAGCAATACCATTTTAGCCTTTTATTCTAATGAAGTGCATGTCTTTCCTCCTGGCCTGGCTAGACCAGAAAAGATCTCTAAGGACAGCATATGACTGATTAGCCATGTGTCTCCTAAAACGCATTTACTTCACCTTAAAAAGCTGGCTCCTCAGGTCGATAGGCAGATAGATAAAGAGTTTGCGTTTGCAAGATCAATATACTTTGAAAAGTGATCTAGGGGCGCCTGGGTGGCGCAGTCGGTTAAGCGTCCGACTTCAACCAGGTCACGATCTCGCGGTCCGTGAGTTCGAGCCCCGCGTCAGGCTCTGGGCTGATGGCTCAGAGCCTGGAGCCTGTTTCCGATTCTGTGTCTCCCTCTCTCTCTGCCCCTCCCCCGTTCATGCTCTGTCTCTCTCTGTCCCAAAAATAAATAAACGTTGAAAAAAAAAATTAAAAAAAAAAAAGTGATCTATCAGGGTATCGTTTACATTCTTGAAGAATGTAACCTTATTGGTCCTAATTTTGTTGGAAATAATGAAGAAATTATGGAAGGCATTTGGCCCAATGAGTGGGGGAACAAAGCTGTGGTTTAGTAAGAGCAGGAGAATCATCTGTGGGTCTTTTTAAAAAGCAGACTGTGATTCAACAGGTCTAGGATAAACTCGGTATCTGCAAGTCTGATAAGATCCCCGTGAAGTGACACCACCCCAGTGGGCCTTGAATCACACTTTGAGGAAGAGTAAGTAGATCCAAGTAGACCACTGATTCTCAGATTTGGTTGTACCTTTTGATAAAAACTGTCTCCTGGTCCCCATCTTCAAGACATTGTTGTACTTGGTATGGGATGCGAGCCTGGGAATCAGGGTATTGGAAGGACACTCTGTGATTCTATGTGCAGAGAAGTTGGAAAGCTACCGGTGTGAGTAATATTCTGGTTTTTAGAAAATAACAGGGAGTATTTCTCAGAGAAAGTGAGTTCCAGAGGCTATATTTTTCCAATTGACAGTTGAGTCATTACAATACTCCTTTTTTTTTTTTTTCTTGGCACTTTCAAATCATTGTTGAATGTCTTTTCTGTTTTGGGTTTCCTATCGAAATATATTCAGTAAACTATAATTAAATTTTGATTTTATCAGTTTATTTCTTCTGGGAAATCATTTGGGATTAGAAGTCTTAGCTCGTTGGGGCACCTGGGTGGCTCAGTTAGTTAAGCATTCGACTCTTGACTTCGGCTCAGGTCATGATCTCACGGTTCGTGGGTTTGAGCCCCATGTCGGGCTTGGCACTGAGAATGCAGAACCTGTGTCAAGTTCTTTGTCTCCCCTGTCTCTCTGCCCCTTCCCTCCTGGCATGCACTATCTCTCTCAACAATAAACATTAAAAATTAAAAAAAAAAAAAAAAAAAAAAAGAACTCCTAGCTTGTAAATATTCCAAAGAGCATGTGTGGAAGTCAAGCTCTCACACAGGTGACCGGAGAAAGGATTTGAGAGAGGAATGGTGGCCTCAAGGAAAAGAAAAGAAATGGTATAATTTCCATTATCCAAAGTCTATTATTCTGAACCAGGCAAGAGCAGAAAAATAATAAAATACAAATGCTTGGATTAGCATTTTAAGGGAATCTTTGAAAGCTTTGAATGATTCAAGATTGTACAGTGACTACTTTTCACATATTGATCTGCAGTATGCTGGCTATTTAGTAATTTAGATCATGAATCCTTGGCTAGAAAAAAAAATCACTTATTGAATTAAAACCTGAAAAATGCAGAGGTCTGACTAAAAGTCCTGACGACCTTAGGCTTTTTTGTCCCCCCCGCCAGTGCGAATGGCCCCATGCCATTGAAGAGATATTTTATTATTTATAGATATTGGAGATTTAAATAAAGAAAGGTTTTTACACCATCTAAATACAAATTGTAAAGTATGTCACAAGGAGAGGAAAAATGTAAATAATTAAAGGAAAAACAGGGCAGGGGTAAGAAATGAAACAAATTTATTGAGATCGTCCTTATGGTATGACATATGTAGAAGTGCTCTTATTTAATCCTTCCAGTAAGTCTGGAAGACAGACTTTATTATGTTTTATAGGTGATCAAACCACTTATGTGACCTTACTGGTGGCAGTAAGTGGCAATGCTCTGTTGGCCCCACCACAATATACAGGGGCAAAATATATAAAGGTGTATGTGTTAGTCAGTGTTCAACCAGAGAAGAATCAGAAGATTGTGTGTATCTCTATCTCTATCTCTCTATCTCTATCTTTATCTCTATCTATCTATCTATCTATCCATCCATCCATCCATCTATCCATCTATCTATCCATCTATCTATCCATCTATCATCTATCTATCCATCTATCTATCTATCTATCTATCTATCTATCTATCAATCATCTATCTATCTATCTATCTAAAGAGATTCGCTGCAAGAAATCAGTTTTCATGACTGGGAGGCTGGACAGGTGAGTTCAAAATCCTCAAGGCTGACTGTTGGGAAGTACAGGCTGAAAAGTCTCTGGCAGTAGCTGAAGTTGCAGCCTACAGTCAGAAATTCTTCTGGGCAACCTCGGTTCCCCCTTTAAGATCTTCCAACTGACTGAATGACCCCACCCAGATTATTTAGAATAATCTTCCATATATAAAACTAGCTAAGTGATTATGTGTTTTAATCAGATCTACAAAATGCCTTCGCAGCAACACCTAGATTACTGTCGGATCGACTGGAGCCTGGAGCCTGGATAAATTGACACATGAAACTGACCATCACAGTGTCTTTGAATGTGGGAATGGGGATACAGGGATCAGGGAGGGGCTGACAGGGGTGAAAAAAGGCTTTAGTAAAAACTAGAAACAGAAGCGAGTAGAAAAAGAGAAAAGAGGGGCGCCTGGTGGCTCAGTCGGTTAAGTGTCCGACTTCAGCTCAGGTCACAATCTCGCGGTCCATGAGTTCGAGCCCCGCATCGGGCTCTGTGCTTACAGCTCAGAGCCTGGAGCCTGCTTCGGATTCTGTGTCTCCCTCTCTCTCTGCCCCTCCCCCGTTCATGCTCTGTCTCTCTCTGTCTCAAAAATAAATAAATGTTAAAAAAAATTTAAAAGAAAAAGAGAAAAGAGTGTTAAAAAATCAGAAATGGTTGGAAAACAGTGAGAATGTTATTTGAATCGGATAAACAGAAGCACAATGGAAGTGTGGGGGACACTGAGAAGAGAATCCTTCTTCTCTCCAGACCCAGGGCAGCCATGGGCAATGAGCTTTATAACCTGCCCTCCACTCCCTTATCTTGTCAAGGACCTGTTGGATCCCAGAATGTGTTTGAAAGTAGGAGTCCTTTATGTGTCGACATGAATAACGCATGGAAGTTGAACTAAAATCTAAAAGGCTGACCACCTTCATTTTGGGGAAAGGGTATATGATGGCTAGTTGTATGTGTCCACTTAATGGTCTAAAGGAGGCCCAAATAGCTGGTAAAACATTGTTTCCAGTGCGTCTTTGTGGGTGTTTCTGGAAGAGATTAGCACATGATCCAGTACACGGAGGAAAAGAAGATCTGCCCTCACCACTGTGGGTGGGCAACATCCCATCTGTTGGGGGTACAAATGGAATGAAAAGGCCAAGGAAGAGAAAATTCTCTCTCTTCTTGAACTGGGTCATCCATTTTGTCCTCTCCTGTGGCTGAAACTTCTTCAGACTCTGTAACCTACACCAGCGGCCCTCAGGTTCCCAGAACTTTGAACTTGGACTACATTATACCACCAGCTTTTCTGATTTTCCGGCCTTCTGGGGGAAGATCATGTCACATCTCAGCTTCCCATGTGGGTCGATTTCTAGAAATCCCCCATTACATATATCTGTATAAACCCTATTGGTCCTGTTTCTCTGGAGAACCCTCACTAAGGTGGGGGGGGGGTGTCAGAAAGGGGTAAATTGTTAATTATTAATTGGTAATGAATTGTTCTGTCTCTCCTGTGCCAACCGAATGAATCGGTTGCAGTCAGCAAGCAGCCTGCCTTCCAAAGAATCACTAGAACACAAAGTGATAGGGTTAGCATGTTGTAACACAGAACTATCCTGCTGTCCCTCATGTACAGTGAGGGCATCTCAGGAGCAACGCTTGGGGAAAGCTGCAGGCTGGTTGCTTACAGCAGAGAGTAAACGGGGAAGAGGGGACAGCTGGCTTGGCAGACCACTGGGCTTCCTGCACTTCCTTCACTCCAGTGAGAGACCCTCCCCTCTGCTCGGAGGCCCATGCTTTTCAGTTAGGAAGTAATCTGTATTCTTCTTTATTCTTCTCGAACACTGACGCCCTTACATTTTCCTCCACTCAAACTTCCCACCCACCTGGGAGAATCCTACCTTGTGGCAGAGTCCCCAGGGCTAACCATTACACTAGGGAACCACGCAGGAGTCCTTGTACCCAAACTCTCACCTCCTAGAGTCCCACACTGCTGAACCGATGGTCCCGCTCTCCACTACCTCCCACTCCGTGAGCTGGCTTTTATCTGCACGTGGAAAGCTTTCATTTTTGAAACCCTGACCTCTAATAAATTACACTTTGTCACATGGCCTTACTGTTTGCTTATATCCGAATCCCTGTGGTATTTTCTATTATGCATCATGGCGGTCCTCTACCTTGGTTTCCCCCTCTTCCTTCACCCCCCATGTGTAGCCCATATCAGCCCAACTCCTACTTAACCCCTTCTAACTCCCTTTTGCTCTCGGCTTTCACAGCCACCTGCCTCACACACGCCAGAGCTCAGGATGGAGTTTATCATCTTTCTCCCTTCTCTTTCAATCATTTTAGTGCCTACGTTTACATTCCCCAATGATCAACGTATTGTAACATTAAAGAAAATAAACTCAAATACCAACATTTCATTAAACTTACCTAATTTTTTCCAGTGGGAAGTCTGGGTTTCTGTGCAATGCTGGAAAAAAAATGCCAGGCCACGAGTGGTGGCATCGGGCATGGCCTCGTGCTACCCAGAATCCTCCCTGCAGTGGCCAAGACCACGTCCTCTCTGGGCAGCTCCCCCCAGTCTCTCCGCTCCCCCCCACACCCCCGCCCCTCCCCAGCAGGCCACGCCCCTCAGGCAGCTCCGCCCCCTGCAGGCCACGCCCCCTCCCACCATGGAGAGAGCAGAGCTCTGAAACCCCGGTCTCTCAGCGCCTTTCCTGCCATCTCCAGCTAGGATTGAAATCCAAACCCTCATTGGTGCCCTTGACCCTCGTCCCTCAGATCGCTTCAGAGGAACTTGATTTATCAGGTCTTTCTTTCCCCAGGATCGTCAGCTGCTTTTTGTTTGCTCGTTTCTTTTCCTACTGGCTCTTTGTCACAGCCTTGTAAAAATGAGCCCTGATGCCCGATGCCCCGTGTAAACCTCAAGAAGTTTATTTGTCATTTAGGATTATCTAATGTGATTCAGGAGCAAATAATATGCCTCTAGGAGAAATACAAAACTATGCCCGCAGAAGTGAAAAGTTCAAATCTAAATTAAAATAAGATACACCCCAAAAGATCATATTCTTTATATACCCGTGTACTAAAAATGTTTAAGTTAGCGTTCTTGTCAGGATTTGCATTAGCAGAATCAGAGATCAATATGATGACATCCTTCTGTTCAGCTCCATGAACTTTCTGGTCGGGTGGTCCAATTGCCATTCTTGTCTAGTAATACCGTTTAAATTGTTTTTTTTTTCTAATTTTTTATTTTTAATAAATTAAATTTAATAAATTAAATTTAGAGAAAGAATATCTTGCTTTCATTTAATGATAGACATTTCAAGGAGTAAATTCACACAAAAAAATACTTCATTAAAAAATTAAAATTGATAATGACCGAGAACTCAGCAATACCACCACAGTAGACTCCCTGACACCTTAGAGTTTTTTTTTTTTTTAAGTTATGCAAAGCAGTAATGGCATTGATAATGATTCTCATAGGTGTATTGGGCTTTTTTTTTTTTTTTATCCTTTGTCCTTTTCACATTGTAGTACTTATCATTTCAAGTTAATCAAGTTAGAGTAAGCTTCATAAATAAGACAGTAACTGTACTTAATGTTTCAAAATTTATATCTAGCTGGGTCATCAGTATACCAATTACATGATAAAAATTGATTTTAATCCCCCTTTCCTAAAAACTTTGCTGAAGATAAAAAAACCTATCTCGCTGCCTTCTATCATATTGATGGTTTGCTTCAGAAAACACATCCTTTCGGCTAAAAATTGCCCAAATATATCAAGGAGCCATCAAAGACGCCAACAGCTTTTTGTCTTGGGCAATACCACGAAGATAGAGTCATAAATGTTCAAGAAGTATTCTCTAGAGAAATAATATGAATTAAGCAGGACAAATATGACAAAGTGATCTATTGGAATATTATGTACGTGATTGTTCTTTTTTGAAATTTTTTTAATGTTTATTTATTTTGGAGACAGAGAGACAGAACATGAATGGAGGAGGGTCAGAGTGGGAGGGAGACACAGAACCCAAAGCAGGCTCCAGGCTCCGAGCTGTCAGCCCAGAGCCTGACGCGGGGCTCGAACTCACGGACCGCGAGATCGTGACCTGAGCCGAAGTCGGAAGCTCAACCGACTGAGCCACCCAGGCGCCCCAGTACACAATTGTTCTTTACTTTCTCTTATATTTTATATCTTATATTTTCTTATCTTTGTATCTTATCTTTTATCTATTTTCCTATTCACTTGCCATGACCAATGCTATTGCAACTTTGAAGTAACAAGGGCCCCAGATAGCCGCCCCCCGCACTCACCTTTGTAGATCTCACGTGGTATCTTATTTTCACTACTCTTTCCTGTCTCATCCATGGTTGCCACGATCTTTGGATCGTATCTTGTCTCAGCCTCTTTACCTGAAATTCACGTCTCAAGTCCTTGGGTCTTCAACGCAAAACGATTCTAGTGGTCTCACCAATAACAGCATGCGAATTGCTGCATGTTCACTTTTAGTCCTTATTTTATGATATTTCTATATCTTGGTTTTGCTTTTACCCGGTTGCTTATTCTGCATTAACCCCTGAAGCTGCTTCACCCCTGTCTGTGGCTGAGTTTCCCCACAACCCGCATCTGCTAACTCAGTAACCCTGCCCCACCTCTACCCCAAACTCCGGGATTGCTCCATTAGGACGTCGCACAGGCCACGCAAATGCAGTCGGTCTGAAGGAAAACTCACCATAAGCCCAATTAACTCATTTACCCTCTTTTACCTTTGAGCAAAATGAGCTCAAAAAAGCTGTTACAAGCTTTTTCTTGTCAACCAGACCAGAAACCTGGTACTCTTCTTAACTTCTCTCGCACGCAGTAACCGTACGGAATTAATTTTTCTTGTTCTGCGGAATTTGCTCCCTAAATGTTTCTTAACTGTTCTCTTTCTTGCCCCTACCAGTGACCTTGGGCACTAGGGAGATCAATAATTGTTGCAAGTACTAGCCTTGTCCCAATGCAGCCTCACCCTTGCCCTCCTCCAGTCCCTGAGCCACGCTGCCGCGGATGATGTACTTAACATGAGTCTCTGACCAGCGCAGCTCGCATAGACCCGTGGCTGCCTATCGCAGGCCAGACGGAGCTTGCCAGCACCCAACAAGTGTGCTTGTCCACCAGCCAGGGCACTGTGATCTGCCTCTGCCCCTGGTTCAGTCCCATCTCCTCCCACGGTTTCCTCCTGTGTGTCATTTACAGATTGTGCTCTGCATAAGATACCTCCCAGCTTCCCCCTCCTTGGACGACTAAGTCCTCCTTTCGTCTTCAAAGACCCACTCAGAGGTGACCAGCTGCACTTTGGCCCACACTGGTACCCACCCCCCAGCATAGATTCCTACCCCCCTAACCCCACAGTACCCTGTGCTCACTCACCCCTGATGGCACCACCACAGAGCACTGAAAACTTCCTTTGGAAGTTCCCCACGAGTATGGGAGATTCTTGAGCTCAGAAAGGGTGTCCTTTTAGCCTTTTGCCAGAGCTTAGCACAAAACATAGTAGAAACTCAAAGTAGAAAATATTTTGGAACTAGATGGAGGTGGCTTTGGCACAATATAGTGAGTGTCCAAAATGTCACTGAATTATTCACTTTAAAATGGTTAATACAGGGGCGCCTGGAGGGCTCAGTCGGTTAAGCATCAGACTTCGGCTCAAGTCATGATCTCTTGGTTCGTGGGTTCGAGGCCCGCGTTGGGCTCTGTGCTGATGGCTCAGAGCCTGGACCCTGATTTGGATTCTGTGTCTCCCTCTCTCTCTACCCCTTCCCCCCTCAAAAATAAAATCAACACTAAAAAATTAAAAAAATAATAAAATGGTAATACAGAGAACAACCTGAGGGCTCCTGGAGGGGACGTGGTTGGGGGAGGATGGGTTACATGGGTAATAGGCATTAAAGAGAGCACTTTTTGGGATGAGCCCTGGGAGTCATATGTTAAGAGCTGAATCACTGGGTTCTCCTCCTGAAGCCAAGACTACACTGTATATAAACTGACTTGAATTTAAAAAAAAAAAAAAAAAAAAAGTTAATTTTATGGTATGTGAATTTCACCTCAATAAAAGAGAAAAACTAATACATGCATTTGTCTAACTGTGCATTCAAAACATTTAGATTCAGTGGGTGACTAAAAATTGAATTCAGGGAGACAGTGAAGCATTTCAGAGGCGGGAACCCACTGATGGTGGGACCGGTGCACAACACCCATTGCCTCCTCACTGCTGTGAGCTTCCGAAGTCCGTGGTAACAGACTCCCTCGCAAATCTTAGCTCCGAGCAAGCGAGAAGATGGGAAATTTGCTATGTGAATTTGTTTAGGGTGAGGCAATGTGGCGAATTACTAAGCCACGTATTTGCCTTATAGCTAAATGAGCCAACTTACATAACAGCAATTTATAAACTCTAACGTCCTGTTCAAATACAAAGTAATCTTTATCAAGATTATTATAAGGATATTAGATAAGGCCAAGCCCTCTGAGCCAACACTCAGGGATTCTGTTCACAGTAGCTGACATACAGGCTTGCAGGAGAGACATAATCCGTTAATTTAAACAGTTACCAGCTGCATTATTTCCAAGGCAGCTTAGGATAGTGGTGAGAATACAGAAGTTGAGACCAGAAGACATTGTTTGGAGCCTCAGCGATACCTTTTCGTGACTCTGGACTATAACCGTATAGCACATGCTCCATGAGCTTTTCCTTCTTCATGGAGTTACTACGTTTCATAGTATGTTGCATTGTTTCCTAAAATGTGAAGCCATGTTCAGATGCAAATGAGCATTGCCCTTGAAGTCAGAGAGAGGAGTCTGTGTCCTCCACAAATATGCAGAAGTTATGGGATGTTAAAGATATAAACAACAGAAACTAGAAGAATAAAGGGGCACCTGGGTGGTTTTGTGCAGCTTCCGACTCTAGCTCGGGCCATGATCTTGCGGGTTTTTTAATTTATTTTTTATTCTTTAAAATTTTTTTTAACATTTATTCATTTTTAAGAGTGAGAGAGACAGAGCATGAGTGGGGAAGGGGCAGAGAGGGAGGGAGACAGAATCCGAAACAGGCTCCAGGCTCTGAGCTGTCAGCACAGAGCCCGACGTGAGGCTCAAACCCACGGACTGTGAGATCATGCCCTGAGCTGAAGCCGGATGTCCAACTGACTGAGCCTTCCAGGTGCCCCATGACCTTGAGGTTCTTGAGTTCAAGCCCCACATGGGGCTCATTGCTGGAAGTGAGGAGCCCACTTCAGATCCTCTGTCTCCCCCTCTCTCTGCCCCTCCCCTCTTCATGCCGTCTCTCAAAAAATAAACATAAACGTTAAAAAAAAAGAAGAGAAAAAAAACTTTTCTAACTTCATAGTCTTTTTATATCAGCTGTGCTTACAGTTAAATATTTTTAATTCACTTTTTTTTGTTATTATTTTTGGCTACAGAAAAATTGGTCCATCTACATAAAGAGAATCAAATGTAACTGATAATTATCCTTATCCTTCTTGTCCTTTATATGTTGTTTTATTGGGGTAAGAACCTTAATTCACATTTTAGATGAACAGTGACGGAGTGACTTCGGTCTCAAGTTGCACATTAAGTGAACAGCGACGTCAATCCGCGTATTTTCACTTCCATAAGGAATTACATTTAAAAGACTTTATTTTCGGGGGACCTGGGTGGCTCAGTCGGTTAAGCGTCCAACTTCAGCTCAGGTCATGATCTCACGGTCTGTGAGTTCGATCCCTGCATCGGGCTCTGGGCTGATGGCTCAGAGCCTGGAGCCTGCTTCTGATTCTGTGTCTCCCTCTCTCTCTGCCCCTCCCCCATTCATGCTCTCTCTGTGTCTCAAAAATAAATAAAAACGTTAAAAAAAATTAAAAGACTTTATTTTCTCTCGTATTTTCTATTTATCTGGAAAATATTGTCACTTCATGCCAGAGTGGTTTTGGGGAGTGCTTCTACAGATTTTAAAAATAGAGTAATAAATTAAAGCTATGTTTTTGAAGCCATGCAACTTTGTTAAACCTCTATAATACATGTGTTTGTGTTATCTGAATATTGACGGTATTGTACTGTCATTTCCATATTTAAAAAATGCTGAGCTTTTTATCTAACTTTTTACCTTTACACACATTGTAACGTGACAGTGGGTTCATATAGACATTTTGCAGCTCTAATTTGAACATCTGAAAATTTCAACCTCTCATTTGGAGTTTTATTCTTCTGTTAGTGCAGAAAAAAAAGAAAAAGAAAAAGAAAAAGAAAAAAAGAAAAAGAAAAAAAAAAACCACACCAAAAAACTAGTGTTGGAATTGAAATACCATTCCAGTTTGAGATCTCAGGAATCACGCCCCCAAAGCCCTGCTTCACTTATTCTACCTTGGAGAACTCTCTTAGATAGTTAATGTCTATTTATATGGTAATTTCTCCCCAATACACGTCTACTTTTTCTCCTTTCAGCTAGATCCCATTTTGACCTAATAACATCACTCACCGGCGGACTGTGTGAGTACAAATGATCTTCATGAATAGCGCTGAGCGGATCAATAAAGTGTTCGAGTTCGCCTTACGCTGAATGCTGAACAGTTCATGAATTAAAATGAGATGAGAGAATACTTGGGAGAGGTGGGCCATTCCTCCTCTTGCGGTGGTGACTCTTCGGGAAGACTGGCGACTCGTTTGGTGGTGATGTCGCCTTTGCTCTGCCCTCTGCTGTCCCCCGCTGGTCTCCTGGAGCCATCTGGGAGCTTACGGCCACCATGGTGAAGACATCCGCGGCAGTTTCCCCACCTTTAGTATACTCTACTCAAATGGTCCGCTGGAGGGGGTATTAAATTGTGGAAGACTAAGAAGGACTAGACCAGGAAGAACGAGAGACAGGCGGCGAGGAAGCCCCGACTGATGACGAGCTGTGTGAACCGAGGCTCCAACGAGGAGGTATCCATGACCGTGGATTCCCGGGGAAACGTTTCTAGGCCCCAGGAACGTGTGACCCAAGGCCGTAGATCAGGAACTGGATGTTCCTGCCTGGATGAACACTCAGAGTCCGGACTGCGTGGAGAATGGTGAGCGGGGGGGAAACGTCAGTTCAGTGAGCTTGGTAGGTAAGGGGCCACGAACGTCGGGCCCTACAGGTCATGATGACAAGACGAGGAGAGGTTTCGTTAAACAAGCAGGGAAATATGTCCAAAGTGCTTGCCAGACTATCCTGCAGGGGGCAAGCGCTTAATAAACGTGCGACCAGTGGGGTCAGCCCTGTCCGTACAGCGGAGTTGCTCTGGGAACTCGTGAACGGTGTCAGGGCCATCCCCAGAGATGAAGGCGGCTGGGGGGGGGGGGGGCGGGGATGGCTGGGACAGGACTCTGACGTGCACCCTCTGCAGAGGTGCTCCCACCGCGGAGAAGGCCGGTCCGGGTCCGCCTGGGGGGGTGCAGGCCTCGCCATGTGGGCTCCACTGGAACCTTTTCACGTTTAGACGTAGGGTACGCATGTCAGTTGTAGGTCTAAGTTGAGCCTTCCGACCCCAAGTGACATCGCGGTGTTTTCCCTAACAACTAAGTACCGTCCAGCCCTAGACCTCATGTTTTTATGTCGACGCCCAGAACACCCTTCGCCCGTCTTCTCCAGTGTTTTGTTTTGCCAACGGGCTTCCCACCGTCTGCTCGTTCTTGGGTCCTGCACCTGACGCACATCACGCGCATCGGCTGAACATCCCGGGGCAGCTCTTTAACTCAGCATTCAGTGCTCAGGGCTGGCAAAGCACAAGCCCCGGGGAACCTCCTTCCGGGACCCGGTTGCCAGGCCCCTGGAACAGGTGCTCCGCGTCTCTTGCCTCGTGCACGGAAACAAGATGCGTCTGCTTGCATACACCATGAAGCCGCTAGTACTTTTCTTTTCTTTCCTTTTTTAATTTTTTTAAATGTTTGTTCTGGAGAGAGAGGCAGAGTGCAAGTGGGGGGAGAGGCAGAGAGAGAGGGAGACACAGAATGCAGAGCAGGCTCCGGGCTCCAGGTGGGGCTGGAACTCAGGGGCTGGGAGATCAGGACCTGAGCCCAAGTCTGAGCCTTAACCCCCTGAGCCACCCTGGCGCCCAACGGCTCATGCTTTTCCGACACCTGAATGAACCAGTCTCAGATTGAGGAAGCCTTTAGTGGTGGGAGCAAGTCATGGTGGGTGATGTTATCTTTCTTCCTCGCAAACCTCACGCTGTCCCTCCAACTGCCACCGCCCGAGGCGACACCAAATGGCCTTTGTCTGCGGGTCGAATCATTCATTAACCCCTGTCTATCGAGATCTTGACTCTCTCTCTGGCATGCATTTTGTGCCTTCTCTTAAAGCACATAATGTGAATATTTTACATTATTCTGTGTCTTTCAGAAAACTCTACGTCCCTGTATTTGCCTTAAGTTTTATTAAGTTGATCTGCTCCGTTAAACAGGTTTTTTAATCTTCTAAATTTCTCCTGTTTTCCTTTACGTATAAGTTCGTATCTTGACATTCTTTCAAGTTTATTTTATGCATTTATTTTGACGGAGGTGGTCAGAGAGAGGGAAGGGGAGAGAGAGACGCCCAAACAGGCTCCGAGCTGTCAGCACACAGTCCAATGCTGGGCTCCATCCCACAAACCAGGTCAAGACCATGACCTGAGCTGGAATTCAAGAGTCGGATGCTTAACCGACTGAGCCATCCAGGCACGCTGTATCTTGACATAAAAAAAAAAAAAAAAAAAATCTCTAAACTCTCTTAAGTTTTTTTGCAAGTAGGAGACAAATATATCCTAAATAAGTACTGAATGAAATAATTTCAAAGCAAACCTGACATGAGGCTGGACCAATAGCCATGATCTCTCTTCTTTCCAAAATAGAAAACCAAATATATTTATAATTCTTTACTACTGGTTAAGTTTCATGGGAGAGTTAGCTATTCTTCAGTAAATAAGATGTGCTTAAACAGAAACACACATAAAACCAGGGTGTGTCTAGATCAGTTGACAAAAATGGGAGCCAGAGGCTCATAGGAACCTGGGACCAGTGGTGGTTCAGTGCTTGCAGCCTCGGTCTCTGGCGACCTTATGGGACGTAAGGACCAAGAGTAATGAGAATCAAGTGGACCCACAAATATGTCTAACGAAAGGTGCACAGAATATCAGAAGGTTGTTGACCACTATTAAGGAACTTAAGCATAATAATCGGGGCCATAGACCATGTTCGCGTGTGATGACTCAACACAGCAAAAATGTCAGATCATCACAAATTATCGATATAGTTAATACAATCGCCATAAAATAACAGTGTAGATGGAGCTTGACAAGATGTTTCTAAAATTTACATGGATATGCAAAGTTCCAAACATAGACAAAGCACTCTTGAAGGACAAGACTGTGGGAGGACTTAGCTGCCATATATAAAAACATATTCTAAAACATATGTTCTGAGGCAAGGGTAGACAAAGAGAACAGGGGAAAATAGCTTCTAAAGTGTCCCATGTGTGTGTGGACCCTGGATTTATGACATAAATGGCACATCAGAGCAGTGGAGGAAACGTGGTCCTTCCACAAATGGTGTGTGGACAAAAGAACGTCCTCAAAGGCAAAAAAGAAAACAAACTTGAGCCCTCCTGCATTTCATTCACAAAGAAATAATTCCACAGTGATTGTGAGTATAAAGGCAATACCCACCCATACACACAAACATGAACTAACTAAACAAATACGTACATTTAATTCAATTAATAGACTATCTTCATAACATCAGAACGGAAGAATATTAAACATAATACAAACATATTCACCGTGGAGAAAAATATTATACACTGAATGGCATTACACGTAAGATCTCTCATTCGCCAATTTCAGCATTACAAGAGTGAAAAAGATATTATTTGCAACACACGTAATCACAAAGTGCTCTTTCCAGAATATATAGGAAAGTTCTACATTTCAATGAGACAGAAGACCCACGAGAAGATGAAGTAAAAATACAAACAAGCATAAGCAAACATAACAAGACATAAAGAAGGCTATTCAAATGATTCAGTGGTCAGCATACATATGGAAAGGTACTTAACTTCATCAGTGACCAGAGAAATATCAACTAAGCAATAAAATTCATGGTCCATCCCCAAGAATGGCTAAAATTCCCACCACCGGGAGATGGCAGAAATGGGGTGTGGCAGAAATGGGGGACCACAGAAATGCTCATATGTTGATGGTGGAGGTAGAAATTGTTATACTCATTACAGAAAATAGAAAAGATTGGTTAATTTGAAGATGTGGTACCCTATGACTGAGAAATTCATTCTTCAGCATATACTGTTGCAAAATTATTCCAACACATGTTAAAACAGGGAAACTTTGTTCAAGACTACTTGTGATAGGGTCATTGCGGTAAGGGAAAGATAGGACTCAACTCCTAATTACGGTAAAGAAAGCCGGGGATTGATAGCCAACTGGCAAAGTAGGGGTCAATGGTGGAAAATAACTGAGTGGGGGACGTCAAGGGTAGGGGGTTCTGGCTAAAGGCAGGTCAAGAACTCAGACATCAAACGTGAAGGATGAAGAACTTAATTAGAGATCAAGAGTGATTGGATTGCAGATGTTGGGGAATTCTAGCTAAACGGATTAACAGTATTCTCACTTAGACTCAGGCAGACGGAATCTGAGGGGTGAGGTCAAGGCTGAAGTCTAGTCAAGAAGATGGCAGAGGAGCCTGTTGAAAGTTCGGTCAAGAAGAGCCTTTGTTAATACCCCACCCAAACCTAGGAGAGACACGGACATGAACGCTGACAGTATTCTTATTCATAATTTCTCAAAAGGCCAAATAATCTAATATCAATTAACAGTAGCAGAACCAATGAGTTATGGCATGACTTACCATGCAGTGCATTACAATATTGAAATGACTGAGAGTTATACAAAAAACATAAATGAATCTCAAAAGCATGTTTACTATAAGCAAATAATGGCAGGTAAAAAAAAAATATGTGTGCACGATGCCGTTTATATAAAATCTGAAAGCAGGCAAAGCTATACTGTATTTGGAGATAGACACTTAGGTAGTAAAGAAAAAACAATGAATTGATGACATAATACTCAGGTAAGTGGTTACTTTTAGGAAGTAGGAAGGAGGTTATGATAGAAACAAACCTGTGACGACATGCTAGTTTCCTGGTGAGGGTCCAGCCCTTGCTGTAGGTGGTGGTTTACTCTGCAATAATTCAATATGCTGAATAGTTGTCTTTAAGGCACTCTTCTGCATGAGCTTATGCCTCCCATTAAAATTGTTTAAAACCTATCCAAATGAATTTTAGGCATTTTAATAAGTATAATATTTAAAATTAAGTTTTCTAGTGGCCACAGTGTGGAAAGCACCCCGATGTCCATCAACATAAGATAAAGAAGATATATACACCACATTTTCTTTATCTTATGTTGATGGACATCGGGGTGCCTTCCATACTTTGGCGATGGATGATAGATAGATAGATAGATAGATGATAGATAGATAGATAGTTAGATAGATAGAGTGGAATATTACTCAGCCATCAAAAAGAACGAAATCCTGCCATTTACAACAATGTGGATGGAGCTAGAGTATATTATAGTAAGTGAAATAAGTCAGTCACCAAAAGACAAATACTGTCTGATGTAACTTGTATGTGGAATTTAAAAAACAAACAGATAAATGTAGGAGAAGGGGAAAAAAAGAGAGGGAGGCAAACCATAAGAGATTCTTAACTATAGGGAACACACTGAGGGTTGCTGGAGGAGAGGTGGTCAGGGGGATGGGCTAAACTGTAATGCGTACTACAGAGGGCACTTTTGGGGATGACCCTAGGCAAAAACTTTCCTAGTTTTTCCTATGTATATATTACACTGTAGTTTTTAGAGTTTTGTTTTATTTTCTTTTGTTTTGTTTTTAAGTAAGCTATACGTCCGATGTGGGGCTTGAACTCACAACCCTGAGGTCAAGAGTCATATGCTCTACCAACTGAACCAGCCAGGCGCCCCTCCTTATGCTACATTTTTTAGATGGGTAGACTGTGCCTCTACAATTGTACTACCTTTAGGAAAGGGGGACTAAACTCCAGGCTTCATATTTCTACCCAGGAGTATTAATCATTGACCATTGCAATTCCAAAATATTTTCTTTCTGGCCTAAATTCTACATTCCCTGAATTCAAAACTGACTTTGCTAAATCTTTTGAAACATACATAGTATGATGAGAAATCTTTATGTCGATCAACTCAGTGCTTTCTAGAGAGGCCTTGAAAAGCAATGGGGAAACTTTTTTCCAATTGCTAGTTTCTAGAACGTGCCTAAGTTCTTCAAGATCGATGATACCTTGTATTTTTGAAACTGGAAATTACTAGCCATATTTTTTGACCTAGTGATACCAAAAGCTTGCCTAAAAGCCTTACGTCAAATAAATAGATCCATTTTAGTTAAGGGGGGGGGTTATATGTTTATTGTTTTCCTAATTGGTACTTTTATTATGCTTTTGGGAACATGAAAACATTGGTGGGAACTCTTGCCCAAATCAGAATGGCTTCTACTTCAAATTCCAGAGAAGACTTTACCCTCTTCTTTAGAAATAGTTCCTAAGAGTAAAAAGGCAGGTGTGTTATTCTCTGACCCTAAGGGTCCAATTAATGGTCTTATCTGTTGTCCTAATTCTCTCGCTCACAAACAACACATGAATATCTATCAAGGACAAGCACTGCAGTAGATTTGGGGCATAAAAATGGAGAAGATATAACTCATAAGGATCCATCTGAAATGGAAGCTTGGTGACACACAGCCTCAGTCGAAGAGAGAGAGCGTCCCAGTTAACGGTTAGGTTTTAACCTTTAAACCACTTTGAGAAAATGAGAGGAGAAGGTACATTTAGGAAGAAAAAAAAAGTTGAGCCCCATCATGATTTTTATTTGTGCTTTTATATATTGCAATGAAATATGGTTTAGGGGAAGCACATTTTCCTTAAACCTCCACCGCTATTGCATTTGCCAGGCAGACAAGCACACTAAATAATTTTTATAGGACCGAGGTATGAAAAATGTATAAATTGGGTTTTTTCTGTACAACGGTATAGTAAAGACCATGAACTCTCATAGCTCGATAATAAGGCTTCTGAAAAACAAAAGTCAAAATGGTTTAAATGGCAAACGTTACGAAAAGAAACTAGCAGGGAAGGTTTCTCCAAAGCAAACTTTATAAGCATGTTTCATAGACGAAGGAGGGAACAAATGGGAAGGGTGGTCTTCAACAGCGTAGGATGTTGTTCTCACACTTCTGTGTCTCACGGAAGGGCTTCGAGCCATGTTCCTTCTCACTGCTCGGTGTCTCTATTATCTGAAGGCAGGTGGAGATATTTTGTATATATGGGTCATATCATCCTTGAATAACATGTAAGTGTCTTTAAAGACCTGGTAGTAATTCCTTTGCTCTGTCCCACAGTGAAGCCTGAATGCTAACTACTAAAGGACGCATACCGCCACTTTTGAAGCGTAACACCTCACTTTCAATCAGTGATCAGAACCGGATGTGAGATGGCCTGAATCTGCTTTGTTCACCTTACCCCGCTATATTAGTGATTGTGACAGAGTTACTCTTCGTACAGACCATCGCATTAGAAGTGTTCCTCATATGCGGAGACCGACATATGTCTTAATAGTTCTTACGTATGCACTTTAGAGATGGAAGTGAACTCAGTTATGATGCATCCATCTGTATCATTACAGCAAAAGGTACATCAGAAGTAAAATGAGACCAGTAGGCACTATGCCAAAGCCTACCTGGGGACTTTTACGCCCGGCTGCAGCCATCGCACAGGTTAATGTCTTTGAGAAACACCAGAGCGCTAATTTCGTAACATAAGATAGAATCATTTAGATATTGGATAGCGATGCAATTGCTTTTCTTTATTGCTGAGGCTCAAAGTTAATTTTTTGCTGTGTGGAGTTTTTACTGTGGTAAAGATAAGTTACCATAAACGTATGAATTGATTTAGACTTGACTTTTCCTCAGGTATCATCGTTTGTTTACGTCAAGTCATGATACACTAATACAATAAAAATGTAGATGATAAAGTACAAAGATGAGCAAGTTTCTCTCCTCAACTTTACACTTTTAAAATACATGGTTTGGGGCGCCTGGGTAGCTCAGTGGGTTAAGAGCCAGACTTCGGCTTAGGTCGTGACCCCACGGTTCATGGGTTCGAGCCCCGCGTCAGGCTCTGTGCTGACAGCTCAGAGCCTGGAGCCTGCTTCCGCTTCTGTGTCTCCCTCTCTTTCTGCCCCTCCCTGCTCACACTCTCTCTCTCTCTCTCAAAAATAAATAAACATTAAAAAATTTTTAAAAATAAATAAAATACATGGCTTTTATGACATAAAGCTAACTTATGGCAGTTGTAGAATATCTTTTTTAAAAGATAAAGTATATATGTAAGAAAGTCAAAATATTCTAAAGATTACAATTGCTAACATATTACATTACATTTTTTTTTCTTTCATATATAGTTAAATATGTTTATATAATTTTGAAATTGCATGTTTTCCAGCTAATATTTAACTGCAAACATTTGCATGACCATTAACATTGTTAATGTAATCTTTTAATGATTTTATTTTTTATGAATTTAGCAAATATGCTCAAGCAATTTCCATGATCTCCATTAAAATTTTTTTATAATTCTAAGTTGAAAACAATTGTACATACATTACACTCATGTTTTAAAAATAATGCTCTGACAGTTTTCTAGACATAGAGTTACTGAGTTATCAAGGATACGTATCTTTAAATTTTTTGAAATACTTTTCTGAGTAATTTTCCAAAATCTCAAAAGTTCCTTTAGGGAGAAAGTATTCAGCATTTTTCTTTCTTTCCTCAGATCCCAGTACAGTATCTGGCACAGCATTGGTACTTAATAAAAATGATTTTAGAGCTGAGTTGACTGATATTGTTTTGAGAAACGGAACAATTTTGTAATCCTGCCAGAAACACTGAAAATGCTATTGTCACAGCATTGATGAGACCCATCTTAAAACATTTCTAGCTTTCAGAATTAGCGTTTTCTCATTTCATTGTGTGTAACTTTTGCTTAACGGCGAGAGGCAACATTTTTATATGTTGCTAACCTATTTGTGTCTTCACTGTGATATATTTCACTGCACACTTTAAAACTGTTGGCAAAAGTTCAAGTGTATAAGCTGTGACCTCCCTTGGGTGCGGCATTTGGGACCAAGCCAGGAAGCTGCTTTACACGTTCTGAGCAAAACTCACGTTCTCCCATACCCGTTGCTTCTCTCACTGGTCTGTTCCACAGCTCAATGCTCGCGTTCTGGAAGAAAACGGGGTGCAAATTTCCCATTAATAAGCCATGCATGTTAAGGCCACGGAGAGAAACAAAGACTCCAGAAGCTCGTGTATCAAAACTCCAGGATTTTGTCAACTCCTTAGTTTTTCATTTTAGCTTTAGTGTAAATTCTAGCTGTAAGTTCAACATTTTTATGTGCTTTGTTTTCTAGCATATATACAGCTCCGGGCTTAGAGAGTTGACCCCTGGATAGCACAGGGTCAAACTGTGTGGGTCAACTTATATGTGGATTTTTTGCAGTGCCGTTCTATAAATAGATTTTCTTTTCTTTATGATTTTCTTAACACTTTTCCCCTCTGGCTTTATTTATTGTAGAAATACAGTATTTGATACATATAACATACCAAATACGTGTTAATCAACTGTTTACATGATCTCCCATGACCTTGCCATGCACCCTGCCGAGATTGCTAAGCCCACACTCACTTCCTGGTTGGCTCACCGCCGCCCCCCCCCCCCCCCCAGAAGTGCGGATCCTCTGTGATGTCAGCCCCACACAGCACATTCCCTTCCACGGCTTCCTGGTCCCTTTGGCAGCTGACTCCTAGCGTCTTTCAACCTCACCAGGTCCTAAATCTCTTGGCCATGTGTCCCCAATGAGCCCCTCTCCTGAACTACCTAGCTTAAGTGTTAGGATTACTCCATATAATCACTTCCGTGTCAACACTCTCAATTTTCCCCCTCTCCCTCCTCCTCGCTTCATTGTTCTCTTGAGAACACCCCAGTCCAAATCAACCCATCGTCTCCCTCTTGCAGGGAACATGGCTCAAGCACTGTACACAACCGTGAGGACTGAATGTGCCCTTTCAATTCATCCCTGGGAGCGCCAACCGGCCCTTGATTCTGGCAGCCATGTCTACTTTTCTATTTCGCTTACCTTCCCATTGTCTTCTTCTCTCTCCCCAAACCCCAGGCTCCACTTTCTCATTTTTATTCTTGGCTTTCTGTTCACCGAGGAAATCAAGCTTCAGAATAGAATCTTGCAAACTCCCACTACCACATCTATTCACTTTCCGGCATCTGCACCCACATACTCTGCGTCCCTGCTGTTCACATAGATGAACAAACCATGATCCCATCTAAGGCTGTCCCCTCCATCTGTGCACTAGCTTCCATCGCCTCCCACGTGCACAGAGATATACTTCAGTAATCCCCTGCTCCTGACATAATCACTTCATTAATGTTGCTATTGGCCTCACCCCCTGACCGCCCCGCCCCCAGCTACCACCACACTGCTTTGCTCCCTTGGTAACAAAGCCCCACAAAAGAAGTAACTAATGTACGAAGCTCCTGGAGAATCGCATGGGAGAAAGGCAGAATGACTTTGGGTTTGGTGCTGGCTTTCTCAATCCTACCCCAAAGGTGTAATCAATAAAACTTTATTAAGATTAAAAATTTTGAAAGATCCTCAAGAGAATGAGAAGACGGGCCACAGACCGAGAGAAAACATTTGCAACAGACACACGTGATAAACGACTGCTGTCCAAAATATGCAAAGAACTCTTAAAACTCAATAGTAAGAAAACAAACAACCTGATTTAAAAACAGGCGAAAGACCTGAACGGACACATCACCGATTGGATGCACAGACGGCCGGTAGAATACGAAAAGATGCTCCCCATCCAATGTCAATAGGAAATGCAGATTAACACAATGAGATACCACCATACCCCCATGAGGATGGTGAAAATCCACAACACTGACAACACCGAATGCTGACAAAGATGTGAAACAGCAGCAATTCTCATCCATTGCTGGTGGGAAAGGAAGGTGGCACAGCCAGTTTGGAAGACAGCTTGGCAGCTTCCCACAAAACTAAATATGCTGTTACCAGATGACCCAGCAATCATGCGTTTTGGTATTTCTCCAAGGGATTGAAAACATATGTCCACGCAAAAACCTGTACATGGATGTTTATAGCAGCTTTATTCGTACTTGCCAAAAGTTGGAAGCAACCAAGATGTCTTTCGGTAGGTGAACGGATAACTAATCGTGGTGGATTTGCAAAATGGAATATTATTCGGTACTAAAAAGAAATGGGCTATTTAGCCATGAAAAAACATGGAGGAACCTTAAATGCGTGTTACTAAGTGAAAGAAGTCAATATGAAAAGGCTGTATATGGTAGGATTCCAATCTATGACATTCTGGAGAAAGTACGGTATAGGATCAGTGGTCGAGAAGGCTTGAGGGGAGGGACAGACGAGTAGGCAGGGCACAGAGAACTTTTAGGGCAGTGTAACTGTTCTGATACTTACACCCTTTTGCTTACTACTCCCCTTTTAATAAGATATCAGGTTTAATTTATTAAAGTTCATATTTCATTTGTTCTCTAGCGCCCCCTCCCCAAATTGTTTTCCTAAATAATACAGATTTCTTGCTAGATACCAGCAACCAAACTTGGACTACAGTTTCCAACTGCTCTCGCATCTACGCTGCCCCGTCTGAGCAGCTTTTAACAACCGAGTCTGAGCAGAAGTGATGTGCTCGTGCCCCAGGCGGTTAAGATGTGCATGTCTCTTTGTCGTCATCTTCCAATGACTTACTGAAGACAAGCGTGGCGATGCTGTTGAAGATCACAAAGCCACAAAAGAGAAAAAGTCCGAGTCTTTGAATTACCTCTTGCAGGAAAGCCTCCTTGTTGACCAAGAAAACATCATTTTTTTTTTACTTCATATGAAAGATAAAAATGAACTTTTTCATTCTGAATTAAATATTTGGGAATTTCTTTCTTAGAGCAGCTAGTATTGCCCCCACTAATATATCATTCTCTAGGGGCCCCTGGGTGGCTCAGTCGGCTAAGCATCCGACCTCAGCTCAGGTCACGATCTCACGGTCCGTGAGTTCGAGCCCCGTGTCGGGCTCTGGGCTGACGGCACAGAGCCTGGAGCCTGCTTCCGATTCTGTGTCTCCCTCTCTCTCTGCCCCTCCCCTGCTCGCACTCTCTCTCTCAAAAATAAACATTAAAAAATTTTTTAAAAAATATATCATTCTCTAATAAAATAAAATGTCTTCTGTAGACTATGAATGATGAATCTAGCTTTCTATGGAAGTCCTTACATAAAAACTTTTAAATGGGCATATAATATTGTAAGTAAAAAAAAAAAAATGACACTGGAATAAATTCAAAAATGTCACATTGTTTTATGCAAGGAAGTTGTATACTGTCAGATCAGTCTTCCTTATTCTTTGATGTGCCAGCAGTCCGACAATTTGTTTTTCCTATAAAATGAAAAAAGTAATATAATGTAAGTTTGTGTTTTATAAGAAATGTGTAAGATTGGCTAAATTTAAAAACTTCAGATAATAATATTCTAATAACCAAGCGCTTTTTAAAAAATGAGATTTATTAGGTTTATCTCACTAAAAACAGTAAAGCTGTTCTAACTCAAGTTATCACCATTGCATTGACTACTGCCGTGGACACATCTGGCAATCATTCAGGAAGCAGGATAGATGAACTCACAATTAAAAATTCTACAGACTTCACACAATAGTCAGGAACACTTCTCCTAACACAGTGCTAAATTATTTTTCAACTTTGTGATTGTCTAATTATAGTGGAAAATATGCCACTAGTCATCTCTTGCCGCATCATGACTTTGAAATGCCAAAGCCACTGCCCTAAAAATATATTCATATTGGAGCATGAAACGCTCTAATTGTTTGTCAATGATCCCGTGAGAAACCAGATCCTCAGTTGTTATCACCGAGCAAATCTCTGTTGAGCCAAGTGCATGAGTTAGCAATGACCCACGTTTTCCGATAGTCCAGAATATAAGGAGGCGGGGGGGCGGGGCTGCCGGAGGTCGTGCCTGGAGACAGCATACCACGGATGGTCGACTCGACAATATTAGTCAGCGCAAAAGCATCCAGGACACGATTTAGGGAACAACTGTCCTTTAGTGTTAAAATTAGCAATGTGTATTCAAGCGGGGCCTGTCACCTCTTCGTGCCATCAAATAAAATGAGGGATTTCTTTTCAGCGATTTGGAAGGTACTTGTTGGCTTTGACTGTTTGGGGTCCTGTTACGTTTACCTTAAATTAAGAACATCATTAAAAATGCTTTCAGCCCTTTCAGTGAAGAAGTCAAAGTTGTCTTTTGTGTCTGTCAGTTTTGCTATGTCTTTTGTTTTTGTTTTTTTTTTCTCTTTGCCTCTTACAGGAAGAATCCACGTGCTTGACATTCTGCTAGAATACACTGAGCTTTGTCCCAGAATTTCTTTGTGCATACGTGAATACACTGTTAGAATTCATGATTTAATTTGCTGTCGTCCTGAGTGGAATCTTCACGAAAAGGGGTGGAATCAAGCAGTTGATGTGCCTTCTTTTGTCTGAACAAAACCTTACGGTGTGAGAACACATGCACCAGTCGCCAACGTGGCCATCCCTCCGCTCATTTTTCCGACCTCATAGTTTCTTCCACTGCATTTAAGGGGGGGTGTCTGTAATTTACTCCCTCCATCAATTTCTCCATTTTGTCCACGTTTGTCTCTTCCGTGGCCACCACCTTCGAGGCAATTTTCTCCACTGTCTCTCCCCTCCTGTTTTCTAATTTTTCCCACATGTCTAAATTTGCTACCAATCAGCTTTTTCATTGCTCCCAGCAATGAGCGTTTGCCTTAATTTTCATTGAAGAAGCGATCTATGGCATTGCACTTTCTTTAAGCTTAATATAACTGATTTGTGTTCCCGTGTTAACTGCTCTGTCACGTTCATGTGTTAAGACTTCCTTGTTAAAATCTGTGCCGGAAAAATGGTTCTGAAGTGTTGGTATTGCAGACTTTAAAAATCTTGGGCATTCTATACTAGCTCGATAAACAAGGCCCTTGAAAACACGCTTCACTTTTTTTTTTTTTTAAGTTTATTTATTTATTTATTTTGAGAGAAAAAGCGAGCACGTGTAAGTGGTGGAGGAGTAGAGAGAGAGAGAGAGAGAGAGAGAGACAATCCCAAGCAGGCTCCACACTGTCCGTGCAGAACCTGATGCAAGGTTTGAACTCCCAAACCGTGAGATCGCGACCCGAGCCCAAGTCAGATGCTTAACCAAGTGAGCCCTGATGAACCAGACATGCTTTGCTTTTTATGTATTTTAAGAAATTAGAAAAATACCTGGCATCATATATATGATAGATGTGTATTTTCTAATTTCTTAAAATATCTATGCTATATATGCACACATATACATTCGATCGTCATTACTGATGGATTCTGTATTTGCAAATTCACCCGCTCGCCATAATTTATTTGTCACCCCAAATCAATACTGGGGCTCAGTCATTCGGATGTCCCAGAGCAGAGACACGCCCAGCTGGGGCTGCTCTAGGTTTGGCCTGCAGGTCTCAGCTCTCATGCTGCATTCCAGTCTCCTTTTTGCACCTTACTTTCTGCCGGGTTCTTTTAGGGCTTTGTGGGGTTTTGTCGGTGATGTCACTATTTAAAATGGCCCCAAGAGTTAGTGCCAAAGTGCTGGCTCGTGTTCCGCTAAAAGATAAACTGAGGCAGACTAACCATTTTGGTTTATTTGAGCAAAACTGGGTTCCAATTGGGCAGCACCCTCTGGAGGTGGTCGGGAGTCCTCCACCAGCCGGAGCTCAGGGAAACAAAGACGGAAGCACCGTCAGGAAATTATTGACCGGCTCTAGTTTAAAGCCTTGTTGGCTGTTCGTAGTTGGTTCTCCTTAGTGTTTCAATTACGTAAGCTCGAGGCATTCATAGGCTTAGATTTCGATTTGTTCAGGAAGGCCACTTGGCATCAGAGCCACAGCCGTGGAACGACCTCCCTGATTAGTTAACAGTTCTGGAGCACAAGAAGGCTAAGGTGTGCTTTATAAAGAAAATATGGGTATTCCATAAGCTTCCTTCAGGCATGAGCTATAGTGCGGTTGGCCTCGAGTTCAATGTTGATGAATCACCAGTCTCTATTAAATAACAGAGCCCTGGAGAAGCCATCAGAGCACCACTGAGTTTCTCTGTTTTTAAACTACGTATCTGAGTAACACTGATGTTTCTTCATATAGTTAAAGCAAAATAATTTATTGCAAACATTGATTGAAAAGCAGGTATAAGAATCTAGCTGTTTTCTCTTAAGCCATTAAGAAGACATTAAAAATGTCTTCTGTAAAAATGTAAGCCAATGCCATTCTAAGTTATTTTTTTTGTTTTGGTAAATACGGTTAATTTTGTTAAAATTATAGGTATGTTATCAGTTCCTTGGTGATATTATTCATGTCAACATTTACTGGGCTATTATTTTTATTTATTTTTTATATATTTTTAATGTTTATTTATTTTTGAGAGAGAGAGAGAGTGTGCATGAGAGCGAAGGAGGGGCAGAGAGAGAGGGAGACACAGAATCTGAGGCAGACTCTAGACTCCAAGCTGTTAGCACAGAGCCCGACGTGGGACTGGAACCCACAAGCCGTGAGATTATGACCCGAGCCGAAGTTGCACACTTACCCGACTGAGCCACCCAGGCGCCCCTATTATTTTTAAATTTAATAAGAATTGTTCTCATCCGGTGAACATGGTTAATTACAAATAGTGAACATGGTTAATTACAAACAGCCGCGTGGTGGTAATCTGGCTCGTGGGAGAAAAAATTCTGATGTGGACTGAGGTGTGCCAATTTCCTTGCGGTAACTATTCCAGTGCTTTGATGGCAAACATGTAATAACTCGTTGTCTGAGAGAATCCCAACATAAATGTCTACATGGACACGTGAGACAACCATGAAACAACAAATCTCCGAATTAGAACTCTTCTTCTACATGGGAATGGCTTTTAGGTTGAATAATATAGAAGATGATTTCCTCAATTTTTTTTCATGCTTCGTAATATAACGGCTACAGACGCGAAACACCGTAAACATAGTCTTCGTTCTTAATATTTTCTTACATCAACAAAGCAAGAAATCAAGCCGTGCCTGGTAGCATTTGCCAATTGCTGTGTTGTAAATATTCTCACCTCTGCCAATTCCTAGCGACCTCGCATCACCAAGTAAGGAGTCGTGAAGAGGTGCATGATAGCACAACACCATATAATGTTTCCACTTAACAGACCGGGCATAACCTCAAGAGAACAGATCACAGAAAAATGTAGTAGCATGTGTTAATTTTGTTTTTAATATAAAGTATTTGTAAGTTTGTGGATTTTAATTTTTGACCAGAAATCTTTGCCAAGACTGCCTTGCAATATTTTTTTGGAAAATTTGACAGTCGTTCTCTTGGGAGATAGAATGCACCGCGTTACTGGCAGATTCCCTGGATGGGCGTTTGCAGGCCGCTAAGGGGACTCGCCAAATGCAGAGTTGGGAGGAAATGCGCAAAATCAGTTCTGAGAGTCTGCCGGCCTGTCCCAGCGCATCCCTGGATATGACCCTCACAAACAACAACTCTTTGAGGGCCTTCTGTGTTTTTAAGAGGGTTAGAGGTTCCGAGACCAAACTTGGAGAACTGCTGAGTTAGTGCTTAGGGAGTTAATTGGTTTTGAAGCCTGGAGCCGGTGCGCGGATTAATAATGATCCTAGAGAGAGTCTCCGTGGTTCAGAGCATGATTTTATTAAACACAGATTCCATACCTAGAGGATAACAGGCAGAGCAGTATTTGACAAAGGAGGTGAGGACTCAAAAAAAAAAAAAAACAGTGATAAGAAGTGAAGGTTTTGAGCAAGAAAAGGAGTTGAACGAAGTTTGTTGTTGCTGTTGTTTTTTAATAAAGAAGTGAGATAGGTCCTGTTAACCTCACTAAAGTTACTGTAATCCTTCATTTCTATAGAAAGTGTTTGCTCCTTACGTGGGTTTAACTCGTGTGGAAGATGAACAGGAAGGCAGACGGGTACTTGCAAGGGGTAATTCCAACTGCGTTCTAACGTCTTGTTACAAGAGAAGCGTTTGGATCAGCTAAACACTGTGAGAGGTTTCAAAGGCAAAAAGGGTCTCACCCAAGCCTGAAGGCTTGAAAGACCCAAACTCCTCCGCATCATAGGCCCGGGAGTTCTCAAGAGGATCCGGGGGGAGGGGTCTCGAAGATGAAAGGGAGGACGGTGGAGGAGAAATGGTCCAAGAGGCTGGGGTCTCAGCGAAATGAAGCATAAGGTTAGGAAACGTTCAATACGACGTTGCCTTGTCCGTGTCCCTTCCACGCCTCCATATTCCACTTCCCATCCCTTGCACGCTGGGGCCCGCGTGTGCACACGGGCACGCGTCTGCTCACGTGCTTGGGCAGGTGTATGGATTGAGCAGGAAGCTGGGTTGCCTGAGGCTGGTAACTCAGATAACAGCAGTGAGATGACTCATAATTGAAATAACAAGTCCACATAGGCAAGATTTTGGAATAAGGGAGAAAAAAAAAGAAAGATTTTGGAATAAGAGGTGACTGCTAGAATATAAGCTTCTCAAGAACTCACAGAAATTTTAGGAAGAGCTTCGAGCTTCCATTCAGTATGGCATGGATTTTTGGAGGGAATTCATTTTTTTAATTTCCAGAAGCAGAGATACCCTAGTTTAAGTGAAACCACACTTTTGACATCTCTTATGTCTTAGGCTGATCAGGCAGCTAAAATACCATAGATGGGTTTATGAGTATCACACATTAATTTCCCACAGTTCTGGAAACTGGAAGTCTAGGGCCAGGTTCTAGAACATTAGGTGTTCAGGGAGGGCTTCAGGGTTTACAGAGGGTGCCTTCTCACTGTGTCTTCAGATGGTGCAGGGGCTAGAGAGCTCTGTGAGGTCTCTTTCCTAAGGCGTTAATCCACTTGGGAGGCTCTGCCTTCATTACTAATCACCTCCAAAGCCCCCACCTCTGTATACCATCACATCGGGCGACAGTGTTTCAACATGTGAGTTGAGTGGGGACAAAATATTCAGGTCACAGCCCCCTCCACTGAGGAGGATTGTCTACTCATCTATCCGGGCTTATAAAAATAATGCAAATATCAACGACTCATGAAATTGGTCTGGTTTGATGAAACTAACCATTCCATAGGTTCCCTTTAATTTAATTGTGTCTATTGCACATCTTAGATTTCCCTTTTCGTAATGTAAACCTGGATTTACTCAATTGTAATTTAATTTCTGGATCCACAGTACATGCTTATTATTTTCTAAAGCTACATGTGGGGGGTTGTGTGCGGGTGTGTGTGTGGAGATACAGGTCTATGTATGTCTGTGTCAATATCTATGTAACTCTTCCAATGGAATAGAATAGAAACCCCAGAACTAGACCCCCAAACGTATGGCCAACTAATCTTTGACAAAGCAGGAAAGAACATCCAATGGAAAAAAGACAGTCTCTTTAACAAATGGTGCTGGGAGAACTGGACAGCAACATGCAGAAGGTTGAAACTAGACCACTTTCTCACACCATTCACAAAAATAAACTCAAAATGGATAAAGGACCTGAATGTGAGACAGGAAACCATCAAAACCCTAGAGGAGAAAGCAGGAAAAGACCTCTCTGACCTCAGCTGTAGCAATCTCTTACTCGACACATCCCCAAAGGCAAGGGAATTAAAAGCAAAAATCAATTACTGGGACCTTATGAAGATAAAAAGCTTCTGCACAGCAAAGGAAACAACCAACAAAACTAAAAGGCAACCAACGGAATGGGAAAAGATATTTGCAAATGACATATCGGACAAAGGGCTAGTATCCAAAATCTATAAAGAGCTCACCAAACTCCACACCCGAGAAACAAATAACCCAGTGAAGAAATGGGCAGAAAACATGAATAGACACTTCTCTAAAGAAGACATCCGGATGGCCAACAGGCCCATGAAAAGATGCTCAACATCGCTCCTCATCAGGGAAATACAAATCAAAACCACACTCAGATATCACCTCACGCCAGTCAGAGTGGTCAAAATGAACAAATCAGGAGACTATAGATGCTGGAGAGGATGTGCAGAAACAGGAACCCTCTTGCACTGTTGGTGGGAATGCAAATTGGTGCAGCCACTCTGGAAAACAGTGTGGAGGTTCCTCAGAAAATTAAAAATAGAACTACCCTATGACCCAGCAATAGCACCGCTAGGAATTTACCCAAGGGATACAGGAGTACTGATGCATAGGGGCACTTGTACCCCAATGTTTATAGCCGCACTCTCAACAATAGCCAAATTATGGAAAGAGCCTAAATGTCCATCAACTGATGAATGGATAAAGAAATTGTGGTTTATATACACAATGGAGTACTACAGGGCAATGAGAAAGAACGAAATATGGCCCTTTGTAGCAACGTGGATGGAACTGGAGAGTGTGATGCTAAGTGAAATAAGCCATACAGAGAAAGACAGATACCATATGGTTTCACTCTTATGTGGATCCTGAGAAACTTAACAGGAACCCATGGGGGAGGGGAAGGAAAAAAAAAAAAGAGGTTAGAGTGGGAGAGAGCCAAAGCATAAGAGACTCTTAAAAACTGAGAACAAACTGAGGGTTGATGGGGGTGGGAGGGAGGGGAGGGTGGGTGATGGGCATTGAGGAGGGCACCTGTCGGGATGAGCACTGGGTGTTGTATGGAAACCAATTTGACAATAAATTTCATATATTGAAAAAAAAATCTATGTAACTCTTGTAAGATTGCTGATTTCCAGGCGAGGTTTCCCTAAATATTAAGACAAAAGTCTTGCAAAGGGGTGACTGATGCTATTTGTGCTCCATTTGCCGAAACGGAAAAGGAATTCTGAGTCCAATGTCCGAGAAGCAACTTGATTTCAATTTCCTGTAGTTTAAAACTAGCAACTGCCAGCAGGTATCACCAAGCACATTTCAAGTGTCAGAGAGATAAATAAAATCACTAAGGTAACCAGCTTCTCAAAACCCTGTGACTCATGAAGGCATTTTCTCATAATGTCAAACCTAAATTATGCTTAGAAGACTGAAATTTTAAACTGCCTCCTTAAAAGTAGGATTCATTTTCCACTATTGTCTGCTTCCAAGGGCTCTAAATATGCATTCAGCACTTGTGCTATCCTGGTTTCTTTTAAAACTCAAAATAAAAGCAAAACAAAATAGTGAGACTTTTTTTTTTTTTTACTATTTTTTTTTTTTTTTTTTTGTATCAAAGCTAGTCAACGAGAGGTGCCTTAACCCGCCAGTCACATCAGGTCGCATGGGTTCCTGCCACATTAATAAAATGGATGATACACTGAGAAATGGCGATCGGATGCGAAATTTGGACCTGGGCAGAGCAAATATGGCCTTCCCTCTCGGATGTTTCCCTTCTCTTCCTTGGGCGGTGCATTCCTGAGCCTGTGTAGTCCGTCCTCCTTTGCAACCATTTCTCAGTTCTATTTTGCCCCCGCATCTTCTGCACTGCCAGCTTCGATCACAGCCACGCCGCTGACACACGATATCGAGCCTCACCTATCACACGCATGCACTCAATTTGTCTGATACGTAGCTGGTTTCAGATAGCTGTCATCTGTTGTAAATGAAGTCCCAAACGTGCGCGTTGCTGACTGCTCCCTAAAGGTAGTAGCAAGCACACAGAACAAGCAATGCGCTTGTAGACCCAGTTCTGTGAGCTGCTTCTGCTTGGAATCAGTTATCACAGGCGACTGGGTCACCTGGCAGTGGTTCTGTGGCCGAGCGACCCGCCGCCTGCCAAAGTTTGCAAAAAATACAGCTAGGACACCTTTTATTTCCCCCCTACCTGATGCATAATAGAAATAGTTCATATGGGCCCCCCAGAGCATTTTAAGATGAATGTTTATGTACTTTTAAGCCTTTGTGCTAATGCACGAGTTACTGTGTATAGACAGAGGGGCGATTATGAATGAAACAGCCGATTGGTTATACTTTCCCCATCCACCGGACAGAAAAGAAAGGTTCCTTTCAAATGCTTTTATCTGTCATGGACTGCTGAGAGGTAATACACACGATGGTGGTGGTATGATAATTTTCTGGAGCTTTCTGAAGCTTGCCAATTGCAAAATTACTCCTGATTCAAGTTAATAAATAATGTATGCACTGTTAATAGATCCGAAATCTTAAGTTCCTGTTAGGGAGAGAAACGGTGCCAAATCATCGGAGAAGTGTTATATTAAATTGGAGTGGATAGGAGAAAGAGAGAGAGAGAGAGAGAGAGAGAGGAAGAAGACTAAAGATGTGTTTAGGTCATGGATGCTGCTTTTGCTTTAAGAACTAAAAGAAATAAATTTTAAGTAATCAAAAAATTTTGTTCCAAGCCTTGAATATTTTTATATAATATTGTCTTTTATTTCCCTTCTGGTTTGAAAATTAATTTTTTTCATATTCTCCATAACTTTATGAAAGTGAATTTCAAATACCTGGGGTTTAGCTGTGCTTGTTTGTGTCCCGGGAATGACTTCTAGTTTACTGTTTTTTTCACGTAATGAAAATATGCACCACTGTATATGTATTATAAATGATATATATCATACATATACATATATCTATAAGGGTCTTTCATCCCAATACTACTTACACATCTCACAATGGAATACGCAATAACTGTGTTTTATTTTCTAAACTCTCACAATATCAACCTTCACGTATGTGTACATTTCTACATACAGGGATCAGCAAACTTTTTCAATAAAGGACTAGAGAGTAAATATTTTAGGCTTTGTGGCCATACTGTCTCTGTCACGACTGCTCAACGCCGCTGCTGTGATGAAATCAGAGGACAATTCATGAATGAATCAGGGGGACTGTGCTTTGGTCCCTGGGTCATAGCCTGTCATCTCCTATCTTAAGGAAAAGTTAATCCAAAATAAAGCTCATTCCGAATTTTTCCTATACTCCCCCAGGTCACTGTAACATTTTAAAAAAGTCTTCGGGAACTCTCCTTTGGCTGAAAAAGTGTGTAACGTCTTATACTTTAGAGGCTTGAAGACAGCACAGTTTTCTGCATGGATACATGTGGGTTGCTCGTGTAACCAGAGACCAGAAGGAGTCCCTTGTCCATCTGCATAGGTGGTCAATCTCCATGGCGGGTTTGTTTTTGAGAGCAAGAGGGGACCCAGCCACCCAGCACCCATTCTCTTTAAAAAAGGGAGGGTAGGCAAGGGGGCTGCTGGATGTGTGTGCCCAGCGCCCTTCAGCTCCTGGAGAACAATAGCTTTGTTAGGTCCTGGGAGCAGCATATAGACAGTGAACAATCGGGAGCTGAGTAGAATAAACACCTTTCTCTGCCCAATCCCTGTTCAATGAGCTCCTTCCTGGGTTCATTGTGAAGAGTTGACACTATTATCCCCATGGAGAAAAGGATCACAATGATAGATATTTAATCAATGAGTATATAAAAAATTAACAAATGTCACCGAAGAGCGTGCCTGAGACTGGCCACAAAATGAAGGTGCTTTGTATCTTTCTTTTAACCACTTTTCAATGCACTTTGATTTCACCAACCTCAAGAGACTGCATTTCATCAAATGGCTTTTCATCTCCTATACCATAGGAAGTGCCCTTTAAAAGTCTAAACAAAATAATGTCATCTGTGTCTGTGTGTTACCTAGTTTTGCATTATCCTCAGAAAAGTCAAATGGATCTGCTCTCATTGGATGCCATTTTGAATCCAGGCTGGTGGCCAGTGACACAAGGTGCTTCCCCCAAATTAGTTTTCAAACACACACCCAACCCCACATTAATTGTGTTTCATCTACCCTTCTCTCAGGTTATCCTCCGCTGTGATTATCAGTGAAGGATTTGCTTATTTGAATATTCAATAAAGTTACGTTTTGTATTAAAATGAAAGCACACTGTACCCACATGAGCGCCATCAAATCCAAAATGGCACCCCTTGGGGGGTGTCGTCCGAGCAAGTCTCTCTCTGCTTCTCAAACTTGTTGAATCCTCACTTCATCTGGGGCCATCAGGCTGCAGGGAAACCATCCTTTCATCCTCTGAAAAGCGGACTTGCAAACTGCCAAGAACATGGGTAGTTGGCCCCCCGCAGATTGTGTTGCACGTTAGACAAAATGTCTAATGCCTAGCTGTGTGCACCTCCAGAGCAATCCCATCAGAGACACTTTGCTAGCCCAGGGAGTACTGGTGGGTTGTGCCTTAGCACACTGCTTGAGACTGCACTTTATATTCATTTGTGGCAATGTTTTAAAACTTCATACGTATATACAAAAACACGAGACATTATTTAGAAGATTAGCTATCAGTTGACTTCTGACACCAGAGTAGCCCTTGGCTTTCACGTCCATCCTTTGCTCCAATGCGTGCCTCCCCTCTTGTGCTCCTCCAGACAGCTGTATGGTGGGCTGCTGGAGTGACAAAGGCAGACCCTTCCCACATTCGCCCTTAAGAACATCTGTGAATTTGGAAAGTCCACAAGGTAACCCTCAGGTTTAATGAGCCACTAGAAGACTCATGGAATTGGGTAACGCTGTTACCTTCACAATTTCATCTTATTACGGTTCAGGGATACCGATTACAGTCAGCAGATGGAAAAGGTGTCTAGAGCAGGGTCAGGAGAGAGCAGGCATGGAGATTCCAGTTGGACGCCCTGAGTGGAGTAGAACAGCAAGGGTGTGTGACAATACTCATGGAGTATCGCCAACTGGGGACACCCACCCACCCCATGGTGTCCAGAGATTTTACTGGGGGTTGGTCACGTAGACCTGACTGACATGGCCCCCACCGTAAAGCACACCATTGGCGTAGACCTCCACACGGGATCTGAAAGTTGTAGACATCCTACGCTCATTAAGGAAGTCCTCGATGTTAACTTCTTGGTCACCCTGCTCGTCAAGGTCCCTTTCACTGACATATTTCATACAACCTATTCCCTTTTGTTGTTTCTCTGCTCTTGAGTGGTCAGTCTGCCTAATCCTCTTCCCACATTCTGACCCTTGTTGTCGCTTTGTTCTGTCCTTTTCATTCGATCTGAATTGAGTTGATGAGAAAATCATAGATGTTACATTTAAATATCAAATTAAAATTAGGGCAAGGAGTGTCTGGGTGGCTCAGTTGGTTAACTGTCAGACTGTCGATTTGGGCTCAGATTATGATCTCAAGGTCCTGAGATCCAGCCCCAGGACAGGCTCCCTCCGCCTTGAGCATGGAGCCTGCTTGGTATTGTCTCTCCCTCTGCCCCTTATCCACTCTTGCTCCAAAATAAAAAATAAATAAATAAAATTAGAGCAAAGTAAATTGGCATGCTCTGTGTCATGTTTTTGTATGTTTATACTTCAAACAGGAACAAGTGTTGCATCGGAAATACTGCAGGAGAAAAACCCTGTAGTAGATTTCAAATACTGATATGTGGGGGGGATAGAAAATAATACATTTTCCTTCTTCAGTAACTCTTTAGATGTCAATGTAAGAAAAACCAAACCATTTTCCGTTGTTACGTGTGGTTTGAAAACATACATCGGGGGGCACCTGCAAGGCTCAGTGGGTTAAGCATCCGGCTCTTGATTTTGGCTCAGGTCATGATCTCACGGTTCATGAGATCATGCCCCGCATGGGGCTCTGTGCTGACAGCAGGAACCTGCTTGAGATTCCCTGTCTCCCGCTCACTGCCCCTCCCCCGCTTGTGCACATGCACTTTCTTTCTCTGTCTCTAAATAAATAAACATTAAAAAAAATGAAAACATACCTCTGTGTATGATTTGTCTCTTTTATCTCCCATCCTTAACTATTACTCTGCTGGAAGGATTCCTTCTGCCCTGGCTTTTGTCCCACGTCCTTGATTATAGGTCTGCATTTTTAGCTCGTGGGTGTCACAAACACTCAGAATGGGTCTATCCGTCATTTGTTTTCAGTTGGTTTACTGTTCACTTGCCTCATTTTTTTTTCAAGGTAGTCTAAAGGAAAACCTACATTTCCCTTTACTCGCAGAGCCAATTGTCTCAACAGTAACATCTTTCTGTTACCGTGCAGCGGTCCCAACAGAAATAGAGGCAGCAAAGGGCTGTCTCTAGTGCTTCGTATTGAATACTTCTTCCTCACACCCGCCAAACTCACGGCAAATGGGCCTTTAAATCACGCGTGTGGCATTTTCTTTTCTTTCCTTTCTTTCTTTTTTAAGATAATAACGAATAGTAGCAATTCCTAATTGAAACTCACACGCGTGCAATGAAACATTCAAGGACACACACATAGAAAAGTGATAATAGAAAGGGTCGGTGTGGAATCACAGATCTGGCATCTGCTAGTTAGACAAATCAGTCTCCTCAAGCATTTTCTTTTTTTCTTTTTGCCTGCGGCCTGGGGCATAAAAATTCCACATTTATTAGCTTGTTGGACGGAGCAAATCGGACATCCCCGCCAGTGGAGCCCCGGGCACACTGCAGTAACCCACGGTCCCCGAACCCTAGTAACTTACAACACAAACGCTTATTTCCGTAAATGACTTCTTAAAAGTGCCCGTGATAAATTAAATAGGAATGTAAAACGTGGTTCTGGATTTTGTGTAAAATATATATATGTATTTATATATACTTACTGTGTATTATATTTATACCTCCTCCATCATGACCCACGTACGTGCGCACACACACATTCATGATGTTTTCGCCTGATGTTCTATACTAGAGTCTATTTTTTTCCTCCAGAAGTAGCTAGTTTCCTTTAACTGAGTGCATGAAGTCACAACACAACAGAAGGTCTGGAACACACTGGGAAATGGTTGTGTGGCATCCGTGGAAGCGACTAACGGGCATATTCAGAGCTAAGTGTCTCCCCGTCTTAAACACAACCCTTGTCATACGGGGGGCTCGGGGATGTAAATGCCCTTTTTTGCCCTTTATTTTTTCTCATTTTAATCAACACTGAGGAGAAATAAGGGTTGCAGTGGTGAGAGATGAGCCCTCTTACTTTTTCCCGTGTATAATTCAACTTTTATGCGGTGCGCGGCCTGGCATTTCAGCTTGGGAGAATTCGGAGGTTATATTTCACATTTTGTCACTGAATTTCCTATTATTTTTTCTCTGAAGTCATTTGATTTTGCTTAGTTGGTGAGTTATCTAAGCTCAAAAGTCCTTTATGGCAATCTTTTCTTTTAACACACCCAGTTAATGGGAACAATTATTTATTTTTTTAAATATTTTTTAATGTTTATTTATTTTTTTTTTTTTAAATTTTTTTTTTTTCAACGTTTATTTATTTTTGGGACAGAGAGAGACAGAGCATGAATGGGGGAGGGGCAGAGAGAGAGGGAGACACAGAATCGGAAACAGGCTCCAGGCTCTGAGCCATCAGCCCAGAGCCCGACGCGGGGCTCGAACTCACGGAGCGCGAGATCGTGACCTGGCTGAAGTCGGACGCTTAACCGACTGCGCCACCCAGGCGCCCCTGATGTTTATTTATTTTTGAGAGAGACAGAGACAGAATGTGAGTGGGTTAGGGGCAGAGAGAAAGGGAGACACAGAATTCGCAGCAGGCTCCAGGCTCCGAGCTGTCGGCGAGGCTCGAACTCCCGAGGCGTGAGATCATGACCTGAGCCCAAGTCGGACGCTCAACCGACTGAGCCACGCAGGTGCCCCGGGAACAACTATTTAATATTAACCACTTCTAAGAAGTAATTCTAAACTCCATCACTCAATTCCATTACTTGAAACTTGGAAGGAAAGGGAAAAAATGTCCCCAGTTAAAGGAACTTTAGAAATCATTATCCTCAAACTCCTCTTTCTTCTTCTTTTTTTTTTCTTTTCCTTCATATTCTTTATTGCTTTGGTTTTGGCAGAAGTCCAAAAGGTTCACAAAAGAGTTTATTTTGCTCTTCAAAATTATTCTCGTCACTTTCTTTTGAACATCCGCTAGGTAAATCAGGCATAATAGATTTCAAATTTTATAATACATTTCAAATTGACTGCTTTCATCACAGTCAAACCAAGATAAGAAGAGTATAATGAAAACAACAAATATTGATAGTCTCATGATTTTCACCTCCTTTACACTATTAGTCCTGTTATACTCCAAGGATTATGAAGAATAAATTATAGAAGAGATTATGTGATTAGTTATTAATTCTTTCCCTGCAGGATTGAGAACCAAAGGATGCTATAATATTTCTTCATTACAGAGATATGTGCTTCCCCAGTGACAATCAGTCTGCACTGAGGCATGGTAATGAGGGATAGGCAGAAAGCTGAAAACTGAATCTGACAGGTGTCTTCAAATCTACTTTTAGCCAAATGTTTCAAATTTCCCCTAGTCCAAACCTTTTATGAGAGTTTATAACATCAATCAGAATTAATAGTGTGATTTTGGGGGTGAATTTACGTATTTTTGGTTGGCTTTCCAGGCTTGAATTATGGGCTGTAACCTTGCTCTGCCTGCGTGTTTCCGTGGCATCTCAAATCCCGTGGCCTGGATCAGGTGGTTTTCCCGCAGCTGGGTCATATATACACCAGGTGGTAAATTAGTTGTTGGTACTGAAATTATCCAAACATAGAGATTTATCGGAGCTTTGCATCTCTCAAATATGTTGTATATTTGTTTTTCCATTAAAATTACATGTTTGTTGCATGAACCTTCCCTAAAACACACACAGTGTTGGAAATTGGTCGTCCATTGACAATACTTGGTCTGTTCTGATCCCTCATTATTTTTCCTGGGCTATCTTTCTTTTTTTATTTATTTATTTATTTTTTAATGTTTATTTATTTTTGAGACAGAGAGAGACAGAGCATGAACGGGGGAGGGTCAGAGAGAGAGGGAGACACAGAATCCGAAACAGGCTCCAGGCTCTGAGCTGACAGCACAGACCCCGACACGGGGCTCGAACTCACGAACCGTGAGATCATGACCTGAGCCGAAGTCGGCCACTCAATCGACTGAGCCACCCAGGCGCCCCTCCTGGGATATCTTTCTTATCTGCCCTTGATACCTATAAAAAGGAATTGGTAGCTTCTTTCATTTACTTGTTTCCATTTTGAACCCCTTGAGGGAGGTGGGGCTCTGCACATGGGCTCCAGTTTTATTTTCCAAAGCCCCTTTGGCACTGCTGGCCCTGAGATCTATACTGACTTTTTTTTTTAGGAGAGAGAGAGAATGAGTTGGGGGGGGCAAGATGGGGGGGGGGAATGGGCAGAGGATCATGCTGACAGCAGAGAACCTGACGTGGGGCTTGAACTCGCCAGCTGTGAGATCATGATCTGAGCCGAAGTCGGATGCTTACCCGACGGACACCCCCATACTGTTCTTTTCTGAGAGAAAATCTTGGTCCTGGGGGTGAAGCCCCAGGAAAGAACTAGAACCAGGGCACACTTTCCCCTCCCTCTCTGCCCCCTGAGCGAGTCTCCCCCTTTCTGCTTGTATAGGGGGGATCTCAAGAATCCAATCTGTTCTCCTCACCTTCTCCTTGCACTTATATCACAAAATAATACAGTAAGGAAATGTATTTCATGCCTTTTAATACAAAGGAAGTCCAAAGTAATGCAGTCACATGGCCGTAAGTTACAAAATGCAGAAGCACACGGGATTATATGAAGCGAATAGCAGCTTCCTCTCATGTCAGCTTAATGCCCATAGCAACCTTCTTCTTCTTCTTCTTCTTTTTTTTTTTTTTTAATTTATTTACTTATTTTGAGAGAGAGAGAGAGAGTAGGGAAGGGGCAGAGAGAGAGTGAGAATCCCCCATAGGCTCCACACTCAGCGGAGAACCTGACTCAAGGCCCAATCTCACAACCATAAGATCACGACTTGAGCCGAAATCAAGAGTCAGTCTCTTAACCAGCCGAGGCACCCGGCCGCCCCCATAGCGATCTTCTTTTAAAACAGATTTTCCCCTTTCCCCCATTTCACAAAGTCTAAATCATGCAGTCTAGTCCTAATTTTATCTAGTCCAACTTTATTCAATGTCTATTTATTTCCTGATAAAAGATGGGTATTTAGCTCAATGGCACCAGACTCTTATGAGAGATATAATAATATATTGAGAAATATATTGAAAAATATATTATTTTTAATTATATTATTGATTTTCTTTCTACTTGAATATAATGTACTCTTTTACCATAATTTCAGTGAGCATCACAGCATCTTTTATGGAAACAGCGCATAAGTGTCACTGGCTGTCCCCCACATCTGAGTGTTCATTCTCATTTTTCCTTTACCAAATGGTTAGCATCGTATCATAGAAAAATTTGTTTCAAATCATTTATTTAAGGGGCACCCAGGTGGCTCAGTTTCTTAAGCGTCCGACTCTTGATTCCGGTTCAGGTCATGATCTTGTGGTTCGTGGGATCGAGTCCTGCATCAGGCTCTCTGCTGACAGAGAGGAGTCTGCTTGGGACTCTCTCTCTCTCTCTCTTCTCTCTCTGCCCCTTCTCTGACCATGCTCCTTCTCTCTCTCTCTCAAAATAAATAAATAAACATTTTAAAAAACAAAAACACCAAGCATTTAAGCAAGGAGTGTGTTAGTTTTTATACATTTTGAAAAGAAACCTAAAATATTAGATACTTGTTTGATGACCTTAGATAAATCTTCTTCTTCTATTAGAAAAAATCTGCCTCTCTGACGGAAATGCTAATAAGCAGTAAAATTCAGAAAACACTGAAAGAGGGGTGCCTGGGTGGCTCAGTCGGTTAAGCGTCCGACTTCGGCTCAGGTCATGATCTCGCGGTCTGTGGGTTCAAGCCCCGCGTCAGGCTCTGTGCTGACAGCTCAGAGCCTGGAGCCTGTTTCGGATTCTGTGTCTCCCTCTTTCTCTGGCCCTCCCCTGTTCATGCTCTCTCTCTGTCTCAAAAATAAATAAATGTTAAAAAAATATTAAACAAAACAAAACAAAAACACTGAAAGAACATGATAGAAAAAAGAGAAACAAAAGGTTAAGAGAACACAGCGACTGGATAACAAGCTCAAAACAACAACAACAAAATAGTTGACTTTTACACGAAAGATGGGCACGATTGTACAACCACAAAATCATAAAAGATAAAGTTGTTGCACTTCTTTTTTTTTTAAAAGCTGATTTATTTATTTTGAGAAAGGGAATGTGTGCAAGCAGTGGAGGGGCAGAGAGGGAGAGGGAGAGAGAGAAAATGTCAAGCAGGTTCCTCACTGTCAGCTCAGAGCCCGACACGGGGCCGCAACTCACAACCCTGGGATTATGACCGGAGCTGAAATCGAGTGGGTCGCTTAACCGACTGAGCCCCCCAGGTTCCCCAAGCTGTTGCACTTCTGAGTTCAAAGTTCCAGCTGAGCTTTTCAATTGTTGCCAGTGAGCCAGCTTAGGATGATTTATGTATTTAAGGATATAAATAGCCAAGTTCATGAATATAAACTTCCACGACTAATACGTGTTTTATATACACGGTGTTACACAATGTCATGATATGTACATATCTGAAAAACCTCAGTGTTGTTGTACTACAATTGATCGATAGTTTTTTTTTTCCTGTTTCTATGGAAGCCATACCACATGGAGATATGGGGATAGAGACCCAAACCTCAGTCCTGCTCTATGAAGAGGTATACAGGTTAGTGATGATGTGTGCCTGAAGGGCACAGAGGGGACAGATCTTCCATTTCTGAAGGCTTTGTGAAACTTGCAGTCTGCCCATTCTGTGGTCTTACACTCAATTCTAGTTCAGGCTAGAACTGGATCTCTCAGAAATACAAATGCTAGCAAACAGAAACAAGATTGAAGTATGCTCCAGGGGCTCCTGGTGGCTCAGTCAGTGAAGCATCCGCCTCTTGGTTTCAGTTCAGCTCATGATCTCACGGTTCCTGAGTTCCAGCCCAGCATCGGACTCTGTGCTGACAGCAGGGAGCCTGCTTGGAATTCTCTCTTGCGCTCTCTCTTTTGGCCCCTTCCCCTGCTCATGCTTTCTCTCTCTGTCGAAATAAATAAACTTACAAAAACATAAAAATCAAGTATGCTCCAATCTTCTGGTTGCATATAGGTGTCCCCTGGACCAGGCTACAGAATTTGAAACCTCTATTAACCTAAAACAAACCAAAACCAAAACCAAACCAAACAAACAAACAAACAGTCCACTAACAAAATCAAGATCTCTTCAATCTAATTTTCCTGAATGAGTTAATACATTTTATCAGAATTTGGTATTTTTTTGACTTACTCAAATCATTTTGCCCATTAGGCATTTCTCAAACTACACAGGAAGACATATGATAGAATTACCAAAAATTGCTATTTAATGAGCACCTGAATCTATTTATCAATATGCAAATATACGTAGAACTCCCAACAAGCAAAGGTATATGTTAGATGTGCTGAAAAACAACAAGACACAAAAGTCACGGTACCTGTTTGCAAAGGATTTACAGTCTGTGAGTGGACAAGATATATAAAAAAGTAATCGTAATGTAGGACTCACATAAGCACCATAACGATAATGTGAACTAGATGATATACATATAACCATATATCATTTGAGGAAATTAGTTAACACATAGAACTAAATCAAGGAATATATTAGTATTAGTCCGACATTTAGAAACTAGTCCGCTCAGAACATCGTGAAATAACATTATGAATTAAGCCAAAACTTAATCTAATTCTTAATATCCACTGAAAGTTTCCTGAAGGCATATAGAAGATTTGAAAAAAACTAAAAAAAAAAAAAAAAAAGCAACAAATCTCACTGTCAAGCGAGGCAATTCATATTATACTCTTTTTCAGGATACAAACTTTTTGTTACAGGATGTTTGAAAGCTAGGTAAAAAATATATCTCGTGGCTTAGGGCTCAGAGTCTAGGATATTTAATATGAATATCCCTTTACTGATGCAAGTACCTGTCTTTTTCAAAGCTCACCTTCCCCATGACCCCATGCAACAGTGCCAGCTCTCAAACATTTTTCCATCCTCTGACTTAGCACGGAGGGTAAGTCAGCACCTCCCTGAATTTTTGCATTTTGACTCATTCAAATGTCTTCCTTACCTCCCGATGCGGTTAGAGTTTCCTCTGGAGAGATGATAATACAATACAGTCTGTGCCTCAGATACATTAGAAATGTAACAAATGGTTATGTTTATTGGAAACGAGGAGTTTCCTGAAGGGAGGCCCATATACTTCTTTGTAGATTATCAAGAGAAATCAGAATGATGATTTATCAAACAGAAATCTAGTCAGCCCGGTAAGGGATCAATTTCGGTTTTGATTTTGCTTATTTTAAAGTTAACTTTTAAGTTGCAATCATTCTGGCAGCGAGCAAATGAAGCCCGAGATCCACACAAAGAAGAAGAATAGTTAGCCGTTGCAACCAGGAGAATGTTTGTGCCTGTTTCAGCCTGCAGGATTTCTATGTCTACTAGTTCTTAGCAGATGCAAATACTAATTTCACCACCCCTCTGCCTTTGCTGCTACGAACCTTGACAATTTTGAAACAGGAGACAGAGGACAGAGGAAGATTACACATTTCCCAAAACACATCATAAAACTTTCAACCCTGGATAAGTATTTACCTGGTGATATGCATGCGAACTGAAACCCTGTCATGACATTTACAGGGTAATAACTCCTCATAGAACCATCTTACGTAGGATGATAAACTGTCCCTGGGTGTCAATTAAAAATGCATTTAGAAAGCTGTTTCTCCTGTTTTCTCAATTGTCCTTAATTTATCTTGCCAAAATTGAGGTTCCAGAAAAAAAAAAAATTGTATAGGATTGCAATCCACTGTGATTTCTTTTCTTTTTCAAGTACTGTGTATACATCTCCATCATCTGGGCGACCTACGGTGAAGGTAGCAAGTGAAGGTGGTGGGCAGGGGGCAGTCATGAAACACCGAGGCTGCAGGTACCGGATCAGAAAAAGAATTCAGTAGTTGCCGGCTCACTGCTCGCTCAAACAACCAGGTAGCACATCATTCGCTTTCAGGTGGAGAAACATTTCTTTTTTAAATTTTTTTTTTCAACGTTTATTTATTTTTGGGACAGAGAGAGACAGAGCATGAACGGGGGAGGGGCAGAGAGAGAGGGAGACACAGAATCGGAAACGGGCTCCAGGCTCTGAGCCATCAGCCCAGAGCCTGACGCAGGGCTCGAACTCCCGGACCGCGAGATCGTGACCTGGCTGAAGTCGGACGCTTAACCGACTGCGCCACCCAGGCGCCCCGAGAAACATTTCTTAAAATATATGAGTTCCTGCACTCTGATATCCATGCAGCGGATAACCATATTTCTCTTAAAAACTCCTGATCAGTGTAAAATAGTTTTTATAGTGGGTTACATCAGAAAAAAAAAAAAAAAAAAAGGCTCCTAAGAGATAACCAGCTCTTCTTAGCTTAGGCAAGATGTGATTCTTTGAAACACGAGCCTTCAGGTTGCTCAGTATTAAAAGATAACAATCCCATGGATGTCTGCTTAATATTCCATTGGGAGGGTCTATTTCCAAAGAATGGTCCCACGATCATCAGTTAATATCAAGCATGAAAAAGTTACTGCTATCAAATAGCTTCTGAAGCCACAATCAAAGAGACTCTACTCAGATCTAGGCAATGTTTGAGTTGCACGTTTATTTTATGTTGGACTAAAATAATCCCATCCGTAGTCCAGTGCACTGCAGTGACCCAACAGGAATTCCTTCTGGTTCCCAGGTCACTAGGGTGATGGAAGGGAGCTTAGCGGGGCTCAGCTAGGAAACGGTGACAAGGAGTTCATTAAGGAGCTGCTGACTGCGGATCACCAGCTGCGAAAACTGGTCCCACCTTCAGATCTCACACCTTCAAACCCAGAACCTACCAGATATCTCTCCCCTAAACTACCGACCCTTCACTCCTTTGCTTCCATCATATCTTCTGATAGGTTGGTTTTTGAGGACGTGGGCATGTCCTCGGAGAACAAAGCCTCTCTGTTAAATGACAATTGGAAAATAAAATAGATTTCAGAAGGCTAAAATGGTTGCATGCCCCATATTCTTGAGCGTTCACAAAAATTTTGGACTTAAAGCATTATTGAACACCTACAAACACAACCTGCCTGTATAATTTATTCTTATAGGGGAGGGAACGCATGAGAGAAAAATACACATTGACCCATAATGAATATTTCTGAAAGTACACCAGCAAACAGTTTTTTTTTTCTTAAATCACGTTCCTACTTTGAAATCAGTTTCTAGTAAAAATATATGATTCATGTATATTACATACATGCAAAATTTTCTGAGTGTAAAGAGCCTTGAAAACATACAGGTAGGGGCGCCTGGGTGGCTCAGTCGGTTAAGTGTCCGACTTCGGCTCAGGTCATGATCTCGCGGTCTGTGGGTTCGAGCCCCGCGTCAGGCTCTGTGCTGACAGCTCAGAACCTGGAGCCTGTTTCAGATTCTGTGTCTCCCTCTTTCTCTGACTCTCCCCTGTTCATGCGCTCTCTCTCTCTCTGTCTCAAAAATAAATAAATGTTAAAAAAAAATTAAAAAAAAAAAAAGAAAACATACAGGTAGCTCATTCCCAAAAGAAAGTTACATAATGACACTACAAGAAATAGTGCTTAGGTTAAAATTTAGGAAATGCTTCAGGTGCATATTAATGATTCTCTACACCTTCTCGGCCACTAGATATTTTGTTTGTTTTAGCAAGATCTTGCAGAAGGAAGTTTCATCTAGTAACACTATCTTGGATTGAGAAAGAAGAGTTGACACACAGTGTCCTTGTTGATAAAAAATTGCGTTTTGATAGAATTAAAATGACGAACGTGAGGCACTTGACCCAATTTGGTAAAGCAATAGAGACATTTCCTATCAGAAAATAGAAGAAATTAAATCCTAGGATTGTATAAGACAATGAGACGTAGCTGAAAAAGTGTTTTCTTCGCTAATCAGTAGTTTCTATGTCTGCTGATATGTCCTTTGTCAAAAGGTTAGGAGTCCATAAAGTTGCTAATTTGCCTTGTATACTGATTTTCAGATATGCCGTTTTAAGACTCGAGTAGCATATGACATTGGAGTGGCACGAAACTAGATCGCTTTGTATGTTTTGAATACCCTTGCCTTACAAAATCTCATAAACTCTAATATTTACCCTCACATAGATGTCTAGACTCATATTTTGAAGTTTTTTTTTTTTTTAATTTTTTTTTCAACGTTTATTTATTTTTGGGACAGAGAGAGACAGAGCATGAACGGGCGAGGGGCAGAGAGAGAGGGAGACACAGAATCAGAAACAGGCTCCAGGCTCTGAGCCATCAGCCCAGAGCCTGATGCGGGGCTCGAACTCACGGACCGCGAGATCGTGACCTGGCTGAAGTCGGACGCTTAACCGACTGCGCCACCCAGGCGCCCCTCATATTTTGAAGTTTAAAAGGCATTGGAAAATGAAAAGTGGATTATTTTATAATGTCATCTGTTCACTTGGTAATACCATAGAAATAGTATGTTGTGGTCAAAGGTTGCTCTATATTTTATCAGTCTGCTCACAAAAGCAAAATTAAAAATCATATTTTAAAGAATATTTATGGGATATTGAAACATATAACAAAAATTAGGTTTAGCCAAAGGTTTTTAGCCAAAAACCTTTTGGCTTAGGTTTTTGAAAACAGTTCATTTCAGCGTGATCTTTGAATGACAGAAGAAATTTGTTTCATTTAACATGACTACATAACGCCCCAGTCATAATTGACTTGATTTCAGCTAATCTGGATTTTTAACTGTCAAGAAATTCTCAGCTAATTTGCCTGGATTATTATGATTATTTAGTAATTTCGGTAAACAATTATCAACCAGTTGCTTCTTTGATAACTTTTGTTCTTTCTGTAACTAATGAAAACTGGTTTCAATTTGTAAAGATTTTTTTCGTATGTTGGTAATTCATTCGAACGCCCACATAACATGGGGTATGTATACTTTTTTCATGTTTATTTATTTATTTATTTTGAGAGAGAGAGAGAGAGAGAGAGAGAAAGACAGGAAGGGACAGAGAGAGGGGAGAGAGAATCCTAAGCAGCCTCTGCATTGTCAGCATGGAGCCCGATGTGGGGCTTGAACTAACCAACAGTGAGATCGTGACCTGAGCCAAAATCTAGAGTCGGATGCTTAACCAACTGAGCCACCCACATGCCCCCATACTTTTACATTGCTGTTATGCGTGTTGGAGTTAATACACATGTCAGTGTGTTTATCATTGCACTGATAAATGTGAACGTGGATATTTACACAATTTGGTATGTATAACTTAAAGGTACGCAATATTTTGAATTATTAATTATTTTCTACAACTTAATAACCGGCGAGAATAACATTATACCGTATTAGAAGTGTCTGTACTAATAATTTCAGAAATGTATACTTTCCCTAAAGTAAATGTGAAATACCTATGAGCCAGCAATCACACTCCTGGGCATATATCTGACGGGAGTGAAATCAGAATCTCGAACAGATATTTGCATTCTCGTGTTCATTGCAACGTTATTCGCTATAGCCAAGGTGGAGGAACAACCGATGTGTCTGTCAACGGGTAAATAGATAAGGAAGCTGTGGCATATTTACCCAATGGAATAGTACCCAGACAAAAAGAAAAAAAAAAAAAAAGGAGGAAATCCTACCATTTGCGACAAAAATGGATGGATCTTGAGGGCATTATGGCAAGTAAAATAATTCACGCAGAGAAAGACAGTGCATGACATCACTTACACGTGATTCTAGAAACAGAAAATAGGACGGTTGTTGGCAGGGGCTGGGGCGGGGGGTAAACGGTTGGTGTGGGTGAAAAAGGGTACCCGGTTTCAGCTGTAAGAAGAGTAAGTTCTGACGATCTCCTATGCGGCAGGATGACTATAGTTGACGATACGGTTTGTAGGCTTGAGAGTTGCCGCAGGTCGTTGTTAAGCACTGTCATCACATAAATAAATTAAAAAAAGGAGTGAACTCTGTTACCTATGTGAGGTGACGTGTTAATTATCTTGATCTTGGTAATCATTCTACAGTGTGCATGTATATCCAGTCATCAAAAATGTCCACTTTAAATATATACGGTTATATGTGCCAATTATTCTTAAAAAAAGGTAACCCTAAAAATAAAATTAATTTTTATCAATGCTTTCACGTTTATGCTGTAAAAGTGTGTACACGGCGATCACATCCAAGAGTATGAAACACGTAGCAGGTTGCAGTTTTCACATGTCTAGAATACAATCATACGTATTATGTATTAATTTAAAGAAGCAAGAAAAGGCTGCAATGCATGCTATAGATGTATTTCAGTGATGGGTTCCATGCAAAGAAACCAATTTTAAGCTCCACTACAGATAAATATTTAGGACAAATGAAAGAAAGGGCAATATGGTCCTAGCCTTCGCCTCCCACATTTTTTTAAACATTAGAATACTTTTCTGTTAAGCTCTATGTGGCCATCTGTCTACCCCAGGGTGATCCGGGTGTTACCCCGTATTCTAGATGGCAGATAGAAGGCATGGTACAATTTCTGAGACATAATAGATCCTCAGTAAATGACACGGTTGGCATGGTTATTGTGTATGGGGATGTCCCTAGACTTCAAGACAAAAGGCTCTACCACTGTTTTAGTAGTAATGGCAGAAAGTTCTGGTAACGTGAAAAGAGAACAGAAGTAATTCCTGCGATACCCAGAAGACATTTACATTTTCCATCTGTTATATTCTGAAAATCTTTCTAAGCATGTTTATGGGTGACAATTCCATTACAACCTCTAAGGAGACAACCTCAATGTCTTCTGATGGATAGAAGAATCAATCAGTGAATAAATAACGCTCCGTTTCTCTGTCAGTCTGCTTTTCACAATGACTAACTTTCTCTTAAAAAAGAGCCTCAAGCCTAAATGTAAGCCTAATCTGTTTTTCCCCCATTACATAAGAATGCTTCCTGCTCTGTGTCCATGATTTAGCTCCCTATGTCGATGAAAGGTTTCCTGATTTATAGAATGTAAATACTTTTGTTGCCACATGGAAAAGAGCTTTCGTTTTATTCCCCCCGAAAGGTGATGATAATAATCTGGTTCGTGTGTGTTCGCATTTGCCTTAGTCAAAAGAAAGGCTTATGGCACAACATTTAAGACAGTTGCTTAATAGAGCTGTTATTTAAAGATTTATAGATGTGTGAGAGGTATTGCTACTTAATTAGCATCCCCAAACGGGTCTAGTTGTCAATCTGTGCCTCACATTTCTTCATAGACCTAGTGTCTTTTGCTGTTTAGTTTTGCGCACAAATCAGTTCTCACGATGATGGAATGACAGACCTGTGCCTATTTTGACAATAAGAAATTGTCAAATCGATGCGACACTGAAATCACGTAACTACCTGAAAGTAAGAATTAACAATTTCCACTATGTTAAAAAAAAAAAAAATGGCAGTGAAACGTGATGGTTTTGAAACAGTCTCCTGGCAAAGTCCAGTCCGTCTGATGTGCATGTGATGCAAACGCTGAAATTAGGCACTTAATTTTCAGCGCATATCCTAGGGAGGATAACAGATTTGGAGGACGTTTTATATTTTTAGTATGTTGCATGTTAAGTGGAAAACATTTGGCTCAGAAGTTCTTTTCATCACATTCTTACAACCATCCTAAATATTTTGTCTCATGTAACAATACGCAATTCTGTTTTTACTTGGCCCCTGTCTTCCCACACATCCATTTCGGTTAAACGAATTCGAAATGAATCTAATCTCAGTGCTTAGATATGAGGCCTTGTCAGTTCTAAATGGGGAGCGGAGCCACGTGAGAGCCTCTGGGAAATAAAGCCTTGCAAACCCCCTACCTGAAAAGACTCAGCCCGTGGGGTGGAACCGGCACACTGGCTGAAACCTTCAAACCAAAGAGGGTTAGGTGTGAGGTCTGGAGGGATAGGAAATACTTCCGCTCCCTTCTTGTGAACGGCATTAGCCGACTTACAGTCTATTTTTGATCAGCCTGTCGTTAAGGGCACACTATGCAAGTCAAAAGACTTCGGTATCTTTTTAACAATGTTTTTAAAAGTCCGGGCATAAAGCGAGTGTACGTTTAAACGCTGCTTAAGGGAGGCACAGACTGCAGCTCTGTGGCCTGTGCAAACGTTTTGCGGACCGTGCTAACCAATGATAAACGGACTGCAGCGTAGACTGGTTGGGTCGAGCACGAAAGATCTGCAAACCCAGGAGCGCCGCCACGCTTTGTCACAGCGAGGGCACCGAAGGATACCGGCAAGATCGCTGATTGTTGTTGTATTTTGGCAGAGGGCAGGGCTGCTCTTTGGGCTCAAAGAAGACCATCAGCAAACCTCATCCTTTGCCCCTAGGGTTCCGCCACCCGAGCCCAGCCGGCTGGCCCGCAGCCTGCGGCAGGGAGGCCCCAGCGCCCGTAGGTGGCGCCCCTCGTCCGTGCTGGCGCTTCTCGCCGCCGCTCTGGACGCAGCTGGGAAAGCGGCGCGTCTCCCCAGGTCGTTAGAGCTCAGAGTAGGCATTTTAATAAATAAGCGCGAGTGCCAACGCGCTCCGGGAGCGCCGAGGTTCAGAGGAGCAGAAACATAAACCCAGACGCAGGCGCCTCTTTAATCCCTGCCAAAAGCTGACATTTCCCAAACTGGAGATTCCGGAACCACCGCCTTCAAGCCATTAAAATCCCAGGCTTTTTTTTTTCCCTCTCCATCCCAGTCCTTTTTTTTTTTTCTTCCCCCCCCCCCAAGAAAACTGCTTTACCCCCTAATTATGAAAGTGGTCACGCTATTAAGGATTAAGACTTGGAGGGAATTTGGAAAAGAAAAGAAGGAATTGGAAAGAAGAGGCGCGACCGGTGCCTTGAGGGTGCCAATTTATTAAAAGCGAGGCGTCTGGGCGGATTTCGCTCGGGGTGTCTGGGTGAGAGCCGGACCTGGGTGGTGCAGGGTGCGGCGGGGGTGCGGACGCAGAGCGGGTGCGGGGCCCAGGAGGGGGCGGTGCGCGGCGTCTTCCAGGCGATCGCGATGGCTGTGCCGTCCGGAGACCGGAGGAGAGGCCGGGATTGAGGGGGCCCGGCAGAGAGCAACACCCTGGGGGCGCGCTGGACGCGAAGGGCCCTCCTGGGCAGCGGGTCCGGGGGCGGTGCCCGGACCACACCGGTGCGACGAGCGGGGCGCGGCGCGGCGCGGGGCGCGAGGGTCTGAGCAGCTGCGCGGTGCGGGACGCCGGGCGCGCGGGTCCCGGGCGCGGCGCGCTGCGGTGCGGGGCGCGGGGCCGGCGGATCGGAGGCGCGGCGCTGCGAGGGGCGCGGGGCGTGCGGATCCCGGGCGCGGCGCGATGCACGAGGGTGCGAGGCGCGGGGCGTACCCGGAGCGGGCGCGGGCCGGCGCGGGAAAAGGGCAGGGCGGGGCGGCGCGGTTATTGGCCAGGCGCGGGGAGAAGGGCTGCGCTCCGAGTCTCCTCCCGCCAGCTGCCGCTCGTCTTCTTTAAGCAGAACAACTTCGAGGACAGCGCTGCTCGCTCATCATGGATGTCCCAGGTAACCGAAACCCGAGCCTGCCCGCCACGGTCCGCACGTTAATTGCATCCATGCATCTATTTCAATAAGGACCTTCGAGAGTCTGCCTTATGGAGAGGGAGAGAGAGAGAGACAGAGAGAGAGAGAGAGATAGAGAGGGACAGAGAGAGACAGAGAGCGCATATCGAAATCAGTTCGTAGTGGGGCTGGGGAGAGGCCACTCCTGGGGAAGCAACTTCTCTCCGGTTAGAGGGACTGTCGGAGGAGTTGTGCGGAGCTGTGGGCGGTGAGAGGAGAGGCGTCTTTGCTTTTCCTTTCCCGACTGGGCATGGAAATGACCTGTCTAGTGTCGTGGGAGAAGAGAGGCCGGGGGGAAAAGTGCAAACGCGCGCGCAAGTTAGCAGAGAGCTCCGGCGCTGCCTCCCAGGCCGGAAGGAAAGGGCCGGGAGTCTAGGAACAAAAGCCGCACCATAAAGCCAAGCTTGGGACGCTCCTCGGTGCAGTCCTCTGGTCCTGCGCGGGAGAGGGCGATCGGAGGGGCTTCGAGAACGAAGGACCTCGCTGCTGGCTCTGGGGACATGGGAAGTGGGTGTTTGCGTTTAGAGTCTCTCTTCTTTTTCAAATGTTTTCCTCTTAATCTTACTCACCCTAAGGAGCTTCCTTGGGATTTGTTGGGCGGAAAATGGATACGATGTTATTAACTAAGTGAACTGCTTAAGGAAAAAAAAAAAAAATCTCCAGGATGGAAAAACAGAGGATGAAAGGGAAAGCAGAGACAGGAAGAGGTTTCTTGGTGTGGCTTTCAAGAAAATGCCCCTAAAATGAAGGCGATAAACCTTTAGTAGTTTTTTTGTTGTTTTTTTTTTTTTTTTTCTTTTTCTTTTTTCCTTTGCCTGCATCCTAGCCCCTCTCCACCTTTGCAGAATGGGCCCGGGGTTGGCGTTGACGGCGTCTTTGAGGTCACCGACCGAGTCTGAGGGCCGAGGCCCTGCAGAACCTCGGGCCGCGCACCTGACCGCACCCCTGGCACGCGCAGCCCGGGAGCCCTCAGGGATGCCCTGCCCAGTGCGCCGGGGCGTTCCTCCGACCTGTTGTGCCAATCGGGGAGGGGGTAGCTTTGCGCGGGACTAACAGGGTGGCCTCCAGGGAGGAGGGGGGTTCCTTGGCGCTGCAGGCACCTGCTCCCCGCGTCCCCTCCCCTCCCCCCCCCTCCCCAGCTTCATCTCCCAGTCTAAGGGTTTGGGTTCTTTGCCCTCACAGGTCCGCTGGCGCCCTTCTCCTGAGGACGACCCTGGCCTTGACCAGCAGAGCAGGGGACCCAGGCCAAAGGAGGCTTCCCCGGGCCCCGCGCAGTCCTGCGCGCCCTCCCGCGCTCCTCCGGCCGCTGCCCGCCGTCGCCCTCGCGCGCCCCCGCCCCCCCCTGCCCGGATGGCGGCGCCCGGCCGGGGCCCCCGAGGGCCGCCGCTGACCATGCCCGGGCGCCGGGGGGCGCTGCGCGAGCCGGCTGGCTGCGGCTCCTGCCTGGGGGCGGCGCTGGCCCTGTTGCTGCTGCTGCTGCCGGCCGGCTGCCCGGTGCGGGCGCAGAACGACACGGAGCCCATCGTGCTGGAGGGCAAGTGCCTGGTGGTGTGCGACTCGAGCCCGTCGGCGGACGGCGCGGTCACCTCCTCCCTGGGCATCTCCGTGCGCTCGGGCAGCGCCAAGGTGGCCTTCTCCGCCACGCGGAGCACCAACCACGAGCCGTCCGAGATGAGCAACCGCACCATGACCATCTACTTCGACCAGGTCAGCCGGCCGGCCGGGCCGCCTCGCCTCCCGCCGGGGGTGGAGAGGGCGGGGGCCCGGGCGCGTGGGCTGGGGACTTCCAGGCTCTCCCTGCCTCCCCGCCCTGCCCTTGTCCCTCCTGCCTTTTCGAGTAAGCCCTCCTTGCCATTTCCCCTTTTCACATTGTAGCTTTTGTATCACCATCAGGTCAGTTCGCACTGGGACGACTGACAGTCCCTTAAAGCCGAGAGACCTGGAATGCATTCCCCAAAAGGAAACTGCCCATTTTAGTCTCCTCTGGGGTGAGGGCTGTCGTTTGGGGTGGATGGGTTTCAGCCCCCCAGGTGGCCAACTCGAGGATTGAGCGCGTTGATAACACACCCAAAGAGGGGGTTCTCGATCAGAAACTATGTGCTTATTGCTTATTGGGGGATGGTTTGGGGACAGGATGCTTATTTTCAAAAAAAAAAAAAAGTTGGGAAGAATGTGGGGGCAACAGCAGGGATGGCTATATAAATACAAAACAAAATAGAGTGTGGTTAGAGAAATGGAATAGATAGGAAATACGATACATGCATTGTAATGTGCAAATATACCCGGCCCGTAAATATTATATATAGTATGGTTCTATAGATTAAGAAAAAAAACAAGTAGGGATCAGTGACTTATGTTGCCCTAGGCCATTCCACTTCCCTTTCTAGGTTCAAAACACAAGGGTCACTGAATGCTCAGACCTTGGCAATCCCTTCTCTGGGTCATCGGGCTCAGGATGGGGGGTTGTGACCTTCCTCCTGTGCCCTCCCGTCTTGGTTACTGTTGTTTTTCAGAAACAAATTGAAAACCTTATGGCGGTTCCCAAACTTTACCTGCTCAGTCCCTTCCTTTTGCCCCTAAAACAGAGGGCTGGGCTCACCAGCCACACTTAATTAACTTCCTTTCTGTTAACCGATTCTCACACCCAGTAAACCTACACATACCGCTGCCTCTTTTTAGGCCAGAGTATTAATTTATGTTCATTCTTGCTAAGGATTTTCTACTTGAGGTTTGGAGGTTTGGGGGGGGGGGGTCCGTTCTTCATCTGTTTTTTAAATAAAATTATTTATTTTAAAGATGTCCAGGTACAGTAGACAATAATGAAATGGGTATTTGCAACCTCTGTACACTATTAATGCATCCTTCTTCGTGCCTTATTATTAGTCATCTCCCGAGGTCCTACAAATAGTTTTCACAGCGTTGCTAATCCATCGTGTCATTTGGTGTGATGTCGGGCAAGACACGTTGTAGGAAGATTCTAATTTTATAGACACGCTAACTATGGCAGGACAGGCTAAACGATGTTTCCCTGGCTCCCCAGGTAGGGTGTACGGAAAACCTGCTTTTCTGGGCTCCTTGGGTGTCCTCTCATCTACAACAGGGCCCAAAAGTTACCAGTTCCCTGAATGTAAACGGATGGAAAAGAGTTGAGGTCGTTGAGGTGGAAGAAACAGCCCCAAGGGTTTGGAAGGAGAATGCTTTATTCTCTTATAAGGTGTTGTAAGGCAGACGGAGAGAGCACAGGCTTGAAGAGACAGACAGGCGTTGTGAAGTACAAGGTCTCGGACAATAGAGCCCGGAGTGTCTGCGTGAGCCCGGCAGGCAGGGGGACTGAGTGGCGCCCTGAGCTGTGTCGAAGGAGCTGGTTCCAGGCTTATTTCCCGAGTCCTTACGGCGCTTCTCAGGGGCAACATCCCACACGGCTGAGGGATTGCACATCATTCATCTGTGATGAGTGTGTGAGAAATAACAGCAGAAGGTGTTCAGCTGAGACTCCTTTTCTGAACAGATGACAGGATCCCTAATCTCGGGTTTTGTTGTTGCTGGCTGTCTGTTTTAAAAGCCCAAGAGCACCGAGGGGGGCCGTTTGATGATTTTAACTGAGTTGTGCATTTGTGTGTGAGTAGGAATGGGGACAGGATCCAGACAGAGTGGCCAGATTCTGCCTTAACCATCTGAAAGGGCACTGGGTCATTACGAGGGGTCCTCCACTCTTCAAAGTCTGCTTATGGCATTGTAACACCCTCATCCCCCCTTTTGTTTGAGAAAAGGCGGCTGCAGGGTCACGTGACCTCGTATCCTCCGGTTAATTTTGTCATTAGTCTTGCAGACTCCCTCCTGCAGTTTGAGCTCAGAGTATCCAACTGCTGCCTGCACACCGTTTGCTTCCTCAAGCCTTTCTGCATGACATCATAGCTCAGCCAAGGGAGCAAGCGCACGGCTCAGAGGAAAGTGCAGGGAATCAGCTGCAGCCAGGGTTTGCCTACCCCCGTGGGGTCTTCCACTGAGTACCCGAGATCCAGAACCTCTTGGGCCCTGCCACGGAGGGTGCCAGGGGCTGGGGACACGTGGGGACAAGAACCTCACACCGTCCATTCTCTCCTGGGTGCAATGGAGTGGAGTTCCAAGCTTGAGTGGCTGGAGGTCATCTCATTGAATTGGCTTTGGTATTGATGACCCCATGGCCCGGTTGTCCCCATTCAGTCTGGCGCGGCCCTCTATTTCTGCGAAACTGAACTTCACGTCGAAGTCCCCAGAATCCCACACAGGTCTGAACAGACTCCGTTTCGCTCGTGTCCTGACCTTATTGTCTTCCGTTCCTCTCCTTCGCCCTGGCCCTCACCGCGCGAAATTTGCACGCACCTTGTCAATCCACAGGCGAGATACATTTTTAAACATCCTTGTTCATTGCGATCCATGAGGATTCTTTTCCAGCCCCTTCCCCGTGCAGGGCATTTTACCACCGGCTCCTCCCCCCGGGGGCAGCCTTGGCTTGCTGCCTAGGCGCTGGCTTGCGGCTCGGCGGCTCCTGGAGTACCTGGCGTCGGTGGGTGGTGTTGCCAGTCTGGGTAAAACAGATGCTGAGGAGGGGCTTGCCACGTTTGTGCTGTATTCCCTCTTCTCTTTCAGGTATTAGTAAATATTGGCAACCATTTCGATCTTGCCTCCAGCATATTTGTAGCACCGAGAAAAGGCATTTATAGCTTCAGCTTCCACGTGGTCAAAGTGTACAACAGACAGACCATCCAGGTGGGTAGCTTCCAAGCTGCCTGGACCCTTCCAGCGTCGGACTACTAACGCCCCGTGGCCGCAGGTCCTGGCACCCCCTCTGTGACCCCGCGCCAGCCAGGGAGCCGGCTGACCCAGGGCTCCGGGCTCAGGGCCTGCCTCGCGTTCTGGGCCAGGCCCTGGCCTGGGGCTCCCCTGGAAGAGGTGGGGCGCGGGGGAGGTGAGGACAAGTGCGGGCAGGTGGGGTCCTGCACGGTCTGCTGACCTTTACCGTCTGCCCTGCAGGTCAGTTTGATGCAGAACGGCTACCCAGTGATCTCAGCCTTTGCGGGGGACCAGGACGTCACCAGAGAAGCCGCCAGCAATGGTGTCCTGCTGCTGATGGAGAAAGAGGACACCGTGCATCTCAAACTGGAGAGGGGCAACCTCATGGGAGGCTGGAAGTACTCCACATTCTCGGGCTTCTTGGTTTTCCCTCTATGAACACAGAGCCCCCAGACGGTGGGGAAGTTGCGATCTGGACCCAGGCGTCTGCCCTTCCGAACACCCTGAACTTGCCAGGACAGGACCACTTGGTTCCAACCTCCTTCAGACTGTTGAGGTAGAAGAATGATTTCCTTCTAAATCTCCAGTATTTTCTTTGCATATCGGCCACTCCTCGGGAACCTGGCTTCTAATTAGTTTTAGACGACGAGGTCTTAAGGAGAAACGAATTTATCGATTTGAGCAATTTGTACCTGTGATCGTAAAGTCAATACTGGATTTTATTGTCGGGGCCGTTGACTTCTCTTCCTTTTGTTTGTACGTTGTATTGTTGCCCCACACGAGGAGTGCCGTCGATCTCCAGGATGGATTGCAGGTCGCAGGCGGGACTCAGAGCAAGAGCCCCACGAATCACCACCGGCCGGATAGTCCTTGAAATGTGTTCTTTGTGTGTCTGTTCCACCTTAAGGAAAAGAACGCCTTCGCTTTCATTCTGTATTTGCCCCCGGGTGGACGGGAGGCCTCGGGAGGGGGAAGGGGACATTGTGAATCTGTCAAGAAGCGCTTTATCCGGAGAAGCAAATTTTGCACGATGGGACTGCGACTTTTGCTTTGTATTGTTTACGTGTGTGTGGGTTTTTTTGGTTGTCGCTGTTCTTTTTTTTTTCTGGAAAAGCTTTGCTTTCTTTCCACACTCAACTCTCCCTCCTTACCCTTACTTCTATTTTTCGTCCTGGGATGGGGGAGAGAAACGTATGTCGATTTCTTGAATGAGACCAAACAAACAAAACAGAAACATACCTGTGTATTTTGTTGTGGATGAGACCGCACCAAACAGAAGGTACCCGTATCTCAGAGTCCAAGTGGCAGACGGACAATTCTGCTTCTTTCAAAGAGATTCTCTCAGATGCACCTTTAGAACTAACCAGCTGGATTGTTGGTTTTTTTTTTTCTTTCTCTCTCTCTCTCTCTCTTTTTTTTTTTTTTTTTTTTTTTTTAACACTCTGGAATACTTTAACAACTTGATGTTCCTGGGTGGCCTGAATCACATAAGAGAAGCATGGGAGCGTAATGACCGAGTGTTCTAAACACACGCTTCCTTGGCCCAGCGTGCTTCGGTCTTCCCAGCTGCCTGTCTTCATCTGTCTGTGTCCACCCCTCCGTGAGTGCATCCGGATCAGGTGTTTCAAAGCCAGCAGGACGGGCTACACCCCTCCAGGATCCTCCTCTGATCCACCAAGGAAAGAGGCGTGTTGACACTCTCTGGGAGCACCTGGCGAGAAGCCACCTGGAAGTCACAGCGGTTACAGGTATTGGCAGAGGCACCCTGGGAGGAGTTTTGCAAAGCCTTCCTGTTTGGGCACCTTGTACAACAATAGTGTTAAGACTCAGCTGGGAGATGATGGGTGCAGGGTTCATAGGCCAAGGAAATGTTGCTAATCCCAAAGCAATCCAAGAAGAGACCTCACAGCGGACGTTAATTTGTCTTTTGTGTAACACTGTAACCAAAATATTGATGATAAAAAGTCATAATTTAAGATTCAGAATAAATGGGTTTGATGTCTGGCTTGCTCTAACGCCTTCCAATTGTCTCTCGACTCCTAAAATGTATGCAAGCGAAGGCCAAGGATGAAGGACTTGGGGAAGGGAAAATGCACACCGTACCTCTTGAAAACACACACTCCAATGCACACTCCCATGTGGAGATCTAGCCGTGGGTCTAGATGGAGACTGCACACTGAAATACATTTCTATTTATACATATGTATTTGTCACCCAGGAGGGTTTTTGGGAGAGATATTATGGGAAACAGACAGCTAATGCTTTATGGGCAGGCAGTCTGCTTTTATCACATAGAATTCTTGATGTGGTACAAGGTCCAATCCAGTATTGCAGTCAGAGGGCATGGGTCTAAAAGAAACTGACATTTCAATATGGCATCAGTTGTTTCTAAGATCGGTATGAACATGGGGAAACATTGGCTTCCATTTTCAAACAATAAATGCAGTGAGGATTACAGAAATGAAAAAAGTATACTTTGATGAAGGCTCTACGTTTTCCTGGTCTTAGATGGACAGCATAATAGGATACTCAATAATCTAATTAATTTGAATTGAAATGCTATCACATTTTGTTAGGAAAAAAAAAAAAATCAAGAAACATCAACCAAACATCATTTTGGGTATTTTGGCTCTGTGATTAGGAGACACGCTTCTAAGTACGGGCGTTGTTTATTAATGCTGATAACACCAACAGCTCGATGCTAGCGAATATTTTTCATCTGTGTCTTACTGCCTTTGGTGAGTTAGTCCTCTGGTCCCTCATTTTTTTCAACCTTCTGTTCAGTGGTCAGTTTCAAACAAGCAGCAAACTTCATTAGCGGATCATATCACCCTTCGGAGATTGAAAAATATATGAGTACTTGTTATTTTTATTGCTTACTAAAATGTAACGCATATATTTGTTTGTATTTACAGCTTTACTACATACAGGTTGTTATTTGGTTATGCTGTCTAATAAATAAGTTATTGAATCGATCAAGCTAAAAAGATGTATATTTCAGGAGTTTGTTTTATATTAGGAAAACAGCTTCATCCTGTTGATTCCACTCCTGTCATTTATTTATTTATTTACTTACTTATTTATTTCTGTTTTGAGCTGGATGCCAAACACTGCATTAGGGAGAAGCCATGACAGTCGTGCTGCCGAAGTCATTTGTCACCCGCAGTCACAGCTGTGCGGGTTGTTTGGCTAAGGATCTTTGATGGAGGTGAAGTTCCTGTGTGTGGTCCATAAAAATATACATCATCAGAGCAAAATTTGAAATGTGTTTTCCTTTAATTGGGGAGGGAAGAGTGACATCTGGAATACACACCATCTGATCCGTGCTTCCCTGGCTCTGGGCCTCAGTTTCCCCATCTGTGGAGCCAGTTCAGGAACCCCCACACCTCCTGCCCAACTCACGAGGCTATCGTGAGATCACAGGGACACTCTGTGAGATCTACAGGACACTGTGGTGACCAGAGGCATTATGTGGCAGGGAGGGTGTTTCCAGAAAGTGAGATTTTTTCCAATATGCTATTTATTAAAAGTGTTTAAAATGAACATCTGACAGGAGGACACTTTTATGTGAAAGTAAGTTTCCATATTCCCCATGAGCTTGTTAAAATGGTAGCACTCCAGAAGTTTAATTTGATTTTTAAGAATGATGATAATATGACTATGTCAAAATCTATGCATTTTCATACTAACTCAATTCTGCATTATGTTCTTGCACTGTCCTATGTGGCTCAAGCCCACCTTTCTGCTCCAGCATGCGATATCCACATTTTACAAAAATATAAAACTAATATTTTTAACACGAGTAAAAATTGAGTTATCAACATTTTGGCATTATAATAGCGAGTGGGTCTAGCTGTCAAATGTTAATCGTACTAAAGTGTAAATGCCTTTAAAACGATACTATTTTTTAACTTAAAATCTATTCTAATTTGAAATATGACCCTGATTCAACTCTGTGTCCTGAGAAACTGTATTTACTATCTATAATTCCTGAACCCTTTTTGCACCTTAATATTTTTTTTATTTATGTACTCATGCATAATGAAATTATTTACATTTTAAAAGTTTGTGATTACTAGGACTTCTTCGAGCAAAGGTCATAAAAGTCCATCAAATATTGGCAGGAAAACTCATGGAATCCTATAGAGATTACATATTTACTTGTTTGGGAAAAAAAATGTTGTAATTTTTTTTTTTTTTTTTTTGGAAAATCTAGTTATATATATCAAGCATCAGAAGAGTTAAAAAAGATACATAAAAGCAAACCAAAACCTTTCCCGAATCCCTAATTTTATTTGTATTAATTGGTATCGTCACATACGCAGTAACATGTATATCATTTGCCCATAAATACACGAACAAATACATCTGATTTTTATCAGTGAATGAAATAAAATGCATAGATTGGTCACATTCCCCGGGAATCTGGAACTAGGTGAGGGGAGACCTTGATGAATTCCTTTATACAAGCAAAACAAAAGCACGGGCTGCTTCAGCATGTCTCATACATAGCAAAAGGAGCAGAGAATAAGCTGTCAATTTGTGTGGTGGTTTTGTAATCTTTTATAAGGAAATGAATATTGCAATAAGATAATGTCAGCGTGAATAAGTAGTTAGTGCTTACATTCCTATAGCATAGGAAGTATATAATAATCTAATGCACATGATGAGAAGCTGTTACATTACATTGAAGGTGGTGTAAATAAAAGTTAGAACTCACAGAAGCAGGTGACATAGAATTATTCTAAAGGTTCGTCCGCGCACTCTGTAGAAACACTTGTAAAAAATGTAAAACTAGATTAACCATAGCACTACAGTGAGTTTTTCCGTTTTCCGTTGTTTACATAGGAATTTACTTGTCAAGGGGACTCACACTTTGCTACTAAAATAGGATATTGCAAATACATTTAACATGCAAGATCAAAGCCTGTAAGTTCTCATAAGACTCTTAAAATTAATTTTCTTGGCATTTAAAGAGCATGCACACCAAAGAGAGTGGAGAAAGGTAAGCTACAATTTCCATTTTGGTTTTATCATTTTACATTTTTTGTGCTCAGAATTTTTTTTTTTTAAAGAAAACACTGTGAAGATGTTAACTGCTAATGGCCACGTACACTAATCAAGTACGTTTATGTATTTGCCTAGCCTTTTAAGACATAATTTTTTTGCGGGGAGGTTTACTGCCTTTGAAGATGGAGAGCTACAATTCATTCACCTTTAGATATTTTAAATGTCTATTTGTTACCTAGCTCTCCATGATGTGATTGGTCAGTCCAGTCCTCACCTTCCCTTCAAAAATAGAAGAAACATCTTTTCAAAATTCCTTTAAATTAGATCCAATGAATATCAAGTTTAAAAAAAAAATACGTTTTTGTGTAATAATATTACACCAAAACATGAATTCTAAGTAAGTGAGCTTTCTTTCCATTCCCAAACCCAGTAGGGTAACTTGAAATTTGTGAGGGCAAAAGCCGTGTGGTTTTACCTCCCACAGATAATAGGAGCTCTGTTTTGTCCTCCTAAGTGGATTTTGCTGTGGATTTCCATCACCAGAATCACTTAAGTGTCTATAGCCTCATAAATCATCATCTTCAGCAACTCGCCCACATACACTCACTGTGTAGTGTAAATGAGCTCCTTGACAACTTAATTTGGAAAAGAAATCTTCATTCCCTCTTCTTAATGCCTCCAGCAGGAACCCCCCGGGGTTAGGACGCTGCTTTGCACTGGAGCCATCCTAACACAATGGAACCTACTTAGTAATGAGCCACCACCAGTTTTGCAACCCGACTGGCTACGCCTTAACTTTTATTATTGCCCCCTCATATTTTTCAGGAGTGCTAATTTCTCTTGTGGAATTTGTTCCAGGTGGCAAAAACAAAAACAAAAACAAACCCTGCCCGAGATGGAAAATGTGGAGAATGTTGGCAATGCACTGGGGATGTGGGACTCCTGAGTATTTTGCTTAAGTCTGTTTGCTCTTAATTTTTCGTCTTAAAATGCTTCCCTAAATTTCTTATGCTCTTTAAAGACCAGTAGGATATGGAGCATCCTCCCATCTCCTCGACTTTGTACTATCTATGAGCTTTTATTGTGACTCTGGGTACTTTGCTATGGAACTGACTTAAGAATAATATTTTAAATATAACCAAATTAACCAGAAAAATTGGCAAAGATTCCTTACTACTGAAATTCCTCATTTGCAATGTTTTTTGACGTGGTTTGTTTTTACAATGTTTTGCATGGATCATAAAGATTCCTAACAGCTTTCAAATTAACATTAAAATAAATATAAATATTGAATTAAAATCAATATTTATCTTTGAATTGCTAACATATCTTTTTTTTTTTTTTTGCAATCATGTAACTATTAGGTCATAAGTGGTATACTTTTAGAGAGACGTCTATCACTGAAAAACAAATATAGGACATGAAAATGTGATACTATCATTTTTTTTCATATTCCCAAGCACCATGTAGGGACACTGTAGCATAGTTTTGTTCTGGAACTATAAACTTTCAGTGGAAAAAGCAGTTATGTCATTTATTAAAAAAATCCATTCTTTTGTGGTCAAGGTGTAGATGTTTCCTTTTCATTCCATAACATTTACATATTGCTCCTTAGGGGCTGGATAGCGTGCTTAGGGATGATGATAGAAAAATAAAGACACACATTGTGTGTGCCAAGAGTTTGCAGTCCTTGCTAAATATATAGCCTGGAGGATATCCAGGGTAAACTCATGGTGAGGGGTAGGCTGGGGTGAGCTTAGGAGGAACCTTAGAAATTTGAATGCGTGTTTACTAAAGTGAAAAACATTTTTCACACATGAAGTGGAGAATGCTATTTGGGTGTTGACATTGAATACACTGAACATCCATTAATCTTCCGACCAAAAGGCTCCCTGTGACCTCTCCTCCCACGCTGAATGTGGTTGGGTATTTGGCAGACATATGGCACACTAGGGCTCATGAGCCAACCTTGAATGTACTAAAGTGGAATGGGACAGATATGGGGAATTTCCATTGTTTTAACACATGAAGGTTAAGATATAATAGCCCTTTTTTTACAGTTTTATTTCTGTTTGCCTTGTGTGGTGAGTTGCTGGAGAAGACAGAAGGCATGCTAGAATTAGTCAAACCCTTAGAAGATGGATCTAAATCAAGATACAAGTAAGGCATGATGTGAAGTCCATCACAAACAGAGCTGGATGGAGGACCTTATCTAGCATTTTGGCGTATTTTACAAGCTATTAACCCAATGAATACATTGGGGCATTACTCAATGTCTACCTTAAGACACAAAAAATAAACGTGACATCAAATTGCACTGGTAGAAAACATGAATTATGTGTGTTTTATTAGCTAATCACAAATATATGTGTGTTTGTGAGTGTGCGAACATTGAATATAAATGAATAGGTGTAGCCACAACTTACCTCTGTCAAAATGCTTCCCATGTGCCTCCAGCTGTGCCAGCACTGAACCCTTGCTATCAGGGAAGAGGGAGGTGGTATGGACTTTGCTTTGTACATGGACTGACTTCTACTAACTCACCTCAATTCTTGGGTCTGTTTCATATTTTATTTCTTGTATTCAATCGTAGGCATCTATTTCTCCAGAAGGTAGAAATTACATCTGGTCTCCCTGACAGACAGAGATTGAGAACTGTTGAGAATAATTAAGCCATCTGGTGCTATAAACCCAACAGAAAGCTATGATCAGTGGATCATGGTCTAATCTAGTCTTCATCCATTGCATCTGAATTACCTTGGCACAAAGGAGTGACAAGGGGCTGGATTTTCAGCGAAGATTGTCACATCTCCCCAGTCATTTAGCAGTCAAAAGGCATGCGTGCATCAGACAGTGATAATTAGGGAAGAAGTATTCTCCCCTAAGGCCTATTACTTTTGATACTTAATTTTTCCTTTTTTTGTTTTAATGTCTCAACAGTGACTGTCATGAGACATTGACTTGATTCTTACCAATTCCTGGCTATGTTCACTGGAAGAAATTCTTTTACTAAAATAAATTTTCTTTTTATCTCGATGAAAAACTGAAATGAACAGAAATTTATTTTGTGATATTTTTTGTTTCCAGAATTGTAGAAACATTTGTTTCAGGAAAAACTCCCCAATAGATGGTGCTGCTGCCGTGATTTAAACCGCTGAATAATTAGTATGCAAAAGAGCTCCAGAGAGAGGCCTCTGGGAATTCCCTTACATCAAGTTATAGAAAGACAAAAACGCGGCTTCAGTTTTGCTGAACGCAAATTGACGTAATTGTATAATTTGAAAACTAGAAGGATTTTTTGATCTTTTGAGGTCAAGAAATTACTTTTTATCTCCATTGTTCATATCACAAGTCTCTTTGAAACATAACCACCAACGAAATTGCGTGTTGCCAAAAAGTGTACTGAATGGCCTTCCAAGTTTCTATACCCCCCGTAATGCTTCAAGGATCTATCAGTTAAAGCCCTAATGTGAATATGAGAGTACAAATGAAAAAGAGAGTGCTTCCTTCATATTTATGGGGAAAAATTGCAGATGCGGGAGTCATCCTGGCAGAATGATGCCATCACTGCTGTTAATGAGAAACCATAATACATCAACCCTTTGCGCAGGTCACGCACTGTGTCTAGCATTTTATAGTTACCTTTCCATTGAATCATTATGAGAATTGTACAAAGTAGGCGCTATCGTTATCACCATTTTCTAGATGGTGGCGAATGCGGTTTGAAGCGATTCGATGATGTGGTCAAGATCTCACAGCAAATGAGTCACAGAGGTGGGAATCTGACTTCAGAACCTATTCTCTCATCTATTGTGTTTTACCGTATCTCGGCTGGAGAGCTAAAGTAAGAAAAAGATTTTCTTGAAGAAGATCTCTGTATGTGCGATGATTAATCAAAACTGTTTGCATCCTAGTTATTTCAGGAAAACTCATTGTTTAAAAAACGGGACAGCTTATCTTTCTATTCTGCAAACATAAAAACTGTTTTTACTCACAGGTGGAATTTAAGAAATAAAAGAAATGAACACATGGGAAGGGGGGGATAGAAGAGAGGGAAACAAACCACAAGAGACTCTTAAGGATAGAGAACAAATTGGGGGTTGCTGCAGGGTGGTGGTGGGGGGTTAGATGGGTGTTGGGTACTAAGGAGAGCACTTGTGATGAGGACTGGGTGTTTTATGTAAGTGATGAGTCACCGAACTCTACTCTTGAAACCAATATTGCAGTGTGTATTAACTAACTGATATTTAAATTAAACCACCAGGACAACAAACTGCTTGATTGTAATCATAAGAGAAAAATTACAAGAGCTGCTGTGAATTTACTGACCCTCTTGTACCAGAAACACCACAGTCTGAGCTCTCACTATTTTCATGCAGAAATTGATACTGGAAACGTTTCTTTCCCTTTAGTTCTGCCCCGAAACTTTTTGCAAAGATGGAACTGAAAATACACAAACGTATAAATATAAATAGCTCTTTTTCTCAACAATATTGTATATTTTCTAAAGGACACAGGTCACTCTCTAGATTTCTAGAGTAACATCTGAGAAATCAAGGCCATAAGGTAAATAAGCTAGGCTTGAATTGAGCATCTTGTCTTAAAGCTGTTCGTGAAGCTTTAAGCTTAACCTCTGGCTAGAGAAATCTCTTAGAACATGGAGTCAGGGAGTGTTTAAGAGATTAGATCTCTTGCCCTGAAAGCATAATGAGCTTTAAAATTAGTTTTTTAAGATAAAGTTAAAACTAACTGAACACAAGTAAAGTCGATTTTGGAAATAGCAAATGCCACTTGGTTGGATTGAGTGGTTTTGCTATATTCTAATCAGAGGAAAATACATTTTAGGAGTCACATAGTAAGAAGGCAATACAAAATATGTCACCAGATGTGTTTCTGAGAATGTTACTTCATTTTTTGGTGCCTCTCATTTTATCTTTTAGATTGTTATATATTAGATATAAATATAAAATATTCATATAAAATGCTTTTTTACATATATCTTTTTATACCATATAAAATATTAGAAGTGCCACATTTCCATTCAAAAAGGTAAGGCAAAATGGACCTTTCACAAGTTGCTATTTGTTTACAATAAGGGGCTTAGTCTTGGAGAGTAATGAAGTGGTTTGTTTGAAGAGGTGAGTACCTTCTGTGTACCAGTGTTCGTTGGGTTCCTTGCTGGGCTCTCCCACCAGAGAGAGAACCTCAGACAGACCCTCCATTTCTTAATACAACTGAAAATAAGGTAGATTAGCTAAAAGTGTAACAATTACATACAGGGATGTTTTACTTTCCAGCGTGATAAGGTATTAAAAAAATAAAATCGCAGATGAACATAAAATAAACATAGATTTCGATAATGTAAGGTTTTCGAATCGAAGATATTGATAACTCTCTATGGATGACTTGGGATGGGTCAGTGCCCCTTAAATATCATGAAGTTCACCTTGTTGGCCTGCAAGACAGTTAATGTTACTTCATAATCGTACCGCTGAAGAACGGGCAGCTGGGGTTTACTGATGGCATTTTGGCATCACGGAATTGATCCCGCCAACCCTAGTGCTTTTTCCTGTAGTTAGAAAACAAGGTAAGGATTCCTCTAATGTGACACGTCTCGCCAGGCTTCGGCCACAGAAGGTGATGAGCCAGCACTGCTGCCTTCCTGCCCCTCTGGTAGGTTGTGGCATTTTCCGTCCTGCATGTTTTGAGAAAGTGCATCACCTTCAGTGCACCAGCGTTTACACTGAGAACATACATTTGGGAATTAAAAGCACTCTCGTGTATTAGACAGAAATGTCAGGGCACTGATGCTGCTGATTATGATATGGAGATTTAAATGCATATGTGAAGAAGATAGGTGGATAGATAGACAATAGATAGATAGATAGATAGATGATAGATACACAGATGATGGATAGATAGATGATAGATGATAGAAAGATAGATAGATAGTAGATGGATAATAGATAGATGATAAGTGATAGATGACAGATAGATAGATAGATAGATAGAGATCAAGCATGGTGGTAAAACGAATAAAAACCCCATGTATTTAACTTTCTTTAGGTTTTTGCTTTTGTGATCCTTGCCTGACATGGATGTGCCGTAACAAAGAGTTATCAGAATAATAACTCCAGATGATGTCTAGCTTTGTTTAGTGTTGTCACATGTCTGCCTGAAAATCTGTTTGGAATCTTATAACCTTAGAGTTAAGTGGTAGGTAACAGTTAATAATTTCTAAGTAAGAGAGTCCACTGAAACAATTATTAAGACTACACTTAAGTTTTTATAGGTTGGGCTTCATATTTTCATACAGTATAGAGAAGCTAAATATATGTGAATCTGTTCATAAACATGTTCTTTTTGTCACATTGAAAAAATATACTCTAAGGAAGAATATACTTATAAAAATTGTGACATGTGTGTTCATAAAATTTAGAAGTCTGCTGCAATTCACAACTGTTTATTTCCTAGTTTTCTCTGTAAGAAAGTAAAGGTTACTAATGGCTAAAAACTACAATCAATATGTGAAAATAAAACTACTAGTAACAATCAGGGTGAAGGGAAACATTGTATGCAAAGTATGCACAGTATATAGGGTGTGTTTTTGTTTTGGGAAAAGAGTAATTTTGTTCTAAAGTAAAAGGTGAAAATAAAGGACAAAAACAAATGTATAAGAAAGTTACAGGCAGGGGCGCCAGGGTGGCTCAGTCAGTTGAGCATCTGACTCTTGATTTCAGCTCTAATCATGAACCCAGGGTTGTGGGATTGAACCCCGAATCAGGCTCCGTGCTGATAGTGTGGAGCCTGCTTGGGATATGCTCCTCTCCCTTTGCCCTTCTCCCCCAAGCTCTCTCTTTCTCTCTCTCTCTCTCAAAAAATAAAAATAAATAAATAAATAAATAAATAAATAAATAAATAAAATTTTAAAAAAACTAAAAAATTAGAATATTTAAAAAAATAGGGAAAAAAAGAGAAAGTTACAGGCAGTTTGGGAAAAAGGAATCTTGAAAACGGAATCTTATCCTGTGAGATCAAACCTGGATAAGATTAGGTGGTTTTATTTGTAAGTTGTTTCTTTATTTTTTTTAAGAGTTTCAGTATTAATAGTACACAAATGCAAAACCAGAATTTGTTTTTTTTCTCTGTTATAGCAACAAAGTATTCTTTGATTATTGGTCTTCTCTCAAGAAGGGATTGTAAAAGTTTATAGTTTTTGCTGTTTGTTTATGTGTTTATTTATTACCTTTGTAAGTAACCTACCTAGAAAACCAAGATTCTTGTCTTACCAGAACAACTTCCTGTGCTTTGTATTGACTTTATTACGTTCTTCAATACTTAAGAAAACTGAATATTCCTACGTTTATACCGAATTAAGCTTTTGTCTTCTTTTGCTTTTTGTGCAATCTTATTACGTTCTATGTTTACTTTTGAATTATTGTATTGTTACTTTGGTTAAATAGGTAGGTAACTATATTTTTAGACCCAGGGTCTTACTTATTCAAGAGTTCAAACCTTTTGACATTTTTGATATTTTGCCTTCCAAAGTCAAATTCTAAATTGTGAAATCTTTTGTAATCTCAAACCGACTTTGAGATTTATCGGAGGGCCCCTGGAAAATCTCAAAGGACTTGTCTTTTCATCCTGCAAAAAGAGTAATTAAATTTACTTGGTATGTTCAATTGTATGAAAATTATTTTCAAAAAGGAAGAGATGCTTAACCTTCCCCATAGGTTCTATATAGATGGGTGAATGTAAATAATATAAATATTTCAGAAACTATATGAAGTTCTTAGACATTTGCCAAGGCCCCTGCTGTTCATGACATGTCCTGGTATAATGTTATCAGTCCTATTTCTGGCTATTATTTAAAAGCATTATATGCCACAGAAATAACCAAATTTCTAACAACTCAGGAAATATCAGATACTGGTGAGGATGTGGTGGGAATGCAAACTTGTGCAGCCGCTCTGGAAAACAGTGTGGAGTTTCCTCAAAAAATTAAAAACAGAATTATCCTACGACCCAGCAATAGCACTGCTAGAAATTTATTCAAAAGATACAGGAGTGCTGGTTCATAGGGGCACATGTACCCAAATGTTTATAGCAATGTTACCAACAATGGCCAAATTATGGAAAGAGCCTAAATGTCCATCCACTGATGAATGGATAAATAAGATGTGGTTTATATATACAATAGAATACTGCTTGGCAATGAGAAAAAATGAAATCTTGCCATTTGCAACAATGTGGATGGAACTGGAGGGTATTATGCTAAGTGAAATAAGTCAATCAGAGAAAGACAGACATCATGTGTTTTCATGCCTGTGGAATTTGAGAAACTTAACAGAAGACCATGGGGGAAGGAAAGGAAAAAAAATTAGTTACAGACAGAGAGAGAGGCAAACCACAAGAGACTCTTAAATACACAGAATAAACTGAGGGTTGATGGCGGGGGGGTGCGAGGGGACAGGGGAAATCGGTGATGGGCATTGAAAAGGTCACTTGTTGGGATGAGCACTGGGTGTTGTATATAAGTGATGAATCACAGGAATCTACTCCCAAAGCCAAGAGCACACTGTATACACTGTATGTTATCTAACTTGACAATAAATTATACATATAAAAAAATAAAAAAATAAACATTAAAAATAAAATAAAATAATAAAGCAAAAAAAAAAAAAAAAAGAAACAACCAAATTTCTTTGTCAAATGAATTCTCACCAGATCTTTAACCACAGTCATTTAAAGTCTTTTGACATTCACAGATAGGTTTTATTTCACTCTTATTCTTTTTCAAAAGTTTTTGCAATCAGTTGCAGACCAGAATGCTTCATCTTCAATAAAAAGGGGTTGTCTCAGAGACCCATAGAGAAAATGATGACAGATACCCCGGAATACAGACTTCCTGTGACTTTGTTTAAATATATTTCAGACCATCCCACTGGACTGAGTGAGGATTTCTAGTGCTCTTGTGGAGAAGCTGACAAGTTCATAAAACTGCTAATCCAAGATCAAGCCGAACAAGACCTAATTACATGGGACTGAATTAACTGATGAAGAATGATAATATTTTTTACAGCCTTTGTGCGGAACAGTGCTGATTCTTTTATGCTCTGTTTTCTGGATATGAGGAACCCCTTTTGCTTTTCTCTTAAGCTATCTATAACTAGTAACAATGTAGCAGATTATACTTTTGTAAAGAGAAACGAGTCATTTATCTTTTTCTCCCTGCTTGATCCCTCTAGGATTTACAAACTCTTATTGAATGTTCTCATTTTCATGCCAATATAATTATTTGCAGAAATTCAATAGGAATCTGTTCTCTTTATAACAGGACATAATTAGAAAACGAAAGGTTATATAACCAAGACTTTGGCCTATCACATTTGAGAACGATGCGCATATGACCACAAAGTTTAATGGAACTAAGGCTGACTTTATGGAGCCAATGATTACAAAGCCCTTCTGGAAAAAACAGCCTGGTACCTGACTGACGGGGTTCCTAACCTTACAGTGAGGAAGGAAATTTACTTCCTGGCAGGCCCGGGAATCTGAGGATATCTGGGGGACCTCAAAAAGAAAGGAATTCACCCAAATCACCTGATGGTGAGTTCTTGGCTTGTCTTTGTAGCCAAGAGAGGCTTCCAAAGAGAGGCGATCTTTCATGAGAAGTTCCAGCAAAGCAAACTTAAAAAGCCCTGTGTGGTCAATTACCAGGCTCGTTGCACTTGTGCAGACATCAGGCCCACGCTAATGACAGCAGACGCCCGTGTGTAAACTTTGGTAATCTTTGATTAAAAACGGGGGAGGCCGCAGAGGGCGGAAACTGGGCTTGGTGACAGATCCAGGTAGGCTTAGCACGTGGGTAACTAGCAACATAATGGGACGTAGTATAGGATTAGGGAAATCAGGGATGTGGCATGATGTATATCTTGGTAAAATCTATTCTTAGTGAGAATCTTTTACACTTGAGATATTGTGGAGCTCTGATTTTGAAAGAGAGGCATCTCTGTTTCAGTGTAACTTTCGGGGAGTTAGGGCTGAAACACTTTAGCCCCGCTTTCCTCCATGAGGCATCCTAAATGAACAAATTCTACCTGTCAAGACTGGTTCATTTTAAATTAATATGTATGGTTGGTGGGTTTTGTTATTTTGCATCTAAGTACACGGGAGTTTAGGTCCAAAACGTGGAACGGAATCTGCCACGATGACAATTTAATATTCCTTGTCAAGTCAAATTTGATGCTTGAGCCACTGACTCATGGTGCTGGTTGCGAGTCCCAATCCTGGCACTAGGGAACTATAAAATATCATGAGCTAGAATTCCAGAAAACCAGTCACGTATCTGGGAGATATGAGGAACGCAGTTGACTTGCGGTATTAAAATGCTTTTTCAATCTTAATTGTAGTAACGATGCCTACAGTTTTGCTTCATATTGGTTCAGTTCTGAAACGGCTTCAGACTCTACCTAAAACACGTTAACATCAAAACAAAACGTTAACTATTAGTGGGTTGTTTCATCCGCCTCTATGTTATAACTCTGTCCCTCAGAGGCTAATCAATATCACTAGTGTAAATGACTAGCATTTATTAAAACCTTGCCAGGTCCCAGGCACCATTGTAAGCATTCAACTGGGATTATGTCTTGTCATGAGCCCCGTTCTATCACTTTCTCCAGTCCATTTCAGAGAAAGCCGAAGTAGAGGGGTTAGTCAACTTGATCATCACGGTTATGTATGCTGGCCATCCTAGCCAAGGTCTGAGCCCAGACTGACTGACTCAGGATCCGTATGATTGTGGATTATGGCATCATCCCGTGTGGGGAGCTGGCCTCGGAAAAATTCAGTAAGGGCTGAAAACTCCTTTCTCTAATTGATTATTGTGGCCAGATGCCCATCTTGCAAAAGTTTTCCTTTTCACTCCATAAATCAATTATTCACCACATTTGTAAGTTAAATGGATCGAGGTTAAAATTTATTTATGAATTTAATATTTTTTGGCCAAGTATACAATGCCAAATTAAATCCCAGCACTGAAGTGCTTAACTTGATGGCTTAATGTATTTGCCAGCCAGACTCAAATAGATCACTTATTTTTTTTTTTATCTTTATTTATTTTTGAGAGAGAGAGAGAGAGAGAGCAAGCAGGGGAAGAACAGAGAGAGAGGGAGACACAGAATCTGAAGCAGGCTCCAGGCTCCTAGCTGTCAGCGCAGAGCCCGATGCGGGACTCGAACCCATGAACCATGGGATCATGACTTGAGTGGAAGTTGGACACTTCACCAACTGAGCCACCCAGGTTCCCAGTACGTCACTTATTTATGTATTAGGGTTAGGTGCTGGGGTTAGATGATGACATAAACAGTCCTGATGCATGGGGCGTGCGGTCTGGGGGGATTTTGCTAAGAAGATATCTAACTACCACTCTGTACAACAGGTGTTGGGACACTGAGAGGCATAGGGCTCCCAGAGCAGAGACACATGAGAGAAACAATCATCCTATCCATAGGGGAGCCTTCCTAGGGAAGTGATGTTTACCTCCTAGGAAGGTTGAAAGGGATAGGTAAGGTATAATCAGCACAGTCTCCCTGAGGAGGCGAGCTGGAGCAGACATTGGAAGGTAGAGAAAAAGCCCATGAGACATGAAAAAGAATCTGGAATTTAGCTTCAAGGCAAATTCTTTACAGTTTTAAGAATTATTTTTTTTTAATGTTGATTTATTTTAAGAAAGAGGCAGAGAATCTCAAGCAGGCTCCATGCTGTCAGCACAGAGACCAATGTGGGGCTCGATCTCATGGTTTGGTTTATGAAATCCTGACCTTGGCCGAGGTGAAGAGTTGGACGCTCAACCGACTGAGCCACACAGGTGCCCCAAGAATCAAAGTGCTAAGATCCAATCTAAATCACTCTGGTGAGGCTGTTACAACACGAATATAAGAACGCATAGTTTGGAGAAGCTCAATTATGTAATGTTGACATTTAACATTCTGCCTTCACACCTTCCTCCATCATCCCTTGTAAAAATGCATGTACTGTCCCAGCCGAACACGGATTAGTCTTGAAGTCACAGAAGACATGCCCAGTAACCACTCGTTTGGTCCCAGCCTGTCACAATTTATCCCTTGCGGCGTATGTAATTTTCAAAGAAAAACTAGTAGTAGTATGAAAAAAGGCAACTTTAGTCTGATTTCCAGGATAACTTGGAGGCCAATGCATAAGCCATATTGTACCTAAACAAATACATGTGCTGTATTTGGGTGGTTATAGTTTGCTTTATATGTTTGATTGTTCATTCATTTCTTTAAAACTTGTAGAGTATTTAGATATTTCCCATTTTTTATTAAACCATAATGTACACAGAAGAAAACCCAGCTTTTTAAGTTACGGTTCTGAGAGTTCTGATACAGCTGTGGAGTCTAGCTATCACCATAGTCAGGGCACAGAACAGTGTCATCACTCTCGATAATTCCAACCTACCTGTCATAGTTAGCCTTCCCTTCCACACCCAATCTCTAGAACCCACTGATCTATGCAGCTTTAGAGTTCTGCCATGAGCCCTCGGTGTTATATGGAGGTGATGAATCACTCACTTCTACTCCTGAAACCATTATTACACTATATGTTGATTAACTTGGATTTAACTAAAATAAAAAAAAATAAAATAAAGTACATTTTTGTGTCTATAAGTGTTCATTTCTTCTAACTGTTGACCAGTACTTTATTTTTCAACAATTACTGATATTGCCACCATAAACATCCAGGTGCAGGTTTTATTTAAAGCCGGGTTTTCTTTACATTTGGGTAAGAACCTGTGACTGTTACGGCTCATGCTTTTGTAGCTGTATTTAGGAAATCTTTGCCTTATCCAAGGGCACGACATTTTCTCCTTTCAATTCTTCTTGGTCATTTCTAGTTTATGTCTTTCATTTAGGAGTAAGTGTTGTGCTCTGGATACTTAGACCCTATTGGCTCTCAAGAACCAGTTGTTAAAGCCATAGACTTTTGTGAATTTTCTGATGATATTATTAATTGAAGGTAAGCCACGTCAGTGTTATTCGTACTCTGAAAATCAACAAATGCAAAAATGTGAAGCTTTCTTTCTTCCCCCAACAGAGTTGGTTGTTACACATTTACAAACACAGCACTTTCTATGATTCATGTTAAATTAATTTTTGAACAAGGTGTACATATAGATGGAAGTTTATTTTCCTGCATAAGAATATCCATAAGTTCCCACAGCATTTGTTGAAAAGACTATGCTTTCTCCATTGAATGTCTTTGTGACTGTGTTGAAAATCAATTGACTGTGTATGTGTGAGTCTCCTTCTAGAATCTCTTCTGTGTCATTCATATGCCTGTCTAAAATGTCTAGACTACAGCTTTCTGCCAGGTCCAGAAATAAAGAAGTGTGAATCATCCCAATTCTTTCTGTCTTCCTTTTCAAAATTGTTTGGCTATTTTAATTCCTATTTTTCCTTTCATATTTAGTTTGAGCCTCATGGACTTTCAAACTCTGTGCATACATGTTAAAGATTCTTATGTCTTCTTGGACGATTAGTATTTTGTCGTTATGTGATTGATGTCTGTCTTTATCCCAAGCAGAGGTCCTTGTTCAGAAGACAAGTTTGACATTAAGATAGCCACTCCAGCTTTATTTTGATTAGTGTTGAAACATATCCCCTAACCTTTAATCCATTTATGCCTTTACATAAAGTGTGTTATTTTGTAGACAATCTACAGCTGGGACATATTCCTTCCTCTCCCCACCAGTCTCACAATTTGTCCCTTAATTGGTGGCTTTTGACCATTTACATTAATGGTATTATTCATATAGTTGAGTTAAGATCTATCATCTTGCTAACTGTTTTATATTTTATTTTATTTATTTGTTATTTTTTTCATCTATTTCTACCTTTGTTTTGGATTATTTTTTATGATTTCATTTTATCTCTACTCTTGGGTCATTATTTATAACTCTCTTTTAAAATTGCTTTTAGTGATTTCCCTGCGATTTAAAATATACACCTTAATTAATCAAATTACCTTCAAATAATTTACATGTAGTTTAAGGACCTTGAAACACTATACCTTTAATTCCTCCCTGCCACTTTTTTTTTTTTTGAGATTTGTGTCATATATTTTACTTTTACATACATCACAAACACAAAATATGTTGTTATTTTTGCTTTAGACAGTGAAGTCATCCTTTAGAGTAATCAATAATATGAAAGAATAAATTTCAAAATTACTGTAACTTATTCCATTTCTGGCACACCTCCTTTGTTTGTCTACATCCCTGTTTCCATCTGGTTTTCCATTTCCTCTGCATTCAAACCTTTCTTTAAAATCCCTCAGAGTGAGAGTCTTTGGCAATAAATTCTCCTAGTGTATCTTGGTCACAGAGCCTTTGTTTCTTCTTGATTTCAGGAGGATCTTTTCACTGGCTATAGAGTCTGGGTTGTTGGGTTTTTATATTTTCTCAACACTTCAAACACTTGTCTTCCTGCTTACCTGGGCTTATGACAAGAAGTCTGTACTTATTACCTGTGACAGGTAATATTTATTTGTCTTCATTTGCCAGTAAGATTTTCTCTTGGCTTTGCTTTTTAGCAGTTTGACTTGGATAAATCCAAGGGCACATTTTATTAAAGTTTATTTATTTATTTTGAAAGAGAGAGCACAGGGGAGGGACAGAGAGAGGGGCAGAGAAATGATCTCAGAGCAGGTTCCACGCTGTCAGTGTGGAGCCCTATGCAAGGCTAGAACCCACCAACCTCGAGATCATGACCTGAGCCAAAACCAAGAGTTGGGCGCTTAACCGACTGAGCTAACAAGGTGCCCCTAGGTGTGCATTTTATTTTTCTCACTTGATATTTTCTGAGCTAGTTGGATCTGTGCTTTTGTATCTATTAATAATTTTAGGAAATATTTGGGAATTGTTTCTTCAAATATTTCTTTGTCCCCATCTCTCTCTCTTTCTCTCTCTCTCTCTCTCTCCAATTTCACGTATTTTAATCATATTTGGTGTTTTGCCACATAGGTGTGCATGTGTATGTGTGTGTTCACTTTTTTCCCTTATGTTTTAATTTTGGATAATGTTTTTCATTTATGTTTAAATTCCTGATTCTTTTCTTGACAAAGTTGAGCCTGATGAGCCTATAAAAAACATCTTTTATGGGGTGCCTGGGTGGCTCACTCAGTTGAGTGTCTGACTGCGGCTCAGGTCGTGGTCTCATGGTTTGTGAGTTCAAGCCCCGCGTCCGGCTCTCTGCTGCCAGCTCAGAGCCTGGAGCCTGCTTCGGATTCTGTGTCTTCCTCTCTCTCTGCCCCTCCCCTGGTTGCTCTCTCTCTCTCTCTCAAAAATAAATATAAACATTAAAAAAATACAAGAAATAATAGTTTTTACTATTTTTTTATTCCTAGCAATTTCATTTTTTTCTTTTTTTAAATTCTTAATGTTTATTTATTTTTGAGAGAGAGAGACAGAACGTGAGTGGGGGAGGGACAGAGAGAGAGGGAGACACAGAATCCGAGCAGGCTCCGGGCTCCGAGCTGTCAGCACAGAGCCCGACGCGGGGCTCGAAGTCACAGACCATGAGATCATGACCTGAGCCAAAGTCAGACACTTAACCGACTGAGCCATCCACCTGCCCCCTCATTTTTTTTTTCATATAGTTTCCATCTCTCTGATGAAATTACCCTCATGCTCTTTCTTTTTTTTTTTATATATGAAATTTATTGTCAAATTGGTTTCCATACAACACCCAGTGCTCATCCCAAAAGGTGCCCTCCTCAGTACCCATCACCCACCTTCTCCTCCCTCCCACCCCCCATCAACCCTTAGTTTGTTCTCAGTTCTCAACAGTCTCTTATGCTTTGGCTCTCTCCCACTTTAACCTCTTTTTTTTTTTTTTTTTTCCTTCCCCTCCCCCATGGGTTCCTGTTAAGTTTCTCAGGATCCACATAAGAGTGAAACCATATGGTATCTGTCTTTCTCTGTATGGCTTATTTCACTTAGCATCACACTCTCCAGTTCCATCCACGTTGCTACAAAAGGCCATATTTCATTTTTTCTCATTGCCACGTAGTATTCCATTGTGTATATAAACCACAATTTCTTTATCCATTCATCAGTTGATGGACATTTAGGCTCTTTCCATAATTTGGCTATTGTTGAGAGTGTTGCTATGAACATTGGGGTACAAGTGCCCCTATGCATCAGTACTCCTGTGTCCCTTGGATAAATTCCTAGCAGTGCTATTGCTGGGTCATAGGGTAGGTCTATTTTTAATTTTCTGAGGAACCTCCACACTGCTTTCCAGAGCGGCTGCACCAATTTGCATTCCCACCAACAGTGCAAGACCCTCATGCTCTTTCATGTTTCCATTGTTTCCATTAAAGCTTTTTACATGTTAACTATGAATTTTTTAATTCCTTTCTTGATAATTCTAATATCTGTGTCATACCTGACCCTGATTATGTTGATTGTTTTGTTCGTGGACGTGGGTTTTGTTTTCCTTTCCTTGTTTTGTTTTGTTTTGTTTCGTTTGGTTTCATTTCATTTTTGCACCTTATAAGTTTTCGTTGATAGAGAGGTATCTCTTTTTTAAGAGATATTTATTAAGCCTGGAAGTTGGCAGGCTTTTCTTCTGTTAGGCCTTTATTGCAGAGTATTGAATCTGCCTTATCAGGGGTGGAGCTGAATTCGTAATTTATTGTGGCTCTGGTTACTCTGAATATACCACATGCTTCAAATTCTTCTACCATTAACTGGTATTTAGGGTGAGTTATTTTAGCCGAAGATTTTTTTTTTTTTTTTTTTTTCAATATCAGCTTCACTTTTAGCTTTAACTCTCCCCTTTCTGCTGTGCCGTGGAGAGGGTCTCCCTGGATAGTCTTGCCTTCCGCAATAAAACGCTCTAACTTGTTACTTGGGGCTCATCAACTTGGTGGCGGAGAATTGGGGAGAGTATGTTCTGGTGTTCTAATTCAGCTTCAGTGTTCAGCAGCCATTGTGTCCCTGGGTCCCATGGGTCTCATGTGGAGCCTCTATTTCTTCCGCCCCTCCCATAGCTCAGGAACGTTAAGCAATGTCATGACGTTGGACGAAATGCCAGAGTGTATAGGGATGAAAAGAAGAGCCTAATATTTCCTGCTGAGCCGCTTTTGAAGGATTCTTAGCAGGCACAGGGCAACTATTATGGAGATTTCCTGCAAAGAAAAAGTAAAGAGGAGATGCGTCACGCAGCTTTTGGAGGAAAGGAAGAGAAAATTTGTTCTGGAGATACTGCCTAGGGAAAGAATAAGGAGAAAACACACTGGAAGGCAGATAAACTATTCAATGGGAAGTGGCAGATGGGACTCGATGCACAACGGTAATAACATGAAAGGAACCGATATGAGAGGCTTTTCTTTTAAGTGCTTGATCAAGGACAAGGTCATTAATTTGTAAAATGTTCAGTGTTAGGGATTCTCTGCTTGGACTTGTATGAATACCGTGCTTTCTGGATCTTCATTTTTATCACTACTCTATCATTTTGGCAAAAGTCCTCAGACCCAAGAGGTGGCTCTGAGGACTGTCATTCTCATTGTTTTCGAGACGGTGGCTTGTTACATAAATGAGCCAAAGAGGCGCTCTGTATATTGGCTTCCAGGCATTTTTGGCCACTTCCCAAGAGGCAGACACCCACTAGCTCAAAACCCCACAGGCTCCAGATTCAAAATTTTACACGTTCAGTGGTTTTCCACTAGTCCAGAAGAGGAGAAAAGTAGACCTTTTGCCATGTTAGCGCCTGCCTGCTTTGCACAACCTACACTCAGCATCTAGTGACCATTGGTGGAATACTCTTGTGATGACAAGACCCAAGCAGCTGTTGCCCTTCAGAGTCTGTGACCGGAGACCCCCCACCATGCTGCTGAGCAACACCTTTTGGACTCCAGCTTCGTCTTTTATTCTCTCTCCCGGAAGTTCCCTTGCCCCTCCCACTCTGCCCGGCTACCCCCTGGCCAGACACTTCTGACCAGTCCCGTGCCAGGAGGCACCGCCTCTCTCATGCCACTCTGTTTAAGTATGACCTAACAAAATGTGTGCCACTGCCTGTCGTGATCTTATCTTTTCCCTTGATAGGCACCCAGAGCCCTCAACGACTCTGGTACGGTGGCCCCATTCCATTCCTAGCTGAAAGGATCAACTCTCTCTGCTTACTGGGTTTTTCTGGGTTGCAAGTAAGAATCCCAGTTAGGACTAATTGTCTGTCTGTCTGTCTGTTTGTTTGTTTTCTCTAAATGAGAAAACTTTCTTGGAGTAACTGATAGGCTAGGACCAACAAATAGCTCATCTCTACACCTCTGCAAGACCACCTGATGAAAATAATTCCCCCCTCCCCCCCTTTTTTTTTTTTAACTGATGTGGTTAAGAAGGAAGTTAGCAATGTCAGTGCGTGGCTGTCTGCAGAAAATATTTGGCTCTCCTGGCAGAAAGATATATGATGCAAAGCCCAGGCTGCAGTGGTTCTTGCCCTTGCATTTGGTCCTCCATCAGAACAACTTATGACTTTTTCTAGAAGTGTCCAAGCCATCTCTCTAATAGTCACCCCTGTGGCTAGAAAGGGAGTGTACAAAGCGCTTCAGTGAACTCCAAAAGCATTTATTAATATTCCCATATCGAATTCCATATTTGGGAGGCGCGGTCCGTTTTTGGATAGCTGGTCAGCCATTTGGTTAAAAAGCAACTTCCTTGCAAATACGCTGTTGGAAATGTCAACAGGGAATGTCGATTAACCGGGAACACGAGGATCCTTTGCATTTTTAAATGTCCGTTTCTAGATCAGCTAAATGACATCAGGAGTCAGGACAGTGTCCCGTATGATAAAGGAAAAGCGTGTGGGGAGCAGCAAGCGTGCAGGTTTGTAGGCAGTAATGAGGCTAGAAGAGCATCTGTATTCATTAGGTGCCTTTTCACGGAGCTTGTCTTCAGGACCTGAGTGCCCAGGTCATTTTCTACACCCTACTCGGCAACTGAGCATAATTTTAGCATGCGATACTTCTAAAATACTTTCTTCCTTACCTTCCTTACCTTACTATAGAAGAAAACTGCCCTGATTTTCTGAAATGCACTTAACACTTAGGTAGGTAAGCCTTAGTATCATGAGGTGTTAATGACTCACCTAATTAGATGCTATATCATCAGGGCCCTGAGCTATGGTTGTTTTTGTTTTTGTTTTTGTTTTTTTCCATAAAGAAACCTTCCTTTTTCTGCACTTGACTTTACTTTTTTCCCATGTTTGCAAAAGGCATGAGCAAACAGTACTCTAACAACAAATTCTGTGATTTATTATGTGTTAATGATATGCTAGACACTGGCCAGTTCTCCACATATATTAACTCTAATGATGGAGTCTCATAGGATAAAGTATGCTTTTATATATCAGGAATTTGAAATTAATAAAAGAGGTATTGTATGAAACATATGACACCAAATTATGCATCTTGCAAATTATCTATCCCAGTGACCTATCGTTAGCAATTTGCATTGTTATGAGGTAAGTAAAGAAACATGAGAACCATTCTCAGTTATATATATAAGACTATAGATTTAAATTATCATTGCATGACCCCTAATGTGTTCTCATTAATTGGAGAAAGCACAGGGAAACATGTTCTATTCAATATGTATACCGTGCATAGTTGTTGTTGTTGTTCTTAAAAAGTATAGATTTGCCATGAATTAATAAACAAAAAGGGAGTAGTTATTTCAGTTAGTAGCAATTCTCTCGATGTGTGATTTGACACGAGTATGATTTTAAAATATATTTTCTAAATGCTTAAAAAATATCTGAACTGACCCCTTTTCTCTGTTTCAAAGTTGAATGTCTCTTTTGGTTAACTGTTGGATTGTGCTTTTATATAGATAAAGTACTTTCAATTTTTTTTAATGTTTATTTATTTTTGAAAGGGAAAGAGACACAGCATGAGTGGAGGAGGGACGGAGAAAGAGGGAGACACAGAGTCTGAAACAGGTTCCAGACTCCAGGCTGTCAGCACAGAGCCCGACACGGGGTTCGAACTCATGAACCATGAGATCATGACCTGATCCAAAGTCAGATGCTTAACCGGCTGAGCCATCCAGGCGCCCCTATACAAGTTTTACAATAAAGAGCTATCATTCTTCAATTTCTTCTAATATAATTAGATTCATTAAGTAGAATTACTTAATATTGAGGGATACTATGGGAAAATGAAACTTCCCTGGTTTTCACAGGGCTAAAGGCTCTTTAAATATCACAAGAATTACATCTGTAGCCACTTATATAGCTGATTTCTCTGACCCCAAAAGGAAAAGATAGATAGATAATAAGGCTTCTCTTTTGTCCCGGATAGGGCCAAATGGTTACAGCCTGGTCTAAGCCCCAGAATACCTGAGACCATAGCACTTTCTTCGTCAGTATTTACGGTAAGAGATGCAGCCCTAGAACTTGGAGACCTATGTTGGTCTCCAAGAAATGAAGGCCAACAACACCACAGTGTCCAAAAGAGAACATTTCCTGATTGAAGGGCTTGGGTGGAGAATCCGGCTCCCCTCTTACAGGGTGCTGACGGTTGAGCTGGGTCAGAAAGAGAGGACAATGGAGGCTCTGAGGCTGTTCTCCAGGGAAAAAGCTAGAGGTACGGGCAGAAAGATCTCCTGGAACGAATTCTGGATGCCTCTCTGCCTGGAGGAACAATTAACTGCAAGGATGTGCAAGGAAACCCCGTGTTCAAGACACTAGTGCCTTGGACCTTGGCAGACGTGGGGTGGGAGACCCAAGATTCCATGCCTTGCTGTCCCTGTCATTGCCTGGGAGTTTGATGGGGTGTGGTCTTTGGCTTCCTGGAAGGTGATAGACTTGCTGCCTGTTCCTGCTGCAGCTCACCGCTGGGTCCTGGCCTTGGGTGCCCCTGCCTCTGCATAGACTCTGGGCTCCAGCCCTTGGCTGGACCTCTGGGACGACACACCATCACACAGTGACTCTGAGTGGGGCCTGCATGGGGACTGTGATTTGCCTGATAGCTGCCTGAGCCAGACTCCTGAAAGATGAGTCGGTGCCCCAGCACTGGTCAGCCAGGAGTTTCTCATCCAGGGCTCCCTTGCTGGTCTATAGAAGAGATGAAAATTGCAATGAAGCCCTGGAACTTGGAGATCGACCTATCTTGATCTTTCTTTTTTTTTTTTTTTTTTTTTTAATGTTTATTTATTTTTGAGAGAGAGAGAGGGAGAGAGAGAGAGAGAGAGAGAGAGAGAACAAGTTGGGGAGGGGCAGAGAGAGAGAGGAGACAGAGAGAGAGAGGAGCCAAGCAGGCTCCAGGCTCTGAGCTGTCAGCACAGAGCCCGACTCGGGGCTGGAACCCATGAGCTATGAGATCCTGACCTGAGCCGAAGTCGGTTGTTCAACCAGCTGAGCCACCCAGATGCCCCCGACCTATCTTGATCTTAAAAGCTGAGACTCTTGGGTGCCTGAGTGACTCAGTTGGTTAAGTGTCTGACTTCTGCTTTTGGCTCAGGTCATGATCTCCTGGTTCATGGGTTGGAGCCCCGTGTTGGGCTCTCTGCTGACAGTGAGGAGCCTGCTTGGGATTCTCTCTTTCTCTGCCCCTCCCCTGCTTGATCTCCCTCTCTTTTTCTCCAAATAAATAAATAAACCCAAAAACAGCAAAGCAAAACAAAACAACACAAACAAAAACAAAACAAAACAAAACAAAACAGACTCTTGATGGATCCTGGAGAGATTTTATTGACATACCGAAGGGCTAGGGTTAGATTTCAGAACCATTACATTTCCAAGGACATATGCTTTCAGAGAGGAGAGGAACAGCAGCCTCCAGCCCCTTTGAAAGCAAGGACAAGTCAGTTTTCCTTGTCCCTCCGCCGAGGGGCACCTGGCTACTGCACGGGACAGGTGGCCTGGCTCTCATGTCGTCTTCTTCTAAAGAAGGGGGGTGATGCGCTTGTTAATAAAACTGCTTCTGACCCAGAACACCTCATGCATGAAGTCAAGTTACAATTAGTAAAGATAAATATCAAAAGCCCAACATGTACCTATTTTACACATGAGTGTTGGATAACATGCAGTAAAGTAAGAATTTCAAAACTTTGCTGCATGAGATAGTGTTTTTTTATCCCTTCCGGATGATATATATCCTGATCGAGCAGGTTTTTGATATTAGCCCCTCTTGAAAACAACATGGTTCATGTCTCTAAATAGCGTATTCTGATAAAAAATTAAATTTAATAACTGTATTCCTTTAATTCTTTTATTTCATATCTGAGGATGCCTGTCAGCAATTTTAGTAAGACATTTTCCTCAATTCTAAGTCAAGGCATCAATTTTCTACTTACAAGAATACATTGTAAATCGAGTCATGATGTTTATTCTGAGGCCCTACCAAAAAAATATGAAGGGCCTTTGCCAAAAATATTATCTAATTTAGTGTTGTTCTTATCATACGTGGAGTTTAATGGGTCACCACTCAACATTTTCTACCACATATCTTATAAATGTACAGTTTGTTGCTTAGAATGATTTGTTAATTAAAAGACTTTGACCACGCTGTTTTATTGTGTGTAAATATTTGCGTGTAAGTTACTAATTTACCATGCCTTCCACTTTAAGCCCCTAATTTTATTATTAGTTTAACAGTCCTTTTGCCTCCAGAGACAGAATTAAACTGAAGGCAGCTTTAATTTTCTTTTTTTTTATGTAGCAAGATTCAGTGAAGTTGCACTTGAGAACACTGTTACACTTAGGAGAATGCACACTAAAATGTACTTATTTTTAGCAATCAGCTTATTATACATAGATAGCATTGCATGTGTATTATGTCATAAAAGGTGATGAATAAAATAAGGATGGTAAGAAAACAGGAAATAGTTGATTGCTCACCTCTTAGGATGTGTTAGAAATACGTGCACAGGCTTTTTTATGGATTTGAGAGAAGTGTGGGAAGTAATAGGAAGGAAATGGATGACAGAATGACCCCAAACGGCAGGTTCCTGGCTGAAGATTATACACTATTAGGCTAAAACTTCCTCTGTTCGTCTCAGCATTTTTGTTAATGCATGGTTTAGAATTTCGATGGGTAAAGGGTGGCCCCGGGGAGCAGCTCAGGTCCTGATCCTCCCTCCTTCCTGTCACCCAGCGTTCAGCAAGCCCAGGAAGCGCGGGAGTCACGCGGAAATGTTCCCTGTCCGGGGCTGCGTGCAAACGAATGCAGTGTGCTTCATCAGAAACTGGACAACTCTGCTGTTGCTCGAGGGGCTAGACCGGTAGTGAAGGCATCCGCTGTATCCTCAGTACCCTTTGAAAATGAAATGGACGCTCAGGAGGGCGTCAGGTGAACCTCCAGCCAGCATATAATGAACCTGAGAAGGGAGGTCAGTAACTGTAGCTGGGTCCTCGAAAGAGGTCAGTACGATCTGGAGAACTTTTTATCAAAACTTTATAAAAACAGGATTCTGCTTTTTTCCCACCAAGTAAAAACATCACTATTCCAGGCAAGGGTGAAAAAAAAAAAAAAAAAGGAAAAAAAAGCAATGTTAAGTCTGGAAAGAGTAACATCGAAATATTACAATGGTCTTGTTTTGCGATGCTGTGTGACTTTCCTCCCCTCAGGTAGGGCAGCGAGCTTTTCCAGTGAAGTCTGAGCTCAGTGCTGAGAAGACCTTCCAAGAAAGAAGACAAAGCAGAAAATGAAACAAAACTATCCTGGACTCTGGGTCTGAAGTTCTCTCTTGTCCAGCAAGAGAGCAGGGCGCAGGATTGAAAATGTGACAGGCTACTGTCTGGGAGGAGACAAGAACCCCGAGTAAGAGTCCTTGCTCCATTTTTATTAGGATCAGAAGACTTGCAAGCGTGATGGACGTGCACAAAGAGGCAATGAAACTCTGAGCATTAACTCATGGGCGTGGGGAAAAGGGGGGTTTTGAAGATATGTGGTGTTAGGGGTTTAGGTCAATACAAAACAAAATCCTGGAGCTGGGCAGATGATTGTTTACAGCAGATGGGAGGCCCCACCTCTGTTTACCTAAACTGGCCTAGGGGACAAGAAAGCCAGCTTGCTACCTCAGGGTCAACAAGGCACCTTTCTTTTGCTAATTAGCTCCCCTCTGGGCAACTTAGCCCTGCTGTGGTCTAAAGTCCTGTTTTCCTGTTTACCTATTTTGGTCCTTCCTTCCTGTGAAATCACCTTTCTGCCATTGGACTAAGTTGGGGGGCATTTCTGCCGTGAATACCTAATCTTGTTTACCTCATCTTGGATGTTTTCATCCTCAGATTTCCTATTCCTATACCTTTGTCCTATACTGGGGACCTTTGCCCCATTTACCTAATCTTGTTTACCCAAACTTGGGTGTGTTCACCCTATGACTTTCCAATTCTTTATGCCTTGTTAACCATTGGTGCAAGCTCAAGGAATTCCTAGGCTTATTCCCCACACAAAACTACAAGTCAAACTAGTGCCAAGCAGATGAGGAATGTTCTGGAGTCAAAACCATCTCTCTTCATTTGCTACGTATCAACCTTCCCGGACCATGGTCTTCATAACTTTCCCAACTGCTCACTGGGTGGGGTGTGGGGAGGGAAGGAAAGGGGCTACAGGAGTCCTTTCTAATTAATCTTCCACTTATCTTTTTATGATCCACTAATATATACTAGCAAGGGGGTTCCTTAAAGTGATTATGGCTCTCTTAAGAAATTTGAAAATAAAACAAGGGATGTATAATGCTCTACACTACAAAGAAAAACTAAAAACAAGAAAAAACAGAGCAAGGAACTCTTTTTCTTTTTGTTTTTTCCTGTGTGACTTCTTTTTACTTGTATCCTAGCCATGTTTTCTGTTCCAGTGGTTTCTAAACATACACGCACACACTCATCACCTAGGAAATTAGACCATAAGTACTTTTCTATATCATTTAAATAGTACAGATGTCGAAAACAAGATTTGCCAGCATAGATGGCCATTACCTGTGAATATTTTGAGCTGAATAACTGAGGTCATTGTGAAATTTTCAAACTCTATTTATAGGCTCCCTCTTGGAAGGAAGGGCATGCAATTGGCCTTTCAGAAATCTTAGAAAAAAAGTTGTATAGACCAAAATGGCTAGCATATAAGATAAATTGGTTAATTCAAAAGGAATTGGGGAAATCATGCTTGCTATCTTTGCTACATGATTTTTTTTTTTGAATTAATTAATTTATTTTTGAGAGAGTGTGCTGGAGGGGAAGAAAAAGAGAAAGAGAGAGAGAGAGAGAGTGAGAGAGAGAGAATCCTAAGAAGGCCCTTCACTGTCAGTGCAAAGCCAAATGCAGGGCTTGAACTCATGAACCGTGAGATCATGACCTGAGCCGAAATCAAGAGTCTGAACCTTAAGCAACTGAGCCTCCCAGGCGCCCCTATTACGTGATTTATACCATGAGGAAATATTGTAAAATGAATTAGAAAAAATCAAATCTTTATTTTTAAATATGTTCAAATCGGAGGAGGTCTTTTTTTCTTTTCCTGTTTTCCTCTTCAGCCAGTAGCAATTTTGAACAATTTCATTCATCAGCTCTGCTTTAGATGATAGATCCCTCCTGACACATTGTTTTTCTTCTTTTATCTTTGCACTTCAACGACTGGGTAAGTGACTGGATAGGACTTTATAGAGTAGCATTGCCGTGGTTACAAACAAGCTTAGGATGATTTTTTATTGAATAGGTTTGTCTTTTAATATGACAAGAGATTTTAAACTTTCATAAAACCTAATTTAGGACATGATAGAATCATAGATAAGAAGAAATGAACCTAACATAAACCTTTTTCAAGAAAATTGTCTAACATGTTGAAGGTGAAGTACTCTCATTCAAAAGCAGAGAGAGAGAGAGAGAGAGAGAGAGAGATTTGATAAGAGATTTGATAAAGACAACCAAGAAAGTACATGATCACCTTACCTTAAATTATACCTTTAATAAAAATTTATAAAAATGTACTGGTTGTGAGCTGCTAATAAATATATATCAAGTACCGCCAGAACTCTAAAATGTTTCTTGTTAAAATGTTTCAGAGAATAGCTCCACCCTGAGCCTAAAAATGGTGAATATCGAATTGCTGATTTTAGGTGATATCAGAGAGCTCTTGAATTAGGTCCTGGAACTGGACCATTTGGTGAGTAGTGCGGATTGTTTATTGATCCTTTTCTTAGAGAAGAAAGAACCACACTGGTAGGAACACTGGGAACCTGAGTGAATTGTTATCTGAATATCTCTCAACAAAGGTTGTGGACCATAACTCTGTCTTTAGTTTCCAGCTATATACAGTCATGGGTTACACGTGAAAGCGTGTAAACCATTTTTCCCGTTTTGTATATTTCTTCTCGTTTGCTATCTTTTTTTTTTTTTTTTTTTTTTTTTATGGCTCTGGAGGAAACCAGATTCTCAGGTAGCATTCAAAGGGATGCTAAGTAAGATTCAGTCATGGTGGCAATAGAACTCTGAAGATCAGAGTTCTCAGTTCAGGCGCTTGTCCATCGTGGACCGATATTCTAAGTGTGGGCAATTACTGTAACCATAAAACAGTATTCACAGGGAACAGTGATTAAATAGAAGGGTATGGAAGCAGTAGTGTATAAAAAATATGGCCTCATAAATTGAAGCGCCATGCAAATATTCGTTGCTCTTTTATGGACAAACCAAGGGAAAACTGTGTGTTTTGCATCAGTCCCAGGCTATCCGTTTCTCCACCTTTTCTTCTTCAATCCCGATCTGCTGCCACCTGGGCCATTGACCCCGTGCTCACGTAACACTGCTCTACTTGAACGTGTTCTTGAAACCCTGAAATCCCCTCGTAACTCCAATTTCCAGCCCCTTTACACACCTACTTCCTCTGCCTTTCATTCTCCTTGTGATCCCATGTCGCAGTGAAAATTGATCTTCCGAGCTCATCCCAATTTCCTAGCTTCTTTTGCTCTCCGCCCCCCCCCCCCCCCCCCCCCCCCACCGAACAATCTTGTCTTTCCTTCTTGTGTGGACTCTTACACTTCCCTTTTTACAATCCTGTCTTTTCAGGGAATAGCCATGCATAAGCTGACTCCCCGCTTTCTCTGTTTCCACTGAGTGCAACGACATCAACACCTGAATGGGCTCTAAGGTCTATGGACCTGAAATATGGACCTGAAACACGTATAGACATCTGATTTCGTCTTCGTGGTGGTGCACAGGGAGCCTATTTTCCTCTGTTAACAGGTAAGTCTGTGAGAAATTTAAGTACCTTGAAAAACTTCACGGCCAATATGGGATGAATCCAGAATTTAACAGAAATCTTATTGAATTCCAATGTTCTGTGACTATATATTGCTCTGGTGGTGGAACCAGGGAGAGTTCCTATGAATTAAGGTTTGACAAAGCTTAGGGGGGCTGTTGCACAATCTGCATGTAGTTTTTCTAAACTTGCTGTTCTGAACCTCGAAATCCTCAAATGCACAATCCCACTCCACTTTCACTCCATGGTTGACCTAATTTCTGCATTTCCCTTAGCCCGGGCAAATTCGAGTGAATTCGCTAATTACCCAGCGCCTCATGACAAATTTCTCTGCATGTTTATTTTCCCCAACTTTTGCTGCTAGCCAGATCGCAACCCATCTGAAATTGTCTTCCCCACCTGTTTCTAACATCAGTTTCTCCCAAACTTCTTCTCTAACTTCTTTGGATGGAACCTCCGTCCTTAATTTATTAATTCATTACTCTTTTTCTCAGTTACACACTCAGATTTACTGATCTGCCTAACAATATGTCTCTCATTCTTAAAAATAACCATTCAAGCTCCTATCTCATTATAGCCTGCTCTCTTCCGCTGACCCTGACCTCTCGTAAGATGAACCCAGTGTCTTCTCTGCAAGATGTATACCATTCTATTTTCCTGTGGCAGGAAGTGACACTACAGTCCATCTGGGTAACTCCTTTAGATGGGGGGTGGGGGGAGGAACAATGTTTATCCATCTTTGAATTACTTGGAGTATAGGATTAAGCATTGTGCCCCCCTCCAACACAAAGGTAAAGGATGAATGAAATTTCTTAACTTCAAGTAAATTGTTAATTTTGAGTTGACTTGATTATTGTGCCATTAAGTTTCAAACGTATTTGGGAATACTTGCACAAGGTGTTTCAAAGATGTGGTAATATTGACATATTTTCTTTTTTTTTTTTAACTTTATTTATTTTTTGAGAGGGAGAGAGAGTACAAGCAGGGAAGGGGCAGAGAGAGAGGGAGACCAAGGATCCAAAATGGGCTCCACTCTGACCGCAGAGCCCGATGTGGGGCTCGAACTCATGAACCTCAAGATCATGACCTGAGCCAAAGTTGGAAGCTCAAGCTACTGAGCCACCCAAGTGGGCCAATATTGACATATTTTCTAACTAACCGTATTTAAGGTTTATAGTCACATTTCCACATTTCCACACACTTCTGACACCTTAGTGTTTCTTAGTGCTCTGATATAGGTTCCAAAGTTGTCAATAATTTCTTCCTATACCTCCCACCTTTATTTTGCTTAACGCGCGCACACACACACACACACACACACACACACACACACACACACGTGTGTGCACAGGCACACACACAAACTGGCATGAATTTCACAGTTATTTAGAAGAATTCATCACTCTTTGATCTAGATATTTATTTTAATACCAATGAAGCATACAATATTATTCCAGGAATTGTAATGAAATTCCACAGACATATGCTGAAGGATATGTCATTTTCCTGGTATAAACGCACTCTGTGTGTTTTGAGGTGGTCCTAACAGTGAACATTTATACCATCCATTATTTGGAAAGCCTGTGCACCATAGGGGTTCAGAGCACAGACCTCTTGTCTTGAGTTCAAGTCCCAGCTTTGCCACCACATAGCTCTGTGCCTAGGTGAATTCCGTACTCTCTCTGTGCGTACTTCCTAAGGTTGTTGGGAGCACTGTGTAAAGCACTTAGTTCCTAGCACATAGTAAGTGCCAGGTTAGTGTTTGCTCTTGTTATTTAGAATGAGCTACGTTGACTACAAGTATCGATGTTACACATTCATTAGTTGGTCCATGGTTTTCATTAGAAAAGGTGTATTTACAGAGTGATATTTCATGATTAAAATAAAGGACACTTACTCTTTTCTGAAAGCCATTTTTATTTATTTATTTTTTTTAGAGACAGAGGGGGAAAGAGAGAGAGAGAGAGAGAGAGAATCTTAAGCAGACTCTACTCCCCGTGCAGAGCCCGACATGGTGGGCACGACCTTAAGATCATGACCTGAGCTGAAATCAAGACTCAGATGTTGAACGGACTGAGCCACCCAGGGGCTCCTCTGGAAACTATTTCTAATGTAATTACACTCATAGCTTTGTTAACATTTTAGTACGTGTCTTCTCTAGGTTTTTTTTCTATAACAATAAAATAATCTGATTAAAATAATCCTCGCAAATCACTGAGAAAACTACGTGACCACCATACTTCTATGTTCCATTTATGGCGCTATGCTGCTTACATATAATCAGCTCGTGTGTCCTCCTGATGGTCCACTTAGCTCGATATTCTTGTTTTCTGAGCAAAGCTTGATATTATTTTACAAGTTTGTTTCATAAGTTAAATGATTATTTTACGAGTGAAGAAACGGAAGATCAGGGAGCTTGGATAAGTCACCTCAACACACCCGTTCCACTTGTGGCAGAACTGGGAATCAGTCTAAGAACTGACCTGAAACTCGTTGCCTATCGAAGGAAAAGTATTTTACAAAGCTGAAACTGTAGATTCCTTCCAAATGGACAAGGACAAATCTCAGTTTTATAAAGGGTTATTGGAAGCAGTCTGTAACATGAAGCTATGTGCCCTGTTCTTTCGCTCTCCTTCATTTTAGTGATGTAGAATATGTTTTACTGAATGAAAGAAATTGTATGCTTTGTAACGCGGTTGCCAAGAATACTAAGAAAAGCTGGTACTGTTTTAAAGTTCATAATATAGGCAGTGATTAAGACAATTTATTTTTTTTGTTGTTGTTACGGAGGAGTAGTAATACGATTATATAAGGGCTAGCAAAAAATTCATAGAAAATAAGCCTCTCTATCCTCAAGCTTATGACCATCTCTATGCTATGTACTTACATACACAATATTCATATACATACACAATATACATATGTAATATACATATACGATACATATACAAAGTGTTTCAGTGTGTGTGGGCTTTGTTTTTTAGTTGTTCTTTTGTTTTGTTCTAGCTCAAAGCAGACGGACTTCCTATTCTGTAACGCTGTCATTTTGCAATAGATATTTCCAAATGCTGTGTATGTTACAAATTGTCATTGGAGAGATCCCTTAAATGCTTTTAATATCTTTATAATAACCCAACATGGAGTATTTGGTCACTCCAAGTATAAGATGGAGACAAGAGGGTGGCTAATATGATTGTTTTAGAAATAAGTTGTGAATAAAGGAGGTGTGAAGAAGAGAACGCAGGTAGGGCTGATTGACAGACCATTTCTTCAGTTATTAGAATGGCGTTACATTTTGGGAAGGGAATTTCATAAGCCCGGAACAGAATGCTGATGTTTATAAATTCTTTTCTTGATTTCTTATGAAATCTTATGAATCCAGGATACTGCTTCAATGACTACCATTTTTATACATATTTGATTACTTTATATTGTAATTTACAACTCAAATGTGCACAACTCAACAGCAGTCGCAGAGTTAGAATTTAGCAGGTTTATAGCTTTGTTTGGCCCTCGGCACAAGTAATAAAATCCTGGCTTTAAGTACCACTGGGGTTTATAGAATGAAAACATCTGCATTATTATATTAAAATGTTCCTTCGTGTAATAAATATAACTGACAGTATTGCGTGCCTTTCTTTATGAAAAATATGTTGATGGCAATATAGTCTTAAATACTGAAGAAACTGCCGATTAAAATTTTATGTGCCTAGTTACCATCTAAACGCTCAACAGATGTCCTTATTAACGGTTTATTGCTGGGTATTCCTAATAAAAGTCTTAGTTAAGATTATTTTAAAAATACCCGTGAAAACACTGTATTAACCTACTGTTTGTTTTAGTAGTGTTTCCTGTTTCTTATTCTAATATGTTCTTTGGGGGTAATGTGGGTGTTTGAATGGTTACAACTTTGAGTAAGTTTTCGATGATAATGTTCTAGAAATGTTAGTGTCGCCCAAGTATCTTCTGCCGCGTTTCCCTGGATTTGTGGGAGTATTTGGAGAAGGCACACACACACACACACACACACACACACACACACACACTACCCTCAGACTCTCAGCTTTACACCCTAATCTCAGGATGATCCGCCCTTGGCATTTGCCTGGATCTGAGGATTTTCCTCATGGAGAAGACAATCAGGCTAAAACTGGGCAAATCCCAGCAAACCGTGTTTTTTTGTTTGTTTGTTTTGTTTTTCCTCCCCATGGGTGGAAACCCCGGGAAGCAGTAGCTAGAAGAACTGCTTGAAGTGACATCCTGCTCATCTAAATTTGCTCAAATCAGCCTTATACACAATCAATCAATCTTCCAAAACTGTTGAGGACAGTGTGGAATTTCTGCCCGTTTTCTTTTTATATGAAAAATGGAAACTACGTGGAATTATAAACTGATACCCTCCTATCATTTTAATTTTGGTCAGCAGTGAGTACATTAAATGCCCCCTACCCAATAAAATATACTGTATATATAATTTGTTAATATTTTACATTCAAACGCAATCCTTCAAATAATCACAGACACATGTGAGTAATTTATGGCTAACACGTTATTTACCATGGACTACATATCTTATTAAGTGGAAGGAAGTTATTTGCCATCCATATATATTTCTTCAATTATTATTATATAAGAGCCTATTATTTGGATTTGAAGTAGATTGCATTTGTTTACATAAAAAACACTACAGTCATTGCTACTGACACATCTTTGATTTTTCATGACTCAGAGTTGTTGAATCTGTCTTGAGTTCATTAAAATAAATATTTGTAGGATGCCTGGCTGGCTCAGTTGGTAGAACATGTGAGTTTTGATCTCCGGGCTGTGAGTTCGAGCCCCACACTGGGCATAGAGCTTACTAAGACAAATAAATAAATAAATAAATAAACAAACAAACAAACAAACAAATAAATAAATATTTGCATTTTGGATGATAGTAATGTGATAATCACGGCAAATTATAATCCTATCTCAAAAGAGACATGTCGGAATTTATGTAGTTAGAATTAATATGTGTTTTCTAACCTTAATTTGTTCCTTCTCAATCTATAGTCATTTTATTTTTTGAAAAAGAATCCATTGTCTTTTGGATATTAAAGATAGTAATAAAGCTCTTAATTATGCTGCAGGACATATCACAGGGAGTGTCTCCTGTTTGAGCCTTTGCAAGGTAGAGTTCTCCTTTTTGTTTTGATTACGGCTTCCTCATGTCTCAGAGACCAATTCTGCACTGAGTTACAATTATTGATTAATTACTAGCTGTTTGGCTTTTTGAGAAGAGGCAGTTGACTAATTCCTTTTTATGATGGAATAAATTCTCAATAACTGCATATTGGAATGAATAGCTAATAGTGTACATATAAGACTCTCGTAGAAATATTAAAACCAGAACAGATTTTCAAAACCTATTGGTGAAGTTAAATAGTGAGGTGCATCATCCCCCACAGATACCTCTGAAAAGAGTTTTCTTAATGCATACACATAAGACGCATTTGACATAAGACATAATGTATATTCTTAAGATATATTTGAATCAGAGAGGAAGTTATCTTTGTACCTAAATAGGGAATAACAATTTTTATACTTTTCACTATGGACTTTGTTTTGTAAGTTCAAGTGCGTTGCTAGACTGTCCGACATAGTTTAATCATGTGCCCCAGTTTTGATTGGGAAAATATTTTGTTATTTCAACTACAAAGAATTTTCAGGACAAAAGATCATTAACAAAAATGATTCTGAATGAACTCAATTAAAGAAACGTGTTCCATTCCTGCGCCTAAACTAGAATTGAGAAAAAGATAATGACATAACCAGGAGACGACAATTTGTATCTGTAGAAATTTCAGGTCATTTGTGTTAAAGTAACTATTATGTATTAAATATAAATATTTTTTAAGTAATAAAAGAGCTAAACTACTAATAGATAATGAGATTTAAAACACGATTAAAGAGAAATCCTTGTAAGTGCTACTTCTGTATTTAAATTTCATTGAGAAAAATGAAGTTATGTACAATTAGTATCTCAAGAGTGTTTTTCTATGATTAAAACATACAAGTCAAATCCATTGGCCTCTGATCTAGAAAATAGGAAACACAATTTATATAATTGTATCCATATTAATCATTTACCAGACCTCAAAAATCACTGACGTATAAAACAAAACTCAACAGTAAAGACGTTTGCTTACATTAGGTAATAAAAAGACTACCATTATGTAATTCAAGCAGAGAATAAAATGTCTTTGATCAATTTATTTAATCTTTCATGAAAGAATAAATTTAGCCTTCTTAATCATCCTCTGTGTTTTGAGTGACGATCTCAATTAGAAGGACCAAAGGCAATGGTCAGAAATCCACGAAACCACGGTCAAGAACGATGGCTCTGAATCCATATCTTACTGCATAGTCTATTCCATTAACTCGAGCAACCAGGTGACATCATCAGGCGCAAGTTTTTCTCTCATGTTGGGTTGGTCAGCCCTTCACTAACCGCACCTCAAAGCCATTTTGCTTGTTACTGGGACAATTAATCTGGCCCTGATCCCATTTGGTGGCACTCAATAACATGCCTTATTGTCTTCTTGACACTTGGGGCTGGGCAAATAGTTTTTACTGGCATTGTGGGTTTTATCAGGGGAGTCAATAAGCCCAGGAGAACATCTGCATAATACAAATAAAAAAAAATACAAAAAAAAATTACAAGTACAAAAAACAAGTGCAGTGAGTTTCCTGTATGAAATGAGGTTTTTTATTTATTATTATTTTTTAAGTTTATTTATTTATTTTAGTATATGTGCTGCCGAAGCGAGCACAATTTATTTATTTATTTTAGAGAGAGAGTGAGAGTGAGGAGAGAGGAGGCAGAGAGAGAGAGACAGAGACAGAGAGAGAATCCCAAGCAGACTTCACGCTGCCAGCAAGGAGCCTAACACGGGGCTTGAACTCACAAACTGTAAGATCGCGACCTGAGCCAAACTCGAGAGTCAGACGCTTAACCAAGTGAGCCACCCAGATGCCCCGTAAATTTATTTATTCATTTATTTTTAAAGTGGGCTCTATGCCCAACATGGGCATTGAACTCCGGACCCTGAGGACAAGAGTTGCATGCTCCCCTGGCTGAGCTAGCCAGGTTGCCCCGTACATTTATGAATTCTTTTTTAAAGTGCAGAATACAAAGGATTTTTAAATGCAGAAAGTCATTTTCCATTAGATGATCTCATAATTTAGGCAGTACCAGGATCACAATACTGGTTTAAGGTGAGTCTAAATGATTTGCTCAAACCCATCAGCCTAGGGAGTGTTTTCAATTTTAAAAACAAGTTAAATGACTTTCGGTAGTGATCTTAAAATCTTGGAGCCAGAGTCAGCTGTCACGGGGTGGGATGACGGCATTCAGTTCACTATTCGGTATTTAATTCTTGTATAAATGAGAGAAAGATCCATGGTTGACAGGTTTTTACTTTTCCCTGTGTGATGGCTGACTTTATGCATCTTTTTTGGTTAGGCTATGGAGCCCAGTTTGATCAACCGTCAGCTTAGACGTTGTGAAGGTACCGACATTTGCAAGCCCTTAGTTTTGTGGGTGGGCCTTATTCAGTCAGTTGAAGGCTGAAATTCCACCTCAAGACTACCACCTAGAAACTCTGCCTGAGTTTCCAGTTAGGCTGCAAGAGTCAACATCAACTCATACCAGAATTTCCAACCTCCCGGCTTACTAGTCAACTCAGTCAAATGAGACAAATTGTGTAAAATGCATCTCTCTCCACCACACCCCGTGTTTTTTCTCTCTCTCTATTCTTGTAAGGACACCAGTAATATTGGGTTAGGGCCCACCCATGTTGCCTCATTTAATTTTAATTCCTCCTTAAAGTCTTGTCTCCAAAAAGAGTCATATTCAGAGGCATTGGGGGTTAGGACTTCAACATACGAACTTTAAGGGAACGCAATTCACTCCATAACACACATTTGTCAGGTAAAGATATGGGATAAATCCAGAGAAGCTGTCAACAGTATATTTATCGTGAATGCCTAAGAATAAAATGATAGAAGACAATATTCTATGATAATAGAATTTAAATTGTGCTTGATGTTGGAAATCCGTAGAAACTAATTTCAAGCAGCTAGTTTTTTTTTTGTTCAAAATCTGAAATGTGATATGTTCTCCCAGTGGGTTAATTCTTAAGATTCCAACTGATATATAGCATTTATTCTGATCAGATCCTGTCAGAAATCCTATCACACCTCCTATACGTCGGGAGAGTTGGAGATGCCATGGGTGGGGTATAATTCAGCTCCTAGAGATAATGCCACAATTGGACCACCCTTCTTTGTCAGTGACCTTCCCCCTCTCTGTCTCTTTCATTTCTAACAGTGTCTGGTGTCCAGTGTGGCCTGAGAGTCTGCTTCTTTTAGTTTTTCAAAAAAAATCAAAGAAACAAGATGCTGTAGAAAGAGTATGTGTGTGCATGTGTCTGACTTCCCCTTGGGTGAGCCGACCGTGGCTCTCAGATTTCCAGTTCTCCAGTTATTTCTGCATTGTTGAAGAGCAATAGAGAACTTGAGAAAAAAAAAATATTTTTACACGCTGTTCATTCTAAGGAAATAAAACCCAAGAATCTCTTTTCATTTCGTACCATTGGTCTCAAGACCATTGACACTATTATTTTCTTTTCTTGGAATTATGATGGCTGCGGGCAGCCATCATGGCAGGGATCATTTTAGAATACTAGACTCGAAATTCACCCGGTAGGTAAGTTAATAGAGCATGCGTCTGAAATTTGAGAACCACAGGACATTTGCCTGGTTATATGCACAAATCGGCAAACTTCCTTATAAACGGAATGAGATGCAGAACTAAACTAATAGACTAATAAAATTCTGTTGCATGTGGTTATATCCACTGGTTAGTTCCCCTGGCCCTATGACTGCATTATCAGAGGAATATATAAGGACATTATTAGGCATAATCATGTAAAATACCTACAATAAAAAGACCAAAACTGTGCTTTTTGCTGTCAGCAAAGATAGCTGCTACAGGCCTCATGTTTTTTGGTAACAAATATTCTACCTTTCAAACCAAGTAAGTGCAAAAAAATTCATAATTTCATGGATTCTAAGTTGATTACAGGTGACGTAGATAAGAAATAAAGGTAATTATCTTCCCAGTTTCTGATGTTGAAAATAGAAACGCCTATATTCTAATTATAGTTCCATTTCTGTCCACAGATGTTTGTGTGTGGTGGGCGAGGGGGGTGCAGGTGTCCAGAAACGAAAGAAAGAGTGTGAGAAGAGGTCACAGAGTAGAAAGCCGAGAGGAAGGTAAGACATGTTAGCAGAAGTTTGTTATGAGTGTCTACGCCTTTTTTTAATGTTATTACTGGGAACCACTGAGTACAAATTTCTCAGTTGCTGCTGGCAATGACCAGTGCTCTCTGACAGGCAGGTCACTGTATACTCAGTTTATTAAAAGTTAGGCCATGCACCACTCACGTAGGATTATTTAAATGCTTTGTCCCGGGTAAGTTATTTCCTAAAAAATAACATTCTCTACCACGTGTGAGAGAACAAGCAGCGAGCTGTATGGAACGCTCAAGGCCGCCTTAAGCATCAGCTTCCGGTTGAGAAGGTAGCGAAACAGGAACTTGTACCTACATACGCGAAACGCTAACTGCATGCTGAGACGTTGACAGAATGTGTATCAGTTTATCAGTTAGTTCTGCTTAGAAACAGTAACTCTTTTGCCTGACATTTCAGGCCAGGCTGGTCACGACCAGTTTATCCGGAAGAGAGATTTTCGGTCCGGGCTTTGCCTATCTTCGCTATCGAAATAAGAACTTAACTCTGCCCAGATGTTGTGAGGATTAAATGAGAGTATACGTGAAAATTGCTCAGCCATGGGTTCCGAATGTGAGAAAGGTGTTAGATGTTACACGGTTGCATGTGGTATCTACGGCACAGTGTTAAACACGTGTTTTGGACTTTGTGACTTGCTACGATGTAGAGGGTATATGATGCTGTCATCCCACAGACATTTACGGCACACTTGTTACGTAGAAGGCACTGCGCTATTTATAGGGACGAGCATAAAGCTTTGCCACGTGCACCTTTTAGGAAGCTCCTGTAAACATAAAGGTGACCTGGCAATGACAGTTACCACTCCGTGAGCATTGTTTCAGCCTCTGTGGCTGACTCATCCGATAGACAGTCTGGGGGTAGACACAAACATACTCCTATTCCCAGGTGCCCAGGAGGACCACACTTCCCACCCTCACTTCGTACGGTATCCCCTACCCTTTCCCTAGGGTTTCACTTTCCGTGGTCTCTGTTAGCCCCGGTCAAGGAAGTTCCGGAATCAGATGATCCTGCTGGTGTCGCATCAGAAGGTCAGTAGTAGCCTAACCCTGTGGCATGTTGTCTGTGGCCTTCATTCCCCTCCCTCCATCTCATCAGGGGGGGCATTTTACCACCTCACATCATCACAAGAAGTGTGAGTACAGGACAAGATGTTTAGAGCGAGAGAGTCTATGCCCACATAACCTTCATTACAGTCGATTGTTGTAATTGTTATTAGTTGAATTAGCTCATAGAATTGTTATTATTGGTTATTGCTGTTAACCTCTTACTGTGCCTAATTTATGAAGTAGGCTTTATCATAGTTACTTACATGGATATAGGAAAAAGCACAGCACCTATATGGGTTTGGTATCATCTGTGGTTTCAGGCCTCCCTGGGGGTCTTGACCATATCCCCCCCCCCCCCCCCCCCCCGATAAGGTAGGATTTCTGTAGTTAGATGGGGCCATGACTGGATCCTGGTCAATGGGATGTGAATGGGAACAGTATAAGCCCCCCAGGCCCGCCATTTAAAATCGGCTCACTCACAGGACCATCTGGACTCTTGCCACGGTACCTTAGAAGCCATGTTCCTGGCGAAGCAGCTCCATTGTGAAGAAGACACCCCGTGACATGCACTGAGCTTGTCTAAGTGAGAAATAAACCTGAATTCCACGAGGCCACGGAGGTTCGTGCATTTTTGTGTCACCACAGGATCCTGTGAGTCCCTGACCAGCAGTAGGGGCATCACCTGGGCTCTTAGAAGACAAATTCTGGTTCTCCTTCCCAGACCTAATGAATCACAAACGAGTATCTATACCTTCTCCTTTTTTTCCATTCCACATGCTTGCTACTCGAAGCACTTTTTGGTCAGAAAGAAAGCTTTACTTGAGATGAAGAAAATCATTTCAGAAATGGCAAAGCACTCGGGTATTAATTATATGTTACAAAGAAAATTGATACCATACTTGTACTAAATATATCCTAATTACCTCTCACATAGAAAACATACCGTACGTGGATGATTAACTTCACATCCCAAACATCATTCTGGCATCCTTCTTCTCTTGCTAATTACAGACTTAGTACATTTCTCATCAGTTTTTAGGAATGGATTTTCAATACAGTTCAATAATAAATCAATGCCATGGTTCTTTTCATTTTAATATATTCCCAAACAGAAAAGTATATTAGTCTAGCCGCTAAAAACTGCATGCTATTTAAACAATTTTATCAAGGAAATCTAAGAGATTCGGGCTTGCTAAAAAGGCAGCTGGACCCGATGTTAAGCGTTCACTCAGCTGCGTTCACTGAGCTCAAACCCAGACTTTGGTACTTTCCTATGCAAGGTATTAAATCTCTCCGTTTTCATTCTCTTTATAGATAAAATGGGGAATATCAATAACATTCATGTCATAACTTTGCTATTGGATTAAATGTTAGTATATGGAAAGTACCAACAACAATGCCTGGAACTTGGCTGTTTATAATATTGAAATCCGGGCATCTGGCTAGCTTTTCTGAAATTACCCCATTGATTCCAAAGAACACATTTGGAAAGTATTTCCAAAGTTTATTACATAAATTAAAACTCATTTCTAGATAGCTTTTGTGTCTTACAGACATGTGTCATGATGTTACGGATATATTTAAAGCACCTCCGACCCTTATTTCTCTAAAGATTTAGGGAAAAAAATGTTTTCTGCCTCAAAGGATGTTAACACGTGTAGAACAAATATTTTAACCTTTAAAATTATTAGAACTCTTTTATATGAATATGCCGAACCTTGTCCCTGTCCTAGAATCAGCATGTACTCAAAGTATTTGTGTATGAATATATTTATAAATTGTATTTAAAAAGAACCTTTGTCTTTTGAAGGTTGGTTTCCATATTTTAACTTGTTGAAAACAGTGTGAACATAGGGGTTCCTGGGTGGCTCAGTTGGTTAAGCACCCGACTTTGGCTCAGGTCCTGATCTCATGGTTCCTGGGTTCGAACCCCGTGTCAGGCTCTGTGCCGACAGCTTGGAGGCTGGAGCCTCCTTCTGATTTTATGTCTCCCTCTCTCCCTGCCCTTCCCCTGACTGAACTCCGTCTCTCTCTCTCTCTCTCTCTCTCAAGAATAAATGAACATTAAAAAAAATTTTAAAACGATGTGAACATCGTGGTAAATGCAAACTTTGGGACTTTTGTTGGTCCTGTCGATTGATGAGGTCTGAAGCTGCTCTTAGTGGCCTCTTTGTTCTTCTTCAGAGATATGAATTGTATCACTTTTCACTCAGTGGGAAATGCTAGACTTCTGTCAGCAGCTGGGTCTCCCCAAGACGTTGCCGTGACAACAACATTGAGGCAAACGTATTAGGAAATTTCTTTCTGTAGGACATTTACATGGGATCAGCTAATGCTTGGCAGCTGGCCCATCAACATGGATAA